>NC_045760.1:29815119-31015119 GCF_009193385.2 Nasonia vitripennis | reverse complement strand
TTTTTCAATCTAACTAGATAATCGAAGTCGCGTGTCACGGTTTTCTTTTCTTTAGAAATTATCCAAAAATATTTTTATAAATATTTAAATATAACAAATACGTAATACTATTAGCGTCTTTCGTTTAATAACTCCTCAGACATTGACCTTATCAACTCTGTCTGCTCGGTTTTCGTTGACGAGAACATTTGTAATATAAATATCTTCTGAAGTAGTTGTGTCAATTAGTTCTAAACTTAAAACGGTATCTCCCGATTGAAGATTGTCCATGTCGCAGGACTTGATGATTGATACGAGCTTTTTGGATACGATTAGTTCATTGAATCTTAAAGTGTCTTTCACGGACCAGTCACCCTTCAATTTCGGCGTTATTCCTGTAACATTTGAAAAATTTTCTTTAGTTAGATTAAGCTTTAAAATTTTAGGATTTAATAAAATCTTGTAATTTATTCAGCAACTTTACTCGCCATGTAATTTTGCCTTAATGGCTTGGTATGGTAAATCATAGAACTGATTCTGAAGCGGTTGAAGTAAATCCAAGGTTACAGCTCTGTAGTCACCATAATCACAGAAATAAACGGCGCAGACATTTTTACTGATGACTTTTGAGACGTACGCTCTGAAAAATGATTAATCACGGTTAACTCTTTACAATAGATTAGTAGGTTTATTTATCTTAAATACGAAATACGTACCGATACCATCGTCCATCATCATATTTTGCTGCGTACATGTTCCCGACTTTTACAGCACCTGGCGTAAGAGGGGGACCATTGTACGAATTGCAGACATTCGAAAGTTCCACCATCAATTTCTACAATAACAAAATTAAAATTATGAATTGAAATCTTAATAAAATCAAGAAAATATTTATCGTGATGAAAAATATTATAATATATACCTCTAACTCTGGAACATTTAGCAGGGGTTGAATGGTGAAGTTGCCTGGATGAGCTGCCATTGTGATGTGTACATCGAAGAACGAGTCAACTGGAGGTATACTCGGAGCTTTGAGCGGAAACTCTGAGCGCGTTCCAATAGATGATCTAACGTTCCTTATACGGGGTTTCGTGTTATTATTATATTCGTCATCTTTGGACCTATAAATTAAGCATTAATCATTTAAAATTGTTTCAAATTAAATTATATGATATCAAGAAAATAAGTATATTTCGTGTACGTACTGTATTTCTGGTTCCAAGGCTAGCGTGTCATTCAGAGATGCTAAGTAATTGTTCTCTGTTCTTTTGTAAAATTCTACAATAGGAACTTTTTCGTAAATTCCTACTACTTTAAAATAGAACAAATCGCTTCTTGGCGCCAGTTTGCGTAAATGCTGTGCCATTTTTCTGTCGAAATCAATCTGGGAAATCTTGTGCAGCTGAACCTGCACAGCTTGTTTTGGGTACACTGTTAGAAGATTACTTAATTCTTCAAGTAAAACCAACTTATCCTTCTTGACTTGGATTGCATTTCCAACGTCAATGCACATAACTTGGGCTTCAGTTTCATTTATAATCCTAGTAATTTTGGCCCTGTACCATTTTTTATCCTCTGGATTCTCTGTAAGGTATATTTTTGTTGGGTCAAACCTCGACACTGGTTTCAACTTAAAGTGAGATTTGTTGAAACAATCTCTGGTTAATTTGTCCAGAAGATTGTTAAACAATTCTAATCCCGTCGATTTCAGCTGAACAAAAATTGCCTTATCAGAGACGTGCGAGATGAATCCTTGTTGCGCTGTATTTTCCTACAGTTATATGCATATAATTAGTAATTGTATAATAATAATTATATAGATAAAAATTGTTTGGGCGTGTACCACTCCAATTTTAGTGTTAGGGTCAAGAATTCGCATTATTTCTTGCTTGACTTTATCATTGACGCTCTCCTCCTCTTCAAACTCAAGCTGAGCCGAGACTGGGTTCACGTATCTTTCTTCGTTATACATCGGCTCGAATTTCATATTTTTTACAAGAACTGTCTTATCTACGAGCATCTCTTCCAACAGTGTTTGTATTTCTTCGCAAAATGCAAAATCCTCCAACCCCGTCAGAGATAGTCGAACCGACTGCGCTGGTAATACGCAGAATTCAGATTGTAAACTACGTAGACGCGTTACTGGGAAGACATCTTCGTCTCCTCGATCGATGAAGAAGACAGTCGCTTGTTGAGATTCCGGATCAACCTTGATGCAACGCACTCTGTGATACTCAGAGTCAAGTACCGCGTAATATTTGCCGGGAACAATCGTAGGGACAGGTGAGTTGTGAACGTCATACCACGTTTTCATCTCCTGTGCAAGTTCGTCTATCTTGTCCTAAAATATTCAATGTAATTTAAGTTAGTTTTCTGCATACATATAAACAATGTAAACCACTATAATAACAAAATTTAGTGTCAAGCACACTTACACTGTGATCTTCATCGATTATAACACCCCATATGTCGGTAGTTCCATACACCACATACACGTGGAGCCAAAATTCGTCCATGTCCTTCAGCTGCAAAACGTCTGGTTCTTGGTTTAACAGAGGAGAATGAGCTCGAGGACTGGTTGATCGTTTTCCGTCGGCACTCCTCGATAATGGACTCAATATAGCCTGATTGTTTGCCCCTACGTCGATCATTACCGCTTGGTCGACGATTTTCAGCCAATTTTTAGGCAAAGCTTCAACATATTTCTCCACATAGGTTTCCACGATACAAGACTCGAACATACCATTGGGATGATTGTCGATGATTTCTAAGACTCTTTTTAAAATTAGAGACCTGTCTTCCGTCGTGATCTGTGGAGTCGTATTTTGCATCAGTACGCTCAATGCGTTCTTGGCGGCTAGCTTTTCCGCCTCATCTTTCGTTTTGGCCTCCTGGGGATACGAACTATGTTTCTTGCCACAAACCTGCAAATTGAATCGATTATTAATACAATTGCATGTAGAAATGCCAGCACATCTGAAGAACTCGTAGTAATACTTACCATAACAGCGGAATAAATATTTTTATCGTTTTTAACAGAAACATCTATATATACGGGATGGGGAAGCTTTCTAGCCTCTGTGTAACTAAGTAACCTAAGACGTGGGTCGTCAACCTGCAAAAGCCGAAACACCGTTCAACATCGATATCGCTTAAAAAGAAAAAAAAATTAAACGTTGAAAATTAAATCTACTCACAATTGGCACTGGAATGGGACGCTGCTGCGCGACGTTCAGCCTCTGAGCCAAATTCGGCTTTGGAACCGGAACCTGTGGCATCTGAACCTTCTGCTGCATAAGCGGAGGAGGTGATAGCCTACTTTGAATACTCGAGAACGATACAGTCTTAGATTGCTGCGGCTTCTGATGAGAAGAAGTCGTCGGCGGTGTAACGAGCTTCTGCATCAGCGGTGTCGGAGGTGGCGTTATTGGTGTTTGCATCAACGGAGTCGGTGTCGTACTCGCAGCATCGTAACTATTGCTACGCGTTGGAGTATTGTGCGCCGTAGGCGATGGTGTAGCCCTCCTCTGTGGCTCGGTAGAAAATGACCTCGAGTAACTGAAATGAGAGAAGGTTAATTGTTTAACTGGCCGTAAAACAGCAGCGATTAAATCTGTATAAACCATTAAACCTACCTGTTATTGGATGTATTTATTCGGTTCTGTATACTCGGTCGGTTTGGCACATTTGTTCGGTTATTGCTGGTCTGCTGAGGACGAGTATTTGCATAGGTTCTCCGTCCGGCATTGAACCTATTTACTATTGTCCTCTTTTTCTTGCTCGACTTTTGCAGTCGCACCATATTGGCAATGTGCGCGGTGTTCTCTGTAGGCAAAACTTTCACCACAGTTTTTCCGTTCACTTGAAAAACCTGCAAGCCGGGAACCTTGCGCAGCATCGCCTCCAAATTTTGATAATTGAAGGCTCTGTAAGGTACATCTTTACCTTCGAGCATCTTTACGTCGCCTGAGAGGTTAAAAATTTATTTGATTAATGAAAAAAAAAACTTAAAAACACAAAAGAAAAACAGTTGACGTTAAAAAACTTACGGTTAATTTCAAGGGGCGTGAGTGGCGTTTTCGATGTTATGATGCACGACCGAATAATCGAGGCCCAGTTCTTCCACTCGGCCTCCATGTTGGTCATTTTGGAGGGGCTGGGCCCTCACAGCCACGAAAGAAGTAACGAGAGACTCTCAGTTCGATCTGAAAAATACAAGGGATTCTTTAGAATTTGTTGGTAATGTCGTAAATCAAGCTCGTTCGCCGCGTTCGACCCCAAGTGTTTTCATTTTTTTTTATGGGAAATTCGAGACATTAGGGCCTATTGTGCGTGTAGTAGTATTTTTTTACTGGAAATTTATGGCTACGCAACTGACGGTAGAATAAATGTTTTAGTTAAAAAGATCATCATTTTTGCTTGCATTCGTTAATTTGACACGATACCGAGCACGCAATCGTGTCGTATCGATAAAATTCGACTTGGGCGAAATGAGAAAGTCCGCAATGTCAGCAAGACGCACTTTTAGATAAGCAAGTTATCGGCAACACCCGAGTCTCATCTGGTATTTCATTCAAGAAGTTTGTGTTCAACCAAGCGTTATTCACCACCTGAGAATCACTCTGTAAATTTTCGAATCGAACGCATGTTTTTTTTATTAAAAAAAAAAACTGATTAAAATTATAAAACGAAGCACTCGCGAAAAAACAAAGGAACTAGTATGCATCGCTTTGCATGTCGTCTAATGAAAAGCTCGTTGCGTAAAAACAAGTTGAAAAACTGTTAATTTAGCCGAAGGCTGAAAAATGTTCTACCACAAGCACAAAAAAGCGTTAATTATTTAAACACTATAAAATCACTGAATAGAAGCAACGAGAAACCGTACACAAAACAAAAGCAAACGCGATTAGAAAATTTTCTCCAACACCACAGCTTATAACTATATATAATTCACATCGGTACTCGTCAGCTCGAAAGAATCCTCAAGATCGCGCGCGCAAGGAACAGCCGCTTATGTGCAGACGCCTACGTTTCACTCTCCCGCAGCATATGCCCACACGGTATATACAGGGCTATACGTCCGCCTGTAATCCATAAACACAAACATGCAGACCGCGAGCGGCTCTTTTCTGTTATGTCTGGTATACATCTATATCGCACCTCGAAGCCCCGCGACGCCGTCGACAGCTGAGGAAAGTAAAGAAAGTCCGCGATCTTTTACGATCGCGATAAATTACCGACTTTTTTCTCGCAAGGAAAATCGGTATCTCGAGAGAGAGAGAAAGAGAGAATATCGGTTCATATATGTATACGCGGATATCGTTCCGTTAGAAATTGTTTTTAAATGTTTAACGACAAGTGCGCGCGATAGGCAGCGGTATTTAATGACGCGTAACGCGATACAACGGGGGCTCTCTAATTACGAGAGGTTGGTGCGCGGCACAGACGTGGGAACGATTCCGGTCGTTCCATATGCACATTGCATAATTTGCTCCATATACTTATAAGGGGCATTGTGATATGCCGACACGCGCCGAAATTGCCGGAGCCTTGAGATTTCGCATGTTATGATTGGTCAAGTTCGCCGGTGCGTTGGAAATCGAGATTTTGCAAATAACCGATGCCGACGGAAAAAATGTTTGGCCTATTCCACGCGGAAATGGCTAGCTAATCGGCGTAAAAAGTTTATTGGTTTCGCAGCCCGATTTCTCTAACACGTGAGAAACAGTAGTATAAGTACACACTTTCGCGTTATCCCATAACAACCTCTGAATCGAAGAAGAAAACACGAGGCGTGTGTAGGTATACACATAAGAGCAGACGAAAAATCCTCAAAGGTCACTTTTACACCGAACGCACATATAGTTTTTATTTCAACGTGAAAAACCAAAAACATGCCGCGCACAAGAGCCCAAACAAAAAAGCGCCGTAAGAAAAAGAAAGCAGACCCGTTCAAAAATCAATTCCCGCGCGTTTTCTCGGAAAAAAGGTTCAGCTCATCAGCCACCGCTGATATCGCGCGGCTTATTCGCAACAGACATCGCCGCGCGAAAACAAAACTCTCTCTCTCTCTCTCTCGGCACTAACAATCGAGAAAGACCGCTTGACGACAACGAGATACTTACTTTCACGGCTCACACAGCAGCGCGCACGACCACATCGGAATGCATCGACACACATTCCTCTTCGCCCGTCGCTCTCGCAGCTCGAGTCACAGTTAAAAAAAAAAGAAACACTCCAACCGCGCCTTATCTATCCGCGCGCGATACGCAGGTGGCGGGGCTAAAAACGCGACACGAGTGCAAATTCACTCTGCACAGTGCCGCGATACATATATACCTGTTTACTTATAAGTATAGATGTACCACGCGATATAACTACATCCGCGGGTGCTATTGAGGACAGCGCGGCGATGAACAAGAGAGCTGTGCGCGAGAGGAGTTTTAGAAAAGAGAAGAGATGTAGAGAGACACAACACAGCGGCGCGCGATGGATTTCCGCGAAAGCTGCAGGAGAGTATGGAAAAAACGCGAGCGCGCGCCTTTCACCTCTGAAAAATCCTCTCTAATAAGCTTCTGTACTTATAGATATCTCGTGTCGCGGCGCATAGGCACACACTCATCAGCGCGAAAATTTCGTAACCGGGCGGTTGACGTTTAGAAAGAGAAAATCGGTGCGCGCGAGCGATGACAACACACGGTGCAGCGCACGTCTGCTGTAGGTGTGCTCGCGAATGCGCGTGTGTTGTGTTATGTACTAACCGTATGTGCGGGAGACTGGATGCTGCGCTGCTGTTGCGAATTCCAGGTCGCTCAGCACGATGACGTTTCAAACGAAGAAGCAGATGATGATCGTTTCTCTCTCGATGTTGGACTGTCGTCTCGAAGGAGGACACTGCAGCTGGGTAGCGAGATACACGATGACGATGACTCTTTAGAGGACTGGCACTCGTCTACTCTTTATGATAGTCGAGGCACGTCTGATTAGCCGGAGTGAGCTCGTCGATCTTGTCGGCAGCCGCTCGGGCTTCCCCCTCTTATTCGCTCCTCGCCGGCGCCGCCGCACCTGGGAGGAGTTTGCGGCGCGGGGGAATGGTGGGGTGAGGGGCGGGAGGACATAGAGGGCGTGTTTGGCGCCGGCGATTTTACACGCGGGAGTTCGAACCGGGGGCGTGTTCGGTGTTATTGTGTTTAGGGGCTCGAGCTTGATGAGGGTTGTAATTGCGTATGCAATTGAACATTCGTTCATAAATCAATCTGACGGTGAATGGATGAAATTATTATTAGTAGAGCATTATTAGGTCGGTGCGGAAATAATTGATTGACATGTATGGGGATGTAATCGTCTTTTATTAAAAAAAAAACACGTGCTTTACATACATTCAATTAATACCTTTCATATTAGTATATAATTTTAAAATTCTTTTTGACAGAGCCTACTTACACGGACAAGCGTAGAAAAAAACGTTCCTTTAGAATATACATTATTTAACCAAAAAAAGAGAAATAAAAAATAAAAAGGAATATTACACATTTGGAATGTAGTTGTGTTACACTTTGGAAAGTATCGGGCACAATGTGATTCGCTGATCATATACCTACGAGACCTAGTCAGAATAACTTTGTCACAACTACGCGCATCTTTATTAATCGTTTTTCTTTCTTTTGTTCACTATTTTTTTTATCATCTCCTTAAAGACTATTAGTAACAAAACAATTACATTTCCTAAAATCCTTACGAAGCTTCGCTTCTTTGGAAAAAGAGATCCTAAAATGTTTCGAACAGTCACTTTGAATTCACACTAATATAATAATAATCATAATCATAACAACTAACCGATCACATAGCGTCGTTGCCTTCTATAACGGACTTGCGATCGCGCGCCTTGAGTACATAATTTTATTGTGTCATTGCACTTTACACTTCTGTTTAGTCGCTAAAATTCACAATAGTCAACGTAATAAAAAAAAAACAAAAATCACATTTCATAATTATAATTTGCAATCTAAACAAATTAAGGAAAAAACAACCATTTAACGGTAATTTCACTACAAATGAGTATAATTGAATCTTTGATTGTATATTTTTTTAAAAACGAATTCATAATAAAATTGTTTTTGCCGCTTCGCTTTTTTCACCAACGATCGTTCACAATTATACGACAATTGGGGTTTAGAATACACTATATGAAATTGAATTATCGAAGAAGTATAAAGTTCCTTGTTCTCAAAAACGCAACGTGATTTCAGATCACGTTTTTTTAATTTTGAGAATTAGAGTATAAATAACTCCTAACTCTAAGATCGTATTATTTGAAAACGACTGTATAATGTTTTGAAAAGTAGTACCTTTTACTTTAAAAGAAAAAAGTAATTTTTATGTATTTTCATGCTTTGTGCAATATTGGTATATTAAGTACTCTAAAGTTTATGTAAAATTTCTGAATCTCAAATCTTTAGTTAAAATGTAGCCTATGGGTTTTTATCGTACATAATTTTTCAATATAAGTAATGAAACTGCTAAACTATTCGCGTTTAAAAAAGTATAACGTTATCATGTGAATCGAGGTTTAGTAAAAAACCTACGCATTAGTTAATATCAAGTTTAGAAGTAAAAAATTATCAAAAGAATCGATTAATTACTCTCAACTCAGAAAATCATTTCAAGTAAACTTCAGAATATCAAATGCAATACTTTATCGAAACTTCAAATTCAGAGTATCAAATATACGTCACGCGCAATGACTAACGCTTCAAAAAAATGATCAAGTATATCAATACTCTTTATCGAGAAAAAAAACCTAAAATATCGAAAATCACAGGCGCATCGTCGTAAAATGCATCATACCTCATCTTACAATAATTCTGTCACACGCAATCTCTCAATATATCGAAATTATAAACGACTATATTTGTTTTCTGTTTGCCATTAAGTATAAAATGTAATATATTTATATAATATGTATTTATAATATATATATATATATATATATATATATATATATATATATAAAATCCTATACACAATCTCTGTACAATTGCTGCCCTCGGATCTGTGCTTCTATAGTCAGCAATCGTTTTTACTCTCTGACCCGGTGGAAACGATCGCTTTAGTAAGATTCGAGAAAACTTTCGGTAAAAATGTTAGGTCTGTCGACGGAGACACACATCAATGATGCAACCCGTATTTGATAAAATAAGCTAAAAGCCAAAGTAATAACAAAACACGCGTACGCTCCGGCAAAAGTGCAAAAGCTTATGAGAAAGTGTTGAAAAGAAAAACGAAACGCAACAACCTCTATGGCAAATTCCACTCTCCCATACCTTTGCTTAAAGGATGCGACTTCCACCAGGGCAATTCAACCTGCAAATCGTCCTCTCACTTTTGATTAGAAGCAGGTGACGTCTTTCGCATCGAACTTGGACTGAACGGTGAGCTGCTCGTCGGCGAAGTCCATACCGAACGGCACCGAGTTCGAAGAGACGTTGTTGTCGGACCTGCTGCTCCTGTCCTCCTCTTCGGTCAGAATGTTGCACATCATCCTGTCGTCGTAGAGTGAGAATCTCGCCGTGGTTGATTGACTGCCCCGGCCGCGAACTTTACGCACCGAGGGTGGTAGATCACCGGGTGTCTTAATACGCATGTGCGGATCTTTGAGCGAGATGTTCGAGTTCGAGCCAGTGTTGAAGACCTCGTTGAATTTGTCGAGACTTTCCTGTCGGCTGAGGTTCGTTTCGCTTTTCTTTTTCCGAAGCTTTACCAGCGGAAGAGTCGACGGTCGGCTGGAGTTAGCTTGTGCGCTATTGGAAGCCTCGCCGATACTGCTACTTCTTTTCTCACTGTTCTTCTCGGATCGACCCGGGACTATGCCGTTAACGTACTTCCCGGTCGGCGATATGCTAACATTGGTTTCGACGATCTTCGGCTGTTGGTTGGCGTTTTTGCTCGCGAGGAGATTTGATTTGGAATCTTCGCGGTCGATCTGACACTTGGTGTACGCTGGGTGGTGCTGTTGGTACATCATCTTCTTGTTGGCAAGAATCTTCTTGAGATTGGACCAGCCGGAAAATCGACGACGACGAGGACTGTCCTGGGGGTTGCTGGGCAGAGCTGTGTAACAGGACTCCTGGACGTTAGTCTGCTTGAGCTTATTGTACGAGGTGCTGCCACCACTGCACTCTGAGATGACGTTCTGCGAACACGACGTGATTAATTTATTAAACAAATTCTAAAAAATGTATGACAATAAAATAATAATTGATACCCCACCTGCACATATGGAATAGGCGTAACCGGTCTCAGCGACAATTGCTGTGAGCTTGTGACATGGTGCAACTGTTGATGTTGATGATGATGCTGCTGTTGTCCGAGATAGTCGTGTGGCACAAGACTCTGAGTTTCGCTACTCGAATGCTTGCCGTAGGCGCCGGCATCGTTGCCGGAGTGTTTTGACGATCGATTGACGAGGACGTTCCCCTGACAGCCGAGCTCTTCGCAAGAGTCAGATTGCAGCATCAAATTTCGTTCCATGCACGGGTTACGGCCTTGGTATGGCTGCAGTTGAGGCACCGGCGCCGAAGTGGACAGGAGCACCGCCGTCTCGTTCGAGTTTTTTGCTGAATAAAAAAATTTAGTCGTTTAAAAAAATATCATAACTATACAAATAATAATAAAATTTGAAAATTTGATAAAATAAAAAACTTTTATCGTATGAAAGAGATATAGTTTTTTAATACTTTATCTCTTATCAGTTTGTAAAAAAATTTTTGCGAAAATGCTGTGATAAGGTAACTCAGGTAACGCAGTATTGATCTAGCTTTCAAATTATCAGGCTTGTTATAAGCGCCGCGCGCGAGATCGCGATTTCACACCTATACGCCATTCGGTGATTGGGCCGACGTTGGGCTGTTTATATCGTCTTTGGTTCCGTGGGAGACATAACCTAAATCCACCTGCGTCTACCGATCGCGACAGGTGTTCACCACAAGCGTAAACTCCGAAAACAAAATAATATGAAGCGAAAATTTTCAAAGTGACGAAGATTTATTTATAAGTCGTGAAAATGAGCACGAAATCGAAGAGACCACGGCTACTCTACAGTAGAGAGGCTTTGGAAGAAGCGATCGCCGATATTAAGGCTGGGATGCCCGTAAAAACTGCCAGTGAAAAATACCAAATCCCAAGAACTACGCTGCACAATAAGATGACAGCCAGGTACGCTGACAAGAGACCTGGTCCGGAGACCGTACTGACTACTGCTGAGGAAAATGCACTGGTGCAGTGGATCGCTAACTCAAGTAAACAGGGCTTGATGGTGGGTAAGCAGCAGTTGGTGAACAGTGTTGCATTTTTGGTTAAGACTCTGAATAGGGAGAACCCGTTCTCCAATGGTAGGCCTGGTAGGCACTGGTATCAAAGCTTTTTAAGGAGGCACAAGGATATTGTGAGTAGGATTAATGAAAATAGTGGATTTGTGAAAACTTGTGCTGATGAAGCTGATATCCGGAATTGGTTCCATGAGCTAAGCTCATATCTGGAGCAGAAGAGACTGTTAGATATTCCTGCTTCGAGAATATTCGCTGCAGAGATGTGTGTTTTGTTCAGTATGAATGCGGATGATGAAGACAGAGAGAAAATTTATGTACAAATGGCAGGCAGTGCGGATGGCTGCTTGGTGCCACCTATGTTGTTATTTGATAACGAGAGGCTACCTAGTAAAATCTACCAGAGTCTGCCTAGAGGATGGACCTGCAGTAAATCAGATGATGGATGCATGAAACCAGAAAACTTTTATGAGTATGTGACACAACATTTTAAAAAATGGCTTGTTAAGAGAAAAGTTGACTTTCCTGTAGTTTTGTTTGTGGATGGAAAAGCCCCATACTTGACTCTATCTCTGAGCAATTTTTGCTTAAGAAATAAAATACAATTAATAGGTTTACTTCCCAATTTGTCACACATACTTCAGCCACTGAATAAAGAACTATTTCCCTCTGTAAAAGAAGCTTGGAAAAAAACACTTGAATTTCATCTACAAAAGGAGGCTACAAATTCATTGAAGGAATATGTGGCTCCTCTACTAAAATCAGTTCTCGATGATTTACAAATTGATCAGCTGTTAATTAATGGCTTTTTAACAACAGGATTGCACCCACTGACAGAAGACGCTTTAAATTATGATAAAGTTCCAAAAAAAATTCTGCCAAAGTCAGAAATCCCAGAATTCGATCCGTACAATCTCAATGAAATATTCCAGGTAGAAGAAGGAGAACAACACTTAGAAAAGTGTATGAATGTATTAAACCATTTAGAACAATGGCTAAGTTCAAGTAAACTTGAAATTTTTAACGAGGCTTTTGATCATGAAAAATGGACTGGAAGAATAGAAGACAAAAGTTTATTCTATTACTGGAGAAAGGTGAAAACTGAAGTTGCTTATTTAAACTTTGAGCCTGCCAAGTCTGATACAAGTTGTGAGGTACATTTCAGCTATTCATTTTTAACAAAAATAACTTACTTTTCTCATTATAATTATTCAATTCCAATTATTTATTACAGACAGTTATTGTAGAGGCTGATGTTCATTCTTCCACAAACGAAAGTAGAGCAGATATAGTAGAGATTATTATAGAAGATTCTGAGAAAGAGTATTCCACAGAAATAATCGAGTCATGAATTTTTTCAAATTTAAGTAGTTAAATAATAATAAGATTAAAATTAGTTTGGTGCTGGTACTATTACCTAATATCTGTTTCAAAAACAGATTACATTTAAACTTTTCAAGCGTTTATAAATAACGTTTACATTGCAATATTGTTATAAGTCACATCAAAGAAGTTGTTAAAAAGTCCATGACAAATGACTTGAAAAAGAAAATGCTTTAAAAAAAACAGAGCACGAAATATATTTATTTTATCAAACAGAGAAGCTTCTCGTTATCACTACAGAAACTAACTCTCCCAATCCTGTAACTTTAGGGTGGAATTCGTTTTTTAAAATTTGCCTAGTTTTCGCAGTATTATAGTTTCATGCTGCAGAAGTGTACGAAACTCGCTCAATGAAACCGTATTCTAATGAATTAATCCACTTACCGCTGTGCTCGTGCGTGCCGCTCTCGGTCGGGGATAAAGTTACTAAATTGTCTACGGTGACTTCGCTACCGTCGTGGCCACTCATTTGCACAACGTGAGAGCCTTCGTGATGAGGCGCATCGCTGTAAAGGCTGTTTGTTGTCGAAGGCACAAGTCCGCAGTGGGAATTCACCATTGGGCTCCCATCAGTAAAATACATTGTTACTGCAAGTCAATCGATCAACATCATTATAGTACTAATTCTCCGTTGAAATTACTCGCGATAGTTTAATTCATTCGGACTGAATGCTTACTTCGATGGGACTGGAGTTCCATCAATCGCTCCTCAATGCAGAGAGCAGTCAATCTCGCCTCTGCATCCGAGTCCCAACAGTCTTCCATAGTTTCTCTGATCAAGCGGACTCCGGGCTTGTCTACTATGTTGCCCTCTAGAAGCGGTCGCGCTTTGTTTCGAGAAACCAACACTTGCATCTGCTCGAACGTTGGATGGAGACCGATTTCTTTCTCGAAGGGTTGTCGGTATGAGGGTATCTCAGTGCCAGACACGTAGACATCTGTGCAGCGGGACACCAGCTCCCAGAGAATTAAGCCCATTGCGTAGACGTCGATTTGTTTGAGAGAGCTTTCGCAGTCGCGTAGATTCACGGCACCCTCGAGCACCTCTGGTGCCATATATCGCAGTGTGCCGACCTGAACATAAAACTTTTTAGTAAGCTTCTTATTCAGATTTTTTAATCAATTGAATTATGTTATCTCGATAATTCTTACGTCATTTATAGATTTAGTTTCTGCATGTTGCTCCTCGCCGTTCGAGTAATACTTAGATCCTGAGATTTGAACCGCAAGCCCGAGATCGCAGATACAACAGGTGCCGTCAGATTTGATTAAAATGTTCCTCGAGTTCATGTCCCTGTGTGCTATGCATGGCTTGAACTTGTCTCCTTTGCGAATGTCCGTGTGCAAATATGCGAGTCCTTTGACTATTGAGAGTCCCATTTTGCAGAATGTCATCCAGTCAAAAGTGTGATAACGTAAAAAGTCGGTCAATGTGCCGCCGGGTGCATAGGAAAATACCAAGAGGTATTCGACGTTTCCGTCCATGCTTATCCTTTCGTCAGAACCTGTTTCATTAAGTGCTAAATCAATACTTTGTTCTGAAAATACCAGTCTCTATTTGTTGCTTAAAATATTACCATAGTAATGTAACAGTGAGGGATGCTCTATAAAAGGTAAACAATATATGTCTCTCTCATTCAGGAAGTAACTCTGATAATGGCCAGGAAAAATTTTCACAGCAACATCTTGATCTCCCATGCTACCTTGCCAGACTGATCCATATCTTCCTTCACCTGTTTTACCATAGTTTGTAGTATCATTCAATCAAAACCAAACAATAAAAAGATGCTAATAATCTTTAATTGGAACTTACCAACTATTGTTGAAAGTTTCAAATGGTCAACAGTGTAAGTACCAGTTCTGAGCCCATTACCGTCGTTAAAATTGTCATTGTATGGCAGTGGTTTTCCCAATCTCATTAAAACATTATTTCTGTACACCAAATATATCAAAACGATCACTGTAAACGTGACTAGTAAAATGCTAGCTAGAGTAGTCACTGTGATGAGCATCAAGTGATCAGAGTTCACCTGCTCCAAAAATTCTGTGGCTGAAATATTTGTAATGAATTTCGAAAATAGTAATTTTCAAGTGTTGCAAAACAAAAGTAAAAGAACTGAGGAAAACGGTGGAATTCTCAAATTCAGAAAATAAAATTACAAAAATCGAAACAAGGACATTTAAATAAAATGAAGTTGAGAATTTCCAGGGAAAAATAAAACAAACAAAATAAAAAATACCTGTAACGATCACACTTAAATTATTCTTACTTGCTGGGCTGGTTAAAAGTAACTTATTTTCAAAAGGATCTGTGACATTCACATTGCAATAGTCTTCCCTGCAACAGCAGAACTTGGCATTGCTCAATGCTCTAGTCCACCTATTTGCTATGCATTCCGTGTGCTCGCACTCTTGACCCTCTTGTTTCCAACATCCTGTTAAAACATCAACATTATCAATGAAATAGTTAAGATAAAGAATTATCTGCCACGAAGAATCTTGTATACCTTGAAGAAAAATATTGATTTTAGTCCCGTTTGATGTGCTTTCTTCCTGCCACAATGCATAGCAGTATTGATTGCATTTCTCATATTTGATATCATTTTCAGTCTGTAAATCAGAAAAAATTATGTATCAAACAAAGTAAGGCTCTTGCATGGCCAGTATTGCGTTACAGTAAAATTCATTGTTCATTAATTATGAAACATGTCAGAGATTAGATTACTTCTAAGAAATCTATTTTCAAAGAATTACAAAGCACCAACAAAGCTGTTGCCAATAAAATCAGCTTGAACAGAGAATGAAAGCTGCTCTACCTGGTTGTGATTATTGGTGTTGAAAGCATCCTCGATGTCATCAGTTGAGTTCTGCTCCTCAGCCACGCTCTTAACTTCCCTCTTTCTGACGGCACATATTTTATCAGCCTCGACCAGAGTCAGACCCACGATGCAGGCTACAGTGACTAGTACAACCGATACAAGGACTCTCATGGTGCTGGCTCAC
The DNA here is from genome assembly GCF_009193385.2 of Nasonia vitripennis. NCBI lineage: Eukaryota > Metazoa > Arthropoda > Insecta > Hymenoptera > Pteromalidae > Nasonia > Nasonia vitripennis. Next base: position 30,999,430 of record NC_045760.1, on the reverse strand, counting down.
TACTGTTGTTCCTCGCACGCTCCCATCTTCTGCACTCACACAAATATCTCGTTTGTGTAGTCTCCCTTGGCTTCAGAAGCTACATTTACTCGAGTAAAATCCAAGTAGACACAAAATCAATGCCTACTGAAGCTCGGAAGCTCTATGTCATCGCAGAGTCCAGTGAACTCCTCTGCATCTGTGAACCACATCAAGAAGACCACCCTAGTGAGTAAAAAACAACAACAGTCGCGAGAGCAACGTCCTAACCTCATTCCTCCACAGCCTTTAAAAAACCCAATGCGTCGTACTTCCGAGAACCCCTCGAATCCATCCCGAAATCGCTACGACAGAAGTCCAGCTTCCACAAGACACAGAACCGAGTCCTCCCCCGCACAATTGACAAAATAGGCCGCGAGTCTCTTTCTATCGAGGAAAAAGCTTTCTCTCCGCGGATATACGCATCCCCCGCGAATCGATAAACTCCCGGAATGCAAGTGCAAGAACAATATATACTGCGCCGAGACGGAGCAGAAATAAAAACGCTCTCTCACCCTCTGGAAGCCAGTGTGTACGGATATGTGCGCCGCGACGTCGTCGTCCGTCGTCCCCCGCGACGCCTCAAGCTCTTCGCATAAAGCACAAGTTACTTATACACACAGCACTGTATATCCGCACCACGTATAGGTACACACGTCGTCGCGGAGAGAAACTCCGTTTGTTATTCGGGCTATCCTTCGGACATCACTGCTGCAGCGTTATTCGCTATGCTCTCCACTGTACGCGTATATAGATATATAGATGCCCGCGACGCATATATACGTAACTCGCGATCCGTGATCCCTTTTTCGCGAGAGCCGAGTTAGATTGTCGAGACTCGCCGCTTGGCGGCGGTGACGACGACGACGCGGGTTACGTGTGTTTATTTTTTTTTCGAACGAGACGAGACTCGTTCCCCTCTCCCCTCCACCCCCCTCAGTTTGTCTGTCTGGCGGCGCGCGGCTGATGATAATTTTTCGCCGGTGGACTTTAAACCGTGAGGAAGAGAGATAGGGGTTATGCAGTGTGCGTATATATGTATATAGAGCGTGTGTGGCGAGGTGTGTGCTGTATGCGTGGGACGCGCGTGAGAAGAGAGAGAGAGAAGAGAGGCGTGAGACGGACAAGTGTATGAGATAAGGAGAGGTATGTAATACATTGTGTGTGATTTATTGTCGGGGATCGATTTTCGGAGGTTTTTGGTGGCTTTTTGCGAGGGAAACGAGTTTTTCTTTGTTTGCGAGGGAAGCGGATTTTCGTTGCTCGTTTGTTCGCTTTGTTCAAACGAACTGCAAATGCAGATAGGTATTTTAATTTAAGGTAGAGGTTCGATCGGTTGTAAACATAACGGATACTGATCTAACCTATAATAAAATCGTGTAACCGAAAACTCGAGGTGTGTCGTAAACTTTTTTCACGGATAAAAAAACAAAAAGCTCTGATCAACAGCCACGAGGCTTTACATCAACTGTTATTCCCGCCAGCGATATGCCCAATTACATCATAACTGATGCAAGTATAATACCATATTCTATTCTGTCACAGACTCGCCGCGTCTTCCTGGAATAAAAGCAGCAGCGTTTCCAGAACCGCCGCAGGTAAAAATCTCTCTCAATTCCACTGAAATGTTTACACCAATTTCTACTTTTTCGAATTAAAAAAAAAGAAAATATACACACACCGTCGCTGAATATTTTTTCCTCCGGTTATATAGTTCGAATGCAAATAGCTCTTCGCTTTTTCTCTGTCGCTCTCTCTCTCTCTCGGCGATATAAACTTTTTGCCAAACTTTCTGTATACCCAACCGCGAAAATAATCAAATGCAAATTCATGCCGCGCGCTGAACTTTCGCGGGGACGTATACCGGGAAAAGTTGGCCGGGGAAAAGCATCCCGTTAAATTTTTGCGCCTCGGTTAAAAACTATAATTTGTAGATAGATACATATATAGGTTGAAGATTAATTTTTCACGCTCTCGAGAATTCTGCCGTAATAAAGTCGTAGTGACAGGACACGTCGTAGTCGAAAGTCCGGTGCTATTACGCGGCCAGGCCCTTGATTATTGACAGAGGACTTTAATCTGCTCTCGTGGAAACGATTACCCGAATGAATGCCTCTGACACGTCTCCTGTATATATAACGTAAATCCCCGTGAAAATCGCGAACGCGAGTTCATACAGCGGTATAAAGCGTTGCTTTGGACAACTGACGTTTGGGCGATATTTTTTCCCTGGAATCGTTGTGTCACTTTTGCAAAAGGCTGTAGGCTATACTGTGTGTATAGGCGAAAGCGACGAATTTGCAAACTCGATCGAACGCGATCGAACTTTTCCGAATAAAAGTAAAGCTTCGTTGAATATTTATACAAAATTGAAAGTCGATGTTTTCTATATTTTCGAATTTCATCGTTAAAACAACGTCGTTACAACCCAAGACTAAGCAAACTCTAAGCCTCTGAAAAGTTCGATCCCCTGAACTATTGACTACCACAGCAGCATCAGCGCAGCAACGTCTAGGTATCTCGACCGCACGAAAACTATACGCGGCAGTCCTCGTCAAATTTTAATTGCGCTCGGATTCCCTCCGCAGCACCGTCGCGCATGAAGTATGCATCTCCATACGCGCTGGGATGCATTACTCGATGAATTTTGGAGGAGAAGGCAGACCACAAAAATGCGCGTAACGACGCCTGCAGCTGATGGCTCACTTTGCCGATTATACGTCGAGATTGTTGCAACTTCCCGCGAGTGATTTTGAGGGGACTTGGAAATTTCTTTCTTCTTTAACTCGCCTGCGGAAGTTCGGGGAGGGCTTTAAATGGATATCTCGAGAATTATATCGATACTCTCTCGCTGAATGACGAGTGTCGTTCGGGAGATGCTTATCCGATCTGAGCGATAAATAGCTCTGCTGTCGTTAAGTTTTCCTAGATGTGGAGGAGGTCGTCAGGTTTGATTGTCGTATATAAGAGGTTTAAATGTTATTTTACGGTGAAAAGTTGAGAAAGAATATTAAGGGGGGGGGGGGGGCGGGAGATGCTCGAAGTTTCGGACGTAAAAAATTATCCTCGGGGATATCTTCGGAAGTAAACGCTGAGAGGCGAGATTTATGTCTTCGTTCGAAGATGTCATTTTATTGTATAATGTATAATGTAGAGATGTTATATATTTTCCTTTATACTAATCGATGTACATGTATTTTTTTTCTTAAGGCTAAATAAATATTCGTGTCACACACACACACACGAGTACAAACTTATACGTCGTTACCTTGTGCAGAGTATACAGAAGAGTTAGATTATACATCAGAGAATGCATAGAAAAGTATTAAAAAAAGAGATTATTAAAATATCGTCTATTTATTTTCGATTATAAAAAAAAACAAAGAAACAAGGTTATCTGCGTTTGCATATCGTTATAATTCCTCAGGCGGCGATTCTCTTGTACGTCCACGGGCATGACGGATCGTCCTTCTCGAACAGGATCCTGTCGCCTATCAGCGTGTCCCTCGCGTAGTAGAACTCGATGGCTCTGGGAACAATTTTGTATCCGATGCTGTAATGAAAAATTTGTCATTATAATTCTTCATCGCTGTTTTCTCCGCCTACAATATCTACGGGTTCTCCCGATGCTTTACGGTGTCGTATACGGCCGGACAATAGTAGCCGGTGAAAAACAATGGACGATATCGAGAAATGAATATATACCTGCAGCGCGTCTACGATACCGGCGCATATAAATATACTTTTTGGACGAGAGGAAAAAATATCCAAGCGGGATTTGGAATTTAAATGTAACTATCTCTCTTTATGATTCCGATGGATTTGTTGCTCCGCCGTATAACACTAGTTCGCGCTATATGTATACGCCGGGGGTTGTAAAAAGGAACGCCTCGCTCTAGTGTATTATGATTCGGGGCTGTATTCATGTAATGCGAGCTGTAATGTATTCAGCTGTATAATGGAATATGCTGATTTTCCTTTTTCTCTCTCTCTCTCTCTCTCTCTCTCTCTCTCTCTTGCTCTGCTTTGCCAGTATATAGGGGGATGCGCGCGAAGGGACTTTGCATAATTGTTTTTCACGCTGTACTGAATGTAAAAAGCCGTTGATTGAATTCGTTTAATTGCGCCCCTCGCTTACCACATCGTTTACTCTCGTTATTATCGCTATCTTTTTTTTCTTATATTCTCCGAGGATAAAAGAAGTCGCATGTCTATATGACATATGTATACTCACTAATGGTCGGGCATCGGTAGGCTTTTCTTGTTTAGCCGAACGTCGTTCAATAATTGATCGTGTCGTGCTTTCAGGTCATTCCAGTCGACTTCCTGATCCTGATGGCAGATGTAGGCCCGGATCTTGCAGAACAGCTTGTCCTTCTCGTACAGATCCGCGTAGCTGTCTTTGCCCAGTACAACCACGTCGCCCTCTATTCTGACCTGTGTGTGTGTGTGTGTGTGTGTGCGTCGAGGGGAAAAAAGATTTATTGACTTTCATTGGCTCACTCCCTATACATATAGCTCTCTAGCGACGATAGCAACCCTTTTATTCGACTCTCTCTCTCTCTCTCTCTCTCTCTCTCTCTCTCTCTCTCTCTCTCTCTCTCTCTCTATGGGAGATAAATGTGCGCGTGTCGCTTTTCCGACGCGTCGCGATTACTCTCGACCGTTTTTTTTCTTCTCTGAAAAGACGTGCGCGTGTGCTAAGCTTGCTTTACCTGTCGAGCGACGCGCTGGCCCTTGTCGTTCAGATACGCCCACAGGAAGCACATGGCCGCTGTTGGCACTTCCTCCTGTCGATAGATCGAGGGGATAAAAAATTGAGTAGTGATTTTTTTCGTTATACACAAAGCTCACCAATTCCCTCGTCTTTCGGCTGCGGTTATCTGTGTAGATGACGAAGCCGTCATCCTCGATTCTACGCAGGACCAAGTGTCTGGCGCTCACTTGCATGTCTCTGAAATGCAGATCGAAAATCAGTTCACGGAGGCATATCGAATTCGTTTGAATTTCAACCGAAAAAGTGGCTCACTTCGATACCGTGGCTAAGCAGAGGGCGTTCGGCATGGCAGTGGAGAATAAACAGGCTTCCTTGTACCACTCCTTGAACAAGTCGTAGGGGTTCTCGGATTTCACGTCTATGTAGGCCAAATCCGAAAATTCCTCCTTCACGTTGTTCATCTTCGAGCTGGTTTTGACGAATAGCGTATACCTGTAACCCATTAAAATCGAAACTCTCAAACTCAGAACGGAATATTCACTCGGAGGCAAAAGTCCTCGCGCTAAAGCGACGCGTAATTATTAACTTCTCGGCAGTAGTATGCAGAGAGTTACATGATCCACGCGTCTCACCTTGACCCACTTACGAAGTGGTTCCACGCGTACACCAACGTCCATAAAATCCCTCGTGTATACACACATGCAAAGATCTTACTTGGTATTAGGTGTGATTATTATTAACAATTTAATGCACAAGGTTTTCAATTATATTGATTGTTTTGTTTTTATTGGCCCAGAGCGTTCAAAATACAGAGTTGACTGAGTTTTGATGTTGAATTATTATATTCGCAAGTTGTAGTTTTACGGTAGTTTATTAGCAAGTTTAGTCTATTTTCTTAACTGTATCTGTAATTTATCTTAGGAACCCTTTGTGGCAGATGCTGACTGTTACGATCCACACGCTTTCACGTGGCTATTTATGGTGAAGATGATCAACTGCTCTTGCTAACGCCGGAGATTTCACTCGACGGTTGGTCCTTAACTTGTACTTATCTCTGTGGTACGGATCTGTATTCAAAGGGCTCTCCGGTGTATGCTATGCCAAGGGACGGATTTAGCACGCTCCAAACACTAACACTAGCAAACACCCTGGAGTAAGTCACTACGCAAAAAAACACTTCGTGGGTCGGCTCTGGGGTTTTTAAAGCCTCGGTGCCGATGCAAGCAGTTATGAAATTTAGATGAAGACGAAGATCATGGTAGACCAGTCAGCATTCTCCACACTAAATTCGCCATACAGAGGTCAGAGCACTCGCTCCGATTTTCGGCGCTCGTTAGTGCAATGTCCCAATCAGATGTCGTATACGTCGTCTGTATGAGTGCACGAATGCTGTCGCACAGGCGTCGCACACACACACACACATACACACACAGAGGCTCTTATACAATCTCTCAAAACAAAGTTCCCCAAACTCGCGGATCCAAACATCTGTGCAGCTACGCGTGCGATAACGGTATAATCGAGTCAATAACAAAGTCGCTCTCATGGTTTTAGCGCTTTTTGCCGCATTGATAATCAATAATCGCACGCGAGTATAAGCCGTCGCACGTGACGCGCGCGCGCGCGAAGCTTTTATTTATAATTTAGCCGCCGCCGTCGAGGGCCATTAATATTCATGACGCGATGCGCGCGGCAGCAGTCGATCGTTGAACGAAGTTATGTAAGAGATAGTTTATGTAAACGAAAGCAATGCGCGACTTTATAATTGAAATCCGGAGAGAAAGAGGTGAATCGATATTTGTTTTCTCGTTAGTAGAGAGTATATAGGCGTTATGTTTATGTAACTAAAATAATAACGGTTATTCAGAGTATTCGTTAGCTTATCCCCTAAAACAATAAGCCCGTCATAATTAAATCTTAATTATAATTTCGCCATCGTCATCGCAAGCTCTCTCGCATAAACGTACTAATTAGCCCATCGCGCGCAAGATATTAAGTGAAAACAATCGTATCGTCTGGAGCTGCTCCTACGTTCGTTAACGCAACTCGATATTATACAACTGAAAAACAACAACAACAACACCGTCGTGAACTTTAAACTCTTCAGTGAACCGTATAAACTCAGGCGAGACCCCGTAGAATCTTATCCCATTAGCTTCCAGGCAGAGGGTAACCCTAGAGAAACAGACTCTCGGGCTCGCACTCGATAATCCCTTGTCGTCGTCGCGAGAGCAGCTGTCCTAATCGCGAGGAATTATTCGTTTGTTTATAATAATACCCGATGATTGAATTTTTTAACAAAGCTTTGCTCGACGACAAAGGGAATATTCGAGCGAGAGCTTTTATTAATTTTAAACTTTTCAATATTGCCGCGCGCGCGCGCGCACATTGTTCGGCATATTAAAATCTCTCTGTCCGCCGCTTCTACGAAATGCGCCACACTCCCTCGGCTAATCGATTAAGAGCTGATATTAAATATTCGCTGTTTATAGGCGTTCCGAAATTCTAAATTTTACTACACTAGTGCTCGACACGACTGAGATTCTCCGACAGCGACAGGAAAGTGCCTATATATATCTAACACACACATACACTCCGAGAGAGAGAGAGAGAGAACAACGCTCTCGGAATCACGCACAGGCTAAGGGTGTCGTGTAGCGCTCTCGCACGTACGGCTCTATATAGTCGAGAGTCATGTCGACTATGCCATAAGCTCGCGCGGAGGAGTGTAGTCTAGTGTACAGGGGCATCTGTACGTCTTCTTTGGCTGGGAATTCTTCCGTTATTTTTTTTTCTCTCTGATGTTCCTCCCTTTTTTTTTCGCCGCGCGGCGAACGACTCGAGTATACCGTAACAGCGCCAGGAAAGCGAACATAGGGCACTTTTATTCTAATAGGAAGATGTAAGTGCGAGAGAGAAAGCCTTTCCCTCCCTCAGTTCCTTTTCGACCCCCATCACTCAAAGTTTGGCGGACTCAAAGTAGTCCTATTAGAAAGAAAGGTGTCGACTTATGGCTGAAAATTATGACGAGTGTAGCGTCTCGGTCCGGGCTTTTCACACTAGAAAAAATTCACCTATCCAAAATTTGATAAATTCAATAAAATGCACAATGAATAAAATTAATAACGGAAGTTATATATTGCCAAAAATCAATGTCAACAAATTTTGAATGAAAAAAATCGGATCAAAATTGCTCTACATCATAGTTTCATTAAATTATTTTTAATCTGCATTATGTAACACTTTATCATTATCAAAAAATATAGACTTATCGTCCTAAATTTATGAACAAGTAAAACTTAGTTGAATCGTCAAAAGCACGATTAAAATTTTGTAACCGTTATTTTTTATTTGCAAGAACATTAATTTAATTTACTTAAAATAAAAATTAAGGCATGTATTTTGCACTTATTTTTCTCCTATAACATTGAATACCAATCATACCTTATATTTGTTACATGATGTAAAACTATTTTAATCCGATTTTTTCCGTTCAAATTTTGTTGACTTTTAATTTTTTAATACTACAAAAGTAACACTATTATTTTTGCATTTACTATGAACAATTAGATTTACAAAATTTTGAATAAGTTATATTTTCAAGTGTGAAAGGTCCGGGCTGAGGCGATATACATGTGATTTACAACCAGGGATCGGGGCCCTTTTTTTCTAGGATTACTTCGCCTTCAAAGCCTCGATCATAGCCCGGCAAATTTCAAATAGTAGGGGTCGAAAAGGAATTGAGGGAGGGAAGCTATGTTCGCTTTCCTCGCGCTGTTACGGTATATGTATATAGCTATGGAGTTGAAGTTGGCTTGAAGGAAACCCCGCGGAACGTAATGCGCGCAGAGTCGAGAGAGGGTAACTTTTCGGGGCGGCAATACTGCTTATGAGTATGGATACGAGTTGTTAACTCGCTCTGCTGTTTCGGGCAACTTTCCGCTCGGTTTTTCGTGTTTTCGTTCTGTTTTGCTTATTTTTATCGTTATTTTTGTCGAGATAAAGTTGGAGGTTCCAATTAAATTAATCAAGCGAATTGAGATTCCAATGTCACAAGTCGAACTTCGAGTTTCACCTATATCTCCAATACACATTAAGGGGATGTGGGAGCTGAAGACACTGTTTTTCTGTTCCATATAGCTTTTTGAATAAAGCTTGCAATGAAAAACCAAGACCAGAGCGCCATAGTGCTGAGTTTAGTGAATCACTCTACCGAAAAAAAAACCCAATCGGACCTTTGGTTTTTGTAAAAGTTGTTAAATACGAGCGGGTGTTTACGCGTGTTTATGCGATTACAGCGCCAACCTCAAACACCAATTTTACCTATTAACTGTTTTTAATTTGAAATTTCATCAATATAATGAGCAGAGCGAGATAGGTATGAGATAAGTGAATCATTCTACCGAAAGAAAATGTCAATACGGCTTTTATTTTTTTTGTTGGCATTTGAAATACTAAATACCTCGTGGCGGATTTGCGAAGCTATAGCTCCCACCTCCCCTTAACGCGCAGAGAGGAGGGCAACCCTTCTTGCGAAACGTGAACGTGACACTGTCCTTACACACAGCGACCAACTTTTTCCACCGCAAGTGATATCTCTCTCTCTCTCTCGTGTCATTTAATCGCAATAATTTTCCCAAGTTATAGTTGAGTAATCGCGACTATATCGTAACGAAGCTCCGGTTTCCATGTACGCGAGGCTACTAACAAATACCTCGTTTGTTTTCCTCCAGCAGTCCTGTACGTGTGTATCTATCGATTTTGCGTTATTATACGCGGCCGAGCGAAAAGCCATAGTCGCTGCTGTGTATTATCTGCGGCCCGAGCTCTCGAGCGATTATTCGAGCGTCGATGATTGCATCGGAAGTGCATTCCCTCAATGGGGATAATTAGGCCTTGACACGGCGTCGTCTAGGATAGCTACCGACGTGTGATTTATTTGTGGCCGATGTGTCGATCTCGCTCTAGTCCTATATATGCGCCGCAATTAAACACCGTATGAAAAATATTCTATGCATAGATTTTTCACTGATCGCATGTCTGTATAATCGCTGTCGCCTGGACATTCCTCCGGAGAGAGAAAAAAGCCGCGCGCACAGATTTATGTAACGAAATTTCATCCGCTGCGGCAGTAGCTCTCGAGCGTCTTATATAATGTTTAAGGACATACTCGCATAGGCCGACTAATCAAGCTCTTCTCGTCAGCGCAATTTATAGACATTGAAACGATGCCGCGAGAAAACGCCGTGTAAATTTTTTCTGCGCACACACACACGTGTCGGAACGCCCGGCTTTAATTAATACCAAACTGCAGAGAATCCTCCCGGCGGGAAATTTGAATTTGCAAATCGCGGAAAGCTCTCGCCGCCACCGAGGCGTGTATTAGCTGCTGATTAATTATCGAAGGGTAAATGCGGACGGTTAGTCTGTAATCCTGAACGTCCATATCCATGTGATTTAGCCTCGCGCGGCGGCCGATCCCAATAAGTGGTCCTTCATTATTTATACGCGAGGCGATTACATATCGTCGATATGGATCGTTGATTTTTAAACTCGCCTCGATTATTACCGGGGCAGCATCGATGTAGGGAGCATGTATATAGGGCAGCTTTTCTGTGTTTTCGGAGCCGCGAAGGATTATCCAGCGCGTGTGATTGTTATACGGGGGATCGTAAAGTCGGGACGTCATTAAGCCGCGCGTTGTGTTGGACTTTGTCGCTTTCATTTGTCCTGTGTGAATAGAATTACGTAATCGAAGTTGAATATCGATCGCCGTTATTTTTTCTCGGCTTTTGAAAACCTTGAACTTCTAATTCGCATCTAAGCGACAATAACGCTCGTTCGTAATAGATGTTTTGAAAATAAACAGATTTAGGAAAAATTTAAAAAAATCCAATCACCACCACCCAAGAATCAATCGCTCAATTTCCCCCAAAATCGAAAACAATGCTTCTTACCTGCGCAAGCCGCAACAGCCCTCTCTCTCTCTCTCTCTCTCTCTCTCTCTCTCTCTCTCTCTCTCTCTACGTCTCAGGAAGCAAACGGCGCACACAGCTCTTCCAAAAAGCCCTCAATCCATCAGCTCCAGTCTGGCGCTTCGCGAATTGCAAGCTATTCTGGGGAAACTCGACAATGGCACACCACCTGCAGAGCAAGTACCAGCAGTCGCAGCGTCGTCTTCGCTCGTCGCCAGCACAATGCCGCGCAGGTAGTGCGTGTGTCTATGGCTCTACGCGAATTATTCTCTCTCTTGCTCTCTCTCTCTCTCTCTCTCTCTCTCTCTCTCTCTCTCTCTCTCTCTCTCTCTTTCTGCGCGCGACTACCAAGCGCTCTCCTGTATTACTGGCGTCGCACGCACGAGTCGCGCTGTATTTATATGATGTGGGCTGCAAGTAAGGCTTTCCTGATTTTGGCTTATTTTGATGTGCTTACTGAGGAATTAGGCGTGGGTTTTGGTTTTTGGTTGGGAAAAAATTTATTTATTCGTTTTTTTACATTTTTATATTACAGCGACGGCGACGATTAATACGGATCAGGGAGAGAAAGACGAGGCGAGAGGTATCTCGGATTTCACACTTTTCATCCGTAACGAACTGCAGCGTGTATATTGCGCTGCAGCTTTATTTTATTGTTTCTAAAGACGGGATTAGCCGCGGTGTGTGTGTGTGTGTGTGTGTGTGTATCGTCGGGTATTAATTAAAGGCCATGAGAAATGCTTAGCGGGCATACAAGCTTCGAGGGCACACAGTTTGAGAAAAAAAGCATTACACAATTTAGTACAGCGCAATAACACACCCCTAATTACTAGAATGAAAAAAGAAAAAAGATTCCTCGTAACCCAATTCCAGGAATAGTCCGGGAGGCGTCGCGGAGAAAAATTATTGGGCGCCCTGAGCTTCCGGCTGCTTAGGCATTTGCTGCTGTGCTGCAGCCGGCTCCTCGACGCTCGTGTGAATTACCGGCTCCCCGTCGAGCTTCTCCAAGTTTGGCAAGCGCCTCGCCACCTCCATCCTCCACTGTTCGGTCTGCATAGGGCCAGAAGAGCGTAATTTTAAATACGGCCTCGAGCTTGCAAGCAGGATGTGCTTTACGGCCGCCGGATGGCTCAGTGAGCCGGAAGCTTGCGCGGCGGGGGCGTTAAGTCGCGAAAATTGAGTCGAGCTGTTAGTAGCGTAGAGAAGGGGGGGGGGGAGATATGGTCAAACGGGAGGATTGATTATCAGCCGCTGGTGTAAAATCGAGGGGGATTTGCGTTATTTGTGGTGATGACGCTTTCTTAGCTGTGGATAATTCGAGCTTTATGGCTGCAGCAGGAAATTAGCTTGAACTTCTATTTACCTCGAGACCCTCGGTGATGGGATTGCCGGCGAAGACGAGGTCCTGGAGATTGGGCATCTCCTGAAGCCGAGCAAACTCGTTCCACTCCTTGACCAGATTGTTGGACACGTAGAGGACTTTGAGGTTCCTCAGGGCGTTCACCCCTTTCAGCTTCTCGATGGCGTTGTACGAGATCCAGAGCTCTTCTAACGTGTCGCCCAATGTTTCCAGGCCCGTGAAACCTTTGATCTGGTTACGTCCGACCGACAGGATTTTCAACTTCTTCAGGCTGCCCACTCCTGTGAAAATTTTTCTTATTTTTGCTTTGCAAATTTCCGATTAAAGAGTCTTGATTTCAAGCAAACCTCAAGCTCGACCGACATACGACTGTAACCCGAGGCTCTCGTTATGTCACGATTGCGTTTCTAATATCGAGATGTGATGCGGCCTTCGACTCGCATTATATGGTTTTCCAGTTTTCAAGCGGTGTTGGGTGCACCGACGGCTATTGTGCAAGTATGCTCTCTGGTGATACGACAAGCACTTTCCCGGTAGTTTTCATTTCACTCTTCGAAAACCGTAATACACCACTGATTTCAAAACTCGCCAATCAGCGCCGAACCGATAAATCCGCTCTTAACTCCCCAGCGACAATAATCTCAGCCCTGTGTTATATAGCTTCGCTAGCATAAATCCTCACCTGCAATTTTCTCGATCATGTTGGTCGACAGCGAGAGTTTCTCGCACTTGACGAGGGCCGCCAGGGAGTTGTCCATCCGCTCGATCGGCGGCCACTGAAAGTTCAGGCTGACCTCGGTCGCCTGGGCCGCTTCCATACCGCCGTTCTCCTCTTCCCAGCGTCTTATCGCGTCCTTGCAAGTCGTCGGCTTTCCCGCTGACATTTTCTCTCATGAGGTACCACGACGACGACGCGGCGTTTGTTGGTCGAGAAAATAGAGGGCTGTTCGAATTTTTAAACGGCGACGATCAAAGGTAAATAGGTGTATACGGATAGAAACAAGAGTCGAAAGGCGCGACAATTAGCGAATTCCCGATGAATATTTACGAACGACTAAGTGCTTTGTTTGAAATCACAATGAAGCATTAATGAGACCTGCGCGGAGACTCTCTCTCTATGGGCTGCGGGGGTTGCTAGGAAAACAAACTTCAGCCGAGGGAATCGATTTCTACTCGCCCGCGCCGAATTCAAATTCTTCCCGGGGACACTTTTAATAAACAAATGATCGTATGAAAAATATTTTCGAGCTTATTGTTGGATCATCGATGAAACGCGATCCCTCGTTATACGGGGGCGATAAAGAGCGACGGGGGAATTTAATTTCGCGCGGTGCTTAAAGATTGTGGTTTAATGCAAAACAGAAGGAGGAGGAGGAGGAGCTTGACGGCTAGGGTGTCAATTAGAGCTTTTATACTCGAAATAACGAGGGCGATGCTTTTGCCAACAACTTGTCTCTTTATTGTACATAACAACCAATTTGTAAGATTAAAAAATATCACTCTATTATATATATATATTGTATAAGATATAAATCCACAGCGGCGACAGGCGCGCGCGGGGGTGTGATGTATTTGGCTAGCGAGAAACTTTACACTCGTTTATTCTAGGTCGAATTATGACACTCTTACCATCTAACGATACACTCTACGGAGTTATTTATAGGTTAGACTCTAAGACGCGCGAATATAAATTATACACAATAAAATTCATATGCGAAAAACTGTCTTATAACGAACAATATGTTATCATACTATACACTTTCGCGATAATATAATATCGGCTCTCGATACACACCACACAATATATAGGGGAACAATATCACGCGAATAAACACACGACTCTGCAGTTTCATTATACATCTCTCTCGTCCGCGGCTGACATTGTTCGCTACTCTCGGGGCGTAAAATAAAGTTTCATTATTCACGTAATGTATATACATACATAGCAGGCCGGAGGGCGCGCGAACGAAACTAAATAAAACTCGAGACGCGCGCGATTTATACAAACACAGCAAACAGCGTTAACTCGCCGAAGTATGAATCAAGTGGCTCGAAGTCGAAGTCGAGGGCTAACAATGAGGCAGTTCTCTCTCTCTCTCTCTCTCTCTCTCTCTCTCTCTCTCTCTCACTCCGGGAATTACGCCGCTTGATTGTCCGAACTTTTCCCTTTTCATCGCTCGCGCGAGAGCAATCAACAGAGCTTGAAAATAATAAAAACAAACTACGTTTCGAAACCGAAGAAACTCCAAGCATTCAACACCTGCATCGCGCGCTGTATATTTATTTACCCGGACGCTAGCTGCAAGCTCGGAAAAAAACACGCCCCTATTTACACTGGCTGTACTCGAACGAAAGCTCGCCCGCACGGCTTGTCCGAAAAACGCTCGCGCAAACAGCCCATAGAAATCACACACACACACACACACAAACGCGCTCGACTCTACGCGTGTCTATGTACAGGGAGGCGGTTAAAGCTCAGCCGACGATGGTCGACTTGATCCAGGCGAGATTGGAGGAGATCTTGTCGTAGAGACGCGGCCGCTCCTGGCCGGACTTGGAACAGGCGATGCGCCAGCTGCCGACGCCCACAAGGGCCCATCTGCGATTGTCGGGTTGCAGACAGAGCAGCGGACTGCCCGCGACCTCCTCCTCCTGGAAGAGAATTAGAAGAGCTTTTTAGTCGGAGGGTAATTGAGCCCCGAGGACAGGAGGGGATTTCGGGCCTGGTGGAGTGAATAATTGAGAGATTTTAACATAAGCGGTAAATCATTACACGAATTCGTATAGCACATACCGATTGCGAGTAGCAATCCAGCGCGCGCGACAATAACTGCCCAATTCACTCTCGGCCCGCGTACGTAATTGCAAATTAATTTATATCTCGCGTGTACTCATTTCGTTGCAAGCTCGCGCGGGAACATTATATGTAAAACAGTTCGTATGAGCATATTTAGCCCCGAAATTTCGCAACTCGTTGCAGGCCGTATTATTCGTTCGGATTAGAGCTAGTCGTAAGTGGGGGCGTAAACACTGCGCGGACGATTTTACGTCGTATTTCGAATTCAACGCGTAATTCCGAGTACTTATGTATATAGACGAGAATAATAAACATCGATGCGAGGCGGAAGCTTATTCCAAAGGAAACGGCGATACACCCACGACGCGCAATATGCACCGAAACAACAACAAATCCGCCATACTGTGCGTGTATAGGCCGTAAAGGGCGACTGACAAAAGCTGCGAGCAGGTAAACCGAACAATCCCTTTTTACGACTCGATATCACCCCGAAAGAATCCGCCGTAAAATGTTTTATGCTCGCGTTTCGGCCCTTTGAAAATTAGGCGAGGCTATATACGGATGTTGTAATTATAAACGGAGCTTTTTATCGCCTGAGGTGCGCGGGGAGGACAGAAAGGAAACTGGTTTTGCAGTGTATATAGGGAGAGCTGGGAAAAATAAAAAATCCGGGGACACTACTCACCGTGCAGTCGTCGCTCGGGTAAACAGCCTCTGTGCAAACGCTATTCACCGCGGCTATACTGACGTTTTCGCATTTCTCCATCGCGCTGTGCCTTAGCTGCACTCTTTGTAATAAATCACCTGCGAGAAACAGAGTTGTAGCTTGCGGTGAAAAAGTTTAATTAATTTGCCGCGCAGGAAAGAGAACCGTTGCTGCATTGGGTGTCGATTTCGCGGGGGAAAAAAATGATGCTTTCTCGAAATTAAATTTCTCGGGAGCGAAATTCAATTAAGAGTATACGTTTTCATTTTTTTTCGAAAAAATCCGTCAGCAGCAAGAAAAATTGCACTCACGATTTTTGGCCCAGCCGAGGGTATTGCACTGGCTGGCGTTGCCTATGGGATCGCTGTTGGTGGACGGCAGACAGACCGGTCTGACAAAGTCGGAGAAGGCGCCGACGGCCCGGTCCAATTTCAGCAGGACAGTGCTGCTGCCCTCGACCGGCGACTTGACCATTCCCACGACGCGGCGCTCCTGCTGCCACGGTGAGCTGCTTGTCAGCCTAATGGTGCCCAGTCGAGCCGACCACTCGGCCTTTGGTTGCCTGAAAATTTTTTATCTTTTTATCTTTCGAACGTTTCCGTTTTTCGTATAACTGATAAAAGCTCTCTGTACAGCTTTAAAATTCCTCGCCGCGCTATTTGAACTAAGTCGCGCGATCAAAAATCCCGAGTCACATTTTATGCCCCTTTCTCTCTCAGGGCTGCGGCTTCAAAGCCCGGCGTCGCGCAGCTCAAAAGAGAAACATTGTCCGGCACGGTACCTCTTGCGCGCAGCCCCCCACAGAAGCTTTGCGAGCGCGACCCCGCAGCAAACTCCATTTTCCGTATTTTCCCCCTCGAAAACTCGCGCGGCGGGCTTCAAAGGATAAAACATCGCTAAATTTTTACGAAAAGCTATGTATATCGCGGACATTAGGGAGAGCTTGCAATGAGCGTGTATAGTACGAGAAAGATATACTCACCCCTGGAAGCAGGAGGCTGTGGTGAGGAGCCAATTTGCCGAGACGAGAGTGGCGTCGCAGACGTGATTGTCCTCTTTGAAGAGGGCCACGTGCCAGGGCCAATCGCCCGGTCCGGATATTTTCCCGATGCTCTTGGGGCTCGACTTCGAGCGGACAGCCTGTACTCCGCAAGCTGCGAAAATTCCAAGATGAGAGGGGGAGGAAAAAATAATAATGCTCCGAGAGCGATTTGTCGGAGGGTTTAATTGCGAGGAGGGGGGAGGTATATTGTTATGGCGGTGCGAGCTGCCGAGGTTTCATTGGCTTTTAGGACGCGTAAGCTCCTGCTCGCGCAGTGGGATATGGGACTGGGCTTGATTCAATATATATGTACTTCCTGCTCGTCGGTCAGAGGAGTATTATATTCCTTTAGAGTATCTGCAGCGGAAAAGGACGCATTATATATATTTGCGTCGACGATATTATATGCAGAACGCCGTGTTCTTACGCTAATGTGCGCCGTACTTTGAGAGGAATGATACATGCTTCGAGGGGGGGATTTTCCTCCTCTCGAAATCCCTTTGAAATCGCATCGAGTTTGAAAAAAATAATTATATTTTCAATAATAAATTGCAAGAAAAAGCGCTTTCGGCAAGAAGAAGCTTTAATCTAGCGGAATTCCCGGATTGTACCGTGTCGCTCGAGGGTAAGAGAGAAAGAGATAAGAAACACTCACCGAGATCGGAGCAGCGAACGTACATGACCTGCCTGCTGGGGCAGCTCGACCTGATGAACGTGATCTCCGGGGCAGTCGGGTCTTGCATCTGGACGTAGGGCACGTTGCTCTCCTCGTCGACTCGCACCTCCACCGACTGCACACCCCTGTGTTGATTGGATTTTTATTTTTAGAGAGAAAGAGAGAACAGCGCCGCACGGGAGGGGGGGGGGCATTATTGAAATTGCCAGCAGTTACACGTGCGCGGGGGAGGAAATTGATTTTATCGGAGGAGATTGTAGCCACCAGGGGATGGCCGATGAAATTTTCTTATATAACCTGTTAATTTGAACGAAAAAAATAAAAAGTTCCGCCGTATGAAGCGGCAATTAAAAGCAATCAAAAAGTTGTCCCGAAACTGTACACAATAGAGAGAAGATAAAATCGAAGAAGGAGAAACTCACTCGAAGGTCAGGAGAGTGCAGAGCGAGTTGGCGGTGGACTGTAGGACCGATTGCATTTCCGTGTCCGGCAGAGTGTTGTTCAAGTTCTCGGTGCAGATTTTGCCGTGGGTGCCCTTCTCGTTGAACACGACGTAGCCCTCGGCTGTGTAGCTCGACGGCTGCGCGCTATCCGTCGGCCGCAATTTCAGCGACTTTATGCTCGGGGCCAGTGACACTGTAAGCGCAACTTTTATCAATAAATACCTATATATACAGCTTGTGTGTATGAAAAGTTATACGTCGAAGAGAGCAGGCGATTTATTAAAATATCCCTCGCAGCTGTGCTTTATGGCGCGGAAGAGCGATTTTCGGCGCTTTTTTCCGATTGGCTCTTCTTTTTATGCTCGCGTTTTAATTTCGCTGCTTTGTGTATACGAGCTAGAGCGTAAAAACAAGGCCGTGTGCGTCTGTCATTTAATCAATTCCAGCGAAGATCATTAGCAGCAGCAATCGGGGAACAGTGACAGAGGGCCGAAAGCGCGCGCATAGCAAACAGCAATCATTTCGCGAATCCCGCAGATCACAGAGGACTGACGGACCCCCGCTTGCCAGGCGTCTCTGCTATGCGCTTTCGAAATCACATCGAAGTGGCCATCAATGATAATGACAGCCGCGCGCGGGTACAAACACACACACACACACACACACACACTCGCAATAATACTCACGACAGTCCTTCTCGTCACTGCCGCTGGGACAATCGATTTTGCCGTCGCAGCGCTTGACGCGCGGTATGCAAGCGGTGCCTATGCCGCAGTGCACGTGGTCCTCACGGCAGTAGGCGCAGTCCTTCTCGTCGGAAAAGTCCGGGCAATCGATCACCCCGTCGCAGATGCGCGACGACAGTGCGCTCGCCTGCAGCTCCCTGATGCAGCCTGTTGTGTAAGGTGGTTGGATTAGTTTTGCATTTTTTCAATTCGATGTAAGGATTCGAAGGCCCGTTTACAAACCCGTAAAAATTTAATACACCCCGTCTTGTTGCCGGCTTATTACACGCGGCGGCGGCGAGTTATGCGGATAGTTGCTGCGCGGGAAAATTAAAAACGGACAAATTGTTAAAGTTCGAGCGCGCAGCTATGCAAATGCCATGAAATTTTTATGAGAGCGCCTAAACTATTTTCTAATTTATTCCATCGCGGTAGGCGCGACGAGAAGAAGAAGAAGATAAAGAAGAGGAAATAAGAAAAAAGTAGAGAGGAAGTTCATTAGCCCATAAAGCGACGGCCGACAAAGAGGAACGTCGGCATCTTAATTAGGTCGCGGGGGGGTGTAGCATCGAATGTCCGCATACCGGGCTTGGATCGGCAGCTGCCCTCGTCCGCGTACTCGGGAAACTTGGCGCAGTCGAGGGCGGCCTTGAGGCGCTCGGGTAGTCGGCTACCGCAGCCCGACCAGAATTCCTTGCAGAAGCCGCGACACGGCGGACTGAGGACGTCCTCCTCGTCCCCTTCGAGACAGGCCGGCTGAAGGACTTGGCAGATGAAGTCGTACGCCTGCTTGTAACACTCCGCGTCGACCAGCTCCCTGTGTTATCGTTAGGTCAATCATCTGCTATTGCGTAATTTTGATTTTCTAATTTTGAAGCTCACCTGAAAGCGATGATATCGTCGTTGACCTCACGGGCGTCGTTGTGCCCGAAGAAGTTCGGGTAGGACGTGACGTTGTAGGGCAGATGCTTGCAGTAGGAGAACTCGATGGGGCTACACCTCCTGGGCGGTCTGGGCGTCGTGGTGGAGCTCGGGATCTCGGCCGTCGTCGAGTTGGTCTGCAGAGCTAATTTATTCGCGGCGCTTATGCTCTCCTGGACTTCGAGGCTGGCGGGGTCGATGGTCAGGTTGGCGAAGAAACGAGTCGTCGAGGGATCGATCTCGCTCGCGAGCACCTCGAGCACGTCGCTCGACTCGAGGCTACCGTAACGCGAGTCGAAGCGCACGTCGAAGTGCACCTGCAGGTCCTCGCCCTCGATTCTAGATGAGGAACAAAGTTTGAGAGTTAGAGAGAGAGAGAGAGAGAGAGAGTGGAGGTGTGATTTATGGGGTTTGTTGCAAAGTTGCTTTTTGAGGCCGATTGCGGGCTTACGTACGCGAGAGAGAGAGAGAGAGAGAGAGAGAGAGAGAGAGAGAGAGAGAGAGAGAGAGCTGGTGTTATATTATGGGGCTGTGATTTATGGGTGTATAGGGCCTTTTTTTAAAGGCGCGAGGTTTTATTAATATATTTTGAAAGCAAAAATTTCCGAGAAAAGCGCAAGTACAAAAAGTCCAGCCGAAAATATTCACCCAAACAGCAGCTCGCGCATCTGTCAAAAATATGCTGAGAAAAAGGGATAATCCCGAGAAGCGAGTAAAGATCAGCCCTCGTCGCTGGTAATCCCAGAAAAAATAATATTACGGTACCACGTACACACCCCATTCGCATATTTCGAGCACGTGTCGGACCCTTTCTCGAGCGTCGAGAGCTCGAGTTTTGAAGGATTTTTATTGCGAGCGAGCAGTAGTCGCCGTACTTTATTACGCTATTTTGGCGAGGTGTCCTAAGCCGCGATATTAGGGCCGTTTATTGCACGCCGCGCGCGCGCGGCTTTATTGTGTACCTGGCGGTCGAAGGCCTTGTGTGTATACCAGCTCTGGTGTGTACCAGCGGCTGATCGGTGTTGACCCTTCCTATACCGGTAGCAGTGCTCACAGGGAGAGGGTTTACGAAGCGGAAAGCCTAATGAATTCTATCGGCCTGATTTGCTCGCGCGTTAACTCTTTAATGCGATTTTCCCTGAGATTATTGTTGCCGAGGCTGCTTTCGTCTAATTATCGTGTTCGAGAGTTACGTTGGGTTGGAGTATAACGACGAAATACAACGTATATTTGAATTTTGCATATAGTGTAATGTGGACACTTTGAAAAATCAGCTCGATTTAACCTCTAAACACTACTTTGCTTTTGACAAAAAGAGCGTACTGCTATTATAAAATTTTCCAAAAAAGTTATTTAAAAAAAATTCAAAAACAAATTTTCGTCAAAGCAACGTTACATACATTCCCTTCTTTCGACGCAAGGACACCACACTCTTTTCCTAACCAGTCTCCGAAACAAAGAAAGACAGTAAAAAGCGACGTTTACGATCGGCTCCCACACCGCTCGGCGCTCTAAATTACTTTATTGCAGTACCGACCCGCGAGCGAACCTTCGGCCTATAATAATCCGCGCAATGATGCAGGCTATCATTGCGCCGAGCGATGTTATTATCCAGCTAGCATTCTTGGTTTTCCCAAATCCGTACCTGCTATGGGCCGCTTCGGGATTTTCTGGTACTGCTACATACGTAAAACCGAATCGATCTCACCTTACGCGAAAAATCGCACACATAGATTTCCGCTCGAGCGGAGCCCGTGAATGCCTCGCGTTCCGAGCCGTCGGCACCTGGCCACGTATGCGCGAGCTTTATAAAAAAACGCGCACGGCACTTACCCATCGAGGGCGAGAATCTCGGCGCCGATGAAGGGCATCTGCAGTGGGCTGCGCCGAAAGACGAGATTCAAGCGGTCCCGGTAGGCCCGGGAACGTTGACGGAAGGCCTCGGTCGATGGATCCGCCAGGTCTGGGCTGAAAGCGTCGCCTTCTGTCACTCGAAACGTCGCCAGGAAGATCTGGTCGCTGGGGAGGTCCGACAGCAGGAACGTGTCTGTGGAGAGAGGCGAATTGCGTTAAAAATTATTTAAAAGAGCCATATACATGTCACTCGCAACCACGTTTCTCGCAAACAGCGAAAAATAACAATAATCAATATGCTCGCCCAGAAAGGGGCAAAATTACACGGCACACAGCCGAACTTTTTCCTCCCGCGTAGACACGTCCGAGAGCTGCGCTTCAAAGTTAAAAATTCAGTTTAGCAAGTTTAGCGCGCTCCGCTCGAAATTGCCAAACACTTTCGCAGTTTCCTCTCTGTCGGGGGCTACTGGAAGGTCGAAAAAGCGCAGCCCGGTTGGGCTTAAGTGCAGGCTTTCGCAATGCCTGCGCATGACTTAGGATCAATTTTCTCGCCCGTGCGTGCAGCAGCCGTAAGGATAGTTTTGAAAATTTTTTTCCATGCACGCCGCGCTCTTTTTGTGCCCCGAGAGAGTTTCGAGCTGCGAGTGCACGGGTGTACGGGCATAACGACTTAATTACGCGGGGAAAATCGATGTATATAGACGGGAGAGCTTGGCGTTTGATGGATCGAGAGCGTTGCCGGCTACTATATAATTTTCTTCGGAAAGTGCGGCGTAGAGGAGCGTGAAATTCGAGACTTATTATACGTGTAGAATTTTTCGATATATAACAAAATCGAAGGTATAGTCGTCGCAATAAAAGCGTGGGTGCTGCAGCAGTCGTTTAATAAAAATTATCGCCTAAGCAGCCCGCGCGTGGCTACGAGCCGGCAAATTGCAGCTAAACGCGTCGGTGCGGCAGCAGCCCCTCGGGCTCTGGAGCCATAAACCTCGCTTCTCTCTCTCTCGCGAAAGAAACTCACTCGCGTCCCCAGAGGCGTCCGACAACTGCAGCCCAAGTTTTCGGCTATACCTACAGCGTCAGCCAACGACGCTCCTTTAATTATACCCCACGTATATACGGCGTGTGTGTAGTGGAATTAATACGGCATGATAAATGTAAAGTATACACGAGAGTCGCGCAGCTATATATGCGTGTGTCCGAAGGTGCGGAAAGACACGAGCCTTGCGCGTACAGTATAACACTCTCTCTCGTTTCTTTTCTCTTGGCGCAAGCTCCGGGCGATGCGCGAAATGGAAATTCTCTTTGGGACGCGCGACGCGAGTTTCGCTCTTTGATGCTCTTATTTCCTCTCTCTCTACGTCTCTCTCTCTGTCTCTTCTTTTATTCCTCTGTACTGGCGGCGATGTTGCGCTTCTTTTTGTACCTGCGAAGCTGCAATGCGACACCGGGCAATCGGCTTCTTGCTCTGCCGCTGCTGCTGCTCTCTTGCGAGGAATCGCGCGGGGCTGTATGTGTGCAGGGGCGACTGTACTGATGGCTCGATTAAGATGTCGATTCGGATCGTCGATGCGTGAAAGGGGTGTTCATTTGTCGCTCCATTGGATTCGGATATATATATATATATATATATATATATATATTTTTTTTTTTTTTGATAATTTGTCGAATATTCGTAATGATTTAATTTCCGCGTACGGAAAATCCCGGGTATGATAATTATTTTAAAATCACGCGGAAGCGCAAAAGCAATATTATAACTGTTCATTTCCGACTGAATAATGAAAGCGAATGTGTGCAGTGTATAACGCTTTTAATAATGCATAAAATAATTCACTTTCGCGTTTGTGTTTATTTAATCTAAAGCCCACTATCGCAACGTAGAACGTTTTCGAAAAACTCGAAACGAGCAAAGGCTCTCGAGCGAATTTGCCGTTATAAAACGAGCCAGATCACGTTCGCGCAACTTCGATAAATTGAAATTCGAGTTTTTTCCCGAAAGCTACACTCGGCTACTGTAGAGGATGGAATCTCCCTGCGGAGCGTCAGCGCGCGCGAGAACTCGTAACCTGTTAGGAACAGTTCGGCTAACTGCGTTACGCTCTCGCGGAGAGCTGCAGCGCTGGCATTTGCATAATGTCTTAAACTTTACTTGCGGCGCTGGCGTGGCTCTCTCTACCCTTAATATATTTAAGATATCAGGACCGAAGAGAGAGAGAGACGCGGCTGCGGCCGATATAAATGCTAAACTTTGGGTCGAGCCGACAATCAGCTGATGGCTGAGAGGGAGAGACATTTTTTTGAGCGAAGTGAAAGAGCAGATTTTGGAGCTTTCAGAGGGATGAATGAAAAAAAGCTCTCTCGAGAAAAATGTCTCGGCCGTGAGCTGCTTTGAAATAACGATGACAGAGGATATTTTCAATATTTTTAAATTTCAAACTTCGCGCGCGCGCGCGCGCGAAAAGGGGGATACACGAAGCGGCCTTATAGCCGGGCGAAATTTGATGGGGCGCGTACAATAGCGATCCTGATGACGCGGATTAGCAAAGTTGAATGTTCGTATTAGCACGCTTGCGCTTGCGCTATATCTCGTCCAAGTCGGCTCTCCTTCGAACACGATTTAATTAAACGCCCCGAACGAGTCGCATCTGGATTTCGGGTTAATAACTTTAGAATAGCTTTTAATCACGGACACTCGACGACTCGCGCGTCAACGAAGTAAACCAGCTCCGATATATTTCAAGAATATACAATATATCACAATAGCTCTCACAGCAAATTTGTCCAAAAAGCTCGTCGTAAAGAAATTCCCGCGGCCGAAGTGTTTGAATTTTACAATTACAGCCGGGGCAATTTGCGTTTTTTCCCCGGCGCGCGTCGCCTTTGTCTTTGCGGTCCGGGAAAACACAGAGCGCGGCTCGTTGTAAAAGGGGGGAGCGTAGGGGCCGGTTTTTATTGCGGCCGAGAGCGTTTCGTGCCTCTTTAAAGAGCTAAGCTCGGGACGTTATTGCCGAGGATTACGCGTACGCGAGAAGGTATACAGTGTCGGGTAACGCTGGAGGGTCGCATCCTCGCAGGGGCTACTACGCTTGCGAGCTTGATTGGCCGATGCGTTAGGAGGTAATAATGCGTAGAGGAACTGGCAAATCTCCGCTTAACGGGTTATTAACGGGGCGAGCTAGAGGGAAAGTGGATTTTTTTTTCGGCGTTAGTTTGCTGGGCAAGTTGATTTTCTGATGCGATGGGGTATTAACTCTAGGGCCGTTGTTTACTTTAATCTCTCTCGACGCGTTAGTGGCGGTATAATGGGAAAGTTTCGAAGCCGAAGCTTGTGAATCCGCATTTTTTTCTCGCAAAATTGAAACGAAAATACAGCTCCAAAACAAATACGAATCTCCGTCAAAAGCCGTCCACACAGTTAATCCCAAAAAGCAAAGTCCCTCGCGCGCTAGACCCACATATCTCGCGCCATCTCACCCCGCGACCCTCATGAATCATCCCTCAATGCGCGCCTACTCTCAAAAACTTGAAGCATCCCTCTCGAAACAATGCCATCGTAATATATGTAAGCCTGCCCAGCTCTCCCAAAGCAGTAGAATCCACGAGCGAGTATATATTCTGCTTCTGGCGGGAAAAACAAAACGCGCCAAGAAAATCCAGCCCTCGCGGCTCCATATTTCAAGACTCGCGCGCGCACAAAAGCTCTCTTGCGCCCGCCCCGGAGAAAAGGGTCAGCGGCGTAGGTCATCATATCGCATATATATACTATATGTATTATGTGCTATGTATACTCACATCCGAGGTATACGGAGACGCCGGCGAAGAGGAGGAAGAGGAGGAAGGCCGCGAGGACGCAGCAGCCGCACCTGTACTGGCTGCCGAGCTTGCGAGTGAACCGGATGTCGCTGTCCGAGGAGAGGATCGAGCTCGGGGTTCCGGCTCGGCTGAAGCGACGCGTGCTCACTGTGCTCACTGAGATCTGCGAATGGATAAGAGTAATTTTTATGATAAAAACATGGATCGAGTTTTACTACCATCGGATGTAACACACGGATGCTTTTACGCCGAGCTGTCTCGTGTTGCTACTCGGGGAAACTGAATATTCTCGGGTCTTTCTCGAGACGCTTCAGAAAGGGCTGTTTTTTTTTCTTTTTTTTTTTTTTTTTGGAAAATATGATATATTCTAGAGAGGCCGCGCTGCGCATTGTGTCCGAGAATTAGTCATTCTTTCGCGAGCGCAGCACCGAAAAAAGCTCGCTTTGTTCTAAAAATGCTTTTTCTGTGGCTGGGCTAATGAATACGCGTGGAATTTTTTATGAAAAGGGGATTTATTTTGTTTTAGCGAGAAAAATGCGTTTCCAAGAGCAACTTGTACAATTCCTCCTCATTTTACCTTCTCGAAGTAAAAGTCCTTCTCGCTCCCGCAGCAGTAGTCCCTTATCTCGGGCGGTTATCGCGACTGCAGCGAGCAAGCAAAAAAAAAAAAGCGTACACACGAAATTCCGCGCAGCTGCCACTGCGCTTGCCGACGAACGACGAAAGTAAGTCGTGCTCGAAAAGAGCGAGTGCAACGCGCTCTCTACACTCCGCGTGCTGTGTACCACTGCGCCGGCTATTTTCAGAGGGCGATGACCGCTTTGTTTTTCTATTAAAAAAAAAACGAGCTAAAAATCGCGAGATGGCCTCACCTCGCTACTTTACCAAATAATTAAAGGCTCTCGCTCTCGCTTTAGCCGCGCAGTGTTCATTACGCCCAAGTCCCTCTCTCTCTCTCTCTCTCTGCCCCTATAACAGTTCTGTCGTTCGCTCTGCGCTTATCTCCGCGCCGCCGCGACAAGAAATTGCTTTTCCTCGGCGGCGTCGAGAGAGGCAAAAAGTCGAGAAGTGCACGTAAATAAGCATTAATTGCCGACGCTTTTCGCCCCGAGAGTTTCCGCGAGTGCGCTTGGCTTTTCGTATATATAACGCGTTCCGCGCGGAATTATATCGTTGTTTATGGCCGGAGTTGCGGCCGCCGAGGGATAGTTTTGGGGTTTAGGAGCTGCTGCGCTGCAGCAGGGCTTGGAATTGGACAGAGGTATGTTTTTTATTCGCGGCAGCGAGAGAGAGAGAGAGAAAGAGAGAGGAGGTAATGATTATTCAATTGCGGGCTCGCGGACGCTTTTTTTTGCGCGGCAAGTTTGAATTTAGTGGCGCGCAACGAGCTATACTTTGCGGTTATTTTTGATTTTAACGATCGTCTGGCTTTATGGTGACATTCGGACCTTCTGTTTTGCGGAATAATATAACGAACGTGTGCGTCGTCGCTCGTAAAGTCGACGCGATAAAATATCGCATTATGTATGTAAAATTAACGTTAACGATTCGCCCATCGCGCGATATAGCGTAGAATCGAGGCGCAAAGAACTTTACAGCTGCAGAAGAGGGAGAGAGAGAGAGAGAGAGAGAGAGAGAGAGAGAGAGAGAGAGAGAGAGAGAGAGAGAGAGAGAAAGAAATGTCTAACAGTCAGTTGACCGCAACGCCACTTCTTTCGATATCGGCAAAAACGCGCGATACTTTCGGCTCTCTACGTTTCCTGCATCGACGGCTTATTTCGCAACGATCGTCTTTCCGCAACCGATCATCATCGCTCAATCGTATACTCGAGTGTACTTATGCGTTAAGTCGCGAAAATCGAGCGAATATAAGACAGTAGTCTTTTTTATAGAATATAACGTGTAAAGTGAAAGGTTATTCATTAATCTCACGAGCGATAATTCAGCGGGAAGAAATATATAACCGGTATGTCTATTTGCCGAATCGGAAAATTTATCGTTAATTTTCGAGCGATATGTTATATAGGTATATATATAAGGAAGCGCTTTATCATCTCGAGTATGAGAGAAGTTCATATACGTTACATTATTGTCGTCAGCATTTTTCCGCGGACGCGAACTTTTCAGGCGTTTAGTTTTATCTATACAATATATATATATCGATATAATTTATGGGAGCTAATTCTGATCGGTACTCCGGTGTAATTCATGGCTTTATATAGATCAGCACACCTGTATGTGTGCAGGCTAGAGTATATATTATGGGAAGCTATATTTGATTTATTGTTTACGATGCACATACACATACAACATTTATATTTATGGCCGGTATACAGCCGGGGCTCGAAATCGAATGGTAATTACGATGAAAAATGCTTGATATTTTTCCGCGCCGCTTTCTTATGGAGATTCGTATCTTTGCGGATTTATGCGCGCCGGCGTTATTGTTTTCCGAGCGTGAAAAATGCGCGTTGCGGCGTCTTTGGATTATCGATTCGTGAAATTTCCTAAAAAAAGTAAAATTGCCCGCATTATGCTACAATTCCCAAACGTCGCCTTTGCACAATCGCGTAGGCGACCGTTTTCTCTCTCTCTCTCTCTCTCTCTCTCTCTCTCGGCCCCTTTTATCTATCACCGCGAGAGAGAGAGAGAGAGAGAGAGAGGGCGCGTTGCGCAACCACTTTAATCCCGCAAGGTGCAGTGGAAAAGAAGCGCGCTCGCCGAACAAAGAGATGCAGATTTTTGTCGAGGTGGCCTCCCACGAGTCGAGCTACAATCACTTCTCGATCTATCATTTGCAGAGAGCCCTCGCTCTATACGTGTGGGGGAGAGGTCGATGGCTTCCGTGGAATTTGCTTGCTTTTCGTTTGAGAAAAATTGAGTATTATAGGATTATAATCTCCCTAAGCTGGAAACTTGGCCGTGTTTGTGTATTAGGCAAGTTCTGGATTGTAAGCGTCGGGGGTGAGTATTTCAACAAAATACCCCCAAATTTTCCAGCCACTACGAGACAAGCTCGAAATTAGCAGTTTCATTTATGACACGTACTATTCCCTAATGCCCAAGTATACCACATTACCGTTGTATTCAAAGAGTAGTTCGCTCGCGCGCGCTTTCGGTAAATCGACGTCGGATCGTTATCGCACGCACCTGTTTCACGCGTAGAGGCATATAATCTACGGGCAAGAAATTATTCCAGCCCGTGTTTAGACAATATGTTACGGCTGCATAATACACGCGCGAGAGAGTTTTTTTTCCCCTCGGAGTTGGTTATTATATCATACAACGACGTACGCGTCGTCTTTCTCTCACGCTTGGGTTTTTGCTCCTCTTTTTTAACGAGTATATAATGATTTTTACAGTAATCCGTACCGTATTTTCAATTCCGAATGCATAATCGAGCAAGTTCTTTAGGCTATCTCTCGCAATCCGTCATTATTTTGATTAGCGTCTTTCTCTCGTCGAGCCTGAATTAGTCCGAGTGAACCTTTCGAAATACGAATATTGAAGTCGATTCGCAAAAAGAGGCCACAAAGCCTACTCGGCAATTGAAACCCACCCACACCCCCAGCAGTCGCTCTCAAAGGGGCTTATCACCCTGGCAAAACACACACACACACACGGCCGCACAGCAAAACTTTGCTCGTCGCGGCGAATATCCCGAAATTATTCCACAGCTGCAAACTCCTCTCTCTCTCTCTCTCTCTCTCTCTCTCTCTCGCGTAATCCCGTAAAATTACACACACACACATACACGCATACGAGTACAGCAACATCCATTTTTCCCTCTCATCGCGTATCGCATCCCATCTCACTCGCGGCCAAGTTCTCTCATTATATCGCTCGCAGCTCCCGCGAGTTTTCCTAGCCGCTATCTCTCTTTCACCTTTTGCCGCAGCAGCAGCAACAGCTTTGTCTCTCACTCGCGCGAGGCATTACAATGCCTGCTGTCCCACTTGCGTCATTTCTCGCCGCTCAGCCCCCCCCCCCCCGACTCTATGTGTGTGTGTATACCGTTATATGCCTCTCGCGAGATACGCGAGAAAGAGAGCTGGTATGGACTTATAGGCCTCGCCTTTCTTATACACGCGGCGCACGCTGCGCATGTATGATTACGAGCCGAAGCTATATGGGCGAGTGGCCCGATCTCCAGTATCCTTGACTCGATCTTGTTATGTATATAGCTGGCAGCCTTTTCTCTTTCCCCGAGGATCGAGCTGTGTGAGCTACACCCACTTAGGGCTTATCGTCGTGTTGTGTGTCTGATCGATTTATTTATATACGAGGCTTTTTATTCTCTCCGGAGGATACGGATCGATCGATCGATATCGAGATATTACACTACAGACTGCATCGCTGCTTGTAATAATTGTTGCCTGACAGGCTGAGGCTATCGTTTTCAGTTCACAGGAGGTATACGCACTGATAGACGTAGATTCTCAGATATGTTGAATTTAAATTCGGGTATTTTTATCCTTGACTCGGTTCTCCCTATATTTTCGTGCTTTGACTCTCAACTTATGCTGGAATTTCGTGTTGTCTCGCTGTTTTGTAACGCCGTGTGTCTCAGTCAAGTTCACAATTTCGATGCTATCGCCGAGTAAGCCGGGATTGTCCGGATGCACTGGTACGAGGGTATGTAGTGGATCTTAGAAACGCCGGGAATTCTGGTTACTTAATATGCTTCGGTTGTGCAATTTTCCAAGACGGTTACGCGTGTGAGAAGTTTTAGTCCGATAGTTTATTAAAAATTTTTGCTTTTATCGAAGGCCATTGAATATAGAGAACGCATTCAACAGGCAAATCTCGGAAAGCTGCCTATTCAGGTATTTTTAATAAACTGTACAGAGCAGAAAATCCATACAAGCTCAAAAAATTTATGACCAAACATTCGCTCCATCAAAAAAAATTTTTCGAAGTTGAAAAGCTAGCTTACCGATGCTTTAAACCTTGGAACAAACGCGTGTCCTCGTCCCGTTGCTTCTGAATCGACTTACATTTTGACAATTTTATCAGACCCCTGACACGATACCACAAATCAATCTCCTATATACTTATCAAGATGAAGCTTGATTAATAAGGCAGTCGCTGCAGCCCAAAGGGCATCTGTCATGCGCACATGGAAAATAAAACGAAAAGCCGAGAGACGCACACGGAGAAAGTGGAATCACGATAATATACCGTACGGTAGTAGTAGTCGACCTCCTTCAAACAAAAAGCCCTATATACATTATATAGTCGATAGAGGTGTGTTTTTCAACGGCGGATAATGGAATCGACGGATTATCGTAATATTTCCAATGCGCCGTGTACATCAAATTAATATATGATAATAAAAGCTTCGGCAAATCGACTTTTCACCCTCGATATCCACGATGAGTTTCGCACACAACTATATCCCACTTTTAATTGCTTATTTCCGTGGATTTAACGGCATAACCGGTACATAATAAACGGAGAAAGTAACGGCCGTCGCTTTGTCGGTAAAAAAAAATTCAACAAACTCTCGAGTCGCACCGCAAAAACTTTATTTCCGCACAGCGCATTGTTCCATTTTTGAGCAGCTGTGCGCTCGGGGAGAGCATCTCGGGCGCTTTTTTTCCCCTCTATCCCCATAGCAGCGGCAATAAGGCTAGTTTCCGCTTAATCGTCCATTGTTTCATTAAAACTGCAAGAGAGTTTTCCTTACGCCGCGCGGCAGCTTATTAAATACCATAAACGCGAGCTGTAGCAGCAGTTTTATAACGGAACCGCGAGCGAGCTTGTTTACAGAGACGCGTAAGTATTTTACAATCCTTATAGCGTTAAAACGCTACGCGAACTTTCCAGATGTTTACATCTCGCGCTAATTAGCCTCGAACGGCCTTATGCGATATAACGATGCTCGATATTGGCGTCGACTCGATCCGAAATAACACAATGGCCGGTTTTTCGCTGAGGATGACTCATCGGCCCTTTGTCCGTGTGTAAGTTACTCACGAGTTCGCCTCAAGGCCCCGAGTTGACCCGAGCGAGCGGGCCTCGACCTGGATCACTTTCTCGCGTGTATATCCGAGTGCCACGAGCGCGATGCCCCGTATAACTGCCTTGAATGGATAAACTCTCCGGCGCTATGTTTGCCGACGTTACGGTTTATTCGGCATTTTTTTCCGAGTTTGAATTTCGCGCCAAAATTCGTGCGCAAGATGGCGTACAAGATTGTAAACTTTTTTAAGGGCTTCCTTATGTTTAACGCCTGTCCATACTTAGCGCTGAAATCAATAAAGATCCAGATAAGGAAGTACAATATAAGGAGAAAAAATCAGCGCCGCGTAATATACGCGCTTAAACGGCGGAATTTATGCTTCGCTTTGATTATACACTTCTTGTACACGCGCAAGTATTCTTGGCTCGAGTTTACTGTTGTACGGAGATGAGTATACAGTACTACGAACCACTTTGTTATTTATACGCGAATGTTCTCCAGCGAAATTTCACAATAAACAGTTTTTCAATTTGCAAACCAAATATTTCGACAGTAATATTGCACGCGTATCATGAATTTTTAATCGGAAACATACCGGCTCTGAATCACCCGCGATTATTACAGATGTGACATGAATCGCTGGCCTAGAAAAGCATCGCTCTGAGATATTACGAATGCGCGATGAATCTCTCATTCGAACTCAGATGTATACGCGTCTATGTTTTTTTATTCGCTTTTTCGGACGCTGCCCTATTACACGCCAGCCGGAGCGCGTTATTTATGGAAATTTCAGCCGCGTAGAGCATTAATTACAGTTACTTCTTCGAGGCGCGCTACGGAGAAGGAGGAAATACCAGCGGAGAATTTGGGTTACGAATAAGCAGCGGCTGTCGATTTACCGAAATGTATTATAATGTACCGGTGCGTCGCTGTATCTATTCTTCTCTTAATCTTTGTGGGACGAGTTTTTTGTATATATTTTTGTGAAAATTTTCAATCTACGACTCGACGAGTTTAATTAAATAGTTATACGCCAGCATAATAAGATAAAGCTCGTATTTAAGTATCCGACTAGAGTAGGTATTAGTTCAGCCGTTCGCCCGGAACTTTAGCAATTTTAGTATAGCTGTATTAAACTAACTTAGTTCGAGGACTAAGTTTAGCCGGCCTAGTTGCTCCCAAGAATATGACACTTCAATCATCGCGCAGACGTATAATGTACTGTGTACATACACACACCTGCGCTATACACTCGCGAAATTAATAACACATACGTGCCTGATAGATTTTTGCAAATCACACCGTTAAAAATCGACGCTTCAAAGCGAGAGCGGTACACAAGGAATTTTAATAAGCTTACTCGTCGTCCCCTTTGAAATGCATATTTTGCTTTGCGCTCTCGCGAAAGAGCAGCTGTACCGGAAGCTTCGCCGATGCTCAAAGGGTTATATAGAGAGAGAGCGAGAGAGAGCAGCTCTTAGGAAAGTGCACTGCGGTGACTGGAGCTACGAAAAGCGAGGTATTTTCTTAATCGATTTCCAAAAATCCAATATACAACGCGTCAACGACTCCTGTAGTACAACGGCCCTGCCTATATATATATATATATATATATATATAGGCCGGCAGTAGCGATCGGTCGTTAAACCGCGACACGGCTGTCAGCGTCGATAGCATCGTCGCGGCCCGTGATCCCGTAGATATCGCCGTCGCCACGTTTTTTAACGGCCGCCGCGAGAGAGCCGATCCGTTATATTCTCTCTCTCTTTCGATCGAGTAGCAGTAGTGAGATAGAGAGAGGTAGGGATTGTCCGCAATAAAAGAGAGAACTGGCTGCTGCGCTACCGGAGGAGGTATTGTACGCTACTGGCATGATTTTCTTCTTGTTCTTCTTTCGAGGTATAACGGTCGAGGTGCGAAGGTCGCGTATGGGTGATCGATTGATTTTAAAATTTTTTTTTATTATTATTGCACACTTCAACATAATTCGCGATGCCTAATTGCAGGTCGACGTGTACACCAGAAAGAGTAGTGTAATAATTATGACAGTATATATTAAAGTTTGCGGTTGATTCAACATGCTTGAGTTGGTTTATCGCAAGTTGTACATAGTCATACGGTATTCAGTTGTACATACGGATTCAATTATTACACGATCTATTAATAAAAATGCATCCGTGTTCACTGCTGAATGCATAGCTTTACGTGACGCTCTAACTTTAGCTCTAAAATACAAGAAAATAAATATTAATATCTATACTGATTCGTTAAGCGTACTACAAGCAATACAAACTAAAAGTCCGAAAGTCATAACTAACACATATATCTTTAATATAAAAAAAAAGAATTTTTTGAATTTACTAAAAATAAATACAAAACTAAGATCAAACTTTTCTGGATTCCTGCACACCACAGAATACCAGGAAATGAACTTGCCGATCTATATGCCAAAGATGCAGCTCAGTCATCCAATTTCGACATCACTCACATATACCTTTCACAGGCTTATATTCTGAAGTTAAATTGATAATTAAAACTAATTCCACTAATGAGCTCATAAACCAAAGCTGCAATACGGATAAAATCTACTTCGACATTTTTTATAATGCAAAACGAGATCCTTGGTACAAGCGCAGAAAATTAAGTAGGCACCATATAATAAATATATAATAAATGAAAAAATAATAATAATAATTCGCGATGACTCACGAAGAAAGAACAA
Organism: Nasonia vitripennis; assembly: GCF_009193385.2. Taxonomy (NCBI): domain Eukaryota; kingdom Metazoa; phylum Arthropoda; class Insecta; order Hymenoptera; family Pteromalidae; genus Nasonia; species Nasonia vitripennis. Next base: position 30,965,693 of record NC_045760.1, on the reverse strand, counting down.
TGCGATTAAACGCATACGGCTGACTCATGAAAATCGTGATCACAATTGCTAATGCGACAATGCCGAGAGAGAAATAACCGAAAAAATCCCGTGTCGGGAGGCGGGAATCTTTCACAAGAAATTTCCTTAGTCATGATGCATTTTAATATTTTATTCCCGGTTATTGTATCGGTTCGAATTTTCTATTTCAAAATTCCTCGCCCCAAACTGCTCCTTTCCGCTCAAACTAAACCCTCTTCTCGCCATAAATTCGTCACCTCCATACCCGCGACCACAATTCAAAACTTATCACCCGACAAATTCGCCACTGCTGCTGCGGCTCCTTCTCCGCTGCGCTCACGTTCTATACTCATTCTCATTCGGGAAAGAAGCGGCAATAAAACTCGCGCGTATAACTCGGGAGAAGCTCCACCCCCGCAGCAGCAGTCCCATGAATGCAGAACTGAAATTTTAACAAATTGCCCCACACACGCGTAGCTATATGTATATACGTAAATTAAATTCTGCTATATAGCGAACTTTATACATTCAAATCGTAACACACACGCTCGCGCAATTGGCCTTTTATGCAAGAGTACAGTGACCCTTACATAAGGATAATTACGAGCCGCGCTGCAACGCCGTCGCCGCAGGAGCTTAAAGCGAGAAAACTTACGTAATATTAAAACAATCCCACTGCATACACGTCTTCCGCGTGTATACACTGTTCTGCAGTATATGTTCGAGGAGTTAAAGCTGACCGGCTCGGAAATGAGAAAAATTCAGCGATTTCTGTGAGTTTGCGTGTAAGTGGGAGTCGAACGCATTATCCAGGCGCGGCGAGAATTTGTATTCCGTGCGCGCGGGATATTCAAATGAGCTTCGCTCTCCGGACGCCGGCGGCAGGGAGAAAGATGCGAAATCGACGAAAATGGAGATAAAGAAAGGCGTCGGCTGGAAAAATCGAGTGCCCCTGCTGGTAGACTGGTTTGCAGGAATTTTAATGAAAAATGTTTTACAGCACTCGTGCGGGGGGAAATTTCGTCGATTTGTCGCCAACGCGCGCGCGAGAGACGTAATTCGGCTGGGATTGGCAATTTTTTAACGGATTCGAATCGTCGTTGCCGCGAGAGAGGTTCTATTATTTTCTTGTCGAGTACTATCGAGTTTCTGGGATTCTCTATTTTCGGCCCTTTCGACGCCTCGATCATAGACTCGGTATAATAGACGTGTAATCAAATTTTTCTTTTCGTAAGAATATAATATATAGGAAGCGAGAGCAGCGTAAGAGATGATTGCACGTAATTTGCCATCGATTTTTTTTCCTTTCGAGAGAGCCATTGCGTAATGTTTGTCTTCGGATAAACTTTATATAACGGAGTTATACGGCGGCGCATATCAATTTCATCCTCTGCTGAAGCAACTCCTCCGTGTGTACAGCAATTAAGAATGTGTATAAAGAAGAAAACCGAAAAATCCCATCTCCACACACGGCTCTGCCCTTCAAAGCTAATTAGCCAGTCTCTGCTCCAGCTCTGATGCGACGTCCACGAAAAAAAAATAAAAAGATCCTCGAAAATCCGGGGAAAACAACACACAGCGTGCAAGCACTCAACCTCGTACACCCGCGGACCATCCACAGGAAGGACAAAAGCCGGGGATGCGAAAAAAAAGGGACGCCGCAGAAACATTGCGCAGAACTACTGCGAGAGAGAAAAAAGAAGAAATACACACCGCGCTTGAGAGAGAGAGAGAGAGTCGCGCCCATTTCCTCGTCGGGAGTTTGTAACGGTACGCGCGGTAAAAGCGAGCACAGGCCACGAGAGAGAGAGAGAGAGAGAGAGAGAACCTAATCCGTCTCGTGTACGTGTGTGTGTGTGTGTGTGGTGTTGGTATAGGTAAAGGTGCGTCGACCTGAGAGTAGCAGCAGTTCTGGCAACTTTCGTCTGACGTAAGGAGTAGACTGACTGCTGACTTTTTGAGGGGGGAACGGTTTTGTTAAGAGGTTCGGGGATAAGACACGACGTGTGCTACACGCGCGAGGCTGAGGATGAGAGGTGATGGCACGACGGTGCGAATACGTGGTGGGTATCTGGGACGCGAATGTAAAAGTTTAACAAAAAAATAGTTTTTGTTACACCCGTCGTTCGAGCACACACGGGGCGTAAAAAAATTAAAATGTTCGGCCCCGCGTATATAGCCTGCGGTACAAAGCGTTGAAAGGGTTACACACAGGCGAGGTAAAATCGATGCCAATAAAAAATCGGATTACGCATCGCAATACCTATACGCGAGTGTACACGCGCTTGGCTTGCCAAATCGCTTGTAAAGAATGAAAACGAGAGAAAAGCGCAGCGTAGCGCGAAAACTTGAGATTTTGAGATCCTCGTAAAAAGCGCGGGGAAATATCAGCGCAGCGCGGACATTTTTTTTTTTCATGCATAGTCGAATATATCGAGGCTATATACTGTTATCCGATTCATTTGAAACTGCTCGAATGTACAAGTAAAGTGTAGTTATGCAATTTCAGTTATTTTAAAAATGTTTTTTTTTGCGTTAAATAACATATCGGAAAAAAGTTGTCACACTTCTCGGAGAGTCGGTCAGTCGGACGTTCGTTAAAAGTCGAGGCCGACGCGTTTATTATTAAAATCAAATCCCCGCGATACCTATATAACTAGCCGCAGACCTTTGTCATATCGAAATCGTAACTTTGTTGCTCGAGTCCCTTTGTGTTACTGCCGGGGAAAATTTTTTAATTAGGAGCTTTTGATCCAACCCGACTACGTTTCTTCTTCTCTCGCGCGAGCTTTAATTGTAATTCCGACACACAAAAGAGATACAAACTTGCCCCAGATGCACAGCTGTGTATACGTTTTATATTCGTGGAAAAAGGAATACAAAGCGAGCGACTAATGAATCGCGTTACGCTGACCCTAAGTAAGAGCTAAACTGGTTTGATCATTATTTTCGCGCTCGTTTCTCGGCGCATCTGCTGCTCGCGAGAGATAGAATGTGGGGCGAAATTAAGAGTAAATCAAAAAGGAGAGACTGGCTGTATACTCAGCGGGCAAGAAAGTGCATAAACAGTATACAGAGTGACCGACTTTTTGAGCTGCGGTTCCGGCTGTGTGCCGGAAAACTTATCGGCTTGGTTACGTCGTTGGTGGCTCTTCTCTCTAAATTACAACTATTCGATACTAGCACGTGAAAATCGAGGTGCAATTAGGCCAAACTTTATGTTTTATAATAATCATTTTCAGAATAAACTTTCAATTATAATTAACCCACATAAAATTCCTCGGGTATGAAAATTCATGCACGTACTCGAATACTCTCGCGCATTAAAAGTACACACACACACACACGCGCACATTCTCGCCCTAAACGCGCCGATTTTTACCGCTCTCGACCTCCTCCATTCATGCCTCCTCTCCTCTCCATTTCGATCCATCCTCAGCTCCTTCTTATATACACACACCTATATATATATATATATATATATATATATATATATATATATATATATATATATATATATATATATATATATATATATATATATATATATATACATACACCCACACACACACACGGCTGACACTCGAGAGACGCACCGCGAGATAACGGCTCTCTCGGCCGACGCGTAGGCCGCAGCGGCTGCGGCGTCTCCCGGTATCAACTGTAAACGACGCGTCAGTGGGCCACAGAGAGAGAAAGAGGCGAGCCGCGTGTAATGTAACAAGGTCGCGCGCAGCAGCCTCTCCATAATATAGGCGACGAGCTGCCGTCGAGGATTTACGCGCCGCTGAGTTTACGAGACCGAGCGCGAGGCCTGTCATTACGGCTAAGGAGGTCCAGGGAGCATGTTTGTCGACTAGTAGTGGTCCTTGTTGTCCTCTGCCTCAACTGCGGGGATGCTTAATTTTTTTATAGAATATAGAGAGTTAAAAACCGTTTAATTAGCGTTTGTACTCTGCTGGGGAAAAAATTGCTTTTGTATAAACACACGCGCCCGGTTCGCGTTTGATTAAACTCGTGCGTTTTAATCAGTAGGATGAAAAAAAAAAAATGAATTTCGAAACAGCCCAGAGAGAAGCATCCCTTTTTCTCTGCGAAAAACAAGCTTCCAATCAACTTTGCTCGATAAAACAAACGCGAAACAGCGAAAAATCCACAAAGACTCCACGAAGAAGCTCTCTTAATAAATGAAAAGCACAAAGGGGGGAATCTAATCCAGCGCAAAAGCCACACGGAATTAATAACTCAATAACGCCGACAGCACAGAGCTGCGCCACAGCCATAACGACACTCCATATGGCACAGAGCCGCAGTGGCAGTAGCCGAGAACTGCAACATCGGGCGAAAAGGAGAGAGAGAGAGAACGTCGGCGCACGAAGAAAGCCATTCATGGCTTCGATTTACGTCGCGGACGTGCACACACACAGAAAGAGAGCACATATCCTCGGGGGGAGAAGATTGCGCGGATTTTCGGCCTGATGAAAGTCGCCGACGCTTCGACCCATTTTACGCTTTGGAATGAGAGGGACTTACCGTGTGGAGGTCGGCTTTTTTTTTGCTCTCTTTGCGCCGGATGCTCTTTGTCTGTGTGTAAGACGCGATTGGCGCCGAGGTGCTAAGAGACTTAACCGTTCAATTAGCGGAGGCGAATTAGAACTTTTTTTTTTTAATGTAAAATTTAAAATTCGATTTTCCCGCCGCGCGTACCGTATAATTAAATTCCGTACACGGGAAAAAACGGGCGATTAATAAAGAAATATAAAAATACGCAGAGTATACATACACACACACACGCGCGCGCAGGTGACTTTTTATCCGAGCGCGCTTCTTCGTCGAAAACCAGGTCAGCGTTCAAAAGCCGCGGATTAAAGAAATCCCCACACAGATGGAGACTAAAAAATACCCGTCGTTAATAACCCGCAGCTCTCTCTTTCTCTCTCTCTCTCTCTCTCTCTCTCTCTCTCTCTCTCTCGAGGATACAAACTTGCGCACGAAAAAACCGTCAATGCACAAGCGTCGAAGGAAAATCTTTTCTATACAAGCACACATCGATCTCCGCAGAGTCAACAACGACACGGAAAGTCGATTGAAAAACGCCCGCCACAAAACACGAAGCGCTAGACAGACAGATTTTGTAATCGAGCGCGCGGTGTATCGTTCGATTAATTTTGAAGTGCATATCGACGTGCATATGTGTGTGTGTATACACCACGTGGGAGAGGGTTTACATTCGGAGTAGCGCGTAAAAAGGACCCTCGCAGATTTATCGACGTTGTACGTTACCGGCCTTCGCGCCGACGTAAATTCGCATGTGTGTGTGTGTGTAACTGCGGATGTAATTGAATTTCGTTTGCTCTGACTGATTGAAAATTGGAGAAATTTATCGCACTGTATGTACCGATGTGCTTCCGGGAAGGGACGTAAATTTGGAATGCGCATTATGGCGCTGTTGTAATTAGGGCCGTAAAAAGACGGTAATGCTGAGGTATTTTTTGTAGTGAAATATGTAACGGCAGGCGGTAATAATAACGATTCCTCGGAATTTCATCAAACTTCCGCTGATTAAAAATTGCGCTCGATTTCGTCCTCACACACTCACACACACAATGGAAATCGCAATATGAGAACTTTCCTCTCTCCGCCGCTTCATTAAATTTTTCGAAGAAGAAACGCTTCACACTCACACACGCGAGTAAACAAAGGATATTCGGCGTTTATCATCGAGAGGTGTGGCATCCTGCTTATACGTATATACTCATATTTGCGCAACTTTCCCGCCAGGGACTCTCCTGCGCTGATAGGATTTTAATGCTTTGAAGCTCATTTTATAGCGCTCAAGATCTGCCCCATAAGGTACAGCACACGCGCTTGGCGCAACTTCTTACCGAGAGATTCGTAAAGAGCCGATAAACAGCTGCGCGCAACTTCCTCTCGGCTGAAAATAAATTAACAAATATCTCTACGTATCCTCGCGTCAAGTTCGAGACATGAACCGAATGAAAGCTCGCAGGCGTGTAATCGAATTCCGCGTTCGAAAAAGTATACACAAACAGATCTAGTAGTAGTAGCAGCAGCAGAGGCGCAAAGTTCGGCTTCCGCGTAAACTTGCCTATTAAACTTTCAGATTTGAATTTTACCTGCGCAAATATATACAATTAAGTTACGTAAAGTAAACTTCTCCCCAGAGGGGGGGGGGGGAGCACGCGGCTACAGCGCAATATTGCCAAGCGAGTATAGCAGAGCGAGAGAATAAGAAGTTGTTCGCGGAGAGACATTCCGCGAGAACTCTCGAAGCTCGAGAGAGAGAGAGAGAGAGAGAGAGAGAGAGAGAGAGAGAGAGAGAGAGAGAGAGAGAGAGAGAGACAAAACGCCGGGGCACTTTTACATAAGAAACCGCAATTGTTCGCGGAGACGCTGCAGCTGAAAATCACCGGGAATTTTCCTCCGGCTACTTAGCGAAATGCTCGCGCTCTGCGCTGTTGAATAAATATGCCGCGTGCGGGGGTGTACAAGCCTTAGCCTATCGACGAATCGATTTTAAGCGCGATTGGACGAGTGCTCGCTGATGATCTTTAATATAAAAAAAAATCAATGTCCCACCGCACCTGCAGCCCCCCAATATCATCGCGAGGGGGGGGGGGGGGACTCTAAAATTCCATCGCTCCCTTAAATTCAGAGCGGCTCCTCTCGTCGTCCTCATAAACGCCAGCACGCACCTAATCGACTCTCTTCGAACCGAGGGAGAGAAGAGAGAAAAAATGGGAATCCCCTATATCTATCCCGTTCGTCGCTCGCGCACGAGTTTCACGACGGCATTTACGCGCGATATCCGCGGAAAACGAGGCCAGACGTGCGCTCGCTCTCATCGTTTTCCAAAGTGCATGTAATCGAGCCTTCGAGCGCAATCACATCTTTGCAGCGGAGAATATCGGCTCCTGCTGCTGCTGCGCTGAGGTGAGGTGAAAGTAGTAGCCGAGGCGCGACGCGTCACGATTCTGGAGATGGATTATTATGGATGATTAATTTAAAAATTGAAAAAAGGACAGTGTTTAATGACAAACTTTGCGTCAATTGTTTCATGCCGTGGATTTTTCTCTCTTTTTCAGAAACCCTATAGCTACTGTAGGGGGAAAATTCCGACCTTGTGTGTATACGAATTTTTGAATAAGCGCGCGCCGAGGCTAAAAGATTCAGCGATGCGCGATACATTCAAAATATCGCGCGGGGCATTCATTTAGTTTTTCCTGTGTTTTCATAATACACTTTATTCATCCCGACGCGGTGTGCTTATATTGTTACATTTTTCGCGGCGCAAAAAATTACCGAATATGTGCGTTGCTAAATAAGCTCAACTCGTGCGTGGAGTAAACACGTACAACGGGGGCTTTTTTGCCCGCGTTTATAAATACATGCGCAGAGGCAAAAAGGCCAGCTTTGAATACGACTTTCCGAAAACGTCCTTTCCTCTCGGCGGTGCGGGATTTAAAATTCAAATCCCGGAAATTCGAAATTCGCCAACCGCATGCCAAACATCCATCTCTATCTGGCTCTTTTGCCCATAAAGCAACTTACACATACGCGCACGCGAGAGCTAAACCGAGTAAACAAGTCCATTTGGGGAATGAAAACGGGCCAATTTCAATTAAGATAAAGACGCGACGCATCTCCGATAAACACACTTTTACACACACACAGAGAAAGCATCTTCTTGGCCGCGTCGGACTTTTATTTTCGCGCGCGAGAAAGTTCATTGTTCTCTCTACTCGCGGATCATATTATTTGTTACACAGTATAGCGTAAGGGCAGAGCCGACGACTCTCTGAAACTGACGGCGTATTACAAACAATGGGATCATCGTTCACTTGGCTGTAGGATCTAGATTAGTCCCCATCCGAGCGAGTAGCGGCATAGACATGTGAGCCGCACGACGCTGCAGTTCTTCGGAATCAGGTTATCCATTCAGTTCCACTGATCCGGATTTTGCCGAAATCTCGAGGAAAAATTCTGATGTATAGAGCCTCTGTGCGTGTGTGTTTGTGTTGCGCGATAAGGTTGCGCGAGAGGAGCAAAAATGAGAGGATTATTAAACGAGTTTTGCGCGTTCGTTTTAAATATGAAAAGCCGGGTTTTGAGAGCTGCTGGAATGATTTATTAATAACTCCAACTGTTGCTCTCCTCTTTACAGAGTAAGTTTGAAAGATTCGAAAGCTTTACGTAAATTTGCGCGGGACATACAAAATTCAAAAAAAAAGTAAAAGTGATCCAACCAACCTTCGAGTCCCAGGACGTCTTCCTCTTGTGCTCCATCGCGACCATGCTGACGACCCTCGCACTGGATTATAAAACAACAACAACTTTCTTGAGATTCACCAGTCGTTACTCATCGCGTCGTCCGGCATCTGCTCGATTATCGCAGAGAATCTGGTGGTGGAGGAAGCCGCTACGCCTTCGCCTGGAACGAGATCGAGAAGAGAACGGCTTTTAATTATATGGGACACGAGCTGTTTACTTTCGGGATCGAGGTTACTTGGCCTGGTAATTCCGAGGGGTTAATTCATGGTAATGAGGGACTTGCGACAACGCCAAGCTGACTATAGTTATAACGGGACTTTTTTTTGGGTATGTGATTGTTTACAACTTTTTCTCTGACTTGTCGAGTTCTCCGCGGCGAGAAGTGGAAAAACAATCGAACTTACACTTGCGCTTTAATGCCTCATTAGACGTTCATTGTATTCGCGGAATTTTAACAGTCGGCTCTACACACATTCCCCTAAATAGAGCACGAAAGTCGGCGTAATTAGTGCTGACTCACGCGATGGTCTGAAACTTTGCACACACACACGTGTGTGTGTCAAGCGGTTGAATTTTTCAACTTCTATAATTGCGTTTGTACCGGTCCGTATCGGATTAGCGGGTCAAATATCCGCTGCTCCCTTTCAAACGCGATATCTCTGAGCTGTGCGTGTGTGTGTATTTTGACACACAGAGAGAGAGAGAGAGAGAGAGAGAGAGAGAATACGCTGAAAAATGCAGCTCTTCGCAACGAAATTTTCCGAGTGCTTTCCGAGAAAAGCGGTGCCGAGTGGCGAGGGATGAAAGTTTTCCGGAAAGGGATTTCGCCCGGGGAAAAAAGCAATAAAAATTGTAACCTCGTTTGAAACGCGAGATTGACCGATGATACATTTTCGAGATTGAAAAGCTGACCGAATATTCGAAAGCAGTCGCTAATAGAGAGCCGACTAAATACAGCGACGTCCGCGATTCGCGTTCAATTACAACTTCGGAGGCGTTAATCCGGAAAAATCACGACGACGATCTCACGCCGTGACGAATTATTAGAAAAGAGTACCGCAAGAGAGGAAAAAAAATCGTAATCACGTTGGTCTTCGGCTTCGATGGTCAGCTTTCCGTGAAGCGCGTCGATCGATCCTTTTATTATTCCTCTTCGCAGCGTTATTTCGATCGCCGGTTTTTGAGGTTAGGAATCAACAATTAGCCATATGTCCGACCATCTATCTCGTCTCTAGCGTGTAACCACAGGGCGATAATCAAGCATCAGCGCGAAAAACAACATCAACACGCGGAATTTCACGGGACGACGCCGCTGCACAGGGATGCGGTCGCGCGCGATATCTCCGGGGCCGCGAGAGAAAGCGCGGCGATGCCGATGGAAAATTGCTCGCTCGCCGCGCGGCTTTCCGCGAAACTGCGCGATCGAGAGCAGTGAAATCGGCGTTAATTAGGATTGTAAACGCCGCCGGCTCTGGAATTTCGTTATAAATTCGGCTGCTGCATACTATACATATAGGCATATATATATTTTGTTTGCGCTGAGAGGAAGCGGCGTTTTTCACGCCAATTATACAAAGACTTTTACTTTGATTGAGCTGCGCTCGCGCGGCTGCTGTTCGTCAAAGTCATTGTACTCGGCGTGTGTGAAACGTAGAAACGATTTTAGAGAGTGTAATGCACGGAGCACAATGATGAGCGCGTTTAGAGAGATAACGAAAGTTCGTTAAATTAATTGCCCGTTAATCTCTTCTTGGGTATCACAGGAGGTGATGGTTGGGCTATATATAGCTATATTCGGAACGAAAGTTTATGAAATTCATTATTCGAATTGTATTTCGCGCTGATTAAAATTCCGACGAAATTTCGCAATCACGAATTCCCTCACGCGATTTTAAATTAATTATTACAGAGAGAGAGAGAGAGAGCGAGCTCGAGCGAGTTTAACGATTTTCGCTGATTAATTAAGCACACCCGCTGATTTTTCGGCGTCATCGTCGCTACGGCTCTCGAAAAATTGAATTATTTCGCGCATCAGCGTTATTACAATAAAAGAAAAGGGTCGTCGTATCCTTTATAGCCCCCGCGCGACTGTTTACCATCGGCTTTTTCGTTTTGCGCTTTAAAACGCCCCGCTTAAATATAATTACAAGCGCAGCTCTCTCTCGGGCGCTTTTTTCCGGGTTAATTATTTGGAATATTAAGAGGGACAGAAAAAAGTCGCGTAACAATACGAGAGAGTTAGAGCGAAGGAAAACAAAATAACAGCCTCGTCGAGTCGCGTAACAATGGATATAGAAAAAACTTCGCGGCTCAATGCGCGAAGACGACGAGTTTCTCGCCCATTTGGACAACGTTTATCCTCGCGAGCGCTTAAAGACGCATTGTGTCTGAGAAAGAGAGAGAGAGAGAGAGAGAGAGAGAGAGAGAGAGAGAGAGAATCGACGCCGAAATGTATATTTAGCGGCTACCGGCACATAAGAAACTAATTTGCCTATGCATTACGGCCAGAAGGAGAGAGTTATGGTCTACGAAGGAGAGCTACGGCTCAATTAGCTTCCGAAACTGCCGCTTTTTTACATTTAAATGGCATCGTAATTGCAAATATTGATTTATACTCTTACTCAACAGCGAGACTTTTTTTTACCCTATACTCCCACGCATCTCGACAAGACGATATATCGTAACACTTTTAGTCAAGCGTTACACACTCGTATATGTGTTATATGCGACTTTCTCGAGTGTATACGTGTAACTCGACGCCGAAAGGACCGCAGAAGAAAATCAGACCATAACCCACTAACCCGTTGGGCGAAAAAGAAACTCAAAATCCGTTACACTGTACACAATCTAAGCGCGCTTCGTTAATTTTGAAATCTCTATTCCGCGTATCTTCGCGCGCGGTTTGAGACGAAAAAAAAGCAACGACGCGGCAGCGTATAAAATATACCCATACAGCGTCAGAGACTCAGAAATTTTATCTCCGGTGCATAAATTTCGAGCGGTTTTTAAAAACAGCTTTTTTCCCTCTCTCTTTCGAGCCCATATAATTGAGATAAAATTCCGCGAAATTTCCCCCACCATATTGTATAGCCCTATTCGTCGAGATACGCGCGGAGCATATTTGCGAAACTCGAAGAAACAAAGGTCGCTCGCGCCGGCGGAATTTATCGCGCCGCTAATTTTCCGCGTCGCGTTTTATGAGAAAAGTTTCCGCGAGAGAGACAGAGAGCTTTTTGCCGGGCACTTGCGTCGTCGTCGCGAGAAGGAGAGAGAAATTAATGCATCTCCTTGAATTTGTTGCTGTTCTTGTTGTTGTCGCCAGAGAGTTGTCAGCTGATTACGCGGGGAAAAGAAGCCGTTTAAGGAGAGAGATAAGGTCAAAGGGTCAGCGGCATTGTTTGCTTCTCACGGCTTGACTCTTATGCGCCGATTTTCGGTGAGTTTTTTTTTCGTTTTTTTTACTTTTCTGTTTGCGCAGCGGGAGAGAGTAAGCTGGTTTTGAAATGGACCTCGGTTTGCCTTCGCGCATTTGCATAAACTTGTTTTGTTTACGGCCGCGCATTTGTCTGCGCTTTAAAAAAGAGAGGTAAAATGCAGGATTTTCGCGAGTACGCGGAAGGATACATGCTAATGAGGGGAGAGAGAGAGAGAGAGGAAAAATTCGCGATTTTAATATTTCAAAAATTCCACAGCTTTACCTCTTCACTGCACTGAAATATCACTGGAACGATGGCCCACAGTATTATACGTGTTAGAGAACAACAATCACAGCGCGAAAATTCCACTTTCGGCGGGAAATTCAAACCGCACCGTCACGTCACCTCTCTCGCCCGTCGAAGTGTATAGAAGTTCGTCCGTTCACTCGGTCGCGGCCCCGACGCTCTGATTCTGCGGCGAAAGGATCTTTCTCGTGTGTGCAACACAGCTGTATATCACGTACACACACACACACATACACACTGAGCAGAGCCGTGTGAGCAGGTTGAGACTCGCGCGCGGACTGACTGCCGGCGGGCCCCGCGAGAGAAAACGGGCCCACGACGCTATCCCCTCTCCTTATCACAGCTTCTTTCTCTCCTTTCTTTCTTCTCTCGCGCCTCGTCGGCCCTGTATACAGTGTGTATATATGTATATAGTGTTTTGGTCTCTCGCGCTTTTTGATATTACAGGGCGGCCGTCAGGCGTGAAAATGCACGGCTTATAATTGGATGCTGTTGTGAGCCGGTGCGTGGAGAGGCAACTGGTGGAGATTAGCGGGAAAGTCGGCGCATAACTGATGCGCCCGGTCATGATGCAGTGATGCGCGAGTTTTCACGCTGATGCGGTTATACCGGGCGAGGAGTGTTAATAATGACTGTGGGTGTGGCGAGGGGGGAAAGTGTTTTTCTTTGCGGTGATCGAACTCTTTGGTTGTAATTAATAATTGAAAATAAACACGCGGAATATGTACAATTATCATGCCATTAATTAACTATTAATTTTAACAACGTTATTATTTCGGCAGAAGTTTCCTTCCGTTGTTGATTTATCGCTCGAATATTCAAACGAAACGTTTTGCCCAATTTAACTATAAACATTTATGGAGTATAATCAATTGTGTAAACAATCCGGTTCGGCGCAAATACGTTCGCGAATTTTCCCCACTGTAATCATCGTCGAATAATCAACGCGAATACTTCGAAATCCCACGGCCGACTTTTACCTCGATTCTTTGACTCTTTAGCTGCTTTTCGACGCGCGTAAAGCGTGTCCAATCATGAAAATGCACTTTTGTAATTATAGCCTTGCCTGAAAGCTCCGACTGATCATCTTACCAAAGGAATAACTCCGCCGAAAACATCGTCCGTTGTGCATTTGAATTTCCCGCGTCGCAACAAGAGACTTTGCTTAATGCTCATACACACCATATACTTTCATCAAGAAGGTGATTCAGCTCTTTGACGCGCAGTAGCTCTTCCTCTTTGGACACTCGTCTTGCGCTCGCTTGGGCTCATTTATATGTGTGCGCGGCAAATTAGCGCCTCTCTTGCGGATGTTCCTGTCGAGAATGAAGCTTTTTCACACGTTGTATGTTTGATTGAATGATTACAGATCTATAGCACATAAACCGCAGTCTTATCATAAGACTTAATAAGAATAACACAAACTCCGTATACGCAAATACAGGAATATATGTACACGTCTTGCCGTACGCGGCACTAATCTACTTACGTACGAGCTTCGGCGTGTCTTGCTCGGGGGCTCGACAAGTTTGACTGCGCTTTTATTAAAGCTCGCCGACGTATACACCGCGAAGGGAATAAAATGCCACTTCCGAGGATTTTCGTGCGGGAGTATTATCCGTCGGGTAAATGCTAAGGTTTTGCTTTTTTTTTACGTAAGTGTACAGGGTCCGAGCGATCGATAAATGTCCGGAGTGTTTAGACGCGAGGAGTCGTCGTAGTTTTCTCTTTTTGTTCTCTCTCTCTCTCTCTCTCTCTCTCTCTCTCTCTCTCTCTCTCTCTCGGCAGCATCGAGGAGGAAGAGGAATTGTGCAAAGGTTTTCCTAAGGTTTTAGAAATCGAGAGATTGAACCGACTGCTTGTTGGGGCGTTGATTGAGGAAGCTGTAAATATATAGGTATACACACACGACTCGCTGTTTATTAGATTATCGAGCTCGTCTTCTCAGGGTATTGACGAGGATCGATGTTCGCTTTTTAACCGCTTAAATTTCTCCCCAACACCGGACAAAGTCAACAAACGGCCCTAATCACCAGGAGCTCTTTCCCGCCATAAAAGAAATCACCCCGAATCCCAGCTCTCTCGAATTAAATGTTTACACCCCCAATAAAAGCCCTCACCAGGCGCCCGTCAACACCTAAAAAAAATATCTCGAGATAAGAAGAAACCGCCGTGTGCTAATCGTCGTAGGGACTGGCTCTCGCCTCGCGCGAAAAGGAAAAGCCGTCGTTAAAACTGCAGTAGCGCAGAGAGCGAAGGAAGGAAAAAAAACGTCGAGGGACTTTCACGCGCTAGACTCTCGTGTGTGTGTGTGTGTAGATATATATATATATATATATATATATATATATATATACCTACGTCTAGCGCAGCTTTTACGGGGTCACGCGCGCGAGAGCAGCCTTTCGCGATTATTTTCTACGTCGCCGCTCACTGCTGGAGAGAGAGAGAGAGAGAGGGAGAGAGAGAGAGAGAGAGAACGATCCGAACTCGCTGTATATATACGAGTGGGAGTAGTAGAGAGGACTGGAGCTGCTGGATTATGTCATTCGAAGTCACGGATGTTCGATCCGCCATGGCGATATCGAAAGGGGCTGCGGAGATGTGATAGGCTCTTTTGCCGGAGTAGTGACGTAGCGGTGTTGGATTTGACAATAATTGAATCCTATGGCCATTGTGTTATGGATTTTTTTTTTCATTCAGCCTACGCGTTACGCTTTGATTAGAGCGGCGGACGAGGGGATAATTACCGAGACGTGAAAATACCGCATAGTAGCGTTAGTTCTGCCCAGCTGACTTATCCGTCGTTGACGTTATACGCCGTTTTTTCCCCTTCGAAGTATGTATAGACAGCGAGCAGCCTTCTAGGTATACAGGTGTATAGGTGTAAACAGACACACACAAAGGATAGAAAACAGCGTGTGCATGTAATCCATCGCGCGAGTTCAAAAGAGAAAAGCACATTTACATACACATCGGAGGTCGCGCGTGGCTACATAGACGAGTCTAGTCAGACGGCGCTTATTCGCGCGATACACACCCATTTCTGCACTCTTTGCGCGCGTCTGCATAAATATGCCCCTTCCCTCTGATACACGAGTTTCAATCGCGTATGGCTCGCTTATTTTTGCATCAGTCCATCTTTCCCGGGATGAAATCTCAAAGAGATTTTTATTTTAAACGAAGTTCAAATTACATCCGAAATCACGCTCGACGTCCCTCAACCGCTGCACTCGACAAGAGCACCTCAAAGCTTCGCCCTCTCGAACCAATCAATCCTCTCCGCACCGAGAGACAATAAAGCTCTACCCCTTCATTCCAGAATTTTATCAATCGCAGCGATACACCGAGCTTGAAAAAAGCAAAGCCTCGCGTAAACGAAAAAGTCACACACACACACACAGAGCAAGAGCAGCCCTCGAGTACCCTCTCCGGCACCTCTCGCTCAGCACATCAAAAAGCTTCACGCACGCACGCACCGCAACCCCTCGCTCGCTCTCTCTAACCGCGTTCGATTAAGCAAGAAAGCTCTCCTCGAGATGCAGCGCGGGGCTCGCCCTCTTAATTCATTCATATTCACAAAAGCCCGAGCTCTATCACGCTGAAGCTTCTCTCCGTCGACTCTCATTATATATACCGCCAGCCAAGAGAAAGAGCTTTCGTGATCGGGGACGACGATATAGCTGCTGTGCGCGCACTCGACGATGAAGTGGAAAAACTGCCGCTTTACACTTATAACGGCGGTAGAGTGCACGTGTGCGCTGCGCGGAGAGCTTTTTCGGGGAATCGTGTCGCAAGCGCGAAAGTTTGCTTTTCCATAGAGAAATGGGCAAACAACCGCTAGCGGTTATACGTCTGTGTGTGTATGTGTGGATACTCGAGTGGGTTAAGGGCGCGTCGCAAGCTCTTGGCGCGAATTATTTCAAGCTCGAATTTTTCCCAGAGAGAGGAGAACTTGGATCTCGAAGCTGCGTGATTAAACAATGTATAACCGGCCACAAAAGCGCATTCGAAAGCTCTCGTCGCATATTTTCGATATCCCATATCGCGCGGGAAAAGCTTTTAGTTTTTCAAATACGAGATATATTCCCGAGCGACGTGCACTAGAACACATGCGCGCGCACTTATGCCATTCAATTGTTTGATCTTCCGCATGTAAACCAAGCGAATAATTTTTCAGTATAGAATCGCTTTTCTCCCTCTCTCACGGCAGAGTGGTGACATTCTTTTGAAAGTTGTATCAAAGCCCTTGTTACCCGAGTATTGTTCTATATCCGATCCGACACCTGTCTCAGATTAAATTCGAGCCTTTCGAAATCACTCTCTATTTTTTGCCTTCCCTCACTCTGAAACGCACACCGACGCGAGGCGCTTTTAATTAAATCGAGGCTTTGATTGAATACCGCTTCAGCCCCGGCGCTGCTCGACGTTGTCATTTTTTATATATATATATATATATATATATATATATATATATATATATATATATATATATATATATATATATATATATATATATATATCAAACGTGTTGCGGTAGTTGCGGTAGCCTAGATATGAAACGCGTGTATTAATACACACATAGAAAGCGGAACGCGCGAGTCGATCAAGGCGAAAAGCTATTGGAGGAGCGCGACACATTTTCAATTTATATTCCGGAGTATCGACGTCGTGAGATATTTCT
Organism: Nasonia vitripennis; assembly: GCF_009193385.2. Classification (NCBI taxonomy): domain Eukaryota; kingdom Metazoa; phylum Arthropoda; class Insecta; order Hymenoptera; family Pteromalidae; genus Nasonia; species Nasonia vitripennis. Next base: position 30,948,995 of record NC_045760.1, on the reverse strand, counting down.
CACAATTACGAAATCTGACAAATGCAGTATTGATGAGTTGCGCCGTGTATATCTCTCTTCGATATAATTCCCAACAGCAGCAGCAATTACGTCGCGGCGCTGCTCTGGAATCGATTTTCATGTATAGCCAAGTATAGTCCAGTGTGTATATAATAATGTACTGACATTCGGAATTTTCAACCAGAGAAACTCGTCGAAAGAATCCCATCAAGCTCGAAACAATCCGTCCGTCGAATCACTTAACGGCAAGTATAGTAGGCGTTACTCTCGTTTCCCCTCTACACACCACGAGAGAAGCGAGGGCTCCGATAGCCTTCAAAATTGCCTCGTAATAAGCAAATAAATCGAATGATCATTCGATCAATCATCAATTCCGCCCTCAATCTCATCAGAGGCATCCGGTCTCCTCGTCTCCGTTCTTCCCCTTCCACTGTACACATGCCTATGTATAGGTATATCACACGGGGGAAGAAAACACGGCTCTGCTGTGGAAAAGACCAGCTGTGTTTTGTGTTCCAGGAGACGATGATTCGATAATAAGCGTGTACATCGACATCTTTTCGGATTATACACGTCACTGTATACGGGTATACACACACACACACAGGGCTTCGTTAATATCCGGAGCGAGAGATAAAAAATATATACGCGGGCTTAATTGAATTTTTCATCGTCGCAGCAACGACGCCGGCGCAGCTATACGATATGAATAAAAGCGAAGTGTAGTAGTGGTGGTAGTCGCGCTAATGCGTCCTCGGCGCATATAAAAGCGCCGGAGAGTGTATATTTCGGAGAGACAGCGCGGGAAAAACATTTTAATCCAGTCTTAACAAGGTTCCTTCTTTTTCTTCTCTAGATTATGCCCCCCCCCCCCCTCTTACTCTCAGTTCGCCCATATCTGCGTGTCGCACGAAAAAAAGCGAGTATCTCGTTGTCTGTTCGTGTGTGTGTGTGTGTGTGTAGTGTTTGCGTTGGAGGATGTATATGTGTGTGTTTTTGCATAAACAGTTGATTTGCCGGGAATCAGGGGGATTTCCCCTGGTATACATATGGAAATAGGATAGAGAGCTTAGCCGTTGGATTTTGTTTAAACATAGCGGTTAACTTTCCCGGATAATTTTGCCTAATGCACGTATGGCTTCCGTTTATTCGGGGATCATATTATTATTTGTAGAGGATCGATATATTCGTGTGTGTGTGTTGTTCCGATGCGCTACTGCGTGTAAAGCCGATCATTTCGAGGCAAATGTGATGAGATTATACGCGGCGGCCGTGTAAAAACAAGATTTAGACGGAATTATAACGCCGCTATACGGATTTGTAATATGCTGCGGTGATTGAAAGTTCATTGAAAATTAATCAGAGTTACTGTATACCGCATCTGTAGTTTGTTGTAAAAGCGAGAAACAGTTATACGTGCCGAAGAGGCACGTTCTAGTTTTTAAATTTAAATGACCGAAAGTTCGCGGAAACTTTCCGTTGCTGCGTTAATTGTAACGAGAACTTTTTCGCAACAGCTTGAATAATAACACAACTTTTTTATTCCACGAAACAAAATTCCTCGACCGCTCTACATGTACTTTTGTTGTTAAATCATCGTCGACGACTCCAGACACACGTCAGCTCTAATCACCGAAAAAAGTTCAATCGAATAGCCCAACCTACCCAATTAAAAAAAAAAGCTTTCCTCGCGCACACCTCCAAATAAATATCAATCGCGCAACGCATCCCGGCTTCGCGAGCTTGCAACCTCCTGCTGAAAACGCAAAAAGCTCCAGCAGCAAGCTCGCGCAAAACAACATCCCAGACCCTCTCTGTTTCATCCCTCGCGCAGCATCCCCCACCACGAGCCACCCCCACCCGGTCCACATCCGTACACCGGATCCTTCGGAGCTTGCGCGGGCAGCGGCGGCAGCAGCTCCGGCAGTCTGCCGCCCGCCGCGACCGCGTATCGACAGATAGTCGGCTTTCTCCCGCATCGTCGCGTGACACAGCCTCTCTTTCGCTCAGTTAACAGCGCGTGAGAGAGACAGCGGTCGGAGGTTAAGTAGTAACAGTCGTCCGACCAAACTCGTCCGCTTCCACTCGAGCGAAGCGTCCCTGCGTCGGTACAGTTCTATATGTACGTTCGCTGCGGCGTCGAGTGCGCGAGGCTCTCTATATAACACACACACACACACACACACACACACACACACATCGAAGAGTGCGAGAGGGAGAGAGACAGAGACGCGGCGCCGGAACATGGCTGCCAGCAGCAGAAGCCGATGATGCAGCCGCTACGCTGCGGCGCCGGGGACATGAGTGCGTCGTCGTGCGACGATACTAGCAGTACTCGCGAGTACCGCTAACCCCTCCAAAGACGACAAGTGACACGCACACACAGACAGGCGCGCAGTCGCGCTCGTCATCATGAAGGTGAGAGAGAGGATTCGAGGCGTGATTTTTTTTTGCTCTCTCCTCTACTCCTAGCTTTCTCTCTACGCTCTTTCTTCCTTTCTTCTCTCGTGCGAGCTCTGTTCTCGAGGAGCTTTTGTCGCTGTGTGTGTATAGGCAGGTTGTGAATTTTTTTTTTTTTTTTTTGACGAGTTTCTACGCGTGCAGCACGTCTGTGTGGATGGGTTTGCGATGTGGTTAACGCAACAGTACCTTGTGGCCATGCGTGTTTGTGCTGCGGTGTATACGCGGAGCTTGTCGCGGAGAGGAGCTTTATTAAGGAAGGATCGATTCCGAGCTTTTCTAATGCAAAGGAAGCAGTTTACGAGAATACTCATCGCCGAGCAATCGATGCGTCCTCTTTATTAAATTTAATCAGCTCGAGCTTTAATCAGACGCGGCGCGGGCCGATCGTAAAAACGTTTCCGCGAGCTTGTTTACGTTTATACGCTTGCGCTCACCGGAGTTATTTTATACCTATCGTATACCTGCGCACCGCCGCATATTACCAGGGGAAAATCGGGAATTCATACTCGTGGAAATCCGGGGGTGAAATATATTCCGATGTATTCCCGTTTTAACGAGAGCCGCAACCATAATCTGTTGCGTCGTGACGAGAGCTTGCGACTTGAAAATGTTACGTATAACTTTTCCCGCGCGCTAATCGCGCCCATAACGCGTTATGAAGCTTCTTTCGAGGAAAGCTCGGCCATGAGGGCAATAAAGCCGAGGAGGAAAAAGACGATATCGAAAGTTCTTCAAACAATCTTTTTCTCGGGGAGTAGAGCGAGAGAGAATCGATAGCGAAATAGAGACGTATATATATAGGTGTATAGACGCGCGACAAAAAGCAGATGGCTGCAGACGTCTCAAAGCAAAGAGTAGGGAATCAATGAAATTATTATCTTATCGCGGTACCTCGTGCCCGGGTGCGGGAAAAAGAGAGAAATCGCTCGTGTTTTCAAAGGAAAAGTTTCGCCCTTTTATATACCTGTGTACGACTGCCTTCGAGTGTATTTCACTCTGTTGAATAAGAGGATTACGTTACATTTCGAATGAGAAATTGGCGTAATCAGCTTTGCCGATGATTGCACATTAGCTTCGTATTTTTTTCGATTAATTATCGTACAGCGATTCGAAAACACTCTCCACTACGATATCTGAAAAAACCAATTAAATAACAAATATTGTAACTTTTCAGCGTAGCAATCCATCGTTATTTTTAATTCGAGCCAATATTTATTCAAGTGGAAACTCGATTTACGTCCACTTCGCTTGCAGCATAAATCTTCTGATAAAAAAAGGAAGCAAAGCAATTCCTGCGAGCTAAGTACACTTAGTTGTGCTCGGACTCGGAGCTGTAACGAACAACTTTTAAAAAAGCTTCGAAGCAAAGTTGCCTGCATCCGTTAATTCAATCGCAGCGTCAGGTGCAGATCTAACGATAACAGTGTTGGCGGCAAGCGCGTCAAGCTCTCGGAGAAACGGCAATTACCAATACATCCCCGACCGAAAACAGCAGCTCAAGCTCGCTGGAACACGACAATAACTCGCCTTCGAAAATTCGCCGGCAAACAGCTCTCTCTCTCTCTCTCTCTCTCTCTCTCTCTCTCTCTCTCTCTCTCTCTCTCTCTCTCGCGGGCGGTAGTATAGCTTTGGATTTTCGAATCCACTCCTCCCGGCACATCGCAGTCAGCAATACCGGCGGCGGCACAACTAGCGCGAAAACCAACTCCTCCAGCGGCAAGCCTCCGGCGATATAATAAATAGCCGGGCAAACACACACGCGCATACACATAAATTCTTTAAAGCTCGCTTGCAAGCTCGGGATTTCGGCGTATCAGCCCGGTGGCTGCAACTACACACGTCCATACGGACGAATGCCCCGCGCGTTATTTATGGCGGCATGCATACTTAATGGGGGCCCTCCGGTTTACCTTCTATATACGTATACAAAATTCTCAAAGGATCAGCCATCCTCTCTCTCTCTCTCTCTGCGTACGTGATAGCTCGCCGCGTGAGATTCTGCGTCGCGTCTTGGGGGAGCTTTAAAGCTCGTGTTTCGCGCTCGCGCGCGCGCGGCGGGCATTTCTTCTTCGCTTGCAGCGCGCGAGTATACGGCTCTTATTTCGCGCTCGCGTCGAGGGCTTCTTCTCTTTAGGATGTTTTATTGCCCCCGGGCTTGTATAGGATCGTTTTAACAGTTCGCGGCTCTGAAAAATTGGACGGTTTTTCTTGCGCTCTTTGCCGGCCCGAAAGATATTTCCGGATTCTTTTGGTTTTGAGGGGAAAAAGCCCGGGCGCGAGGCTTTTGCTATTTTTGAGAAAATTCCTGTATACGGGGAAAGCTTGCTGCGGTTCAGCTCCTTTTAGTGGGGCCATTTTTTACGGCCACGTGGGAATAAATTAGTTTCGCGTTGCTCCGCCGCGCGCTCTTTTTGAAAACTGCCGTGGGTTATTGCAGCCGAGAGAGAGAGAGAGAGAGAGAGAGAGAGAGAGAGAGAGAGAGAGAGAGAGAGAGCTTTGTGTGTACTATTCTACCACGCGAGTCTGGGAAATATTTCGCGTACGATTTATTTTTATAAAATTTCACATTCCTTTGATATTTCAATTTTCCCCAGTGTACAAAAGCTTTTTTCCGCCATAAATCACCGAGTGTATATACTGTCCAAGTGTATATATTTGAAAAAAACAAAGCCATATCAGATTCTTCGATGAAAAAAAAATCCAACAAACAAACTTGAAATCGGATTAGCGATTCGCCGGTCGCGCGCTTAATCTTCGGACGCGCAACTTTCACAATATACACATAAAAGTGCTCTGCTCCCGCGATTCGAAACGCAGATAAGCCCCTTAGTCTCTCTATCATGGCGTTCCTTTCTTCGCGTTTTATCCACTACGGAAGACTTCCATCATTTCTCTTCGCCCATTTTTTTTCCTCATTTCGTCGCAGCTCGTCTCGCGTCGCTGTACAATTAAGTAAACGCATTTTTTCCCTTACACAGCATCGTCGCAGAGAAGAGAGAAAGCCGAGTTGAACATTTTCGCGGAATTATGCTCGGGGCGCGACTCTATTAAGGGAAATTTTAATATGCCGGATTATCACGCGCACGCGCGAGCGAGGAGCGGAGAAAAAACGCATTATAAAATGTCTTGGGAGCTTTAAAGCTCGAGCGCTTTTTTTCGTACCTTTCATCTCTCGTCGGCGAGTTCTAACAGCTCTGTTGAGAAATTGGAAATGTTTTTGCAGCCTTTTTTCTCTCTCCTCTTTCTCGGCTCTTGTGTACACACACACACGGGCGGCTGTGAGAGACGCAGTAAATTTAATAGATTATATGCGCGCGCGAAAGTTTCCCCGCGACACTTCGAACGTTTTTTTACCGACGACGCTTAAATTCCAAACGACTCGCACGCGTGCCTGATGTCTGTTTATTTCCGGAAACTAATATAGCCGCGCGCGTCGTCCTGTTTATTACGAAAATTTAATATCTCGCGCGCGTGATATTAAAACGCGTCCCACTTTTTTAAAAGAAAATTTTTTTATTATTTTTTTTAAATAAAGAGGCTTACACGCGACGAAAAGAGCTTGTGGTGACTTGAAAACAAGCAATATTTAACGAACGACGACAACGGGGCGGAGAATCAATATCGCGCAGGGCACTTCGAAAAAAGAACTTTCCATAAAGTCGATACTTTGTTTTTAATGGAAGCACTAGTGCCCCGTATAGGTACAGAGTGGCAGCGACGGAGTGATGGGAAATTTTCAAATGGGATTTTAGATTGAATGTGCCCCGGAGAGGAGGTAAAGTTCTTATTCCGGCTCGAGGATCCGGGTGTTAACGAAACTTTAAACGAACTAACTTTCCCTTCTCTTGGCTACGCTACTGCTGTATGTTTGTTTGCCTCTAGAGCCGACGCGGGGGCTGAATTGTATACAAAAATTGAATTTTGATTACTGCAAGGATCCGCGGCTCCAATCGTTTGAATCGATGTAATGCGTGTGTAATACTGTATAATATGTTTTGATGGATAATGAGCAATTAGAGCGATTGTACCGGGTGATTATCCAGATTATGGAATACAATGCGCCCCGGGCTATATTCGATAATTATTTCCGCGTATTCGGTTATTATAGTTACGTTGGGGTGTATCATATAACCGGCATTTTTTCGCGAACACCGACCTTGGCACACATCAGCCGGGGATGAATAACGCGATAGCCCTTTGAAATCGAAACGAGATAGAGCAAACGTTTTCGGCGCAAAACGTATTGTTTATACAGAAGTATTATCGTTGTGATTCAGGGCAAATCGCGCGTGGGACCGACTTTTTCGGTGAAACGATCGTATAAAGCGTTTGCGCGGGCTTTTGTTATAAACGAATAACGAAAGAGCCGCGTTTTCGGCTTGACGTTGTATAACTTGCTTACGCGGCATAATAAAGAGGATCGGATCGATTGAATTGAAAGTGATGCATCGGGCTATTAATTTTTCACGATGTTATTTCGCTGATCCATCATCCGTCCCTCGATAAAGTCTTTTGCGTTATGCGACGATATTAATTTATACTTTAGTCGGTTACTGCAGTGTTATACCGCGCGTTATATTACACTCGACTAAAATTCGCCCAAAGTGATAGGGCAAATAAATTACAGCGGCGGGACAGGATGCGCTAGTGCATCAAATATCATTATGGACGAGCTAATAAATACGTATTTACTTTGGCATACGAGCTTGGCTGATCAAACGGCATTCGTACATGATTTAACCTCATCAGTCTGTGTATGCCGCGGGATAACTTCACTGAACATCTGTTGAACTTGTTGCCGCGCGCGGGCGCGACCTAATTGCTGATGAATTTTTTATTAAACTCCTTGGTGTGCTTTGTAGGGGAAGTTGAGGAAGTACTCGTTCATTATTCAGTTTATGCTAACGGCATTCGTGGCTTTGAGGTCTCCGGCTTTATGATAAATTATAACTATGATTTAAACAAAAGCTACGTTAATTACATTCGCACTGAGATTTAGAAACTTGTTTTTGTGTTCCAGGGCGTGGACGCGCGGCTGGCGCTGCTGATAGTGCTGCGGCTGACGGTGTGGGTGGGCCGAGTGGGTCCGAAGCCCGTCGGGGGTGAATCGGCGATTGGGCCGATCGCCTCGAGCCGTGAGCGCATGGAGAAGGTGCGCCAGGTGCTGAGCGAGGTGCCGCTCATCGACGGTCACAACGACCTGCCCTGGAACATACGGAACTTCGTGCACAATCAGCTGGCCGAGTTCGAGTTCGATACCGATCTCAGGCAGGTCGTGCCCTGGAGCAAGAGCGCATGGAGCCAGACCGATCTGCCGAGGCTCAGGCAGGGGATGGTTGGAGGACAGGTGAGGATTAATTAATATAGTTGGCTCGATTTAAGATTGTAAGACGCATTAAAAATGTTCATAATTCAAAAACGACCGTTTATCGTCGATTCCATGAGTACAGCCCTACATAGCGTCCACTTTACCAGATACGTAATCATCAAAATTTCATTAATCAAGTGCTCGTATTTACGAATATGATTCGATCGCGGCAAACAAATGATAAAAGTAAATTGGAATGTCCCGAATATACGATATTAGCTAAAACACGGAATATCGTGTTTACCCATAAACACACGGACAGTCGCGCACATCAACCCACACGTACACGCGCAAAAATCGTGTTCCTCGGGAAGTGAACATTTCGCGGGACGGACGTTATTAGCTGTAATTGCCAAATTATTCATCAGCCCGACTAATTATGCGCCTTAATTAGAGCGATGAGAATTTTAGAATTTGCGCGCTGTATACAATTTCAAGTGCTCGCGTAGAATGTATATATGCTTGCTTAAATAGCATACGTTATAATTTTCGTATGAACCTCGCGCTAGAGAGTTATTCGAGGGTGACTCGCTTTCGTCGGGATAAACGCGAATTCAAAATTCCCGCTTTTGATCTCCTCCCGAGATGTTATTTCCTGACGGTCCTGACGTTGAAAGCAATTTTTCGTTCGTTACCTCGCGAACTCACCCATCAAACACATTATATACTTGTGAAAAATATTTCTCTCCGGTATATTCGCTGTTTTTAGTATAACAGTCGGAAAATCAATATCTCCGGTGAACACACACACATACACACAGCTTTTTAATAACAATAATCACGACCCAATAAACTTTCGTATTCGCACATACGGCCCCCCGGGGGCCGTTATACAGCAAAGAATACATTAAATTTTATTACACTGCAGCAGCGGGGGCATATCCCTGCGGTTCCTCCGATAGCGTTTCGAGTCGTATGATTTAAAACAATCAACCGATTCGGAATGTTGCCAATAAAGTTGGCAGTGAAATTGCGGAACGCTATCTTTGATTGGGCCGCTCTCTCTCTGTCTCTCTCTCTCTCGCTTGAATTTTGGAACGAGCCCTCGATCCGGTCTTAGCACGCACTTTTTCACCCTCGAAATTTATTGTTCCCTGTGTGTGTTTGTTTACCTGATTTATTGACTGTAAAAATTTTCTGCAGCGAGTCGTGCATGTAACAATAAAGTAAGCGTCGTATCGGTTGTCGCTAAATCTCATATTTACACCAGGAGCGAGTATATACATATAGAGACTGTAACACCCGTTGCTGTGTTGTTGCGTCGCTGCAGAACACACGATATAACTTTACTGCGGTGGTCGGCGTTTCTCGGACTGCAATTTCCTTTCTAAATGAAGACCGAACACTTGGCGGTTTAACGCCCATAAACATGCAAAACTTGCCCGCTGCAGTGTTTAACTTTACTGGAATTAGTCCACACACACACATACGCGTTATTGTTGTATTATACAGCGGTGTATTAATAAAAATATACGGCTCCTCAGCGTCGGGGCTTTGCGAACGTGGAGCTACTCGTTCCGTGAAAAATTACTCCGCTCGAGAGAACGGCTCTCAAAAGCGAAACTAATCTTCCCCCCCCCCCCCATGTGATATACCGCCGTCTAAATGCACCGAGAAACATCCCGAAAGTCTTGTGTGCCAGCTGCATCCTTGATACTTATACACTATACTTTGCGGCTTTCTCAAAGACCTTTTTCAGATGAATGTAATAATTGCGGCTGATGTTGATTTATGGACTCTACGAGTGTACATACGGCCTTGGAACAAATTTCCGCGGGAAATTTAAATTCATTTCGTTCAAGTATATCAAATTGCGGAAGTAAATTTTTCTAAAAATTCAAACGGAACATATCCTGTTCTGGCCGAATTCTAGCAGAGCCATGATTCTGCATACATTTTTGATCCCGAGCGCATGTTGAGCGACATATTTCATAAATTCATGTATGAGCCTCGAAATCAATATCCTCTCACGCATACAGTTTCAAAAGTCTGCGTATCTATACATTCTCCTCTCTGCCGCTTTAAAATTCCAAACTTACACACACGGATACGAGAAAAGCTTGAACTCTATCATCCGTAAACAGCCCCGATACGGTATAGCATTTCAAAGGATAAGCGCGACGAGGAACGTAGTGGAACAAAGGCATTTTTCCCGCAGTAATGATTAAGACGAAAATATATACACGTCTCCGGAAAAACAATCGCTCAAGATCTTTTCATCCGGAGAGAGAGAGAGAGAGAGAGAGAGAGAGAGAGAGAGAGAGAGAGAGAGAGAGAGAGAGAACAATAGGGGAAAAAAGGCATCGTGTTTATGTAGCATTGTACGTCTCAAAGGGTTAACTAGCTTTTCCTTCTCATTTTCCCTCGACAAGGATGCAGGAGACGCAGTCTGGCCCCGCGATTTATCGCGATGATGGAGAGAGTTTATTGCTGTTTGAGTAGTCTTTGCTCCGAGCGCATGTACGAGCTCTATATATGAAAACGTCAGTTATTTTCTTGTCTTTGTGCCAACTGCCGGATTGTAATCTGTTCTCCCGCGGGTTCGACTAGTCTCTTTCTCTCTCTTTCTCTTTGGCACAAAAAGTCCTCTGCGGTCTACGTGCGCCCGAGAATTTTTCCAAGCCGAGAGAGAAACTCGAGGAACAACGTATAGGTATAGGGGGAGGAAAAAAATTGATTAATCCAAGAGATGATTCTTCCCTTCGCCGGCGGATTGAATTCCGTCGATATGTAATCGGCAGAGTCAAAGCGGCGCAAATAGAGGTTTGGCGGAGGACGTTTATTAAGATTCGTGTTCGCCGCAGAGACTGAGAGCTACGTACTTTGCCGAACGCGCGGAGACTTTGCATAATGCGCCGAGTTTGACTCGAGTATATTTTTCGCCGACGGGACAAGAGCTTTTCTTCTGTGACCTCGAAGTGTGTAAATTTTCCCAAACCAGCAATACGCCACACACCATCGCACCGGAAAAATCCGTACCACCTCGTAAATCCTCGAACCGAAGTGCATTAGAAGTTACGATACCCCACGATCGATTAAAAACTCTCCGGCCCACATAACGCGCAAGGCGAAAAGAAGCTCCGACTGCAGCCGCTCGCGGCAATAAAATTTCGATTCGCGAAAAACACAGGCGAAGCCGCTGTATGCGCATTCATTACGGTAACCCCCTTTTTTGCGTCCACGCCCGTAAACTTGCGCCAGCAACAATATGAAAAAAGGCTATACGACTGCTGCGTCGTAAAAGAAAACAAAAATCATATACCTTATTCCGTTTGTAGGTTCGCAGAGCGTATACCTATACATACACGTATAGAATTTACAGGTGTGCGTATACATGTGCTTTCAGTTTTGGGCGGCGTACGTGCCCTGCGAGTCGCAGCACCTCAACGCGGTGCAGATGACTCTGGAGCAGGTGGATCTAATCAAGAGGCTCATAGAAAAGTACTCGCAGCACATGCAGTTCGCCACGTCCTCCAGAGGTAGGTACACATTTGCTTTATACGTATACCCAGAGTGGATGTGCTACACGGAGATGCAGATAGACGTCATACGTGATTCTTTTGCTCGATGCGGGATATAGTGTGTACGAAACGCCTCTGGCGTCCGCGTGATTTCGACTAGAGAGAGAGAGATGTGGGTTGAAATTGTTTCAGTGGAGCTGCGTCGTTTGCTTGATTTATTTTTCGGATCGTCGGCGGGGGCCGAGAGGAAAATAAAGAATCCCGTAATGGATTGCTCGCGGGAAAGGTGGGAACGGATGATCGAACGGAAAACGGTAATTCACGCCGTGGTGCAAGAGGAGAGATTATTCGAACTTTAGTTCGATGGGAATTGCGCGCAAGTTGCTCGAAAAAATTGTTGACGTCGAGGGAAAAAAAATAGACTCGTATGAATTGGCCGATAAATATAACTCTTCGAGAGGGGGGACTGGAGGCTGTAAATTTTTTAGAAGCTTCGAACCGATCGGTCAGTCTTCTATGTGCGCGCGACAGTTGCCTCTCTTTCTCTCCTGTCGTTTCTGTCTTTGATGTATTTTATACGTTTCCCCGGAAAAATAAATACGGCAGAGTATCGATCTTCCGCGGACTCACACTCGAGTTTTCGCTTCGCTGTATATTTGTTGTTGCGCAGTTTTCGTATAAATTTTATTTTACGCTGATAGCTACGTGATTATCGACAATTTTCCAACAAGAAATATTTCACGGAATTTGCATAAAACGCAGCCGTTTAAAAAAAAAACCTATGCTCACTCTCACCCCCGCTCGAGAAAACATTTAACTCCGCGCAGGGCAAACTTAACAGCTGACACAGAAGAGCGTATTTGCCGAGACTAAAAAAAAAATCAATTCGACCCTCGATGATATCCCGCCGTATATAATTGATCCGCTAAATCCGAGTCTCGTAACCTGGGGCTGACGAGTGGCTGGCGTGTAATTACGCGTTACCGTTAAAATGGAGCTTCTCGCGCTGCGGGTTAGCACAAGAGAGGGACGAAGAGCCCCGAAAACCCGGAGAAATTGTGCGCGCGCGGCTAATGCGCTGCAGCAGCCTCGCAGATGTACACGACTGCAGCCTTCCGCGAACATGTGTAAGAAAGCTCGCGCGGATGATGGCTTCGTATATTTAATTGTCCTGTTTGTGGCGTTTGGAGATTTGAATTTTTTTAAAACTTTTATTTACGGCTGGCACTTAAAATCCACTCGGGAGCGCGTGTCACTTTCTAATTCCCTGATCCAGGGTAGAGGGGCAAAAACTCGCCCGCTACTCAAACATCCCGTTAAAGAGTTAAACCGTCGTCGATTTCCGTCTTCGCTTACCCCCGGCCGTCGGTATACCTGCGCCGCGCGTCTCTCGGCTCTCGAGTATCCATCCCATCGAGAGAGAGAGAGGGAGAGAGAGAGAGAGAGAGAGAGAGAGAAACACTGTCCCGTAATCCCTCGTCGTATAATTAAGCCCCGGCAATAAAAGCTCCGTTTCTTTACGACCCGACGCTCTTTGCCTAATCTTAATACAATCGCTCCGGACGCTCGAGCGCGGGATGTGTGTAAAAACAGCCCATACGCCGCTGGGGGAATCCCCCGTCCTCTAGTCTCTCATAATTTTACCCTTTTTTCCGTGCAGAGCAGAGCTTTTTTTCCACCTTCGCTCGAAACGTCGACTGTTTCGGACACGTGTATGACGAATCGCCCGCAGTTGCTCCTCGCTTTTACGGCCGGCCCCTAAATCTAAAACGCGCCGCCGGATTCCGACTGTCATATTTCGCGCAGCCCGACACGCCGAGTAGCGCAGGCGCTCGGGTTTTTGGCCCAACGTGCGCGCGCTTGTCGGTGTGTACTGGAGGGAAAAGCTCTAGCGCGCGCGCGTGTATGTGTGTACTTTCGTATGCAGCCGCGCGCGAGGATGAGCCGAGGGTAACGAGCGTATTAAGATTGAACGTCGGATTGCGCACTGTGTGTGCATAGATGTGTAATGCGCGTTTATGTTTATTTTCTATTTTTCCTGTCGGATGTTTTTGTCTTTTTCTTTTTAGCATCGCAGGCGTCGATTTTATCGATTGCGTAAGCAGCAGCGCCCGATGAGTGTCGCGTTCGTTATACGTTTTATCGAAAATTCGCGATGTAACGTCGGTGTAATGGAATAATGACGCGGGGAAAATGAACTTCGCTGGTCGATTGCGAAATTTCTCGCGTTCTTGATTAATTCAAAATGACCGGATGGATATTATTTACATTCGTTTCGCGAGGCAATTATTATTTTAATTAAACATTTTTATTTTACGTTCAAGTGATTCATCGTTTAAATGTTGATTTAATTAGCCTACTTGCACTCAATTATAAATAAGTAAAAAAAATCGCATTTTGAAAACTGGTGCTTCCGCAATCAATAAAGCCAAACTCCCTGTATAAATCTCCCAACAAGATCAATATTAACGCCTCTCATCCCGTTAAAGAGTTAAGCCCTCGATCCCCGTCTTATAGCTCTCCATTTCGCTCCTCTACACCCGAGAAACGGTCACAGCCTAATCCCGTCATATAATCGAGCCCTCGATAATCCCTCGCAAGACACAGCAGCGGCGAAGCTTCCATAAAACTACCCGTAGCTTTATAACGGCAGTTTTGCCTAATCATCGGAACCAAACAGCCCGAAAAAAAGGGAGAGAACCGCTCCGGGTTAAATCCCCGCAAGCCAGCCGTACACAATGCAATTACGCGTGTATCCACGCCGAGGGCGAAATTTCCACACGTGCTACGCGAATTGGTTACCGAAAACTCGTTTACCTCTTTCGCATCAGCTCGGTGTATCCTGTGTACACAGGTATGTAGAGGCTGCCGACGTGTGTACGCGTAGTTTTACGCGTGGGACGGAGATATTTGCTTATTAAATAGATGCAGCGGTTGAGTGAGCGGGAGAGAATGAGGAAATTCATAATCAAGTGGCCTGTTGTATAGTTTTGAGATTAAACATACTGCGAGTGAGAGAGAGGCTTAGTAGAAGCGTAGGCGGGTAAGTAGCGTATCATCAAAGACGCTGTTGCGCGCGAGCGCGCGGAGTTGTGATATGAATTATGCAAACGATTTACCGGGAGGAGGTTGATTAAAACGTTTTAATTCCGACGATTTTGACTGATGAAACGCCTGCCAGCGCTGATGTAGTGGTATTTCGTTCGCGTTGCGGGTATATAATAAACTTTGCCGTAGTGTGCAGTTCGTTGGTTGATTATTTATTTCTATTGAGTTTGTTTGGTTTCCATATTCGAAGCCCGCGCGGCTGGAGTAAAAATTGCATTGTTTGTAATTGAAAAGGAGCGACTCGCGCGAAAAACAAATAATTCTTTTAGAATATATTGAAAAGTCGACTGGCTGTTACGGCTTCTGTTGTTTTGCAAATACGAATCGCTTAAAAAATAACTGCGTCACCGAAGCTAATTTCTGTTGGTCCATAGTTGTCATCGACACTGCATATAGCAGAACGCAGTACATTTAAAAATCAAAATCAAACATCGAGTGCGGCCACGACTGTACCTGGCATAAAATCAATCAAAAATATTTGTTTTCCTCATATCTATACTCTCTCGACCAAATGGAAACGTCCGTCCACTTAACTGACGTAAATCAAAATCTACGTCCGCATACACTCAGCGAAACAATTCTAGCCTATGCCTATATAATGAGTATACACTGAGAAAAATTTGACAGTAAAAATTACTATCTCGGATGATAATTTGGTAACAGACTCGGAAGCTAGTAATTTTTACTATCTCAGATAGTAAAAATTGTTACGGCTTTCAAAAAACTTAATTTTTAAATTTTTACTACCTAAGATGGTAAAATCTACTATAAAATGTGGGAAAAATTATAATATTTTCAGTCGGTTAGGTTTCAATTTAATTTTTTTTTCTGCGGTAATCAGTATTTTAGTTGACATTTTACGTTTATTTTATTATAATGAGTTTCTGTGTCTATTGATTCAACTTTATTATTAATTAATCGTCGTTAATTTTTATTAACTTTAGTTCGTACGCCAATTAATACATGAGCTGGATCTGAAATTTTTTACGTAACAAATCTGGTTAGGTAAATGGTCAACGCACTCGACTCTCATGCCGAAGCTCCAGGTTCGATTCCCGTCGCCGCAAAAAAATTTAATCTCTTTCTTCCAAACATCATAATAATAATCAATAAAAATAATAAATGATAAAGTAATAACAGCGCGAAGTGCCTAAGAGGTGTAAAATATAGAACTAAGCGAAATTGAAATTAAATTTTTAAAAACTCGATTTCATAAAAAATTACTATCTTTGGATAGTACAATCAATATCTTAAAACTCTGTTACCAATTTATTATGAAAAGCAGTAAAAATTACTATCCCAAATAGTAATTTCTACTATCAAATTTTTCTCAGTGTATATTCAACGATCACAAGGAAAAATCGTATACCTGAGTTCTGGGGATTCAGCCGCGCGAATAAACCGATATCCCTCACTCCCGATCTCTTCCCCGCATATAAAACTTTACAATCCCAAACGTCCTGCGCCGGTGATTTGCGTTTTTCTCGACGCCTCGCGTCTTTTACGACAGCCCTATGCTCTTAAAGAGTTGAGCTGCGCTATATTGGTATCTCGGTCTACGCTTTATTAGCCGGACTTTTGAATTTCCCGCCAGTAAAGTTCTTCCCCTTTTGTTTTCCAGTCGTAAATTTTATTACACGCCCACGCGATGCACGTGTGCTTATTTTTTTCGGGGAGAGAAATCCGCTTCATTATAGACGCGACGATGTTGACGGAAAGTTTTGAGATTGACGTTTCGATATATAAAACGCTGAGCGATTTCGAAGCGCACAGGACATATCGATCGTATATTACACACGCGCTGCACCTGAGCCTCGCGAAATAAAAAGCGGCGCAACTTTTTTAGAGCAGTCAGTGTAACTTATCGCTTTATATTCGCGCGTATAAAAAGTTTAAATCTGATCAATTTTTTACGCCTCGTATTTCTCAGGCTGGACGAGCGAGCGAGTGAGAGGAGAGGGAATCCCTTGAAACTGCTTCTCGGAACTTATACGTCCGCGGAATAATAATGTTCCTTTTATTGAAACAAAAAAGAGACGTATTTCACGTCGGAGTAGAGAAAGAGAGAGAGAGAGAGAGAGACTTTTAAGGATCGCTATTTGCATAATGAGGAAAATAGGCTCTCTCTCTTCGATGGAACACTCGATCGCGAACGAGTATGAGTTATTGTTTATACGCTTGGACTAATGATTAGATTGAAAAATGCGTACGACGCGTCAATTTGTTTAAAAGCCGGTTAATCAACGGATTATACCGGCTGCGCGCCGCGGCGCACAAGAGATGAAAAAGAAGCCGTATTACCGTCTGCGAAGGTTATGCAATTCTGTTAATTGAATTAAAAGCGCGAGTTGAATGTACGAAATAGAATCCCGGCACGCGAAAAAATACACGGCGCGTATAATCGCAATTTGACGAGTATAATTCCCCCGAGTGTTTACTCTGATTTAATTATTACTTCGATTGTGTACACGTTTACATATAGTTAAAATTTAATTATAAACGCGTTTCGATATCGTATAATATATGCCCGATGAGCTTGTACGATTCTCTCAGGCTCCAGTTTTTGGCGGGAAATTTAAATTCGTTATACGAAGATGTAGATCTTTCGCGGATTATATCCGTGACCGGGATAAATTATCGGCCGAGATAATCGCGGCTGTTCTGTAATGTTTCACGGCATCGAATCGCGTTCCACTTCCTTCGCTTCTTTTGCGTATATTTTTTCCTTTTGCGAAAAAATGAAAACGTTACGCGTAATTATAATTCCACGGCGCTTTTGCGCATACGTCCGACTTTGGCAGCGAATCAAAAGCGCAAAAGCTATCTTTGTACGTGCTGTGTGTAACGTGCATACGCGCTGATAACGGCTTTACACTGGATATTAATCTGTTGAAAGCTTTTATGGTTTCGAAAATCCGTCCTATGTAATACTGCTCTGCAATAAAAGAGATACTCTCGCCCGGCGTGTCATATGACTGTTTTTATTAAGTTCGGAAAAGCTTTTTAACTTTGTACACAGTGATTCGTGTCATTTTATCGATTTTCATGTAAACATTTTGAATACAGCTCGTGTTGTAAAAATTCAAAACCTAAAAAAGCTGCTAAATAACCTCTCCCCCGACCGAAAAAAGAAGCGAAAATCCCATCCCCAAAAAATAAAGCTCACTTTAATAAAGTGGCAGCAGCAGCCCCTCATCCCCTTATAAACAAGAAGCGGCGCACGTCCCTCTTAATCTCAATCCAGCTAAAAGCTCCTGCTACGGCATCAGAGCGTCAGAATCCCACCGATGCGTAAATCCCGATTCGCGCGCGAAAGAGGCCAATGCTCGAATCTATATTTACGAGTCCAGGGCCAAAGCCCTGTGTACACACAGCAGCGGCAGCAGAGAAAATAAAAAAAAAACACGACGCTTGGTTGCTTGCAGAGATTCTGGAGGCGCACGACAAGGGCAGGATAGCATCGCTGATTGGAGTGGAGGGCGGCCACAGTCTGGGCAGTAGTCTCGCGGTGCTGCGCACCCTGTACCAGCTGGGCGTACGCTACCTCACGCTCACCCACACCTGCAATACGCCCTGGGCCAAAAGCTCCAACGTCGAGCAGAACGACGAGCAAGGTGAGAGCGAAGAATTGATTTATTTAGCTTCTGCGGTTATATTCGCTGCTTTTAATCTTGTATCCTTGGGGGTATCTCTTTCTCTCTCTGCGGGAGTTTTCATTTTTTTCTACTTTCTCTGACACTGTAATTAGCTCGTAAATTTCGATGGGGGAAAGTTTAAACAATGAATCGTCGAGGGAGTGCCCGATGGGCCGGGTGTATAGGCGTGTTCCGCCCAAGTTTCCAAGTGTGAACAGGTTGTTTGACTTAGTTCCGGATTCGAGGAGTTGATGCCTCGAGAGGGACGAGGGCTACTAGGATGTTCCGACGTCTTTTTTCTGGAAAGTTTTTCCTTTCGGCGGGATACGCGTAATTTGTTTCATACTGCGGGAGGGTGATGGATCGTGCGGGCAAGGAAAAAGATTCGTGTGCCAGGGCTGCGAGATTAACCGTTTCCTGGACTGCCCCGAAAGCTCTGCCAACTGTGCTGGGAGAGATCATAATAACACGAGTATTACATTAGCGAGCGGCTGTACGACGAGGAGAAAACTTGTTAATATTCGATGTACGAGCGAGCATATAGAGGACGTTTGTAACGCCAGAGCATAAGCTCAAAAATTCACGTGCTTTACAGTCGTCGGAGCGCGGGAAAAATCGATTCTCGGATAATCGTTCCAAAGAACGAGCGTACGGCGTCAATTTTAACGCCGTAATCCCCAGAAGGCGCGCTCCTCGACGAGAAATCGCCGGATAAATTATCCAAAGACACGAATAAGCACAGTGCGCTAGAGAATCGATTTCCAGAGCTTAATAAAAGCTCGCGGGGTCGTCGGCGAATTTGTTGAATTTCAAGCACGCGCCGTCGTCGAAACAGCAAACATCGGGTTACCTATGCTCTTTCGTATATAGCCGGTGCTTCAGTCTCGCGGAATTCTCTTTGCCCTTTCTGAGAAAAAGAGAGAGAGAGAGAGAGAGAGCTTGAGATCAAATCGGCTCTCTTGTGAATGAATTCGTGTGAATGAAGTGCTCGCGAAAAAGTGTTGACTTTTGATCCGTCGCTTCCTATCAGCCTGATGAGCTTGGAGAGAATGAGAGGACGATAGGGTTTGCGCGTTTCTTCTTTGAAGAGTAGAAAATTGAAGAATGTTTTTCGGATTTTGAAACAAATTTACAAAACAGCACGATCGGCTTTCACGGTAACTCATCGATCCACTCACTGCCGTGTTAATATTCCATTCAGTGAACTCAAAATCCTCTAACGTAATTCTCGGAAAATGCAGCAGCTCATCAAAAGCTCTGCACTAATCCCCGGTAAATCTGCTTTCAAAGCAATATTCTCCAATCCATCAGCCGAGCTGCCGTCATACGCAATATTTTACGTGCTGCCTATGCCAAACTAACAGCGAGCGAACTTTTTCCCTTAAAAAATTAAAATATCCTGCAAAAAGCCTCACTAATCCACGCAGCTTCGGAAACAATTTTTCCGATCTCGAGCCGACACCTGTCCCAGATACAGCCTTCGTTCGAATCGAAAAAGCTCCGACTCCTTGCTACCGCCGCGCGAAAAAATATATGACGCGTATAAAAAAGCTCTCCTCCGCCGGCGTCGAATGAAAAGAGAGAGAGTCCCTCGAAAAGGTACGTTTTTCCGTTCATTAAACGGCTGCAGCGCGCTCACGCAGCGCAGCGAGGGAAAATCGACGTGCACGCGCGGAAATGAAAAAAAAAAAAAAAATACAGTACGGATATTCTTCCTTCTTCGCGAGTTTTAATCAGAAGCTTTGTTTGTTTATCCTAACAAGAAATTCACGAGCTTTCGTCCCGTCGAAAAAGTACCTGTGGTTTACTCTCCCGCTGAATTAGGCACAAACGCACACAAAAAGAAAAAAAACAACAACGAAAAGAGGAGGGATTCGTCCGTTTGAAAAGCGATCGACACAAAGGGAAATCTGAAAATCGATGCCTAACCTATTCAGGCCCGCACGAAACAAATCAACTAAGATACGCGAAAAAAGCTCTCCTTTCAATCCCACAGAAAATACAGTCCCTCTCTCTCTCTCTCTCTCTCTCTCTCTCCTCACGTGCCTTCGATATATACATGTATGTATATACACACACAAAATACACAATAAATGCATCCCACCGTCGAAAAAGGAGGTCGGCAGGCAAAACCGAGGGCCATTGTTGCCGAGCTTTTCTCCCCCCTATATACGACTGCCATCCCTTTCCCTCTACTCCTACTTCTTCTTTCTTCTTTATCCCAACTCAGGATCAACTTCTCGGCGTTACTCATGTGCGCATATACGTGTGCGTATGTGTTCGAGCTTCTCTTCTCGAAAAGAGACGTGTGCGAGAGGTTTAATGGCATTGTGTACAAGTATACAGACGTACACAACTGCGTCGCGATTAGTCTGGATTTCTCCTTGTCGGCGACGTCTCTTTAATCGCGCTTATCCTTAGCCTTGTTCAACGTCGTGTTCGCGGATGTGTGCAGTCAAAGGACCTGGTGAATTATGTACGCGCGATTGCGTCCTTATGTACTGGAGAGTAATAATTGCGGTGTTTACGACGCTATTATGGAGGAGAAGAAGACATTGTTGAGTATACTGCTGAGAAGCAAATTTTGAAAGAAATTTTGCCTACACCTAGAGAAAGTTTTGAAATGATAAAATTTTCGACTGCACGTTACAAACATTTTTTTATATTTATCGCCCTGTATCGGACCTGAAAAATCGCCTTTTTAGGGTGCATTTATCCGGCATTTTCGGTACCTTGGCACGTTTTCTCGTGGATCTAACCTCGATAGTCTTGAAGAGGACGGAAAAACATTAAAAAATAGGTGGTGTTCCCATACCACAATCGTACCGGAACATTTGGATTCAAATTCAACTTTTGATGACGTTTGTAAGCAAATACATCATAAATGCGAGTCGACAGCAAGAAAAATACAAACTTCGCTCGATAATATCGCTACCGCTTAACGCTGAAACTACAGCAGGCCCAGCAGTAGAACTTTCATTAGAGTATGGAAATATTATTCTTATTTGAAATTCATAAAACTTGCGGCGCAGAGAAAGAGAGAAATATAACGGGCAAGTAATTCTCTAGGAGAGAAGTTTGAAAGGAAAACATTGAAAGTATAG
Organism: Nasonia vitripennis; assembly: GCF_009193385.2. Classification (NCBI taxonomy): domain Eukaryota; kingdom Metazoa; phylum Arthropoda; class Insecta; order Hymenoptera; family Pteromalidae; genus Nasonia; species Nasonia vitripennis. The sequence goes on along the minus strand of NC_045760.1, from coordinate 30,927,856 downwards.
CGGGAGAGATCTCCTCTGCGTATTTATTTTTCATCTCCTCTCTCTCTGGCGATAAGATTTTTCGAAAAAAAAAGCATTAAAATTCAATCAACCCCCGTCGGTAGAAAAGAGCATCGAGTTAATCCATAAACTCGCCCCGTGTGTTCATGGCGGCACTTTACCTTTATGTCTCGAAAACAAAGCGCTCGCCGCTGCCTCGGGTTGTTTGAAAATTTCATTTTTACGTCTGCTCGCGCACCGCGCATAAAAAGTCCCGCCGCCGGTGTATTTATCGTTCGACCGCGCCGCCGATAAATTCTTATATGGACGCAATCTTCGCGAATTCCACGGAGTCTATATCGGGCGGGGAGCGGAGGGAAAAGGCTGCGAATTCAATTCCGACGCGCTGTTAATCTCGCCTTTAATTTTGCGTACAAAGCGAGAGAAAATTCCCCGGGAGAAAATTATGCGCATCGAAGCAACTGCTCGCACAAAGAAGTGATAATTCAATTCCGAGTAGTGTACGCGCGCGGGGGAGGTGCGATATATACTCGATTCTGCGAAGGAACAATTAATCTCGCCTTTGTAACTGCTCACTTTTGGCACGCGCGCGGCAAAGGTGAAAAATTGCCCGCGGAGAGCTTGCAAATTGCTCGCCGGCTCTTGAATGCTGAATATGCCGGTTAATATTCATTGTTCGTTTATTTCTGAAGGGCCCTTCATTTTTCCCACCTGACGTAGTGGGTGTGTATACTCTGTATGGTATAGATGTTTTATTTTCGAATCGCCGCGCGGTTGAAAGTTGTATTTTTCGATGCGGCCCTCTCGAAAGAAGTGTCTGCGCCGGTATATGGGTCGAAGCTCGCTTTTGTGCGCAGCTCGCGCGAACTTTCGCGGAATGTTCGTCGACGTTCAGGGGGTGTAGAGTATAATACGAAGTACTTTTCGCATTCCTGTCTCGTTTTTAGTATTTCGTTCGAGAGAGCTTTATGGCGAGTGGAATTTCATTTCTCGTTATGCGATTGGGTTGTATCTTTTTTCGCGATTCCGCAGCGCTTTTTCGCTCGATTTCGCTCGAATAATCCATCCATCAGCGAAGAAACAGCCGATAATTCAAAAGCATAAATCCGCATCCGGACATACCCCTTCGAAAAAAGTAACTCCGAAAAATCCCCGCATAGAGAGCTACTCTTCCCCCAGCCAAAACGAATGGCTTTAATATCTCCAGCAGCGAACTGTTCCCACACACGTATATGCATAATATAACGCTTCGGCGTCTGGCATTGCAGGCGGCGGTCTGACAACGTTCGGCAAGGCGGTGATAAGGGAGATGAACCGACTGGGTATGCTGATCGATCTGAGCCACACGGCGCGGAGGACGATGAGGGACGCGCTGAGGACGAGCAAGGCTCCCCTCATATTCTCCCACTCGTCGGCCTTCGCAATCTGCAACTCCTCGAGAAACGTGCCGGACGACATACTCCGAGAGCTGGTATGTATTATTATAGCTATATACAGACATCAGAGCCATTTCGGCCGATGCCGCTGTAATGCATGCGCGCGCGCGATGGACGGGGATAATTCGAGACTGCGCTGCGAGATATGCTTGCGCTGCGGTATTGGACGCTCGTGGTCGCGTCATTATTGGGCTATTGGGCTCTGGCGACTTGGACTTTGGTTGCTGTTAAGGCTAGAGTGTATCGCATCACTTCTGCGCGCCGTGTCTTTTATCGAGGAATAAACAAGCGCTGTGGTCGTCGATTCTCGATTCGCAACACGAAGAGGGTTGATTCACCCCCTTCGCTCCATCACAATCGTCCTCTTTTCTTCTCTCCCACAGAGCCGCACACTTTTCTTCATATCGCGGCCATTTTTTCTCGCCCGCACCTCGCGGCATATTAATATGTCGCTCCGAAGAGTGGCCGTATTATACTCGCTCGGCTCACTTTTCTCTCTCTCTCTCTCTCTCTCTCTCTCTCTCTCTCTCTCTCCTCTACTTTATATAAATGGACCGGTACTCGCGCGTGTGTCCGGGACTATACCGCCCTGGGGGTATTCATTATTCCGGTCTCGTAGCGCAGCTCATCGAGTTTCTCCAAATTGATTGCATGTTAATGCGCTCCGGCGACTACGTAATTCAGACCCTCAAGCTTCTCTCCTATACATTGCTCTACTCTGTCTCGGGAAAGAGTGAAAAGTTTCGCTTTGTTTTCGCGAGAGAGATAAGAGTTTTATGTATCTCTCTCCGCGAGTCCGTTCGATTAAAATGCATGGCCGATTTTTCCGCGCAGCTCACACACACACACACACACACAGGCGAGCTCTAGATTACTCGTACGTGATTTCATTCTGTTCGCGCAGCCCGATGTTTCACGGTGCTTAGTCTTCCCTCTCTTTCTGCAGCGATACCCGGCTTTTATATATACAGGTATATCTATATATATAAAGCGCATAGTAGGGGTGTAAACGTTTCTCTGCGCTTTTTGTAGCTACGTGTTCGAGTTGTTTAACACGCGCGAGCGCTGCAGAGGAGGTCCAGATAAATTGCTCCTGTTTAAACGAGGGGGATTGGAGGGGAGGGGGGATGCATGCACATTCGCGAATATTTTTCCGACTCTGCAGCGCGCGTTTTGTTTTTCCGAGCTCGAGTTATATGTGCGCCAAATTGGGAGTGTATAACGTGCTTTTTTTATGTTTTGAATCAGGTAGTTAAGCAAAGCGAGAGCTTTTTTTTGAAATTCTGATGAATACAGTACACGTTTGCGGTGTGTTCTTTTGGGCGAAAAAATAGATCAGCGCGTGTCGTTCGCTGCGAATCGAGCTGGTATTTTTCGATTTGTTAGACGGTGTATGGGAAAATGTACAAAGGTTCGATAACGAGGTACGAAAATTCAATTTTTTCAAGAATTTTTTTCTACCTCGATTTTCAAAAATCACGAATACACACAAACGAGCGATTAATAATTTTTCCCCTCTGCCTCGCACACTTAATTAAATTCCTCTCGTATATAATAACACCGCGCGCGAGTTCAAAAAACATTTCGCATTAAGACACGTCGCCTTTGAGCGGCGCGCGACTGCGCACAAAGCGGCAAACCGCTGCCATCCCTTCATTAATTAAATACACATAGAGCCCGAGCAAAGCCCCACCATATTCTTTGACTGTCCCCCGCGCGTACAGGTCGCGTAGCGAATTCAATTTCTCGGTAAACACCCACACTCACACACGTCCATAGAAGTGCGAATAACACGTGTGCACTGGCGGATTGCTTGCATTCGACATTTTACGCTCGCTTTTACGTGTTCGCGCACTGTACGTTTACCTCGAAATTCCCTCAAACGGCCAGATCCATGGACTTCGGAGACTGTAGGCGTGTGCGCATTTCCGGAACGCTGTGTACCTGTCGGTGCAGTATTTGAGTAGAGCCTGAGCTACTGAGAGTATATTTGCTTTTTGATTCTATTTTTCGTCGGATTTAATTAAATGGACGCGCGGGGGACACTTAATTGCTTCTAGGTAATTCCGAGGGGGTATAGGGGGTGTTTTCTTTTCAGGGTTTACTTTACGAGTGTGTACACAAGCTTGACGGGGTTTGTTTGTGTAATGCGCAGTGTGATTGGAAACGGCTTCCTTTTACGGGAAATATTAACTTCTCGTTCGTACTTTTAATTCACTTTGGCATACACGCAGCGTTATTTACTATATATGTAGCTCTCGTATACGCTGTATTTATTTTTTGTCGAACGGAGAAATGGAGAGGCAGCGACGGGTGTATGTATAAAGAAATAAATAAAAATTTTACATACATTCCTTCCTTTGACACATCCCTCCGAGTCTCTTTCAATCTTCATTTTTGCGCATCCGAAATGAAATCGGTTGAAAATAACTGATGACCGAACTCTCCCAAAAATACTCCATCGCTCGGTTTGTTAACAGCCACCGCGCAGGAACCCTAAATTTTCCATCTGTCTAGACTCACCGCGGCGCATGGAAAATTAACGCGAATCGTTATCAGCCGGAGCCTTTAACAGCTCGTAAATCGCGGCTCATAAATGCTCCTAAATATAAATCAATATTAAATACACACACGGGCGGGGGTGACACCCAGGCATACAGAGAGCAGAAACGCCCCCGCACGACTACGACCCACTTTCAATATGTGGCGAGTTTACGCCGGCCGAATATGGCGCAATTTTACAACAAAACTGGTTAAATTTTACGCTCATGCCTACTTACCGCCCTCTCTCTCTCTCTCTCTCTCTCCAACTGGGTGGTATTATTCCGGCGCGTGCATAGTCCAAGTGGTGGCGTGAAAATATTTTACGCCGCTTTGAAAAGCTAAACTTTAGCCGATATGTGTTGCTCACTCTGTACGTTATAATACGACGTATATTATTCTTTTTAGATAGGACGTGTGCTTCTATCGTGATTCGACGGACGTATGACAAAATAATAGTAGCCGTGACTCGGAGGAACGGGCAGCTTCCACAAAGACGCTTTCGAATCTTACATCACTATCGAGAGAGCTATATTCGAGTTTTATTGTGGATCGATTATTTCTTTCCCATTGTAGTGTCTCGGACAATGGGGCGGACGACCGCGTGAAAGAAATCTTAATGTATCCCGGCGATGTATTAACGAGACCTGTCGATTGCCTTCTCCGACGCGGCTTCTTTCATATAATCGACACTCGATCCACGCGCGAAATGGCCTTTTTTCTTTCTTTTTTTTTTAATCAAACGAAGCGCGCTGGCTGTGAAATTTATACGCTTCCGCGATTAAATAATGTATACGCAGGGTGAGAAGAGTTTGTCAAATCGGACGTGTCTCTAGCACACGTCATATATAGAAATAATAAATTCAATTACGAGGATTCACTGGTTCTTCCACTTCTCCCTTCCCGGCAACGTCAGACTCCATATATACAAGCCAGTTGAAGCTCATTATCATAATCGAAATCCTCGTACTATGCAGCAGCCCTCCCCATACATACACATATTACACCCACGCATACATAGAGTCCCGAGACAGCAGAGCAGACTCAACCCATCTCAGCCCTATAGCTCTAATCTCGCGCGTAATCCCGCTCATCCCGCACAAGAACCCGGACAACTTCCTTCCTGCCCCGTGTGCTGGAGCGAAGAAAATGAAAATAATTACAAACCTCCCCCATATGGATTTCCAATATTACACGCGGTAATCCCAAAAATCCGATAAGTTAACGTCTTCCCCCTTATACACCGCTGTCTCGCGCCCTTTGATTAAATCCGACCGTGTGGGTTTGCGCGCGTATAAAAGGGATAACAATAAAATCTTTCTCTCTCGACAATGTTGCAGGCCTCGAACGGCGGACTGGTAATGATCACGTTTTACAACTACTTCGTCAAGTGCGGCGAGCAGGCGACCGTTGCAGACGTAGCGGCGCACATTTATCACATTAGGAATTTAATTGGAGTGGACCACGTCGGCGTCGGCGGCGACTTCGATGGCATTAACAAGTACGTATACATATCTATATATTGTCTCCCTTTGTTAGCGGCTCGTATGCGTATGGGTATGCGTATTCGCGCGCATACGAACCACTTTTTACAGCTCTGTGTGTGTGTGTGTGTGTGTGCGCGTGTAGGGCCGGGAATTCATTAGCGGTTGCGGTTATAGACGCGAGGGCCTGATGTGTATTATGTGGCGAAATGTTCGCACACTTATTGGAAAAGGAAAATTGGGTGAGATTTGAATTTCGCGCTCGATATTTCATCTCGATCGAACTTCCGCCGTGGTTATAAAAGCCGAATTGCTTGTATATATAGGTGCATGCGCGCGAGATGATAAATTGGAAGTTTTTTCATCGCATTGCGCGAGCAAATCGTGCGTTGAATTCCGCGAAAATTATTTTGCACACCGGAGAGTACGTTCATTTTACATTCATGTATTATTATAAAATTTGAATTACACGCAGTTCCCCGTCGAACGCGCTTAATTCCCGAATTCTCCCTTTATAGTAGCGCATAAGCAATAAATATGGAAACGGCTTCATTCATATAAACTATTAAAATCGATGAGCATCACAACAAAATAATCGCCTTATACATCTCGAATACACTTTACAATCCTCGGGTACATCCCAGGCATCTGGATTGATTTTTCGAAAAGTGATGCATTGCGAAATAACGCCTCGTCGTTATGCTTTCTCTCCGAAGCTCGTACACAGCCGAGCTTTCCTCTCGCGCGGCTGCGGTTGTATATACGCTTCCAATTATTGACGGCGGACAATCGAATGGTAATTTTAATTACAGTGGCCGCGCGACAGACAGGTATATAGACACGCAGAGCCGTGTGTCTGTGCACCGCAGCCTACTGTGTACCGCGACGCGTATACCAGCCTTGTATATAGCTCTGGTGGCGAAGCGGCTGCTGTGAAGCTATAGTATACTGCGACGAATAAAAAAGCCCTCCGAGGTGATGAATCACACGGGGGTGTCTCCATTTTTTTTTTTGTTTATTTTTTTTAGATGATCAGGTTCCCTGGTAGAAATGTTAACGGTTAATAAGCTTTAAGACACTTAGCTAAGTTGTGGTTAACGATTTAACTAAATAAGCGTTTAACCGTTATAAATGCATAGATATGACGCATTAACTCATGATAAAACAAAACTTTTGCTTGAATTTTGTCAAATGACTGTTACAATCCAAAAATTGTAGAAAAATTCGTTACAATCGTAAAAAATCCAAATATTCGTAATAAGACAAATATACGTTTTAACGCCAAAAAAACGGAAAACCAATTTTTAACTTAATAATAATACTGATGTGGTATTATAGATATGCATCACTAAAATATTAGCAATATTTTAATTTATTTTTTTACATTAAAATTTGATAAAACTGGCCAATTAAACTTAACTTTTTAATGAATTTCAACCGTTAATTTTCTACCAGGGTTTATAGCATTGAAATTTAGTGGGATATGCATTTTCATCTCGGGAATTAAAGCATCGAATATGCCGGAATCCTTTCGTCGATTCGAATGACGTTGAGAGCGCCGGATGTATGGGTTTTTTAAAAATAACTTCATTTTCACAAATATTTGAAGAGCTTGAATATTGTATACGCTTTTGACGGATATGGATTACAGTTCGGCGGAAATTAATTCGCGGGATCATCCGCATATCGAAATACATTATACGAGCGTTTATATTTTTGTAAAATTATTAAACGACGAATTTTTAAAACACATCAAACATGGAATCTTTCTGGAGTCTCGATTATTCATCGCTACACGAAGCATCGAGAGACAGTCGTTATAAAACTTTCCATGAATTATCGAGTGCAGACTCGCGTAATTTGACATCCACGCGACAAAGTCTATTTTTTCCTTTATACACACCGACGCTAACGTAATTACCGAGCGAACATTGCTCGTATCGCAAAATTTCGGAAATTAAATCATACACATCAAATGTATACTTAATTATATATAATAACGCTGTAATAATCAAATTCCCATAAAAACTCGAGCCGAATATTTCCTGCAAGGGAAATTCACTCCCCTGAATACAAGGAATTAAAAATATTTCTGATGAACAAGCCGTGTATGTACATCCAGTTAATTGTCAAAATTCTGCGAATAACCCGCGCAAATTTGAATTGCGTCGGAAGCGCGTATACATCATCCGCAGCGAGAGTTTATACCCGATAGAAAAACATATCCCTCCTCATTTCAAATTTAAATCGTCGTAAAAAAGCTCGCAAGCGCTAAAAATTATATCCCGCTCAGAAGCAAGAATAATTCAAATCTCCGCAGGAGAATTAATCCTCAATTTAAACTCTCTCCATCTACCTGCTTGAAGAAGAAGAAAAAAAGAATCTTTCGCGACTTCGTTCTTTATTAAACCGCCTGAAATATTGAAACTCCGTCTGTCTTTCTTCCCGCAGGACACCGCGAGGCCTCGAGGACGTCTCCAAGTACCCGGAATTGTTCGCCGAACTTCTGCGCAGCGACAAGTGGAACGTACTCGATCTGAAAAAGGTCGCCGGCCTCAATCTGCTCAGGGTCCTCCGACAGGTATATATAAACTGTTTATACATATCCACTATAGCTGTGCATACCTACACATTCTTTTTATTTTTACTCTCACTCTGTCAGTCGGGTGCGCGCGTATCGATCGCGAGCCGTATATAAGGCCGAGTATTTTTATCGGGAAATTGGCATTTTACGTATACGGGGATATAGCTGGGAAAGAGAGAAAGATATGAGAAACGGGAGAGAAAGAGAGAGCCTTCGAGCGCAGATTTAAGGCGCGTTTGTGCGACGACGAGGGCGCAGGAGGCGAAAATTTGTTTTAAATTGAATTTTTCTCTCGACCTTTAGCTCCTTTAATATCGCTTCGAAATTCCTCGCCGATTAAAACTGCCAGTTGACAATTAACTTTATCCCAGATGGCCGATTACGTTATTAATTATAACGCTCGAATTAACTTAGAAAAGACTCTCGGGTCGCGGGAATTGTTAATTAAAAGTACTGCTGTCGCGGCTTCTGCAGAAGAAGTTTAAAAATAATTCCGAGCAGATTTTTCATTCAAACATACCGCAGCTAAAACGAGTTCTCGAATCCCTTGAAACCAAGAGAGACGAGAACATGCATAGCTGGTTTAATCAGTAGCAACACACGCGCGCGGCTGTCTCAAGCGGTCTGTTTTCACTGATCAATGCTCGACTTGCATATACCACTGCACATACGGTTACTTTTCGCGGCGCGAGCTTTTAACTACATTTATCTTTAATTTCCCCGGAGCTGTGTGTAAAAGAGGGCCTTGATAAACTTTTCTGAAAATCAGTTCTCCCCTTTTTTCCGTTATTACACACATCAGCGACTATCAGGTTTTCGTATATTACTTCGAACTATTTAATTTCTCGGTGCCGGGCAGAGCGAATAAGTTGGGGGAAAAAGTTCCTTCGGAGCCGCGCGGGGAACAATGCTTTAAATTTAGCGCCAAAACAATTTCACGCTTTATAGAAGCTCAATGATCCCAACTATTCGGCCGGCTGCTTTATATACGTATATATATATAGACTAGCGCAAAGCAAATCGAAAAGCCAAGAACATTCCGGCAGGGCGGGGGGGGGGGGGGGCTTTGCTCTGAATGCACAATTCAATTTGACTGCAGCTGCAGCACACTGGGCGGGGAATTCGAAAAATGCAGATCTTGGATTTCGTTCGCCGGAATTGCTCCCATATATGTATATATCTTCGTTATGCGCGCGTTTGACGATCGATTAAAGCCGTTATCGAGCTTTTTTAATTTTCGAGCGTTTTTAATTTTCGGCATCGAAAAGCAATCTCGTACAAGCATCGATCGCGAAATTCCAGACGAAATCGAGCAGTTCTCAATAAACGTTCAGCCGAAGGAGTCCCTCGCGCCTCGGAATACCTCCGGCAACCATCGCAATATCGCAAATCAGTCGAAATAATCTCAACAAACAATTCCAGTGCGCACTAGATTTCTGGAAAATCAATTTTGCCCTTCTCCTACTATCCCTCGTCAATAATACTGTACACAATCGAGCTTTTCTCTTCGTTTTAGGTGGAGCGAGTTCGGGACGATATGAGGACCGCCGGTGTGATGCCGTCCGAGGAGGTGCTCGACTCGCCCGACACGACCGGCAGCTGCTCCCTCGACATAAACTCGGTGCAGCGGGCCATCGAGGTGTAGAAAAGAGACACGTGTACACACAGAGCCCCCGGAAGTGGAGGAGGAGCAGCAGCCGTTTTACGGGCTGGTTCTCTCTATCTACCCCCACCCACCCACGCGTATACATATACATATACATAATATGTAGTGGATGTTTCTTTTCTCGGACTCCACTCTCACGCTCTATACTACTGTCTGCGTGTCTTGTCTTTCTTGCCGCGATGAAAGATAGAAGCTCCTGCAGAGGATCACGGTTTCTTTTCGCTCCGACGGTTCTCCATCGAACTGTGTACAATTAAGCTCGCCGGGCATATATGTGTGTATGAGAGAGAGAGAGAGAGAGAGAGTTTACAATTTTTTTATTATTTTTTAGTGAGAAAGTTTAACACTGTAATTGAATCGAACTTTGCGCCCCATGAATATTTATAATCGAATACACGAAGCGAGAGATGTGGGAAAGTTCGGCGAAAAGTGAATGGCTAATGCAATAGCGCCGCTGCTGCTGAAAATCTATACAGGTATACACTGCACATACAGCTTTTTTATTTTTAACTAACGCCGCTCTCTGCGGCTGGTATAGTTTGTATACACATCCGCTCGCAAAAAAAATTGCGTTTCGTGTTTTGATGCGCTGTTTCTCCTGCTATATTTGGATTAACTAAAAACGTTACAAAATTCCGGCACGCGAAAAAAAAGCGAGCGCAGCGCGCAAAATCCCTTATTATTTTTTTTTTATTTTTTAACGAAAAATTTTTAATTGGATCCAAAACAAGCTGCGTCGCGCATTTACGTATATACTCGCGGAAACGAAAACACAGGAATGCGCGTAATACGAAAAAAAAAGCGAAAACTAATAACGCAGCCTTGTGTACGGTAGATACAGACATGCATATAGCCGCGAAATCTCGGCGCGCATTCCGCTCATAACTCCGAGCACTGCAGCCAACGACGATCGATCGTCCGAATTTCCAATTCAACGTCAACCCCCTATAGTCAAGCAGCCGTAGGTACACGTATATGTATACATCTCGGAGCTTTCTCTCTCACTCTATATCTATATATACATCGAAGCCGCAACTTTGCGCACTCGCGTCCATAACGAATGTATCGCGTTCGATTTTCGGTTGAATTATAGGGTTTTCGACTTGAGAGGGACCTCCGCGCACACACGTACTATGTGCGCGCATTCCGAAATCGACTAAGAGAGAGAGAGAGAGAGAGAGAGAGAGGGAGAGCAAACTCTCGCGAGCGGCGCATGAATAACTGCAAGCCTCGATTTTGACTCGGAACTATTAGCCCCCGGGCGACGATGTATATGCGGCGCACCATTCACTGTGCGACTCCCGCGCAGTAGGTCTATATACTGTACTACAGAGGAGAGTGGAGATTCGTGTATGTGTGTAACGCATCGTCGAATTAGCCGAGAACGTCGATGCGGCCCGAGATATTACGGGCGGGAAAGTCGTGCGATATATGAGTTATAGCGAGCTTTTACGCGCTCTCGCGACGTTCGTTAACTTATACAATACTTTCGAAGACAAATCATCGCTTTTATATGTACAAATTTTGGATTTTTATCAAGAGCCGCAATGAAAAAAAGCACGTTCCAATACCGCACGACTTCACCCCCTCCGCGCGATTTATGTACGCCGTGCACGTGACTGCTATTTTTTTCTCTTCTTTTCATATTTTCCGGCGGAATTGTTTGCGGAACGTGCTGTAATTTCTTTGCGCTTGCGTTTACGAATATCGTCGAAGTTGCGAATTCGAATTCTTTCAACGGGATAACCGCGAGCTAATCGAAACGGCAATCGAAAACGGAAATTTCGCGTTCCGAACAATCGGCTTCTCGATTAGCTGCGATCGATTGGGCATAGCCGCGCGAAACGCTTTAATTTCGTGTCTCCGCTACAGACGCTGTTTTACACTGTGGATATAATCATATTGGAGGTTTCCGCGAAGTCGATTCGATTTATTCGCAGAATTAATTTTTGTAGACGCAGAAGACACAGCGTCAGGACAATGCGTTTTTTATAACGACGTACACACGTATATACGGAGAGGAAGGAAAAGAAATTATTTATTGACGACGTTTATTGTTTTTTGGTATGTGCATTCTATAACCGCGTTTGTATATCTATATACCTATTTACACACAGAGCACAGAGAGAAACGAAACGAAGAACAAAACGGAAGGAACGCGATTAAAAGCGCTAAAATAAAGGGCGACGAATCCGGTCTTTTGTAACATAACAATTGCCGTTATATACATATATACATACATTATGGAAGTATATTATAATACTCTTATTGCGTACATTGTTTGAGTACACACTAGCTGTACAAGAAGTATTATTATGACTCTAACGCACGTGTAAAAATGTAAATATAACGTTTTTAAAATTAAAATATTTAATAGAAGAAAAAATGACTCGAAGTATATGATAACACTGTATTAAAGTATCGAAGTACGTTTTAAAATTATATACAAGAGAAGTTATCAAGGTATGATAGGCACGTATGTTACTCGTTTTTTTTTCGTGTACAGTACGCAGCCCGCAAAGCTTTTGATTTGGCAATAACAAACCGACGTCTATTTTGATTGCGCACTGATTTCCCCATTCGCAGCTTTGTAAAAAAAGGCAAACCTCAAAAGCAGTAGAAGCCAAAGCAAAAAAAAAAAAATCCTCCGCAACAACCGCGAAATAATCGAAAGTAATCCCCGAAATCCAATCAAGCGGGACGTCGTCCATACGAAAAAAAATCATCGTCATTCGCAATCCTACAAAAGACCGAATCATAGCGTTCTCTTCCCCCGATGTATGAATTTATGGCTGCGAGGGAAGACGACGGGCTGAGTTTCTCTCTCTCTCTCTCTCTTTCTCTTATACCCCGCAAAATCGATAGACACGAGTGGAGAGTTCCGGGGGCGAAATTCACGTCTTGAGGGGAGTGAGAGAGAATCGGAGAAAGAGAGAAACAGCGAGAGAAGGAGAGAGAGAGAGAGTCGAAAAATCGGAGGGATGAAATCCGGCGCGTGCAAGAGGGAGAGAAGAAGAGACGCGGAGCCGCTGCTATGTCGCTGATAATGGAAGGCGTTATGGAGGATGTCATATATCATGCGCTGCCCTTTTTTGAGCCGAGCTCTGAGCGATGGGCTCGCCCCGCTTTGAGATGTGAGAGTTAAAGTGTGAATTTTGTTTTTCGAGCTGTCGGCCGGAAAATTTATTTCGCTTAGATAAATCGTGCGGTTTTCTCGCAACAATTTATGTCTTATTCCCGTCAGTGACAATCCTCATTTTACTTTTGTGAAAAGTGCTTGTTGAAAAATACGTTTAAAATTAGCGCTCAAGTCCAGTTTAAAACAATTTTTCAGCTCCGCTATTCTTTTTCGGAAATTAAAAATATATCCCTTGTTAAGCGGAGAATAAATTGAAATCCTAAGTAAATCTCAGTCAAAGTTAAGTGAGATGGGTACGCGCGAACGTCTGTATAATGTGTAAGTAGCTATAGGCGAGTAGATACGTATACCGGGTTGGGTAAGCCGCGTCTTGCCAGACACGGCGCGTATCTACTTACACGTGTATAGATATTCCATCCGTCTGGCAAGCTTTAACAGAGCTTCACTTTACTGCGCGTGTATATATACTATTGAGCTCGGGTTAGAGAATTGAATTTAATTCTAAAGTTAGTCTACGATTATTGAACATAGTTTCGTTTTGCTTGAACAACTTGGTTTTCATCGTTCCGAATCGACTCTTTCTCCGATGAAAGGTGTACCTGGTTACAAGCGATTTACATACTTTGCATATTAATATAACAACAGTGAACGATTAACATTGGCAGATTCTGTTGTTTGGGAACAATGGTTTCGAATACTAATGTTGTTGTATATAGCTGATAAACGCTGATCAATTGAATTGGGTGAAACCAGATAATTTATGATCGTGTTACCTTTACATACAAGTATAGTACAGCGATGTAAATCATATACAAAAGCATCCCTTCTAACCAGGTTATACAATGAGAGAAAAATTGCAGGATCGCAGAATGAAAAGCCGAAATGCCAAAAGTATATAACAAAACTATAGACATGTACACACCAATGTAGAAAAGCTCAGCGCTACGCACACTTTGTCGAACGAACCCTGTATATATACTATACATAGATAAAAAAAGAAAGGAAGAAAGAAATAAAGAAAGAAAGAAAGAAAGCTCCTCGAAGAAAGTATGAATAAATTAGTTCTCCTTTTGCGCGAGACGAGCGCTCGCTCCCCTGAGCGGCTCGGCCTTGTTCATTTTTAAGGGAAACTGTTTTCTAAGAAGATAATCCCGCCTTTTGTAAAAAGAGCGGCTCTCAGGATCCGGGAGTAGCTTTTTAACTGCGCGCACCCGGTCGTCCGAACGAAGTTTTCGGATCCAACGAAAGAAGAAGAGCCGAGGGAGGAGATATATAGATAGAGTAGAGTGAAGGAAGAATACAGAAGCAGGTCTGGCCGAGCTAATTACCCGGTCAATTATCGAATCCGCATGACGTGCTTTTGAGCAATTAACAAGCGACTATACGTATAGGCTTCCTTCTCCCTCGCGGCTCGTTAGCATCCGCCGTTAGATTTGAGAGAGGGTGTGTTGTTTTCTGGCTGATGCGGACGACGAGAATCGATCGGGAGACTTTTTGAAGCGCATGTGTGTGTGAGTGTAATGTGCCGAGAGAATGATTCCGTCTTCCGTCGGTGTTCCTTCGACAGACTGATGATTGCTGCGGCTGTATTTATGCACTCGCTGATGGAAAACGCTGTTGTATTCTGTCCAGACCGTCGCTCATGTTGTCCGAGAGTACGATATATTGTTTATCTGGAAATAGAGAGAAACGTTAATTCTTATATAAAGCATAAGTTACACCTTTGTGATCTTATTATAGATTAAGGTAGCGAGATGCGTTGATTATTTCCTTGTGATATGTAAGTATAAGACGAGTGTGTCGTTGAAGCACAAAAGTATCGTTAATTCACATTATCCCGTCTAATTTGTCTGCAGCAGAGTAACGTTTTCCGGATAGTCGCGCTTACGTTGTGTGGATATATGAGAATCGTGTCTGTCGAACCTATTCACAAAGTTCAATGATGTAACGATGATTTTATAAAACGAAAAAAAGTGCGTAACAATCAAATTCCAAGTTTTTCGAACGAAGTTCTACACCTTTACTTTGCGAACGCGAATACGATATAAGTAACGATCACGAAATTTAAAAGTAAAAATATAAACTGTTTTTAAAACAATGAAAGTGCGGAACATCGGTATCATCGTGTATCCTCGTGCAAGAAGTGTATTATTATTCTATATATATATACATAATGTACCTACGAAGAGAACTGAGCTATATTAAGTATACTATAACTCGAATGTCTTCCTTCCTTCGGCGTCAAAGAGATTTTTATCGCATCTCCAAAAAACGAAAAACTCAACTAAAAAAAAGTAAAAACAAACATTCGACTATTGCATGTACACGAATATATAGATAGCGGTGTGTTGGACCTGATCGTGTGAAAATGCGATAGCCTGTGATTTTGTCAGAAAAAGCTGCGTAAATATGCGCGACAGATGCGGCAGTGGATAATTGAACGAATATGTAAACAAAAAAACTGCGTGTTAGGAGAATTTCGTGAGTCTTTGAAAAAGATCTAGCGTTGAATGTCTTTATCGATTTGTACCTGAAGTGCTTCGAAAAATAATTGATCTATAGATTAATCTGTACAGTTGGTTTATCGTCTTACAAATTTATAGAATAGTTATATATATATATAGAGTCCATCGTTTCGATCGTGCATTATAACGATGAAAGTACGAAAGTTTATATTAGAATATATACAAATAAATTCATTCGCGAGTCGGACATGAGAAGTCGAAAAACTTTTCGTCGCACTTCAGCAGCAAGAATATCTGTGTGTCTCTACACTGTCATCGCTCTGTTACTCATATATTACATTAATCTCTTAGCTCCGAATGCGCTCTCGGAAAAACAATTTCAATTTCCAAAATATCCCAGCGATACTGGGCCGAGGACGGCGACGACGACGATAACAATTGTACATAATAATACGCGCATGTATGAACGCAAACTGACAAGTCCTCGCCGCAACATCGCAGTCCGAATTTCCAAGAGCGGAATTCCCTCTGATTTCCAGCGGAACCTCACCGCAACCACCTGTTTGTGTCTTGTGTGCACTTGAGAGCGAGAGAAGCCAGATCCGCGGTTCGCGCGAGTATAAGAGAAAAAAAACGGAGAAAGAACGCGAACCGCGAATCGAGCGGGCGGACGTAGGTACGTATCTTATACATGACTTTTTAGGCGCGCGAAAGAAGCGACAGAGGCGAGGGAACGATTAAGCGAATGACAAATTCTATGATATCAAAGTTCCATTGTACCTTGGATATGGACTCACCAAAATAAATGTTTCTATTGCAGACCTTTACTTTGTTCTCATTTGATACCTTGAACTCCAATCATAACGAGCTATGTTTGTGTAAAAATATTTATTGTTCAAGTTTTAGATCCAAACAAAATGATCATGGATCGAGCACGACTCCATACCTCGTAACTATATGTAAAATATAAAGCGCGTATAAACAGCAATCGAGCATTGCTTCTCCTCCTGTATTTACAGATCAAGTCGACGATACAATATATTACAGAAATTCAGTTCATCGTTTAAAATATACAACATTCATCACTAGACACGGTTTAAAGCTAATGTCTCTTTTCCTTCTTCGACTTCTTCCTGCTCTTGCTCCTCGACCTCTCCTTGTGCTTGTGTTTCTTCTTCTCCTTCTTCGACTTCTTCTTGTCCCTCGACTTCTCCACCCACTTGCCATCCTCGCCGTCGCCGGATTTTCTACTCAGCCCGCCCGTGAACACTGGCTTCGCAGCTTCTTCCACCGGTGGAATCGCCGTGGGTAGGGCCGGCCCGTAAACGTCAGGCGGCAAATGGTCCTCTTCCATTTTGACTTGGACGACCTCATCCTCTTCGACTTTCTTCTCATCAACCTCTTTAACCTTATCCTTTGGAGTCTCTGCCTTATCGGGTCGTTTCATCAGACTGTCGAAATCCACATTGGCGAAGATACCTCGCGGCGGCGAGGTGTTTCGCTGGGCGTTCATTTCCGTCGCGCTTTTGCCGATCAGCGCGGCCTTCAGTTTCTCCTCGTCGACCAGTTTCGACTCCTCGCCCTCGGATTCCTCGTCTTCGCTGCTGCTCAGGAAAATCGACTTGTACAGGTCCTTTTTCTCCTTGATGTTCGAGCTTACCGCTACCGGCTCCTCCGGGTCTGCCTCTTTAGCTTCAACGACATCGTCTTCTTTTTTCTTTGTTTCTTCCACCTTCTTGAATACTTTTTTATACGACTCCTCGAAAGCTTTCTCTTTCTCAGTCAGTCTCGGCCTCGGCTCACTCGACGATGGCTCTATCCCGTAGTCGGATTCCTCCTCGTGTGAAATTCCGGAGGATGTCGAGGGCCCTGGCTCGCATTCGTATTCCAATTTCCTACCCGCCTCGAATTTCGACACCTCGTTCCAGGCAATGGAGTCGAAAATGGAGAACTTCTTTTTCTTTTTGTCGTCCTCGGCAACGCCGACCGAGGGCTCGGCTATGTTGAATCTCACGCAGACGAGCTTCGCCGGCTTCCACTCCTCGTCGGTTCTCGTGAGCTTGCCGTACATCTTCATCTTCGCAGCAGCTGTCATCCTATCCTGTGGTTTCAAACTCTCGAGGTCTACTTTAGCTTCGAGCTTCTTTTGCTCCTCTGTTTTCTCGTCTGCATTCTTTCGAGCCTTGTCTATCCTCTCGCACAAGGCGGCGGCTTTCTCGAACTCTTCGACCTCCTGATCCCGCTCCCACTCAGTCATAGACAGGGGCTGGACGCTGGAGAACTTGAGCTTTCTCTCGCCCTCGGAGAACGACAGGAATTGCTCAAAGCGTCGCTGCTTGTCCAGATCAGCGAAGGACGGTCTCGTGAGGTTCGTGTCTTCGCTGGGCTCTTGACCTTTATTCTCCTGTCCGCTCTCAAAGGCACTCGCACTCTGAAGGTTTCCTTGGATTTTCGGATCCAAGCCCATCGTCTCGCCTTTGACGAACGTTGTGGCGGAGAGCTTGTCCAGCCAGGACATGGCGGATTTCTTGGGCTGACTCTGTTCCAACTTCTGTCTTTCAGCGCTTTGCTCTTTTCCGTGGAGATTTAAGGTGCGGCTTATCAGTTTTGCCGCTACGCTGGTGTTCTTTGGTTCGGCTTTCTTCGAGTCTATGATGCTCGGCCTGTCGTCGTTTATGATTTTAGCTCTGCTCTCGGCGTTCATTTCGTACCTGGTGAAAATGAATAAATACATGTGAGTCATGCTATAAAAAAGGTAAGTAAACGTAATTATAATAATGAAGCGTAATGAATACCTCTTCCGAACGTTGCTCTGTTCTTCTGCGAGAGGTGAAAATCGACTCTTCCTAACTTTATGTACAGGATTAAAATCTTTGGGTAACGTTGGTGCGATAAAGACTTTTTTCTGTGAAAGCTGCTGCTTCGCCGGAACGAAACCTTCAATGCAACTGTGCTTTGGCTCGTCTTTCTTGGACCATCTGCTCTTGGCTTTACGCTCGGGACCGAGAGCAAAGTCGTAGCGGGACATGTCGTCCCTCGCGTAGATGTCGTCATCCTCTGCCTCGAAAGCTCCTACTCCAAATGCTTGACCTTTGATGGACAGTTTTTTGTTTTTGTCTTGGACACTGAAAGACGGGGCTTCGAACAGATTTATGTGCTGACCGAGAACTGGTCGGCGGTCCAAGCCGCTGTATCCAATGCCAAAATAATTGTCCTTTGGATTGCACCTATAGAAATTGATGAGTGAGTTATAGCATTTCATACTTGAAGGTTGGTTTGTTTTTGATAAGAATTTTGGTATACCTGAATGGTTCATAGTCATCGGGGGCAAAAGTTACATCAGCAAATTCATCATCCGAAGATCCTGACTCGCTCTCGCTATATTTGCTTTGCTGACTGGGTAGGGAACAGCCATATACTTTAATGTTTTCCCTCTGTTTCCTTTGATGTTTCTTTTCCTTTTTTGTAAGCCGGGGTCCTACTCCCTGACCTGGTCTCCATCCCATTTTTTTCAGGAGCATCACACCAGCTCTTTCTCTACAAAAAAGTACCACTAAAATTAGAAAAATCATCAAAATTGCTGCAGGCTTCAAGTTTCTAAGTGTAAATCACTCACCGAACTGGCTTAAGAAGTTCCCTCAAAACAGGCGTACCAGGAATGGGTCCACTGCTATCCTGCTTGGCCCGCTCTCTTTTCTTACCTTTGTGCGTTTCGTCGCTGTACTCCTGAGTTGCTCTAATGGCTGTTGGTGCAATACCAAACTGTCCTGTGTCCTCCTCGTCCATAAAATCTTCAGGACGCTGGACAACCCCACCAGCCTTATTTGCTCTTGTAGATTTGAACTGCTGTGGTCGCCAGCCATCTCGTGAGCCCACTGTATTGAAATATCCAGCAGAAAAACCACCCGTGAAAGCACCATGGAATCTTCTTCTGCCTTGATCATCGTAAGCGAATTGCTCTTCAATGGTCACAGCTTTCTTTCTAGGGAGGTTTTCTAAAAGAACAAAAAGTTACGTTAGGCTTAATTTTGTCAACTGTGTTCGTTTTGCTCCAACAACTTTCGTTCAAGATCTGAAAGAACTGCAACTACTCTTACGATCAATAAAGTACAGAATTCGTCTTAAAAATAAACAAAATACAGGGGTTTTGTTTAATATAAGAAATAATTCAAATGACCCACTAATCACTGGTACATAAACAAACCTTCATCCAGCGGATCGAGCGCGTTTCCGTAAGTAACAAAATCATCCTCCTCGTCGCTCATTTTACCCCGAGAAAACAGTCAAACACAAACTCCGGAAAACCACAATGAATGCAATTTTCAAACAAATAATTCGCCACCGCTATTATTTGTATACACCATTTTTATTTTGAGGTTAACAACCCCCGCGCATGCGCATTCCTAACCTCTTCTCTTTCGTCTTTTCCTTTTCCGGTATAGTACCGTCGGTCGCCGCCGCAGCATATGAGAGCAGCACAGCAGCACTTCGCGGCTTAAATTCCCTCGTCGAGGGGGCGCCGAGTATAGTCTCATTTCCGTTTCCCGCTCAAAATGGTTCGTCCACGTTCAGCAGGCCTGCGCTGCTTGGTGAGTTTATTCGCGCCGAAATCGGCGATGTTTTACTCCGTTTTACGCGAATTTTATACAAGCGATTTCTCGGCGGACGTTGAGTTGTAGTTTTTCCGAGATTTTTCGTAGTTTTGAAAAAGTTGTTGCTAGTTGCGATCAGCTGGACTCGTGGTTCTCTTGGTGCTCCACGTGGCACGTGGACTTTTCGGATTTTATTCTGGTTTATTAGGTAGATAACTCGAAATTGTGAGTTGAATTGATGGACTTTGTGAAGAATATATCAGATTTTCTAATTTGAGAATTTCTTTTTCTTTCTATAAGTACTTGTGTTAAAAATGGAGTTACATTTGATACGGGCCAAGCAAAATACTTAAAATACTTATCTCTACTAATAATAACATTTTTTGCTTTCAGAGAGAAGAAAATGCGGAGAAGTACAAAGAAAAAGGATGATGCCAATTGTAAGTATATCTCTCTATCTTCGTAATAGTTCATAAGATCAATATGTGTCGAGAAATACAACTTTGTATTTTGAATTTAGCTGGGACTCCCCAAACAAGGAGAAAGTCAACAATCAGCAATGCATCGACAACATCAAATTTAAATCGAACTCCAAAAACAAATGTTCGAAAGAAGTTGACAAAACAGGATATCGATAAAGATCTTAATTGTAGCTCAGGTGAAGAAGAAGACAAATGCTCTGGTAAGCCTGAATTTTATCATTGCAAGGTATTAGAAAAGGATGATCAATCCATTACCTTGCGGTTAATACGATCAAATCCAGGATACAACGATACTATTCAATTTGAACTAGGTTTGAAGCAGAATGAGAAAAATTCAACAAAAAGAAAATCAGTTTATCAAAAACAATGTGAAAGAATCCTAGAATCAGGGACAAAATTTAGAAAGTCGATTCAGCCAAATAATAATGGACAAACACCAAGAAAAAATTCTGCAGTATCAAAAACTATGGATGTGGAAGAACCAAGTATTTCAGAAAAGCGTGAGCTTCGCCGAAAGTCATGTGTAAATTTGAATGAAAACTATTTATCCAATCAACAATTTGATCCAAGACGATCAATCAAGCCAAATCATGAAAAAATGTGGAGAAAAAGAGGTAATAACAATGAAGCTGAATTATCAGAAGATGAAGGAGATGAAAATTTAATGAAAAATGCTAACAAATCTCCAAAACGTCCTAAACGAGTAGATGATAATGATAAAACATATAGTGAGGAAGAAGATAATGAAAGCTCAGATGATTCTCAATTTTCTGATGATGATGAGGACTTTGTCCTTAGTTGTAAAGAAAATAATAGGAATAAACCAAATATTCCAAAGACACCTTCCAAGAACACAAAGAAAATTTCTATGGAAACTCCTACTAAGTCAATGGCTAAAATGTGCTTAACACCGTCTATGCATCAAAGAACAGTAAATATAGTCAAACCTAGTACACCACTGCAAGAAGCTCGTCTCAAACTGCACGTTAGCGTTCTTCCAAAATCATTGCCTTGCAGAGAAGAGCAATTCAATGATATTTACAGTTTCTTACATGCTAGATTATCTGATAAAAGTGGAGGGTATGTTTTACATTTCTATATTTTTAATTGGTTGAAAAAAGAATCCAATGTATTAATTATACATTTTTTACAGATGTATTTACATAAGTGGAGTACCAGGAACTGGCAAAACCGCTACTGTAAACGAGGTCATACGCTGCTTAAAAAAGTCAATGGATGCTGGAAAACTGACTAATTTTGAATTCATAGATATCAATGGAATGAAATTGTCAGAGCCACGTCAAGCTTATGTACAAATCTGGAAGCAATTGACTGGCCAGAAAACGACGTGGGAAGAAGCTCACAAATTGTTGCAAGAAAGATTTAGCAAGTCTAATTCCAAGAGAGGCATGACTTTATTGCTTGTAGACGAGGTACTTTTTTAAATTTTTCATTTACCATTTATTAATTGATGTGGAATCAAGCAGCATACAATTTGTTTCAGTTGGATCTATTGTGCACTAAACGTCAAGACGTTGTTTACAATCTCTTGGACTGGCCTACGAAAACGGGTGCCAAATTGGTTGTCGTCACCATAGCGAATACCATGGATCTGCCGGAAAGAGTTTTGATGGGTAAAGTCACCTCGCGTCTCGGATTAAGTAGATTAACTTTCCCACCCTACAATTACAAACAGCTGGAAGAGATCGTGGCTTCAAGACTACGAGGTTTCAACGCTTTTGGAGGCGAGACAATTCAGCTAGTAGCTCGGTAATGCACTTTTACATTGTTGAAGTATTCAATGTTTTATGCCAACAAATGGAAAAAACTAACGATTCTGCCTTTATTTTCATAGAAAAGTTGCCGCTGTTTCCGGTGACGCTCGCAGAGCTTTAGATATCTGTCGCAGAGCGACTGAAATTGCCGAGAACAATGATCGGGAGATAGTCTCTATGATTGACGTCAAAAGAGCAGTGGATGAAATGATCGCCAGTCCGAAAATCCAGGCTATTAAGCATTGCTCGGAGATGGAAAGGGTTTTTCTTCAGGCCGTCTGTTCTGAAGTTCACCGTACTGGCGTTGAAGAGGTCGTTTTTCAAAATGTCTATTTGCAACTTGGCCCTTTATGCACACTTAATGGTACGACACTTTCTGTTCTTCATAGTGTATGTTGATTGAATTATTTGCTAAAGTTTGGTTTGTTTGTGTAGGAGAAAAGACACCTAATGTCACCGAAGCACTTGCTATGTGCGCAAGACTGGGTGCTTGGAGATTGCTATTGTGCGAACACTCAAGACTTGACGTACATCAGAGACTACTTTTAAACGTTTCTACGGACGATGTCCAGTTCGCTATCAAGGCTGTCGAAGTTTAAAATGAATTTTATTTCAATCATCGTGTAAATAATTTAATAAATGTAAGTATTTTACATTGATTTATCAAAATTTTGTTTAAAAAGTATTTTGTTGTGATGATATCATTTACCACCAAGATCTATGAATGCTATGATTATTTCCAGTATTTGCTAATCTGAAAAATTATATCATATTTATTCATTGTTTCATTTCAATCTGGCAAGATTTCAACAATTTATTTTTATTGTTTCAGAATATCTGTGATACCAATTACTGCTCTTCATTTGAAAGTTTACAAAAGTATTATATAGCACGGACCTTGGGTTTTAGAATAACAACAGTTTTAGTAATACGAAGTAAATAAAATGAACTTTTCTGATTATGAGGACAGATGATGGCTACACAGTTGAAGAAGATTGAAAAAATTGAAATTGTAAGTAAAATTTAATATCACTGTTAATACTTCTCAAGTAGTAATAAAATCTGTAATTTGTGTAATGATGACATTAGCAACCACCAAGATCTCTGAGTGCTATGATTATGTTTTTAGTATTTGCTAGCTGATTGTACTACTTAAAGTAAATCTCTGACAAATATACATATTTACGAATGAAATCTCAATGCAAACGTTTTTTTACAGAGTTGCGAATCCTGCTTGAATTCAACATTAAATGGCTACAATTTATGGTAAAACATGGATAGTTTGCTCAGGTAAGAATAAAGATCAAGATAATATCATATTTCTTTATAAATGCAAATGATGACATTAGCAACCACCAAGATCTCTGAAAGCCATGATTATATTTCAGTATTTGCTATCTGAAAGCGATTTTTCGAAACAAACCTATATCGCTAATTAGAGATCTGTAGTAATAATATTTTAAATGTTTCAGATTGGATTTATCTGTGCCCAATGTTTACGATCTGTCGTATCAATTTATGGTGAGTTTAAATTTGTATTATATACCTTGTAAAAACAAAACTGACATGACATGGTGAAACATGCAACCACCAAGATCTCTGAATGCCATGATTACATTTATTCGTATTTGCTAATCTGAAAATTACTGTTGATACACATAATCTCGAGAATATATTACAACTTCGCTTATGTATTTAAATTGTTATTGCAGTTTTGCTTGGTTCATCCAAAATTCGAAAAAAATCATCTGATGAAGCCACGGACTAAAACAAAATGCTAAGGTAAATATATTCGTTTGAGTAAAAGTAGTTTTTATTTAAATCATCATAATGATGACATTAGCAACCACCAAGATCTCTGAGAGCCATGATTATACTTTTAGTATTTGCTATCTGAATCTTTTGTTAGAAAATTAACTGCTGGGTTCTATTCTCTTCTTTAAGTTAATGAGTGTTTGTATATTTTTAGACGTTTCATCCAGATATTCACAGTATTATCAAACGATAAAATGTGAGTAATATTATTTGTATTCTAAAGCTCTGTTAGTTTAAAAAAAAATTGTCTTTTTATTATAAACTTATATCATGATGACATTAGCAACCACCAAGATCTCTGAGTGCTATGATTATGTTTTTAGTATTTGCTAGCTGATTGTACTACTTAAAGTAAATCTCTGACAAATATACATATTTACGAATGAAATCTCAATGCAAACGTTTTTTTACAGAGTTGCGAATCCTGCTTGAATTCAACTATAAATGGCTACAATTGATGATAGAACTTGGATAGTTTGCTCAGGTAAGAATAAGGATCAAGATAATATCATATTTCTTTATAAATGCAAATGATGACATTAGCAAACCACCAAGATCTCTGAGTGCCATGATTATTATTCAGTATTTGCTATCTGATTTATACACAAAATAGTGATTAATAAATGAAAATGTACTGTCCTTTCTCTGTTTGATCAATTTTACATGAAGTCTCGTTTTGCTTTCAGATTTCCAATTCATCATGACATGTAAAGACGACCAAAGATTCGCCAACATATACGCTCCTCTAATTGAACGTTTTCTTATTTACTTCGTTCTCTGCCTTGATAAATTGTAGATATACAAATTGCTCGTGGTACAACTTACAAGTGCCTTAATTTATTCATTATTGTATCCTACTGTATTTAATAAGTTTTAATTGTTTATACTACGTAGAGTACTGTCATAGATGAATGTGAAAAAATGGTTTTGCCAACGTTCACTTTTAATAATTGACTGTTTTTATCTTTTATAATCAATAAACAAAGTAAAAAAAATTTGTTGGAAATTCATTACCATATGAACTTATTTAATCTATACGTAATGCATTTCAAGTGTAAGCTCTGAGCACTTTCGTTCTAATTCGTATATACAGATAAAGAGACATCAACTAGCTGCTGCGCATAATTAAAAACGCCAGTGTTAATTTACACGCGATCTTCTGCTGCCAGGCTAATGCAAGTAAATGCATTTTCGCTCTCATTTTTTTCTACCGTAGTCGCATGTGAAGGCACCTTCTGTCAAAATGTTCTTGCCTTCTAACACTGCAGATAAATTGCTCTTCTTGATAAAACTGTTTATTATTATTCGTATTCCAACTTGTGGAAAAAATATTCACGTGATCGTACACAGTGCATGGCAAACCTTTCCAGCGATGCGACGTTCAAAGTGTGACGATCTGTTTCTGAAATGTCTGTTCTACGTCTTGAAGTTTTTGGGAGTCGCTCCGATGGCAATCGACAACAGTCCTGCGCCAGAAAAGGATAGCCCTCGATATGTTCGTTTCGTAGCTTCAAAACTTGGTGTGTTTTACAACGGAATCATCGCCTGTCTTACGGTCTATCCGTCGTACATGACCGTTCGCTACCTGACCTCCTCGGAATACACCAAAAACATCGAGCTGGAGAAGGTCATCGACGAAGCGCAGTCTACATTCGCCATGATCACGTCCACCTTCATTATCGTCAACATCTGCGTTCGACAGAAAAGAGCCGCTATACTCGCCAATCAACTTAGTAGTATACACAGTGTGATAATGGATCTGGCGATCGACGTAGGCGACGATGTAAGAAGAAACACGATCATCTCGTACATCAAAAAGATCGTGTTCGTCAATTTAGTAACGACGATCGTTTGGGTCGCCTCAACTCCTCCGGAAGAATATCAGTACCTGAGCTACTTCATCGTTATGAGTTTCTACAACATCATCATTCACGCGATGCTGCTGCAGTACAGCCTTGTTTTGAAGCTTCTTCAGCAGCTCTACCGATCTGTCAATGCCGATTTATCATCGCTTCTCAAAAAGTCGTCTTCGATTTCTGACGACAACAACTGCCACTTGATGTTGAAGAGACTGAAACATCTGCGTCAGATTCACGCGACTCTGTGCCAGATTTCACAGGATGTATCCAATTTTTACTCGCTACCGATGTTGTTCTGCGTGACACATGTGTTCCTCACGCAGATCATATACTGCTACTATGTCGTAATGACGTTGATTGTGTGGAATATCAACGAAAAACCAATCTTGGTGATATTGAATTGTGTGACGCTGGTCACTTTACTTGCCGTGTCGATGACGATACTTGTTAGGGATGCTGGTGTCACTGCTGTCGAGGTATCGATTGATGGAATTTTTAAATAAAAATTTCAATTTTCATTCAAACGATTGTTATTATCTTTGGCAGAGCAAAAGCACGGGAGAAATCGTCAGCGGGTCGATCGACGACTGTCAGGATCACGAAATCGAACGACAGGTAAATCGTAAGATTCATTTTCAATTAATCGTTGTTTTACATTTTTTTAACAAATTTTGCCTTCTCTTATAGTTGAACGTATTTTCTAATTATTTGCTGCACAAAGATGTACATTTTAGCGTGTTCAATCTTTTTCCGTTGAACGAGTCCTTGTTGATATCGGTATGTAATTAAAAAATCTTTGCAATTCTAGCTGTGAAAATTTTTATTCATTTTAAATGATTAATATAACTTATTATTAGATTGTTGGTTCAATAACAACGTATTTGGTGATACTCCTTGAATTCGAAGTAGACTCTACTAAAAAATGAAAATTTTGAAAATATACAGTGTGATCTGAAACATACGTATGTACTTTAAAAATGTATTAAACACACCAAAGTTTAATTGATTATTTCAATAAAACTCAGAACATTTATTTGCACTCACTACGCTCGCACACCGTGTCCAAGAACAATTTACATTTGCGACCATATTATTTCACATTGATTTTTGTACAAAACTGTATGTACATACATAACCACCAATAAAATAACAAAAATAAATATATTCTGTAAAACATGTTCTATACGCACGTTACACAATATTCTTGAATAATCCATACATATTTAAATTAATTTTTTATCAGATTCTTTTTACTATAAACAATAAGTTTTAGTTGGGCTGTCCACTGGATTTATGAAATTGTAAAAGTATCACTATGTAAGTAGTGATGGAACCTGCAATCTGGATTTGGGTCTGATATAATATCAAAAAATAGACATTTCCTGTTAATACTATTACGATACAACGATACACTTACGGATATCACAAGAAATTCATCCAACGAAAAAAACCCATAAACGGAAAAACTCACATCTTTGTGAAATAAATAACTCGAGAAAAGATTAAGCTGGTAAAAGAAATCACATGAACATCCTTGAATCTTTCCCATTCGTTTTACATCCGAATACTCACCTCGTTTATCAGTTGTTCATTTTTTAAGTTTGTTAAACACCTACTCATTATCTCGGCCGTTTTCTTGCTCTGTTAAAAAATCACGTCGTCATGGCTAAACCTACGTTACAGCCGCATAAGTTTGTATCAAAAAGCTCTTACCTCTAAAACGACGTCATTGACGCTCTTCGATAAAATGATCAGCATAATGCGATGTTGAATAAAAATCATCAAAGAATGTACGTACTCGGAGATCGGTTGCGTCATAATTCCGTTTATAACAGGATCGATCACCACAAACAGCCATATCGTTAACGTCATGAAAACTTATGATACGCCAAATTGCATTACCAAGTAGTAAAATTTCGACACATCCATCAACAAATCGCACAATGACATGTACAATTTATAAAGATCTGGAGGGAATGTCGTAGTTCTTTCTCTACAACAAGCTTGATGAAGATTCGATGCTGTTTCTCTTAATCTTCTTCGAATGACATACTGGAAGTTTGCATTGAGAATCGCAAACTCTTGTTTCAACAGTTGCAAGATCAAGCTGTATTGCAGAAAAGTAAAAT
Source organism: Nasonia vitripennis (assembly GCF_009193385.2). Classification (NCBI taxonomy): domain Eukaryota; kingdom Metazoa; phylum Arthropoda; class Insecta; order Hymenoptera; family Pteromalidae; genus Nasonia; species Nasonia vitripennis. The sequence goes on along the minus strand of NC_045760.1, from coordinate 30,899,889 downwards.
TAATGACGATAGTGCATGGATAGACCGTTATTTTTTGCATTTTTTGAAGCAGTAGAACGTGAACTTCACTGTATTCGATCTTTTCCCGATAAATGAGTCATTGGTGATGTCGGTATGTAAAGTCACTGCGGTTTTACAGCTTGATTCTGAATATTTATAGGCGATTTTTTTTTTCTAGATCGCAACTTCAATATGCACATATCTGGTGATACTTTTACAGTTTAAAGATAGCAATTCAACACAACAACGCGCCTCTTTCCCGTCTAAATAAATTATTATGAAATGTGTTTGTTGTCGTCTGTTGTCTGTACATTGCAATAGCCATGCGTTTGTGCATACTTTAGTCTTCAAACTTGGTGTTTTGAAACGATACGAGGCGTTTCAGTTTACTTTATTGAAATTGCAAAAGTATGACTAAGTAAGTGGTGATTGAGCCTGTAATCTGAATTGGAACCTCGTTAAATGTTACAAAAAAAGGAATTTTTTCTGTATTAATAGTACTTACGGACATCAAAAGAGATTCATCCAATGAAAATAGCCCATACGCAGTGAAACTCACATTTTTGTGAAGTAAATAATTCGAAAAAAGATTTAGCTGAACGGAAACATATACTTATGAATGAACTGCAAAATTAATCTTTAGTTTATACTAAAATAATCATTTACCTCATTAATTAACTGTTGATTCTGCAAATTGGCCAACCATCCATTGGTTATTTCTCCTGTTCTTTTATTCTTCTCAAAACATTAAAATCGATCACTTAATTATTTACAGAAAATTACTATTCCGATCTCAAAATTATTGTATCTCTCACCTCTTGAACGACAGCGTCGACACTCTTCGTCAATATAATCAGCATAAAAATATGATACGTCACAATCATCAAACTGTGAATATATTGTAACTTAGACGGGGTAGTTCCTGTCACAAGAGGTGCAGTGATGTAATACAACCACATCGTTAACGTGCTGAACACGTACGTTACGCAAAATAACATTATCAGATGGTAGAATTTGGACACATCCATCGACAAATCGCACAACAACATGTACAATCTACGTAGATCTGAAAATTGTTGTGAGCTTTGCTCAGCAGCTTGAAAACTTGAATGCGCTGCTTCCACTTTTCTCGTAACAACAGACTGCCTCGTCGAGACGTAAAGAAAGTTTGCGTTGAGAATAGTGAAAAGCTGCTTCAACAGGTGTAAGATGATAGTGTATTGCAGAAAAGCACAGTTGACGATGAGAATACACGGATACACAGTCATGTAGTACATCACCACAGCGAATTGCAATTTAGAGGTGGTGAAGACGACTGAAATCCATATCACCGTACTCGTGATCCAGATCCTCTTCAAACCACTTATTACAGGATCTTCTTCTTTTTTGCTCATCTGACTGTTGATATTTTCAACGAGCACGTACGTCTTTCTTAAATTGTTAGCTATCAGTACGGCACGTCCCTGACAGAAGCAAAACACCGTTAGAATGACGGCGACGGTAACGGTGGTGTAAACATACTGAACCACATCGAACGTTTTTTCAAACTCTCTGTGGCTCAGGTTCTCTTTGTACACGAGTCGAGCAACGTAGCAGTTGCTCGCTATTATCGAACAGGTCAAAATTGCATTGTACACCTGGCCTTTCTTGGAACCGCTGCACCACGAATCTCGAACCGTCTCATTCTCATCGAGTCGCATCGTCGCGAGTCCGAATATTTTGAAGAAATAAAAGACGCATTTCGATACGATCATCTTCGGCTTTCACTGAATTTATAAATGTCCAACAAGCAAGTGCATGTAGGAATATTTTGTGTTAATTGCGTTGTTATATCTGCAATCTTTGATTATCATTTAGATCTGCTATTTCTTCCATCGATTTCTCGTACAAAAAAACTCAATGCAATTTCTGCTCTAATAATGAAATTGCTTCAAGTGACTCAAGGTATACAACACTGCGTGTAACGATACTTACGCGCCACAGCTGTACAGCAATTTAAACGGTAAAAGTATATCGAACGAAGAATGATCTGCAAGCCTCACTATACCAGCGATTTTTTCTTTTTAAAGTGCCTTTTTTACTGGTTCAAAATTTTCGGTACTTCACCGATGGGTATCGATTTCACGTCAGCCGTGAAAAGCAACGACGTACCTCAGGATGTTCACTTCGTGTTCTCGAAACTAGGAATACTTCACAACGCTATCCTTGTGTGTTTGGCTATAATCCCGTCGTGCGTTACGATCAAGGAGGCATATCACACGGAATACACCGACAGGTTGCAGTTGGAGCGAGTGATCGATACAGTGCACGCAGTTGCGACGATAATGACATTTTACTTCATCCTGATCAATGTGTGCATCAACCAGAAAAGAGCCGTAGCGATAGCCAACCAGCTTAACTCTATCTACAGCCAAAGTACAAGTCTATTCTCGAAATCGAAAATTCGACCCAATCGAGCTTTTCGGTCGGTGAAGAAAATCGTTTCGATACATATGGTTCTGATGCTTCTCTTGTGTCTCTTCGCCTTTACATTCGTTCATCAAAACCTGATCTATCATCTTTTCATCAACTTCACCAACGTCACTATCTACGTTATGGCGTTGCAGTACAGTCTCGTTCTCAAACTTCTTCAGCATCTCTACAGATCTCTCAATGCCGATTTACGATCGTTTCTGATCACGCGCGATCGGCGCGATCCATCCAGTATCTCACTTCCGATCGATGAACTTCAATGCCGGCTGATGCAGGTGTACGAAATCCACGCGTCGGTGAGCCGCGTTTCTCAAGACGTCTGCGATTTTTACTCTCTGCCGTTATTTTTTCTCTTTGCGATCGCTTTTTTCACACTTGTACTATTCTTCTACTACTTTATGTTGGTACTACTATTGATGAACAAAATGATAGATTATGGATTTGTACTGCCGTTTTTTCTGACGTTGCTGGGCCTTACCATCTTGGCGATATCGACGCTGGCCCGAATTGCTGGAGGCACTGTGAAGGAGGTACAACTGAAAGACTATTTTTTTGAATTTTATTTATTTTAACGATTGTCTTTGCAGAGCAATATCACGCGAGAGATTGTCAGTGAGTCGATTATGAATCAACGCAATCAGCCAATTTCAGGACAAGTATGTATAAAGTTGAAATGTTTTTTTTTTCAATGCCAATAATGGGTTCGAAAAAGTAACCATTATTTTGTTTTCAGTTAAGAGATTTTTTACATTACTTGCAGCAGAAGAACGCTAAATTCACTGTGTTCGATCTCTTCCCGATAAATGAGTCGCTGCTGATGTCGGTACGTAAAGTCAACGGTTATAGCACGACTGCGAATATTTACGACAGTTTTTTTCCTAGATCGCTAGCTCAATATCCACGTATCTCGTGATACTTTTACAGTTCAAGGAAAGCAATTCGACGCAGCAAACCGCCCCTTCGTCAGCTACATAAAGTATCATGATGAAATGTGACGGCTTAATTGATTATGTAGAACATGTACATCCCAATAATTAAAAAAAAAAAGTTAAAGTCTTCACAACTACCCCAGTACCTTTGCAAACTTATCTGTCGGTACGATCGTTGCCTTTATAATTGCACACTCGAGGATAATAGCCCACGTTACTAAATTACTGCACACCGCAATTGTTATAGCGTTCACGTTTGCAGCATAGTATCCATCGTTTTAACCACAGAACGCGATGTTTATAAAATGCCTATTTTACGCCTTCAAAATCTTCGGTCTCGCGCCGATGGTCATCGATACAACCTCTACCGAAAAGAACAATAAAGAAGCTCATAAAATCATTTTTCTGTCCTCGAAACTCGGAGTACTGTACAACGCTGCGCTCGCGATTTTGATAACTCTGCCAACTTATCTGGCGATAACATTTGCCTACAGCGACTATGTCGGCAGGCTCGAATTCGAGAAGATCACTGACACCATACAGTCGGTTTTCACTATCTTCACTTCGGTCTTCATCCTGATCAACGTCTGCGTTCACCAGAAAAGAGCAGTGGATCTCGCCAACAGGCTGCAAACTGTTAATTATCTGTCAATGACGAAAGTGAGCTGCAGTGATAAATCGGTCAAGCTACTATCGTCGATCAAGAGGATAGTCTTGGCGAACGCGGTCACGACGATCCTCTACTTCGCAGTCACTCCTTCGAACGAAACTCGAGTCCTGATTTACTTCCTAGTCATAAACGTCTATAACACGATCATTCAAGCCACGCTGATGCAATACAGCCTGATTCTGAAGCTTCTTCATCATATTTACCGATCTCTCAACTCCGAACTGTCGTCGCTCAATAAATCGCTGATCTTCGTGGGCGAATTCAATCAATTTCTCAATAACAGTGTTCAGACAATACTCAGAAGATTGCAGACGGTGTGGGTGACTCACTTGTTGCTGAGCCACGTTTCCAGAGAAGTGTCCGACTTTTACTCGCTGCCGATGCTTCTCTGTTTGAGCAATGCATTTTTAACTCTGATTATGTACAGTTATCACTTCGTGCGAGCCTTGTTTATATGGAAGGAACATTCGGGGAATATGGTAGTATTGATTTTGCGCACGTTCATGCAAGTTGTTACCGTTGCCGTCTCGTTGACGATTCTCACAAGGGCTGCTGGTCTCACCGTTAGCGAGGTGATTGAATGATTTTTTTTCTTTTGATTACAAAAAAGAAACTTTTTGTTCATAATTTTTAGAGTAAACGCACTGGAGAAATCGTTAGTGAATCTACAGTCTATGGCCACAATCGACAGATACGGAGTCGGGTATGAATGTACCGAGAAACGTCTTTTTATTTTTAAATTAAGACTATTCATCTTTTCAGTTGAAAGAATTTGCGGATTACTTGCTCCACAAAGAGCTGAAGTTTTGCGTGTTTAATCTGTTCGCCCTAAACGAGGAATTAGTGATGTCGGTATGTGAAATTAGTATTTATTATAGCGTACACGAAAAAAATTGAATTCCTGCTTTGTTTCCAGATCGCAGGCTCTATATCAACGTATTTGGTGATACTGGTGCAATTTAACGAAACCAGTTCGATTGAAAATTGATTTATTAGCAAAAATACATCGTCCCTTAATTTAATGAAATTTTATTTCATGGTGCACGCAGTAGCTACTTCGTCATGGTTGTCACTTCATAATCGGCTTCTCGTTGAAGGTGTTTGATAAACAATTAATTTAAGTGAATATTGCACGGATGGTTGTCATATATAGATTTTTGTAAACTACTTTTCGCAGGTATTAGAATTACAATGTGGCAGATCTAATCAACTCTACTCACATTTTATAAAAAAATCGATATATGTGATAACGATCTTCGCAAAATGATGATTAAAAAGCTACGGCTGCTCTGCATTTCTAAACCGGTAATACCTTAGTCAACACGCAGAAGATAATAATAAGCATCGCACCATAAAAATGAAAATGTGGTCCACACACTGCTTTCTTTTCAACTTCGACGAGATGTTCCTCAAGTCCCTGTTCTATTTCTACAAAATTTTCGGCGTCGCACCAATGACCCTCGATTCGACGAAGAATCGGCCAAGCGACGTCTCATTCGCATATTCAAAATTTGGAATACTCTACAATCTATTTCTCGTCATTTTGACAATCTTCGCTTTCTACCAATGCGCCATACTGGTTCACTTTGACGTCAGCGTTGGAATGGATTTCCAGAGGTTCGTCAACACGACGCACCTCATTTTCTTCGTTTTCACGACTCTGATCGTTCTGATCATCTTCTGCGTTCGCCAAGAGAGGGCTGTGGCCCTGGCTAACAGACTTTCTTCGATTTATTATTTAAACAAAAATATAAAGTTGAGCGCGATATTACCGAGTATCAAGGGCATTGTGTCGATGACCTTCATAACAACAATCATGTGGTTAGTCACTACTCCATACGATGATGCTCATCTCCTGACATACTACGTAGCGATCAGCCTCTACAACTTCGTCATCAATTCCGTGTTCCTGCAGTATAGCGTCCTCCTGAAGCTTCTGTATCACCTGTACCGATCTCTCAATACCGATCTGCGTTCGCTTCTCGAATCCCTCGATATCGCGATCGAGATGGACAGACATTCGAACAACGAGATCAAGCTAACGTCGGGTAGACTGAAGAGGTTGCGAGAAATTCACATGCTTCTGTGCCACTTGTCCGGAGACGTTGCCGATTTTTACTCGCTGCCGATCTTCTTCTGCATCACCAACGCCTTTTTCGTGTTGATCATATACAGCTACTACGTTTTCAGGGGTTTCGCAATCGCTATTATGCCGGTTTTGGTAACTGTGCATTGCACGACTATGATGGTCGTGATCGTTGTCTCTTTAACGATCCTACTGCGGACCGCCAGTGTCACGGCTGCCGAGGTAAGATCTTAACGATTACGTTGTGGTCGTTATCAGAACGGATCGATATGCGACGATATGTGTGACCGCTTCTAATTCTGTGTTGTAGAGCAGAGTATCAGGGGAGATCGTGAGCGAATCGATGGCCAGCTGCTCGAACCAATTCATAGGACGACAGGTGAGCCCATGTACTGATTCACATTTGAAATTATAACCTGTATTATTCTTATTCATCGTTTAGTTGGAAGTATTGTCGATTTACTTTCTCCATAAGAACGTAAAATTCTGCGTCTTTAATCTTTATTCTCTTGACGAATCTCTATTGATGTCGGTACGTATCATTTGTATGCATTTATGATTAAAGCTGTTTACACGTTTTGTAACACATCGTTAATCAGATAGTAGGTGTTATAACGACGTATCTGATGATACTTCTTCAATTAGATGGCAGTTCCAATTGTAAATGAAAAAGTGAAGCATCTTCAAACGGTGACTGATAAATAAATACTGTATGCAATCGATAACAATTTTAAACTCTTACCAACATTTCTGCAAATTATTTCTTGCCATTGCCACAAACAAGCTGCTGTTCGTCCGTTATACCCTTCAATGTAATTATCACCTTCGCCGAGCCTTATCCTTCGGTTGCACCACCAAGTGTTATTGCGTGCTTACTTTCTTAATTACCATTAGATAGTCACCCCCTGTTAATTATGCACGCTCTATACTGCTGTACAGACCCCCGATAAACTTCCATTTTCCATTGTGCTTCGCAAGCTCCAACGATGTACACCGCGAAGTCCGATCTGTTCACGAAGTGTCTCTTCTACTTCTTCAAAATTTTCGGTGTAGCTCCGATTAGTTATCGCAGTGGAGTCATCCCTCCATTCGCAACTTCCAGACTAGCTATATTCCACAATGTTCTGTTATCCTGTCCGGTTATCGGCTTCAGTTACTTCAGCTTGAGACACGCATTGTACAGCGATAACGCGGGGAGGATCGCCTTCGAGAAGATCGTAGACACGGTACAAACCAGCTTCACAATACTCACGGCACTTTTCGTGCTGGCTGTCTTCTGTATCCTCCAGGAGAGGGTCGTGGATCTCGCCAACAGGCTGCAGGCGATCTACAAGCTCACGACGTGTATGACGTATAAGATGGGACACGATGTCAATATCGGTGAGTTTTTTTAACTAAATGAAAATTAAATGAAATCAGAAATCGATCTTACAATACAGGGCCATCGTCGCTTCACACAAGCGTAACGCGAATCATGCTCGTGACCCTGATGACAGCAGTTCTGTGGTTCATCACAACTTTCCTTAACTTCGACGTGTTCTTGCTCTACTTCCTCGTCATGACTCTGGACAACCTCGTCATCTTTTCCATGCTCCTGCAGTACAGCCTCGTCCTGAAGGTTCTCCATTATCTCTACCAGTGGGTCAATGCCGATCTGACTTCACTCCTCAAAACCGCGAACGCCGACGATTTTCCGAAGACAATGACAAGGCTGTCCCAGTTGCGCTGTATCCACGTCTCCTTGAGCCATGTCTCCCGAGACGTCTCCTGCTTCTATTCCCTACCGATGCTCGTCTGCTTTATCAACGCGTTTCTAGCGCTGATCATCTATGGTTACTACGTCGTGAAGGCTGTGGTCGTACAGAGCAGCAGCATACCGACCGTTGTAATACTGCACTGCCTGGCACTAGTGGTGATGCACTTACTGTCGATTGCCATTCTTGCAAGGGCTGCTGGTATCACTGTTCGCGAGGTAAGGTTGCACACGATAATAATAGTTTTATATTTGTTTTAATCCTTTTTTCGTTATCGATTACGTAGAGCAAAGCAACGGGGGAGATCATCAGTGAGTCGATAGCAATTTGTCAAAGTGAACGTGTTGTTAAACAAGTAAATGTCTATTCTTTCCATCGCTATGTAGCTATTTAGAGAAATTTATATTTTAACTTTTTGTTCAGCTGAAGGAATTCTCGATATATTTGTTGCACAAAAGCGTGGGCTTTTGCGTTTTTCATCTCTTCCCGCTGAATGAGACGCTGGTAGTGTCGGTATGTTGAAAACTTTAAAAATCATATTGAAATTGAAAAATAGCAGAGCAATTAATCGTCTATTGATTTTCATTCAGATTATAAGTTCCATTACTACATACTTGGTGATACTCATACAATTTAAGGAAAGCAATCAACAGTGATGGCGATAACGAAAATCGATGAAGATATCTCGGATGGTAACTAAATCGTAAAATTACTATAGGATAGTATTCGTAAGAAATAATCAATACTCTGTGTGTTGGTGGCGTGACTGAAAGTGGTGATACTTAAGTTAATTAACATGCAAACATTCTTGTCAGACACTTTATATCTGCTAGTAAGACTTGTACCGAGACATCATGCACTCGTTGGTGAAGGATGATTCATCCTTTTGGTTTTTACACTAGAGTGACAAAACAAGTCAAAATGCTTCACAAAAATATAGTGAACAAAGAGTCGATCATTCTAAAGTTCATTTTCTACTACTTCAAGCTCGTTGGCCTCTCTTGCGTAAGTTTCAGCTCCAAGTCCCGCCTCGACATCTGCTTCTTAACTTCGAAACTTGGTGCACTGTACAACGTAATCTTGGCACTTCTGATAACATGTTTCAACTACTACGTGGTACTGATCGTCGTCAAAGTGAGCTTCGGTTCGCTTCATTTCGATCGAGCGATCGACTTCGGTCGAGTCTGTCTGGCCGTGATCAGTTCGGTGTTCATTCTCATCACCTACTGCTTTAAACGGAAGAAAGCGACAATTATTCTCAACAGGATCAATACTATAGCGGAACTATCCGTCAATCTTCGAAGCAACGGTAAATCCGGACACGATGGGCTGTGCAAGCCAGCGAAGAGAATTTTTTTCGTCTTTCTCGTTACATGGCTGGTTCTGATCGCTGTGACTCCGAAATTGAAATTCTATGCCTTGCTGTATTTTGCAGCACAGTATTCGTGCGAGATGGTCATCATGTGCATGCTCGTGCAGTACAGCATGTTACTAAGGTTGTGCACGATGAAACCGATTCGTAGCATTAAATGATAAGATTTATTATCTTAATGAATCTTATGATATGATAAGTTATTTATTGTCAAACCATTTTCAGCATATTGAAGCAGCTATTCGAAACAATCAATGCAAGATTCACTATCTCCAGTGAAGCTAATTTTCAAGTTCGTCGATTTAGCCAGCATCGCAGCAACGAATTCGGCTTGGAAGTGAAGCTGAATAGGTTCTCCTACCTCCGAGAACTACATTTGTCATTATGCGAGGTCGCTGAGGATCTGAGCCAGTTTTACTCGCAGTCGCTCTTATTTTGCATCGCCTATGTCTTTTCTTCTTTGGTACTGTATGCGTATTTCTTCGTGAAAATTGTGACGCAAAAAGGCGATGGAATTATAAATACTGCGACGACCCGCTTTATCATCGTTAAACTGCTGCACTACATTGGTCCGACTGTGACCGTCACCTGGGCCGCCTGTGCTGTGGTCAACGAGGTATGTATGAAGTTCGTCTTAGCTTATTTGATGATTATGATAATTTTGGACATTTCAGAGCAACAGAACTGGGAAGATCGTGAACAAGTGGATGGGAGATTCGCGCGATCAGTATGTTGCTATTAAGGTGCAGTACATTTTTTATGAATAATTATTTAACTCATGATTGATTCATTTATTTGTGATGCAGCTGAATCAGTTTTCGAATTATTTGCTTCATCAGAAATTGTCCTTTAGGGCAGCTGGACTGTTTTCTTTGGATGGAACACTTATGATGTCGGTACGCCAGGGATTTTTGGATTGATAAAACATGTATTTACATATTTCTTTATTAGCCATAAAAACTGTTGCTTTACAGATTGCAGCTTCGATCACGACGTATATCATGATTCTTTTGCAATTTCAAGACAGCACTAAACGGTAACTATGTGAGGTCCAGTAACCGTAAGCTTTTTAGAAGTTGAACATTTTATAATATTATTTTCAAGTGTACGTATATGAATTTTAATAAATCAGGCGATCTATTTACGCTAATTACTAAAAATTGATCGCTATCCATTCGGCTGATGTTTTCGCAGCGCCTTAATGGGAAATTCATTTCTGGAGTGTTCATTAAGCATAAACAATGTGTAATGCAGAAGATAAAAAAAAACGATTTTAATTCAATTTGCTTTTAACCTTATTAAATTCCTAACTGCAATAAACCTTCATCAGTGTTACTGAGTGTCCTCATCACTTTTGGTAACATGCACATAAGAAACATACATTGCAAAATTACTATAGGAAAAGTTTTACACTATTCTTTGAAAATATTTGGACTGGCACCTTTTTCGTTGGATGTCGAGTTTTTATCAAACAACAAAAATCAGGTTTCAAGCGAAGCGTTGACATGTTCTCAATTGGGCGTTATCTACAACCTAATATTAGCCGTCTTAATAATGGTAATAACTTACTTAACTTTCAAAATATCGAACAAAACACATATTTTCGGAAGTGGAACTGACTTGGACATGGCGATTGAAGCGATAAAAACAGTATGGGCTTGTATTTCCTCTGTTATTATTTTATTTCTATTCGGTACTCAACAAAAGAAGCTTGTCCAATGTGGTAATATAATGCTAATGATAAGAGAACGTTTGATAACGATAAATGAGACTTTATACTTGGAAAACAAATTTCTTTGGAAAAGCATCACGAAAATATCCTTGGTAGTAATTGTGATGTACATACTTATAATTGTTACACTGGGCGGCTATATAGATCTCGCAAGATTGATCTACGTTATCGGCGCAACGTTGTGCGACGTGATCATTATTTTTACGGTTATTGTCTACGGAATTAAATTAAAAATGATAAAGCAATTGATAAAAATCATAAATGCTAATATTAATTCCATATCCACGGAATTCAATCGAGCGAGTAATAATATCTTGCAAAACAATGAAATGAAAAATGCCCAGATCATTTGCGATAAACTTTCACGTTTACAAAATTTGCACTTGTTACTCTTCAATGCAACAGAAGATTTGACAAATGTGTATGCCACCTCGATACTTCTTTGTACTTTATACATATTTTTATCAATTATACTCAATTTGTTTTACATTTTGAAAAATGTAATGACTGGAGTTGCATCGCTCTCAGCTATCTTGATTCGTCATATTTTTATTCAATTTATTCATTGCACCTGCTCCCTGATCATTTTAACAAACTCCGTCACTGATTTAGTTTTGGAGGTAATATAATAATTTTTATAAAGGATGGTAATTAAGAATTTGGATTGAAGATGGTTATTTTTTTAGAGTAATAGGACAGGAAAAATTGTGAGCGAATGGCTCACCAAACTGAAAAATTCTCGTGTGGAAAATGAAGTAATCAGGCTTATTAGATAAGTTGATAATATAGGTAAGTAACTTGATGTGAACAATATTGATTAGGTTTTTTGTAGGTAACCAAGTTTTTGCTTTACTTGAAAGAGCATGAGTTGCAATTTTCTGTATTCGGGATATTTTCATTGGATACTTCAATGTTATTATCGGTACGTGTATTATATTAAATTACACATTTAAAATAATAATTTCTGCATTATAAAGTATTTAACTTTTAGATTACAAGTTCCATTACAACGTATTTGGTGATTCTTTTGCAACTTCAGTTTCAGCAAAACTAATTATAGATTTTTTAACTACGCGTCATTCTTTGACAATTTCAGGGTCAAGTTTCAAAGTCAACCGTCTAATGCGAATTAAGTCTTGCTAAATCAATAGTTTTACGTTGATCATTATTTTTTCAATTTCATATTCCGTTCCACATGAACGTTCCTTTATTGATTTATTGATGAAATATACTGTTGTCAGATAACACTACAAAATTTTTTTGTAATTTACATTTGTTAGGTGACTGGTAGTGTAAGAACGCTAAACATGACTTCCAACTTTAAAACCTATTTCAATCCTTTAATCGACAATAATTTCTTCGCAAAAGTTGCTTATTATTTTTTTAAATTATTCGGTCTTGCTGCGTTTTCATTAAATTTGAAGTCCATTAAAAACAATGCATTCGCGCCTTCGCGACTAGGTGAACTGTATAACATAATATTGACAAGTGAGTTGTTGGTATCAAGTTACTTTTCCATCAGGGTAATCTACGGAACTAATTCTCCAATTGAAAGATCTGAATGTGAAATAAAAGTGGAAACAGTAAAAACAGTATCGGCTTGTGTTTCCTCTATCATTATTTTATTGGTATTCGGCATTAACCAAGAGAAGATCGTTCAATGCGGCAATACAATTCTATGTATCAAAGACCGTTTGCTAACAATGAATAGGCCAGTGTACAATGAGAACAAATTTCTGCAGAAAAGTATGACAAAAATATTCCTCGTTATGATGGTAATCTATACTTCAATATTACTCACTGTTGAAAGACAGATTACACAGTTTTTGGCTTATATCATCTATGCGACTTTGTGTGACATAATAACCACCTTAACAGTGCTGCAGTTTGTATTTATATTGAAAATGATGGAGAAACTGTGCAAAATTTTTAATGGTAATATGCGTCATATGTGGCAATGATGTATTACCGGGTAATCTACTGCAGGCAAGTGCAAAAATTACACGAGAAAAACTTTATCATTTACAAACGTTACATTTGTCGATGTTCAATTCATCGGAAAATATTATAAATTTTTACGCCATACCGATTCTTCTGTGTATTTTCTATGAATTTTTGTCAGTTACTCAGAATGCCTTTTACACTGTACAACCTATAGTGACTGAAATCGTAAAGTTGTCTACTACACAAACTTGCCATACATTTTTTCAATGCGTTCATGGCACGTTTTTGTTGATAGTCATGACAAAGTGCATTTTTGACGTTATTGCAGAGGTAAATGATTCATACTAATAATAAGCATTATATAATTCATTTGAATTCGTAATCACTCTTTTTTAGAGTAAAAGGACAGGTCGAATTATGAGCGAATGGCTTTCAAGCGAATTTCCTTCACAATACCTGATGCATTTCCTAAAGTCTATTAATTCAACAAAAAGATGTCATCTCTTTTTATCAAAAAATCATAAATGAGTGTATCTATAATTTGTCTTTTCATTACTGGACACGATATTTTTTTTTAAATGATGTAGGGATCGATATTATTAACGTGTAATTTTGCTCTGATATATCGGAAAGTACTAATGTTATTCTGAGTAAGGATAATAATATGTTGAATCGATGCAGCCTGAAAGCTACTTCCCTCTCCTCGATGGTAAGTTTCAGCCGCAGGTAAGTCCAAGCTACGCACGAAGTAGCACTATAGGTGCACTCAGACCAGCATGAACGTTTACTATTTTAAAACTAACGAATAACGTAGATCTTTGCAATGAACAATGTTTCTAAATTCTCACAGACCGAAAAAGTTTTATCAAAATGCTCGCATCAGTGATTTATGGTTTGCAAAATGCGTTTATTATTATTTTAAAACTGTTGGTCTTGCCACAGTAAGCTTACGCTTGAAATCCGTCAAGAAGAATAAAAAAAATTCGTCTTCGTTGTGTACTTCTTCGAAGCTTGGCATACTGATCAATGTAGTTTTGTCTCTTATAGTAATCGCTATATTTTCCTATACCACAATTGTAATTGCTGAAGGAACATTTAAAAATTCGCTCAAATTTGATCGAGCCATCGGTGTGATTCGCATAATTTTGGGAAGTAGCGCAGCCTTGATTATTCTAATCACGTTTTCCTGTAAGCAAGGATCAATCACGGAGATTGCAAATAATATGCAGGTATTAGTAATACGTTTTTGTTGTGTTAACTCAATATAATAAATGATAAAAACTCGATATTTTTTCTCAAGACAATTTTTTCAGTTTTGTCAGCTAACTTTAAAACGAAAATTGGAAATACAAACGAGTCTTTCTCGATTTTTCGAGAAACAGGAGGCGTTTTTTTTGTTAACATTATTGCATGGTTACTTCTTTTTGTTACGGTCCCCACGACCAACTGGAAGGTCTTTGCTGTAACTCCTTATGTCCCGGAGGTAATAATGACGTCTATGCTGGTACAGTATAATATGGTATTGAATTTAGTTAAGCGTCTCATGGAGGTAGTTAATGCTAATCTCCTTTATACATCTCAATATGATGATAAATATGAAGATAATCAGATCACCATGATCAAAAACGATAGAAATGAAAATTCGTTTAAAAGAAAAATTATTAAGTTTACTCAATTAAGAGATTCGCACTACATGCTTTGCGACATCTCCGAAGATTTGGAAAAGTTTTATTCTCGATTGGTCTTGCTTTGTATTACTTACATTTTTGGGTCATTGATTTTATGCTCTTACTTTAACACAAAAGAAGTATTGAAACAAGGAGTGGAGTTCTTGACATTGAGAGCTACATTATTCTTTGGTGTGACGGTAATTCATTACATCATGCCTTTGGTAAACTTGACCAGATCCACCAGTGCGGTTATTGCTGAGGTAAATTTTGTTCGTGTGTTAATTATAGAAAATAAATGTAAATAATGGGGAAATAACTCGAATCCAACTGTTTTTTTTAAGAGCAAAAGAACTGTCAAAATTGTGAATAGATGGTCTGGAAATTTCCATAATCAGCCAGAAATCGCAATGGTAAGGTGATATTCTGAATATTCATGAGGTAGTTTTTATATCAATAAGGCATTTGATTGCAGTTCAACCAATTTCCAAATTACTTAGACCAGCCAAATTTGGAATTCACTGCAGGTGAGCTTCTAGCACTTGATGGTTCACTTTTGATCTCGGTATGCTTATTTTTAAAAAAACATTATTGTTTGTTTTATGTAGTATTGACAATTAGATTAATTATAGATTGCTGCTTCAATCACAACATATTTGATGATACTATTACAAGTCCAAGATACTTCACCCAACTGAAGAAGTCCTATCCCGAAGTTTACTTGGCGCATTATGTGAAAGCGGTCTCGTCATCCGAGTCTAAATAAGCCACTTTTATAATCGCGATACATTATGCTGATTGCCTAAGTTGTTAAAACTTCAATATTCATTATTTCATTTTCATTCTGTTCACAAATCGGACACGTTGAAGCGCGAACGATATTTGTGTACGCTGTTTGCTTATATTGTAAAATTCCTGACTTCGTTATAAATAAAAATGTTGAACTATTTTAGTATTGACTTGCTGTACGCGAAGTGCCTTTACTACTATTTTAAGTGCGTCGGTTTGGCGACCATGAGCGTCAGCTTCAAATCCACCGTTGAGAACAAAAAAGTTCCGTATTCGCTGTTCTCACCGTCAAAGATCGGGTTTCTACCTAACTTGGTAATAGTTCTCATTGTAATCGGTACACATTTCTTCTCTCTCAAAATGGCCTTCGAAGTGGATGAAATAGAAACTTCGGTGAAATTCGATCGAACGGTAGAATCAGTACGTCTGACTTTTGGTGTTGGTGTATCAGTATTCATCTTAGTATTTTTTTGCGCTAAGCAAGAAGCTGCTATAGATATCGCGAACAATATCAAGGTAAACAGATCTATTCGTTTTATCAAAAATTCGAGTTCGAGCATAATTAATCAACGAGTTTCATTTCTTCCAAAGAAAGCTTCAGTTTTGTCAGCCAACTTCAGTACCAAAACTGTGAGTCAGAAAGAACTTTTCTCAGTTTACCGGGCAACGGGGTGGATTTTCTCAGCTCACATGGTGATATGGTTTCTGATTTATTGCTCGACTCCGTGGTCCTTCGGTTTAATGATCTACTACGTATCGTTGAATATATACGAGCTTGTAATCACGTCTACTCTTGTTCAGTACAGTATTCTATTGAAAATAGTACGTCAAATTTTTAGAAATGTCAACGCCAATATTTTAGACATATTTGGAGACTCTTGTGCAATCGATTTTCACACGGTTGGTACCATTGGTAATAATCGCAGTGAAGTCAGATTCAGGAGGAAGATGAGGAAGTTTTCGCAGCTCAAAGATCTGCATATCTCAGTTTGCGACGTTGCGGCGAGTCTTGGACAATTTTACTCCATACCGGCGTTGTTTTGCATAAAATACGAATTCATCTCATTCACCTTTTATTTTTACTTCGTTACGAAACTTTTCACCGGAATGTATCACGAAACTATCACCATTCATACTATTTTCTTCTACGTTTTTGGTATATTACACTTCATTGTACCTCTAATCGACTTGGTAGGATCCACTAGTGCTGTCGTCAATGAGGTAACGTATATTTTCGTTCTTATAGTAAATCACGAATAGTACAGTCACGAATTTTGTAGGGTAAAACATCTGTCGAACTTATAAGCAAATGGATCGAGGTTGTCAAGGATCAGGAGCAAAGTACTGTTAGGGTAAGGCGATCGCTTGGATCATTCCAGAACAAAAAATTAACTATAAATTAATTATTAAATTACCATTAAATTAATTACTATTAAATCGAAAGTCGTTTGTTTGACTTTGTTACAGATGAGCCATTTTCCCAATTACTTTGCACAGAAAAAATTGAAATTCACTGCAGCCGGACTTTTTCCATTGGATGGATCACTGATTTTGTCGGTATGCTTGATAAAACTTAAAAATGCTGATTAACATTACTCTGTTTGTAAAAGAAGATTATTTTTGAAGATTGCAGGTTCGATCACTACATACCTAATGATACTTTTACAATTTGAAGGCATTAAACCCTACTCGTCATAATTAACAACTGATAATAATTTTGACAGGCTCATAACTACTAAATAAACGATCTAATAAGCACTATGTATATTATTGTTCATATCTAGCTTCTTACTTTATTAGCAATCATGATGAAATTGCGAATTGGAAATTGAAGTAAATTGAAGTATATTCATTATTGGGAGTGAGTACAAACAATGACTCACTTTACAAGATATTATTGAGCAATCGTTTATACTATTGTCAACTCCTTGTATTTGCTACACTTCAATCATCGTAGCAATGTATAAGACAGTTGCGACATGGTAATTTCGATTTGTTCTTTATTTTTTAAATCAAATAGTGGAAATATGTTAATAAAAAATCTGAGTCTGAACGAAACAGTGCTGGAGAAATGCATTTTGTATTTTTTCAAGCTATCTGGAATCGCAACACTAAATTTCGACTTCAAGTTATCAACAAACAGGAGCAAAAAGTTCAGTTCAACATTCACGCGTTCAAAAACTGGCATCGCGTACAATGCAGCTTTAATTTCTCTCATCACAATCGTGACTAATTACTTGATTGAATTTCAAATTAATCACAATATGTATAAAAATTTCTACGATAAATTGGACATAGGATACGCTGCGTTGATCAGCGTAACCGCAGTACTGATCTTAGTCAAATTTTCATTTCAACAAGAAAAAACTTTGACGATTGCTAATGAACTGAACGAAATCCGCGATTCATTGTCGCTCAACGATTGTTCAGTAGACGGAAAAGGACATGCCCTACGAAGGTTCATAGTGTTAGTCTTCTTGGCACATTTTTTATTCCTAACAATATTGTTTAGTACCTCTTACGTATTAAATAATACAACTATAAATATAGTAAGAACGACGTTGAATTACATTGCCATATATTTGAGCAACTTCATAATGCATTCCATGATGCTGCAATACAGTATTATTTTAAAATTGATCGAGCATTTATCCAGGGGTATTAACGATGATTTGGTTGAATTTTCAAGACCACCGCAAGGGCTCAATAGCTTGACGTTTACGAAAAAAACTACCAGTCAACGCGTAGGCCAATTAGCGAATTTGCGTAAAAATTTTTCGTCGCTGTGTAAAGTATCTCAAGATGTATCAGAGTTTTATTCCTGGCCGATGCTTCTTTGCCTGTCCTGTAATTTTATAGCTTTCGTACGAGCAGCTTTCTATATAGCGATGCCTATTGTACATGGAACAGATGCTTTTACTGCTAATATTTACGTTCGTTGCTGTTGCTATATATCTCATAATGCTTTTTCTTTGATTATTTTGACAAAGTCAGTCACAGCTTCGATGACCGAGGTATGACAGTTAACATTTGTTGTTTCATTGAAATTCGTCTACATTTATTATTAATAATACATTTATGTGATTGCAGAATAGAAAGACCAGAGAAATTGTAAACGACTGTATTGAAAATTGCGATGACCAAGAAATTTTAAAAAAAGTGAGGCTACAGTGTACTAAACTAAATATTGGTCTCATCAATATTATGTGATACCTTTTTTATTTCAGCTAGAAAAATTCTCATGTTACTTGATGCACAAAAAGATAACGTTCTCGGTATTTAATTTATTTTCTCTAGATGAGTCTTTATTAATGTCAGTAAGTACAGTGTACTTAAAATTATCCCAAATAAGTTTGGACTATAGATATTTACTATCTTAAAATTTAGGTCATAGGTTCGATCACAACGTACTTGGTAATTATTTTGCAGTTTCAAAATAATAATGCAGAATAAACTTTGTTGGACTTAATTTTATAAGAACAAATCCGTATTGGTAATCCCAAGTGAAAAAATAAATATTTAGTCTATGTGACGCATTTATTTATTTCAAAGCCTTTTGCTCGAAACGATTTTACTTTTATCAGAGCTCAAATGCACTAGATCTATAATTTTCCGATAAAAATGTAATGAATTTTATAATTCACGCATTCGTTTTACCTAGATGAAAAAATGACGCGTCCATTCATTAATTTGTATTTCTAACATTTCAAAGCATCTACGGTGTTCCTGAAGTGTTAAGATAAAAGTTCTAAAGTACTACAAGTTTAGTTAATTTGTAACTTCAACAAAATGCATCCAAGAAAAGTTTTTATGAGTGACGCATTTTTTTTTAAGTTCATTTACTACTACTTCAAGTTTGCCGGTCTTGCAACTATCAATTGGCGCAAGAAAACTAATAAGTCCAATAAAATCAGGTGTTTGCGATTTACAACTTCGAAGTTTGGCATACTGCACAACATGTTGGTAGCTTTCGCGATAATAGTCACAAATTGTATGACCCTGAAACAATTTGTGATGTATGATTTACCGGAATGGGTAGATTTCGATAAGAAGATCGACATGATTCGAATTGCAGTGGGTACTTTCGCATCCCTTTTTATATTGGTTGTATTTTGCATCAGCCAAGATAGAGTTATGGATTTTACTCGAAACCAGTGTTGTTCGGTCTTGCGTATATATTTTTAGCGATAATAGTCTATTCTTATTTCATGACATCTACGGCAATAAGACACTACAAATATATAACGATCCATACTATAATTTACTGCGGCATAGAGTTGATGCATAGCACCATGCCAGTAGTATTTCTGACTAGTTCGTGCAGCGCTGTGATTTCTGAGGTAATTATAATTTTATGTATTTATACTTATTTACATGAATGAAGATTTAAAAAAAAATATTGTAGAGTAGAAGAACTGGCAAAATCGTAAATAAGTGGATGAACCATTCGGACAACCATGTTATTTCTATCAAGGTAAGGTAAAATAAGATGTGTCTGATCAAAATCGAATGTCACTACTTAATTAGAGAAGATTTTTATATTTATTGATGGTACATTACAGTTGAATCAATTTTCAAATTATTTACTACACCAAAATTTTGGAATAACAGCAGGTGGACTTTTTCCATTGGACGGATCTTTATTGATGTCGGTTGGTTAAAAATATAAAAAGTTTTTTAAATGAATCTTGTAAATACAAAGAAGATGAAATATGTTTTATAATAGATTGCAGGTTCGATTACTACCTACATGATGATACTTATGCAATTTCGAGAAACTAATACATCTACTTAATTAGAAAAAATAAGTCAATAACTTTGTCACGCTTTCCAATTAACAATACTTTTCAATGAAGCAATCAAACATAGTATGATAATTATGTCTACTGCTTCTTCGTGATATATCTATGTATTTATTACGCGATGAGTCATTTCTTACATTGATCAAATTTAATGTGGTTGCTAATGCTGCGTAATGTATTATTCTAAAGAAATTCTCGTATTCATCCATAAAGCTTAAAATGTGGTTCTCAAATTTTCATGATACTAGAGAAGCTTTTTTCGTAATGTTCGTATACCTATTTTTCAAAGCATTTGGACTCGCTACTGTCAAATTTAATTTTGAGTCTATTAAGAAAACGCTTATAGCGGGAAAAGAAGCTTCCGAAGTATTGAAACCCTCTCGAGTTGGCATTGCATATAATATGTTATTAATAATCATACTGAGCATCTTAAACTATGTCGCCATCAGAGTTTCGTACGAACGTCCCGATTTCACGGACAGATCGGAACTAGAAATGAAAATCGACACCGTAAAGGCAGTAACAGCTTGTTTTAGTTCCTTTATTATTTTACTTATATTCAGTTTTCAACAAGAAAAGTATGTTCTGACAGTCCACGAAGTTTTATCAATCAGGCAGAGTTTGATATCGATAAACAGCGCCATTTACTTCGAAAACGAATCAATCTGGAAGATCATAACAAAATTACTCATTTTTATGTTTGTAAATTGGATACTGCTGTTCATCACGATAGAGATACAAAACGATTATCAATTCCTACTTTACTTCGTCACGACCAATCTCTGCGACATGATAATGACCCATACGGTTCTGCAGTTCAGCATCGCATTGAAAATGATAGAGCAACTGTTCAGAGTCACAAACGCCAATTTTGATCACGACTCCAAGGCTTCCTTCCGCTTAAACGACGAAATATGTCTCAATGTTGCCCTGAAAAAGGTGCAAGTAATACTTAATAAATTATCTCGTCTACAAGACTTACATTTGTCGCTGTGCAATGTCTTCGAGGATTTGGCAGGTTTCTATGCTCAATCGATGCTCTTGTGCGTTTGGTATATTTTTGTCTCGATGATTCTTAGTGCATTTTACGTAACTAAACCGATAATTACGGGAAATACTGGTCTATCGGTCGTTATGTACTTGCGCACCGTTATTCATTTTCTACACCATACCAGTTTGTTAATTATGCTGACTAAATGTGTCACCGACTTGATTGCTGAGGTGAGTTAATTGGTTTAATTATACGTTGACTATTAGTGTATTGTTTTAAGTAAATATTTATTATACAATATTAATTTGCATTTACGAAGCGAGAAAAGACTGGAAAAATTATTAGTGTATGGTTAGCTAAAATTGATAATCAACAATTTGAAAAGAAAGTATGTAATGTACTATAATAATGCATGCTTATTGTATTTTACGTGCTTGTTCTCGCTGATGTCAAGATGTTTTTGTTTCAGTTGACAAAGTTTTCCATTTACTTAATGCATCAAAAAGTAAAGTTTTCCGTCTTTGGAATTTTCTCGTTGGATAACTCGATTTTGTTATCGGTGAGTAAAATTCAGCTTAAATATACTTTTGGCCATGTTTATATTTAATGATTTATTATGACTTGATAGATAATCGGCACAATCACAACCTATTTGATAATCTTGCAGCAAGAGAACCTTTCATCAAATTCTAATAATTCTAATTGCCACTAAAAATCGTTTCAAGAGTTCACTGCGTTGATATATTATCTTGGTTTATCGAAACATCTAAAATTTTTCTTGTATAATTTATGAATGATATGAAAAGATGATTGTCATTGCCATCAGTCAAACTATGACTCATCAATTGTTATACGGAAGTTACATCATTTAACTTTGTAAAAACATGTTATACCTGCTTATTTCTGTTCTTGGACTCTTATTATATTGAGAAACAATGTTTGGCAAGTTCGATGAGACGATATTAGAGAAATTATTGTTTTACTTTTTCAAAATGTTTGGAATGGCTACGATGAAATATGAAATTTCAACGATAAAAAACGAAAAAATAAAGAAACGTAGATTGTTTACTTATTCCAAAATTGATATCGTATACAATTCATTTTTGATTCTTGTAACGACTATTCTAAACATCATCCTGGTCGGGTTGAAAATAGATGATAAAACTTCTTTGCCGAACGTGCGAGGAGTCCAGAAAATTACGGACGTCGTACAATTTGGATTCGCCACGTTGACCTGCGTATTTATACTCGTGTATTTTTGTGCTCGGCAGAAAAAAGCAATCGAAATGGCTGATCAGATCTGCCAAATATACGGTTCTATGATAGTCAACAATTGTGACACGGGTGAGAAGAGAAGTATTTTGTTGATTACTCTATTCGTTTTCAGCATCAATTTCATCTTCTGGCTTGTGATGATCATTACCTCCGTAAATGTCACCATGGCTACTCCGAATAATTTGATATTTTATTATCTAGCTGTTTATTCTTGTCACGTGATTATGCAGACTTTGCTGATGCAGTACAGCATCATTCTCAACATGATAGGCTACTTTTTCTTACATATCAATAAATCATTGGTTATCCTTCTAAAGAAACCCAATCAGTTGTTCTTAGACGCACAATGTCGTAACATTGATAAAACCAGGGGCGAGAGGCTTTTGAAAATGCGTAAAACATATCTGATCCTCTGTAAAATCTCAGAAGACATATCAGACTTTTATTCACCACTTATGTTTTTTTGCCTCTCTGTCACCTTTGTGACGCTCATACGTTCCGGGCTTTACATAGCTGTATCTATTGCTGATAAGGAATCTAATTTAACGATCAAAGGTATGATCCACTGTATTGGCTACGTAGTTCATTATTACTTTTTGCTGGTGATGTTGACCAAAAAAGCATCCAAAATTGTCACTGAGGTATCCATATATCGTTGCTGGTGATGTTGACCAAAAAAGCATCCAAAATTGTCACTGAGGTATCCATATATCGTTATATTGATTTAATTATGCAATGATCAAGAATTAATTTTCCATATGCACGCAGAGCAAAAGGACAGGAGAAATCGTGAGCGATTGTGTCCATTACGTGGA
Source organism: Nasonia vitripennis (assembly GCF_009193385.2). NCBI lineage: Eukaryota > Metazoa > Arthropoda > Insecta > Hymenoptera > Pteromalidae > Nasonia > Nasonia vitripennis. The sequence continues at coordinate 30,876,591 of NC_045760.1, read as the reverse complement.
TAATCAAGAAATAATTGTGACGGTAAGCAATATTAGATACTTTGCTTGTAAATGTGACTACAGTACGTTATTGATTAATATTTTCCAGCTGAACCAGTTCTCCAACTACTTGCTTCATAAGAAAATTAAATTTACCGTTTTCAACCTTTTTGTCTTGGATGAATCTTTATTATTGTTGGTGAGTAATGTCTTTTATACCAAAAATTTTATCATTTCAATCTTAACATTCTTCTTAATTGAATAAAATCAGTTCGCAGGTTCCATGGCGACATATTTGGTTATCATGATGGATTTTTAAAGAAACAAATAAAGCTTATTAAATTATACTTTGCATACATCGTTAGATCTCGTGAAACTTCTTTGTTGATGCCGGTATGTGTACAAATATTGGTATTATTGAAATTATTCGCAACATAAGGATCTATTTTAATTTCCAGATCATGGGTGATATTTGGTTATCCTACAGCCATATCAACACGAGAACTCTATGTAAATTGAAAACTTTGTAAAAATGTGTTAATTTAAGTGATTAAATGGAACTTGTCCAAACAAGCTTATTGAAATAATAGTCAGTTATTTTATTGATCGTTTTCCTCTTAACACGAGTAGTAAAAATTGCAGTTAAAATTATTGCTCGACTTTCTCTTCATCGCATCCCACATCCACATTCCAAAACTCCTCTTCGATGCTTCGAACGTACCTAAATCAAGCATCATTTCCACTCAAAATGCCGTTTAACAATCCATTGACGAGTGGCGCAGCAGTTCTGAAATGCGTCTACTACGTATGCAAAGCTTGCGGACTGGCTCCAATAGCAATCAGAAGTAACGACGGCCGCAAACTTCGATTTCCGCCGTTCGAGCACTCGAAAGCTGGTCTGCTGTACAATGCTGTTTTGATCCTCATCATTCTCTCGATGTCCGCAGCTATCATACAGTGCACTTTCGTATACCGTACGAAAGCGGAAATTTTGAAATTCGACGGAGTTATCGACGTGACCCACAACACAATGGCCAGCGTCACCGCGATTTTCGTACTGACAGTGTTCTGCATCCAACAGCGGAAGATCCTGGAATTGGCCAACAGGATGAGAGTTTTGGGAGAAATGTCGCAGAGTCTTTGCGACGTCGAGATCTGCGGCGGGCGGAAGAGGTTGTTGAGAGACGTGATGATGATCTGCTTGACGACCTGTTGTACCTGGCTGTCGATATTTTTCACGACACAAGTGGAGAGCTACAAAGGCCTGCTGTATTTCTCTTACATTTATCTTTGCAATCTGATCATCACTTTGACCCTGATGCAGTACAGCATCGTGTTAAGGTTGATGCAGCAGATACTGCGAGTTGTTAACGCCAACTTTCATCATTTTTCCACGGAGCCCAGTCAGAGGAAATTGAAAGTTCAGATTATTGAAAGTTAGGGAGCTTGATATCACGAAATTAAATATTATTTTTACATAACGATGATAACATCATTTTTTAGCTAGCTGTCAGGGGATTGGACGATTCACGAGGTTGCGAGAACTTTATCTGTCACTGTCCGAAGTGGCAGAGGGTTTCGAGGAGTTTTACTCACAACCGATGTTACTTTGCATTGCCTACATTTTTCTCACATTGATTTTTTACGCTCACTTGATTACGAAGCCTATGGTGGTTGGGACTAGGTCGGTAACGAATCCCCAACTCTGCCATTGTGTATTTCGAATCATGCATTACGTGATTTCGCTGATAACTTTGGCTAAGTCTGTCTCAACTGTCATTACTGAGGTAAGCTTTTGCTGCTTTTTTGTAGTGATAAATATACGATAAATTCTTTCGTTTCTTCATAGAGTAAGAAAACCAGTAAGATCTTCAATAAATGGCTGGGTACTTTGGACAGTCTCCAGCTGGATCCAAAGGTATACTTATATTTAAATTAGAATTATTACTATTCGGATTCATTTTATTCAATGTTTTGCTTTCTAGTTATATCTCTTTTCCAATTATTTGCTGCATCATTCCTTGCAATTTTCGGTGTTTCAACTCTTTTCACTGGACGGATCATTGTTGATGTCGGTATGTGAAAAAAAATATTTTGGAAAAATAAGCTTTAATGAATTCAATGTTAAAGGAACAATATTTGTTTTTAGATAACAGCGTCGATAACCACCTACTTGGTGATATTTTTACAATTTCAGAATCACCAAACTACAGACAGTTAAATACTGCATTAAAGACAACTTTCGTATCGTTTATAGGATGTCAATTTTTTAAATATATGTTGGTATATTTGATGTAATTAAATTGTACGTTTGCTAAATAAATACTCATACACTTAAAAACTAAAAAAAAACCCTTAGCGTATTTAATCAATTAAGAAATTCGATTAATCATACAACTTGGTATTTTATTGCATTGCTCACACAAAGTGCTATTCGATAATTACATTCTTCAGTATCATCAAATCAGTAATTGAAACTATAAGGCACATTATTACTTTCCTAGCACTAAACTACAAAAAAATTAAAAAACTAGTATCAAACACCACACAAAGTTTTTCATCGAATCACATAACCATTTTCAACATGAATTCAAAAGTTCTTTTTATGATCCTGAAAAATTGGAAAATAAGCGACCTATTGTTCCTCAAATGTGTATTCTACCTCTTCAAATTGTTCGGCCTTGCAACCACGAGTATCCAAACAAAACCAAGTACTTCAAGATTCCACCTTCCATTATTTACTCGTTCAAAACTTGGGCAAATCTATAATGTGATTTTGGCCATTGGCATATCATTCGTTTACGCCTGTCTCATCCGATGGACAATAAAGCATTATGAACATCATATCATTTCTCGATCTCACCAAGCCATAGATTACACGCACACGACGATGGCCATGATCACAGCGATTTTCGTTTTGCTAGTGTTCTGCATCCAACAGGAAAAGTTCCTAAATCTGGGAAATCGGACGGTTCGTCTAGGCGAACTATTAGTTGGTTTTTACGAAGTACAGAGACCGAGTAAGCAGAAGACTTTGACGAAACACGTGAAGGAGATCTATATAATGGTAGGCATGACTTGGCTGTCGATTTTCGTAACAACGGAAACAGGTGGCTATTTCAAAAATGTCGTATACTTCTCCATGATATACCTGTGCAATCAGATCATCACCTTGACTCTTCTACAGTACAGTGCGATCTTGAGATGTTTGCAACAGATCTTATGGTTTGTAAATGAGAACTTCCTCCAGTTCTCAAAAGAACCATGTCAGATGGATAAGATAAAGATACAGTTCTCAAAACTGCGTGAACTCTACCTGTCGGTTTGCGAAATCGCCGAAGATATCGAGAGGTTCTATGCGAAGCCTATGCTGCTCTGCATAGTGTACGTGTTCGTCACTCTGATCTTCTTCGCGAGCTTCATCACTAAGCCGATGGTCAGTGCAGTTGTGATATCGGATTTTCAGATATGTCACTGTTCGTTTCGAATTCTGCACTACGTCGTTGCGCTGATAATCCTGGTGAAGTCCGTGACAGCTGCTGTTTCAGAGGTTTTGTAACTATATTTTCTGTTTGCAATAATAAATTTCTCTGATGATTTTTAACGATTGTCGAATCGGCTGTAGAGCAAGAGAACTGGGAAAATCGTTAACAAATGGTTGGGTGATTGTAATACTCTGCAAGTTGATCCTAAGGTGACAATATTTTATACGGTCAGGATTTATTATATTAAAAATTTTCATTTATTAATTGAATTTTATCTTATTGCCATTAGATTTATCATTTTTCGAATTATTTACTCCATCACAATTTACACTTTTCGGTCCTCGAATTGTTTTCGTTAGACGGATCGCTGTTGATGTCGGTGAGTAAATATCAGTACTGATGTAAATAGAGCAAGTCTATAAAACTTCGTTTTCCAGATCACAGCCTCCATAACCACGTATTTGGTAATTTTTCTACAGCTTCAAGAATAAAGATTTTTAGCCTTGTCATGCTGCTGAGTATATGTATAAGCTATATTCGGTAACTATTCTTAGTAAATAAATAAATAGTACGTATATATTTCAACATTGTTATTACTTATAATATAATAAATAATTCGTTTAGTTTAGTCAATATTTACGTCCAACGTAGCGAAAGTTAGTAGGCTGTTGTGCTTGAGAGTTGCACATACTGCGAGATATATGAAAGTTAAAAAGTAAAAAAAGTAATGTTTCTCAAAAAGCTTGACCCTTTCATGATTCTAAATGTGAAACATATGTTTTATAATTTAAAATATGCGGGCTAGCGACGATGAAATTGGATGAAAGTCAAGGATCTCGTGGATCATGGTATACAAGTTCTAAAATGGGCCAAATGTATAATTTAATCTTAATTTGTTCGTTGAGTGCAAGCAATTTTTATGTTGCTACATTTGTGAGTGATTCAAAGTTAATTATAGTTATCCTTCTTGAAAAAATATTGAATCTCGTTAATTATACTTTTACTTTCGCCACGACCATCTTAATTTAGACAATATTCATCTTTCGTCAAGGACATGCCATTAAGGTATGACGACTTAAAAAAACTTTACCAGATTATTATCGATCTAAATGCTCATATTAGCAACAAAACTCAATAAGTGACGAAGATTTAAAAAGAATTTGCATCGAAACTCTGGTAAATATAGTTTCTATTTATTATCACGAGTCTTACAACACCTTTCACTAGTGCTTGGTACCATGTCACCATGTGTCCTGGCTATTTTATTATTAACTGTGCTTTTTTACAATACAGCATTATGTTACTACTATTGAAACAACTTTTTAGAATATTCAATGCGAATTTTCTTTATGCATCGAGGCAACCTATAATTTCCAAAATTCGCATAGCAGATTTTAATTCGGATTTATTCAATAGTAGGGCACAACCTTTTTCTAATCTATCTAAATTGTATACTTCGTTATGCGATTTTTCCATAAATTTGTCAAACATATATGATCCAATCATGTTGATTTGCGTAATGCATTCATTTCTTACATTGATAATTTGGAGTTATTATCTCGTAGAGCCTATTGTTACTCAAACATCAAGACTGTCCTTTATGCTGTATACTCACGGTTTGATCGTGTTGATTCATTACATTTTGATGTTAATCAATTTAACGCAATCTGTTAATGCTGTCGTTCTGAAGGCGAATACAATAACATAACATGGATTAGTGTGATGATAGAAAGAGTCAAGTAATGCATTAGGACTTTGTTCGCAGAAAAAAAGAACAGGGGAAATAATAAGCAAATGGTCCGTTAATTTACAAAATCAGCGATTTTTCAAAGAGGTAATTTATTATTTTAATGAATCGATATCTCAAAGTCGTAACATCTGTACTCATTTTATTTTTTTAGTTGAGTCTATTTTTGAATTACTCGATCCACAAGGATGTGAAATTCACTGTCTATGGTATATTTTCATTGGACAAATCCCTTTTGACCTCTGTAAGTGCATTACGTAATTACTTAGTACATTGCATTTTACTAATAGGCTCAAAATTAGATTGCAGGTTTAATTAATACTTATTTAGTTATTATTTTTCAATTTTATCCTATTAATATGAAGAAATTATAAGTATTCGTTATTGATTACGTTAAAACTAAGTTTAGGTTTAAACAATATTTAAATATGCTAAAGATCGATGATTCCCATCAAAGTTTCCAGTATAAACTAAGTGAAAAAAACATGATCACATTGAAACGTATTTTCTATTTCTTCAAAATATGTGGTTTGGCCACAATGAAATTCGATTCTAACATGGCAGTAAAGGAAAGACTTCAAGGTTCTTGGTTTGTGAACTCGTGCAAAGGCAAAGTATACAATGCAATTTTAATAATTTTACTGTCGATAGCAACTTACTACGTTACTGCATTTGTATACGATCTAAGCATAAGCAGCGGAGAAGTTGGTAAATTATTTGACATTGTATCATATGTTTTTACCACCATTACTACTATCGTGATTCTGGCGGTATTTTGTCTTTGTCAAAAGGACGCCGTACTGATAGCTAACAACCTAAGACGTACGCATATGCTCATTGCAAATATAAATAGTCAATTAAGCAATGAAAAAATAAACATACTAAGAACAGCGAAGATAATTTGTATTGTGAATTTGGTAATGCTGATTTTAGTCTTTATTACAACTTTAAGGCAGGAATTTGGCATAATAATGTACTACACGACTGTCTATCCATGCCTTTTTGTTATTAATTTTACTTTTTTGCAATACAGCTTGATTTTGCAATCGTTAAAACAACAATTTACTATTCTTAATCGAAATTTTCATTATGTTTTGAGGCAATGTATAATGCAAAAAAATTTAGGCGCAACAGGTTCAAGCTTTCAGACTCATAAAGTAAGAGCACAGTCGTTGTCTAAGCTGTGTGAACTGTATGCGTCGTTGTGTGACTTATCAACGGATCTGTCAAAATTCTACTACCCAACAATGTTATTTTGTGTATTATATACATTTATGATGTCGACAACGTGGATATACTACACAGTCGAACCTGTTATAGTTGGAAAAACTAAATTAACTACTTTTAAATACATACACAGTTTGATATTTTTAATTCACCATATTAGTATGCTGATTATTTTGTCAAAAAGTGTTAACGCCGTTGTTCTAGAGGTATAAAATTTCTTCGAATAATTTTTTATCTAATAATCAAGTATACAATATCCTAATTTTTTGAATAGAATAAAAGAACAGGAGAAATAACGAATAGGGGATTAGCAAACATGCAAAATCAACAGACGATAAATGAGGTACGATATAGTCTCTCCATATTTTTTGAATTTATTATTTGGTACAATACGAATGTCAAAGATTTCAAGAATATCAATATCATTTCTTCCGCTAGCTTAATTTTTTTTCAAATTATTTACTCCACAAGAATGTAAGTTTCACCGTTTATGGGTTGTTTTCATTAGACGAATCTCTTTTAATGTCCGTAAGTACTAATTTATTAAAAATTGTTAATTTTTATGATATTTTCGAATCTTAAGATCCAAATTTAGATTACAGGTTCCATCACCACGTACATAGTAATATTGCTACAATTTCAATCCAGTGTCCAATAGTGCCATTTTCATCGCTTTTGCTTAATTTCTTCAATCGCAATAGTTACGATTTCAAACATTTTAACCTCCAGAAAATTGATTTATCTAGTAATTCTTAAAACGATCTTCTTACCGATACTAGACCAATCAAATTGATTGTATTGTTGAACGTTAATGTAATTGCTTGATGACACACGCTTCATCAACCGCGATAAAGATATATATTAAACAATGAAAGCCACATCTTGAACCATTATTATTTCCAGTACAAAGATCTCGCAGTTGTGTTACGTTATAGTTTTACTATAAGACTGTAGCAATATGCTGAGCATCAAGCATATGTTCTATTTTTTCAAACTATCCGGAGTAGCCACCATGAAATTCAATACAAATTTAATCGAAACAGGAAGAGTGCAGGGTTCCTGGTTTTCAGGTTCCAGAAAAGGCATAGCACACAACATAGTTTTGATCTGCCTCATCTTCGTATTCAACTGTTTCGGCGTTCGAACCGTATACTACTGGAGCCACATACAGTTCGAAAGGGTGATCGACGTCGTTCTATACGCGTACACTACTGTCATCGCCATCCTAATCCTGATAGTGTACTGTTTCCGGCAAAAACAAGCCATCGCAATTGCCAACAAACTGCAAATCCTCCGCGAGTTCACCATGAGTATCAATGGGCAGTTAAACCAAGGGGAACAGCTGGTAGTGAGCAGTTTGAAAAGGATCAGCGTTGCACACCTAGTGATATGGTTCGCACTGATCATGTCCACTTCGACCGAGATGTACATGCTAGTGTACTCCATCGCCACATATCCGTGCATTCTGATCATCAACTGCACAATTGTGCAGTACAGCGTTGTCCTGAAATACTTAAGACAACTTTACGTTATTCTTAATGCCAACTTCTTCAACTGTTCGAAACAGTTTTCAGCAAATACTTCCTCGGTGAGAACGAATTCGTTATCGGACTTACGCGAGCTGTACATGTCGCTGTGCAACCTGTCAGCGGACGTGTCCGAATTCTATCATCTGTTGATGCTTCTCTGTCTGTCGTATTTGTTCGTCACGTTGTTACTTTGGTGTTATTACATCGTGGCGCCCATCTTCGTTAAGGCTACTGTATTGCCCATACTCTATGGATATGTTCGGTCTTTGATAATTGTTATTCATCACGTGCTTATGCTAGTTATTTTGACCCAAAGCGTAAGCGCTCTTACTCGAGAGGTAAACTGTTATAAAAATAATTAGCTGGGCTGTTGATTTATAAAAGTAAACATGCTATGTATTTTTGTATACAGAATAAAAAAACTGGAGAAATCATCAATAAGGGAATCTCTAATCTAGGGAATCAACGAGTTTTGAACGAGGTAATTCATTTATTTTGATATTTAAAAATACACTTGAAAACTCAAGCCTTTAATACATGTCATTTGTTCGCCAGCTCAACATGTTCTCCAACTATTTACTTCACAAAGACATGAAATTCACCGTCTACGGGCTTTTTGAGCTAAATGAATCGATTCTGATGACGGTAAGTATTCCGTTGTGAAAATTAATCGTACGTAAAATTAAAATATTTTTTATCAGTTTGCAGGATCGATAACCACGTACTTGGTTATCATTTTACAGTTTCATTCAAGGGATTAATAAAATTCAATCGATACTCCCGCGCGATAAATGACATAAACTGTACAATAAATTTATTTTACTGCAATGTTATTTTCAAAATAGGCATTAATTTGCATGATTGTATCTTCACACCCTACGTGCCATTAGTCGATACGATGCATGTCGACCTTATCGCAATAGTGCCTGTAAGCTGAAAAATGTGAAAGCTTTCGTTTCCACACGTCATACAGAAAATAAATTCAGCAAGAGCAAAATGGACATATTGAAAATAACGCTTAATTTTTTTAAAATGTGCGGACTCGCGACGATGCGATTCGATGCTGGTACAACTCAAAATACAAGTGTTCAAAGTTCCTGGTGCACCAGTTCCAAGAAAGGCCAAGTATACAATTTGTTTTTAATTTGTTTAATAACAGCGAGCAATGGCTACGTCGCTACAATTGTCTACGAATATAACATCAGCACCCAGGAGTTTGACAAGAGTTTCGATGTTGCTCAATATATCTACACTAGCGCTACAACAGTCGCGATTCTAATGTTGTATTGTTTCTGTCAAGGACGTGCCGTGTCGATAGTTAACAATTTGAAAATCATGCACAAGCTCGTCACAAATGTAAACAGTCGTTTGAGCAAAGAAGAGGAACCTACTATGGGTGGCTTGAAAAGAATCGCCATCATGACTACGGTAATATGGTTTGTAGTAGTCTTTACATCCTGCAACTTATCCTTCGGTGTAGTGATGTACTACTTGACTCTGTATCCATGTATTCTGATTATCAACTGTACTTTTCTGCAATACACCATGATCTTACACTTGTTAAAGCAGCTTTTCGCAATTCTCAATGCAAACTTTCGTTATGTGTCAAGGCAATCCATTGTTCCGAAAATAGCTGTGGCAGCTACGAACTCGATGCTTCAGATTTCCACGAAAAAAACTCAACCGTTCTCGGATCTATGTGAATTGTACACTTCGTTGTGCGATTTGTCGATGGATATCTCTAAATTCTACCATCTGGCGATGTTATTTTGCGTATCGCACGTTTTTATCACGTTAACAACGTGGTTGTATTACATTACTAAACCTCTTGTGACGGGAGCCATAGAACTGTCTATCATTGACTATACCCACAGTTTATTGATTTTGATGCATAATTTTTTTATGCTTTTTATATTAACGAAAAGTGTCGATGCTGTCGTTGATGAGGTGAGACATAGATACCCTTTTACAACCAGAACAAAATGTAGCATATGTATAAATATTATGAATAACTAAGTAATATAGTTTTATTATTTGAAAAGACTAAGAAAACAGGAAAAATAACCAATAGGTGGTTAGCCAATTTACAAGATCAACACTTAGTAAATGAGGTAAACCATTATTTCAGTGTAATCAAAAGATTTTTTAGCCCGCTTTTTTTATGATTGTTTTTACATTGTATGGATGATGATTTTAACAATTGTAATACATTTTTTATCCAGCTAAACCTTTTTTCGAATTATTTACTCCACAAGAATGTAAGTTTCACCGTCTATGGGCTGTTTTCGTTAAATGAAACTCTTTTGATGTCTGTAAGTATTACTGCAATAAGACCAAAAGTTTGTTTCTTTTTCTATTTTTCATGAGTATTAAATTTAGATTACAGGTTCAATAACTACATACTTAGTTATAATTTTGCAATTCCAATCCGGTGTTCAGAAGTGAAACCGAAACTTTTTCAGTCATGTAAGATACAAAATTTTAAGCAAATTTATTTATGAGTTCTATTTCAAAAATTATATCTCATCGTGGAGAGGCAGGCAGACCTTCGGCGGTTACTTAGCAAACTCTTCGCAGCATTTTCTTATTTTTCATTTATTTAAAAGGAATGTGCGCGTATTGACATTTCAGACTTGATTATAATCTATGGATACTCAAGTTATTCACTTATGTGTCTTATGATTATTTTATTTTTTTAGTAACCAAAATAAAATATTATCATTGCAATATCTATGTCAACATTATTTAATCATGCAATCGGAAATAGTTCTTCAAAGCAAGAAAATTTGATTGCGAGAAACAGCTTTTACGCAGAAAACGAGTTAGTATCGTTTGAATTCGCAGCAGCTTATATTCGTTAAATAAAAATGTTTATAAAAGATTTTATTAATAAAAAAGATAAGGTTTTCGTTAAATTTATATTTTATTATTTCAAAGTGCTCGGTACGGCAACGATAAGTTTCAATACTGAATCGACGAAAAGTCGCAAAAGAAATGAGTGGAAGTTTACGCATTCAAAGAGCAGTATTATGTACAACATTGGTCTAATTATTTTTGTAACAACAGTTAGCAGTTTTGGATTTATCTACGCAAGCTTTCAGCACCAGACAAATTTTAAAAAATTCGAAAGAGTAACCGATCGCGCAGAGGATGTATTTAATATTTTATCGGTTACGATTATTATGATGATGTTTTGCTTCAAATATAAAAATATGGCTGGAATCGCTAACAAAATGTCCATGATATACCAGTCTTTGATTTCTTCATGTCCTCAGACGCTTTATAAAAGCTTCACTGACAACATTTTATTGCATATCATTCTAATTATTTCACCTTACATTATCATTTGGCCATTTATAATTGTTTTTAACTTTATTAATTTTCCGGAATTTGAAATTTACAATTTCACGATATTTATGAATGATATCGTCATAACAGCTCTATTAATGCATTATTCTACGGTTTTAATATTGCTTAAATACTTCTTTAAAATGTTCAATGTGAGGTTATCCTTTATGTTGGAAGAACAAGATTACTTGTGTGAAATTCAATACTTAAACTGCAATAATCGCTCAAAAGGAAAAATTAAAGAATTATTTCACATGCGTAAATTGTACGCATCATTGTATGAAGTATCTCAGGATGTATCTAGCTTTTATTCCGGGCCAATGTTTCTATGCATTTTTAAAATATTAGTATCAGCTACTCTTTCATTGTATTACGTTGCAAAGCCTATTATCATTGACAGTCATACTATCTTAAATGTTGAGATCATACGCAATAGTATGTTTGGCCTCATCTACGCTACAGCACTATTAATTTTTACTACACTTGTTACGCAAACTGCTAGAGAGGTAATTTACTAGCTTTGAAGTTCTTGAATCTTATCAAATTTGTATGAATAACTCTTACTATACGATGCAGAGTGTTAAAACACGAGAAATCACTAACCGTTGCATAATCAATTTCGAGAATAAATACATCATCAAAGAGGTAATAGCTAAAACATGTACTGTTTCGAATTATTTTTGCATAAACAATTAATGAAAATTTCTGTCGTGATCTCTAGTTAAGCCAGTTTTCAACATTCCTACTGCAAGCTGATGTGACCTTTACTGTCTATGGGTTTTTTTCACTGAACCAATCATTGCTGACATCGGTATGCATACCTATATCACGATGCGGAATAGAGAAAATGAGCTTCGTTTAGAACTAATTTCTTTTATTCGGCAACCCTTTCTTGAAAGTTGAAATAATTTGCATTTTTCCGCGACAACTTGATCAAATTCCATACTGAGCGAAGCTTCTATTAATAAAAAATTAATTTTTATAAACTTATTCTATACTTTACTCTGCTTTTGTAATATAATATTGTATGGTGTTTAGATGACAGCGTCTATGACTACGTACCTAGTAATTATTTTGCAATTTCAACAAAATAATTAGGTCTACGAAGGATTTTATTACTTTCGGATTATTTTCATTGATATACAAATTCATACAAAGGCATCCTTACCTGCAAAGAAGAAGAGCAGCAAGACTCCGCTACTCCATCAAAAAATTATGTGATAATAAAAAACGAAATAGCTTGGTTTTTTTCAATTCTTTTTATTCGTAACTCCTTTTCTCTCATTTTCTCTGGTAGCATATGAAAATCGTCGACGAAGAAACGATTAGTGTGTGAACGCAGAATTAGAAGAAAGTTCGTTTTTTTTTGTTTATTTGTTTGTCTCGTTTGCGGAACGCTCGTGTATATAGGGGGTGATTCCTGCGAATCATCTCGTTCACTTATATCATACTCTTTTGGTTTTGCTTTGTATAATTGCGTGTGTCTCTCGCTCTCTTTCTCTCTAACAGCGTACATTACTCTTTCTCGCGTATAATATATAATTATTGTATTAATCTATATATACAGCCGCCTTTACAATTTGTTCATGCCTCTTCGCTCTCGTAAATCTCATCTCTTTTCCGGCTTCTTTTCTCTCTCGCAGAAAGCTTGATGTGACACTCTGTGTGATGCAGCGGAGTCTCTACAACGATATACAGTTTCATTTTTGCATTTTGTTTTACAAAATAGATGCACGTGGTGGAGGAGTTTGATGACGAACGAAAGTATAATAGGTATATCAACGGCACGTGAACAACGCGATGCGGTACGGTATAGTTATGCGTTTTCTTTTTTTTCAATACTCTGTCGTCTGCGTCAGTGGTATATGTATACAACGTAAAGAAACCTGCGACTGTCAGTCAGCGCGTCAAACTCTCGCTCGCTGCATTTAATTATATATGTATATAAACTACGATAGAGCCAGCTATATCGCCTTTTTTGTTTGCTACTAAAATCTATTCAACAAATCCTGCCTCTCTCACTTCGACATCTCGCCCCCAGCCTTTGATATATTATATTTATAGTCCGCTGTCAAAACGCGATATCGCTCACCCTTTTCACTCCTGTCCCCGTTAAATTTTCTATTTTATTAATTAATTATTTAATGCATACGCCTCTGCACGCATAGGGTTTGTGTACGTGTGCAATTAATGGATCATTTTGCTTTTACAATAGTTATTTGAGCTCTATAATTTTTGCTTCGCCGGCTTACATAATTTTTTTTTTCACGTCCTTACTTTCTAACAATTCGATCTGCTCGCGTGCACGTGTGTGTGTATTCTGTCACGAATGAAACTTTATTTATTTATTTTTAGCTTTGCTGTCGCTCGATTTGATCGAGGATTGGCAAATTTTCGTTTAGAAAAAATTTCACTGAAAAATCAATTTCGGATGGGCGAAGGAAGTATTTTACAAGAGTTTGAACGAAGGCTATATTATTATAAGCTCATTCGCGTTTCGGGAATTCGCCAAGCATTGGTATTTACAGTGTTAAAGTCGTCGTCCTTGGCGGATTCCCTCAATGCGAATAAGTGTGTTTGTTTGTATAATTTAATCGGCATATTCACGTATCAAAGCTTTTTTTTTAAATAACTTCGCGTGTGATTCGTACACGTGTATTATCAATTAATTGCCAATAACATCGTTCCAATTGACAGTCGTTGAATTTTGACGTCTTGAGAAAATTGACATTCGTACATGTATTCGTGACAAAATAGAAAATACAGCTTGTTCTCGACACAAATCGCCTTTACGTAGTTTTTCGTTATTTTTTTTTTTTTTTTTTTTTGTAACAGCAATATTATATATCGCAGCGAACCCGCGCTTTGGATCTTCAAACCACCACCAGAGCTAAGGCTTTTTTTGAATATCCATATTCTCATATCTCGGGCCTTTATACACGCTCTCGGACTCTCAGTATTTCGTGTAACCATAGCACATAGATGCATATGTATGATAACGCACATCCACAAGTCGTATATGTGTGTTTGTCCTGCCTTTTATTGGATATACTCACTTTTGTGACTTTAAGGTACTTTCACTCGCATGCGCAAGAAATTACGAAAGAATTCGCGAAAGAACTGAGTAATTTGTATATAATACGTATGTTACAGCTCTGACTAAGAAAATAGAGAACATTATTATAATCTTTGAGATTTTCCTTTTGATTATTATAACGTTTCTTAAACTGCCTAATAGTTTGGAAATCATGAAGACTCACAGATATGTCGGCAACGATAAATCAACGTTAGAATAAATTATATAGTTAAATTATAAAAAGTATAATATATAGCTTACATTTATTTACAAAAAATCTATGTACAGAATTTTTCAAAAGATCATTGTATTTTTCATTCAATCGAAATATAGAATCAATTTTTTATGCAGTAGATATGTGCACGAATGAAAAATATTATGATGCTTCAAGAATTCAATTGAAAGCTTACAAAGTATATTAGTACCAAATCATCGGATTTTGGCGAATCAAAAGCAATTTTGCCAGAATATTTTTCACATAGTATAACGAGATATCAGCTTTCTTTTAGTAACATCAACATTTGGTATAAACTCATATAGATCACTTCGAAAGTTACAATGAGATAACAAACTTTCGCTGCTTAAATACTGAATCAACGAGAGGGAATAACAAAATATATCTAGGATAAACCGTCGGATTCGAGCCGAAAAATCGTCAACAGAGCGCATGCGCACATATACATTTATGCATAACAGTTACTCCCCTTTTCCTGCCTCCCCCTTTTCTCTTTAAATTCGGCATCGTCACGTATGCGTCATCAATATGTACACATTTGTAATTACAGTAGTTTCATTGTATGTACATCTAGTATTGCTGTTTTGGCCACCCCCGAGTGCATTATTTTATTTTAATTTTTTTATTAATTTTACGGCGCCGCGCGGGGTCTGCTCGCCTCACTTTGTTTTCTGCCTTGCTTTCGCCGTTCATACTCGTTATATGCAATATCGTTTTTAATTATATTATTATTTCTCATTATCGTAATTATTTATTTATTATTAGGTCCTTTCTCGTCGAAACTTCGTAATCTACGTGTTGTTGTTGTTTTTTCTTACTCTCGATGCGCAACTTTTATGTGTGGCTTTGTGTATACATGAGAGACTGTGTGTGTATATAGTGTAACTCAACGAACGAGAGATTGCGTTAGGTGTGTGTGTGTGTGTGTTTGTGTGTAGATTAGTGACGCGTTTGTTTATCATATGACTTCTCACTTCAATTAAGGCCAATAGATTGTTATGTATATTTATAGACTTTATAAATTTAAAAAATCAAAGAAAGATTCTTGTGATTCCTCTCATACTCTCTCTTTTTATACAGTGTGTGGCTCACCTTGAGCCATTTGCTTTTCAAATTTCATATCGGCGAAATGATAAACGAGACTTTACAGTGTAATTCACGAGTTTATTCGAAAAAACAGATCTACGATGCTTCGTTTTTGAAACTATGCACAGTAGATCTGCTTCGTCGAATAGACATTAATAATGTATGTCAACTGCACATAGCGATGTGAATAAAAAATCGTACACGCAAATGTCGTAAGGACAAGAAAATGCCAGACAGAGAAAAGAAAAGATCATCACCATACTCGCTGACGAACGATTGTGCTGATTGAAAACTTAGACATTCGAAGCGTTCCGCACATATTACCATGTGTATTTTAATATAATTCACTATAGAAATTTACAAACTCCTTCATCGCCCGCACTATTGACGCGAAATCGTGTTATATATATATATATATATATATATATATATATATATATATATATATATATATATATATATATATATATATATATATATATATATATATATATATATATATATATATATATATATATATATATATATATATATATATAATATAGCAGCGTACTTTACTTTTTGTTCATTTCTCTTTTTTTTCATTTATATATAACGAGAGTGTATAGTAATGTCAGTGTGTAAATTATCGCCTAACTCATCGCCGATTCTCCCATATAGTAATTAATTTTTTTTTTTCATTTGTTACTTCTTATCATACATGTACAGAGTATTTATACGCGAAGCGCGCAACGCGATGCGTTCGTTACTCGGTAATCTCATCAACGTTTTTTTCCGCCGATTTCTTCGTCGAATTTTTATCTGCAAAGTGCGTCGAACTAATTTTTTTGTATCATCGCTAAGACGCGCCGCTTGTGCCTATATGTCTTTTATATTTTGACTCCGAGTGTAAAAAATGAACGAGAGTACTTTCTTCGTCGCTTCGTACAGTTATAGCTTCTTTTTTACATCAGTCAATTGACAGTCACGAGACTTTTTCACGTGTCCGGATATCTCTAGGGCAATTCCTTGGGGGAAATGAAGATTCTCGTAAAAAATATATTTTAAAAAACTTCTCTGATGTATCGACCGAGTGCTATAACGTAAAATTTACTTTTTGTACATGATTTATAACGTTGATTGTATTGCTAACTTTCATCATGTTTCTTTAACTTTAAATTATCGTTAAAAAAATATTGAATTTCCAACGTAAGAAAAAAATCTCGAAACTGTCGTCTCCGCTGTACGACACCCTTATACATTATTACATTGTTTCTCCCGCAGGCGCCCGCACATACCTAGGGTATATATCGTCGCTCTTTCTCTCTACCCAACCTCTCACAACCTCGCGTGCCCGGTGATATATATTTTTTTTTTCGATGTCTCTCGAAGAATAAAAGCTGGTATTTATATCTGCTTGCCGCAAGCCGCAACAAAGCTTGAGTATCTTTGTTTACAACAATTTTTGCTTTTTAATTTTTTACGCTTTTTAAGTCTTGCGCTCACGCACGCGTGCATACTGCTTGTTTTGTGTACAACGTTTAGCGATATAAGTGCCGTGGTCGAGCCCTCGATGGCGCTCACCATCTGCTTCTTCCTTGCACATGTATGGAGTAAGAATATTTTCGTCACGGCAGAGGAGAGGAGTCGTAATATTTACATGTTTGAGAATCAGGTTTTCAAGTAGATAGTCCCGAATTTGGTCAGACGCGCCAGGTATACGATGGAAGAAGCAAAGCGAGAGCGCCATCGAAGGCCGTTTCAACTTTCCGGAAACACGTCTAACTTGTTCAACAACAATTTCCCTCTGACTCTCGTCACACTTTCTCTCCCTGTCTCTAAAATACTCAGCAGAACGTACTCTCACGCACACTTTTGTCTGTTGGATTATTACAATACTCTCCCTCGTCTCTCACTGTTTCAAGGGGGTTTTTGGGAAATTTTCGCGGAGCTTCGAAGCTTATGTACCTTATATACGCATACGCATTATACTTGTATCCTAAAACTCGAAAAGTCCTAGTAAAAACCTGGCGTTTTATCGTTTATACTCTCATTACAATTATATGTATAATAATAAAGAAGCGTATAATAAGTGTGTCTCGCGCAATGTTCGCTTCGGAGTGCATATCGTTTTTATTACACGCTGTTTTTTGTTATAATCTTCCTCCCTTCTCTTTGTTAAATTACGCTAGCTATCGTTATATGTATATATGCATATCGAAAAACGAGGGGGACAGGTAAAAGGGTCAGAGGATGTCGGCAGGAGAGAGAACAGGAGGCGAACGCGACGACGCGCGTTCGATAGGCGATTCAGAGAGTTGGAGGTGGAGTGCTTTGCTCTTATGTGAACGTCGTGTCTTCGGAGATCGTGAGGTACTGTACATTTTTTTTCGGTTTTGAAAAAGAATCGATATAATGTGAGATTCGAAGCTATAAATTAAAAAAAAAGTTACTCCACTGTTGGTTAATAGCAAAAATACAACTAATTTTGATTCAATGACTCCGTAGTAGAAATTTACACTTGGCTGTACAGTGTACAGTCTCCGCAAGTGTGCACACTCACGAAAGCCGAACTGTGATTACATGGGTAGTATATAGCGTCAACGCAAGCGATACGACACTCGCGGTCACATAAAAGAGAGAACTCGGTCGCACCTCGGACCACGAAGGCATGGGGTATATTCGGAATAAACGCAGTATATATATATATATAGTAGAGGGGGGAGGTGCGCGCGGTGACACACACGTGACAACTTGGGTGATGAGTGCACGTGCGCGGGACCGTAGTGTCTTTCTTTGTGTACAACGTGTGTAACTCGTCAATTTGTTCTTTCTTCTCTCGTCTTCGTACAACTTTATAAGTATTTTTTTGTCTGTATTTATATATGTATATTTATGTATTTATGTATATTCACGTGAAGAATCGCAAAATCACAAGACCGACCACCGCCGCGCTGAGGGTCGGTCGCGCCTGCACTAGCCTTGAAAAAAAATCCTCTGCCTGCGCTGCTCTGGAGAAAAACTTTCACAAGTAGTCACGGCTGGGCCTCGGCGCGGGCCTCTTCCTCTGCTGCTGCTGCGGCTGCTCCTCGGATCCGGCGTCGCTGGGCTCCGGGGGCAGCATTTGCGTGCTCTCCGTAGGCTCGGACGGGCTGATGGGTTGCGAGGCCAGAGGCGCCAGTGGCGCCGCCCCCTTGTTCCGCGATTTGCTTCTGCGCTTGCGCAGTATCAGCGGCCCGAGGGCGCCACCTGTCGTCGTCGCAGTCGACGACGACGCGTCGGCTGCTGTGGTCGATGAGGAGCCCGAGGCCTGGCCCAGTCGCTCTAACAGTTCGCGGCTGGCCTCGCGCGATCTCTCGCCCGTCGTCGACGACGACGATTGGTGATGGTGATGGTGGTGGTGATGCGTCGACGAGGACGACGAGGACGAGACACCTGGCGGTGCCTGGCAGGAGGAGCTGGGCGACGGAGACTGATCCTTCGGCAGCAGACGATCCGTCGCCGAGGCCGGTGGATCGCTGAGAAACCAGTAGGTTTTACTATGACGGAAGTGGTAGGGTCAGTTCTCGTGGGGTTGGAGAGGCAAGTGCATTGGTTATTGAACGTTTTTCGTTTATACTGTAATTGGGCAAACCTGAGAATTTCGCGAAAGCAACCCTTTCAAATAAGACTATTATTTCTGCTTAGTTAGCAGTTGCCCCTCGAGATGCAAAGCGAGTTTCAAGCTTTGGATTAACCGGAATCGAATTTCAAACTCTGTTACGTAGTTTCCCCGAGTTATGAGTTCTCAGAATTGCAATTAGAGTCTCTTCTTTTTATAGGTGAGAGACACGATATCGATACAGATTTGATATTGCGCAAACTTCAAAATTCCCATCAACAGTATGGTTCAATAATCAAAGCACGAACCCCTAAAAATAACATAGATTTAAAGCATTTTTCATTGCAAAATATTGTATGTCTAGAGCGTATGTGTTGTAGCTGATAAAATAGTGTGAAATATACTTGGTAACTGTGCTCAATGAACTCAAGTGATAAAATGATTGCAAGTTGTTCATAGATGGATATTTCTGCCCCATTATTCTGCTTTAAACATACTTATTGGAGATTTGGTCAGGTATTTCGTTAAACCAGTGATTTGTAGAGTACCTACCATTTTGGTTTGTATATACCAGCACGGACCCAGTTCCTGATTAGGACCCAATTCCTGCTCAAAGCGCCACGGAAAATTGCGAAACAAAAAATACATAATTTCAGTTAGGGATTCCTGCTATTAATTTTTTTGCAGCTTAGACAAGTCAGAATTTTATTCTATCGCTGAAGATGTTGATTTTTTTTTCAATAAAATATTATCAATAAGCTCATAAAGTTACTATTATTCGTTATATATTACGATCCAAACAGAGAAGATAAAGTTTTCTTTTTATTTTGTAACAGTTTAAATTTTGATTTCAAATTATTTTAAACACTAATATTAAAGATAGGCCACAGGCTCTCATTACAGTTAACATGGACATTCAATCATGCAGAGACATTTATAGAAGAACTATAAGAGTTTTCTAAATGATTTGATATCGTGGTTCAAGTTTATGTTACAGTCCACCGAATGGTTATGTTAGAAAGTTTTATATACAGTAGGAGATAGTAGAGCTAGTAGTTTAGTGATTACTTCCAAATAATGGGTTACCATTTACAGACTATTATAATACACTTATAATACAGCGATTTTTATGTATTTCATGCGATTTTGATTTGCTCTATTCGATAGGTTTGATCAGAAACCAGGTCTTTTGATTCAGGCATAAGGTAAATGCATCTATTTAGTTGATAGAGAACTAAAGGTTTTTTTACAATCAGGGCAGAAATATTTAGTAGAGAGTAGACAGTTAAAGTTTCATATTGAGTGTTGGAGTGGGTTACAGTCAATATAAATTTGGTGTTAACCAGATAGTGAGTGCATGTGGAATGAGTTTTTAGATATAGTTGTGCTTGCATATAAGGTATAATAACATGCTGAGAAGAAAAAGTATTATTGCTACTACAGTCAATCGAGCACGTGGATTCATTCATACTAGGGGTAGGTGCTGTTCTACTAAAGTATCATATGCAGACAAATTTATTGATAATCGATCGTGATTACTTATCTAGGTTTACAAAATTCCTATTCCCTGCCGAAACGAATCTTATATATCAGAATTCGAATTTTGCAACCTTTGAAATTTTCAAAGCACACACATACCATCGACCACTCACACCTCTAGCTTATACTGATCACATCACGACTCACCTCTCCCTGGTGCTGGTCTGTGTCCCACTGGGCGAGGAGCCAAGCTTCCCCGAGGCAGAGGAGCCAGGTTCCTGTCCGGTGGGCGATGAGACGCAGCTTCCCGCCGCCGACTGGGCCGCCGCAGCCTGTACGAGCAGCGCCGGCAAACTCGTGGCTACGGGACTCTGGACGGCGCTGCCCGGCTGACTGCTGCCGGCGCTGCCACCTGACATCGCCGCGACCATCGCGCTCAGGTTTGCCCGTGGCGGCGATGCCAACAGCTGAGGCGAACTCGCCGGCGGCGAGGCGCCTGTCCCCGTTGCCGTCGTTGCCGGTGGCGGACTCGGGGCCGGCAACCGCGTCATTAACGTCTGCAGCATGTCCTCGATCTTCGCCAGGCGCTGGTTCACCCGCTGAACCTCCAGCTTTAGATCGACCTTCACCTAATTTTATTTTCCAAATAATTATTTATTCTTCTAAGCAAGATCACTAACTATATACAAAAGACGCATACCTCGAGCACAGCCGCGAGTATCTCGCGCTCGTGGCTGGGCTGCGTAATGAGACCGCCGTCGTAGCTCTCGAGCTTCCTCAGCTGCAGCTGTTTCGAGTCTTGAAGCGCCAGGGTCTGGCTCTGGATGGGCGCGTCTTTACCGGCGGCGGATTCCGCGACCTCCTCGATCGTACCGCCGAGTTTGCCCAGTTTTGGGAAGACCTTGTTCGTGCCGGCGCTCGAGCCCGGTCGCGAGTCCCTTGCGCTCAGCGAACGCTTGAACGGTTCGGGACCACCACCACCACCGTCGCTGCCGGAATCCAGGCTCGAGCTCCCTGAAATCGTTGATTTTATCATCAGTCGTGTTTTGATTTTTCTGATCGGACGGGCTTTGGTATTTTTCTTGTTGAGGGAACAATCGGATACGGTAGCCTATTGTCTAGCTTATTAAATATTGTATCGTGGAAAGTTTCATGCTGAAAACTGACGAAAACGTTGGTCACTCTGTCGGTAAAACAGAGTTTCGGTAAACAGCATGAAACCTTTGCGAGCTTGTCTTACTCGGAGCTTCGCTATATCATATATTACAACTCGTATACTTGTAGATGTAGGGGATTCTTGCTTTGTGTGTATACATCGTTATATATAGTACATACTGGGCTTTTTATGTGTCCAAAAGGGGTCAAGTATACATCAAGAATTTCAAAATTGAGGAAAACACTTGGGATAAAATAGGTTGCACATTTTTTTATTTACACTGTTGGCATGATTTTAATTTTTCGTGGCAAACAACTGGAGCAAAAGTAATATACCAAAATCAACACTCAATATCAAACAGGAATACATAAGCAATATTAGCCAATAAGTACTTAGTAGCAGTTTACAGAGGTACTCCATAATAGCGTCTTGATCAGGCAGAACTGATGCTAACTTATCAGACATACTTTTTGTATCTGACAGATCGTCGTCCAGTTCCGTTTTCATCTTCGCAACACCTCCACTTTTTTTGAGGTCTACAATATCAGAGTTTTGAAATGTCTTCATTTTTAATACAGCTCTTAGGCCTTGCTTAGCAAATAGAAATTAATCAAACTCCATGAAACAATTGTTCTCTTTCGAATGAAAATATGATGTCGCTCAGTTTTCATTACTCGTACTCATAAATCATTGATCAGAGACGGTAAGTTATCGTTTAACCGAACACGCCGATTTCGTCTTTACGTCTGAATAATCATTTCAATCACTACAGATTTTAAAAAAGTGAATGCACTCCGTCGGTAAAACAGATTGTCGGTAAAGATTAATCAGGCGTATTCCGCTAAATTCTTCAAATTGAATCATGACAACAATAAAAAAAGAAGAATAAATTATAATACTAACCGAGCAACCGACCCCACTTGCTTGGCCTTGCGCGTCCGGAACCGGTCTCCTCGTTCGAGGAGGAGACCTTCCTGATTTGCGAGCCGGTCTCAGCTTTTTCGTCTTTGCCGTCGCCCTTCTCCACGTCCGCCGCATGTCTCTCTCGCCTGAACCTGAATTCGAGACAAGAACAAAGCTGATGTGAGATTTTTTCAAAGGATTCGCAGCTATTTGAAATACCAGAGCAATACATAGCTATAGAGGATTCGAAGCTTTATCTATTATGTTTAAAGTAAATTCAATTAATTTTTTTCTGTTTACTTTTTGTTTGGGGTTTAATATATGTACGAAAAAAGTAAGCTTCGGCAATGCGCAGTCGATACAAAATGTAAGTCCAAGTAATTGTTCTTGTCTAATTAATATAGGCAGATACAATGGGAATACAATATTGTGTGAAATATAATACTGTATAATCGATTCAATAACATGTTTGATTAATTGTAAAAATAGCATCATAAAGTACGATCTACGATTACAAAGTCCGTCTGACAAATGATATAGCTCTGCATTCATATTTTCTTTCTGTACAATGTTTGCAAGATGGACTTCGTAACAATTGCACTTTTAAGTAAAATCGAGCTTATACGGGTGTTCGACGCTTTAATTGTTCGGGTTTCACGATTCAATTCATTGCTACTGAGGCGCTAGAATAATAAATTGTCTTAGAATATAAACTATGTATAATAATAATATAACAATAATAAATATGTAATAATAGTAAATAAAAGGGCACAGCTCCATTATATATTTTTTATTTTTTTGGTGTTCACGAGCAACCTACTTTGGTGTGCCTACAGGTTGAAGAAAAACGAAATAGATATTATTGGTGTAAGAGTCTGGCATTATTAAAGTGGCGGTAATCAATCAAGTAAATAAATAGTAAATAAAATTTTCAATAATCAATGCTGTATAAATATTGCTTTACGGTAATATTGAATGTGCATTTAGATAGTGAAGGTATTTATCCATCGCGTATAATGTTGGTTATCATATAGCGCGATAATATTTGTTATAGTTTTTGTAATTCAATTTTCGAAAAGTTACATAAGATAAAAAAATGTAATTGATAAAATGTTTGGATAAATAATTATAGTGCAAGCCATTGGATTAGTGTTCAAAAATTCGTTATTCATGGATCGAAAAATAAAATTCGTTGGGTGTGTTTTTACTTACTTTCATTTTACTTACTTCGTACGTGTAAAAAAACTTACAATTAAATTTGCGAAATTATTTACAATGTATATCTAATAATGCAAAAATATTCGTATCCATCTACGTTCTAATAAATTCGCCATTTTATTAAATAGTGAAGAAAATTTTTTCGCATAAATTGCCAAAAAAGCTGTATTAAAAGAAATAATAAATTCTCTATTGTCATTCGGATATTTACATTACATGCTCTTTTTACAAGATTCTGTAAAGATAATACAGCATTGATTATTCGAGAGCAATATAGCGTCACTTTATATAATTTATATACTAGTACACATGAAAATTTCATATACTCAAAAATCTATTCAATCTACGGATTGAGCAAAATAATGATAAGCTTCAACGTATTTGAAGTTTTCATTTTTTATCATACGGTTTTAATATTATGTTGTATTTCTAATATTAAAAATTTAAATACGGGTGACAAAGATAAATTTGAATCCTAGAGTGTATCTTATGCATGCATCGCATATATATCACGCGAAAATTCTAAGATTGCTAGTACTGGAAAAAGAGAGAATGTGTAAATCGTTGGAATCGTTACAAGTTCCTTACGTAAAACAATAAAATAAGCAAATACATAAGTGCTCGAAAATCTAGGAAATGGTTAATCAATTGTGAATTGAAAAAAAAATAATATGAAAATTGAATATAAGAAAATTACTAATTTTTTCCAGTAAGTACAATGTCTAAGAGTAAATATAATTTCATAAGCCTAAAAATTTAATTCGGTAACAAAAGCAGCTACGCAAAACGAAGATTCAGATTCAGTAGATCGTAAATGTATAGAGGAAAAGAAAAAAAAAGATAAAAGAGATTTGAGTAATCAAAGTGTATAAACATTTTCTCTATTCAATACTGGCAATACGTTTCTGTACCTCTCAGTTAATAACTTAGGTAATGACATACTCTAATTATGAAAAAAAAATTGAATATCAAAAAAATTTTTAAGAAAATGCGCATAACTCTCTAAAGGCGTTTATTTTACAGCACTCTAGCATTCATGTAAGTATATATTGAAATGATTACATCCGAAATGATCGTTTATCTATGAATTCATGAAGCCTGGAGTTTTCTTAGGTATTTCGCTTTGCAAAACTCGTGTTACACGTACTTCAAATATCTTCATCGTCAGTTTGATTCTAACGACGATATTTGTAAATACGAGTAACGGCAGTTTTTAATGAGACAATGGTTGTAACACACGTGGAAATATTTACGTTTACATGTAAAATATTGATGCTTAATCTAGCTTTATAATACGTGTTCAATTTTTGGATTATGAAAACCAAGTGAATTGATGAACTGGGAATTGAAACGGATGTCCAATGATGAGGAAAAAAAAACAAAAAAAAAAACCTGAATAAATGAAGAGACGAAATAAAAATACAAAGTTTTACGCAGTTGCTGCATAATAATACTCAATGGGTCGTAGGTGATAGATGGCGACTATTGTTCAATATAACGTAATCGGAGGGGTATATATAGATAAGTAATCAGAGCGAGATATAGTATAATAAAAAAGGGCATTTATACATAAGTCGATATATAATAAAAAAACATAAGGTTTTGGTGTGTATATATATATATATATATATATATATATATATATATATATATATAATGTATATAATAGCTATTAGAAGATAATAATAAAGAGTATAGGAGTACAGGATAGATATAGACATAGATAGATATAAATATAGAGAATAATAATAAAAAAGTCGCTTTTGTTTGTTAAAAAAAAATTCGAAATAAATAAGATAAATGAATATACGTAAGAAATGAAATTGCCTAAAGCTCGGCCAGGGCGGCAGTACAGAGACGGTGAGCTCCTCGTCCGAGTCCTGGTTCGAGCGATTGCTTGCCCGGCCTGACATCGTGATCTGCGGCTCCCCCTCGGTCTTGAACCTTTGGATTTAGCGCGCGTGCAAATTGCCACAACAATAGTTTCTTTTCAGCTTCATGATTTTTCACACATTATACTCGATTTTTTTTTTTATTATAATTTTTGTTCTTACTACTATTGTAATGTGCTCTCAATACCTCGATTTTTTTCATACTATGCTAGAAGCACTTTTGCGATCGTCGGATATAATAAACAATAATAAGGAAAGAAAAAAAAATACGTGACAAAAAGATACAATATGAGAAAGTATATACTTGTATACACGTATTTATGATTCACTTTTATAACATGTAGTTTAACGGCTGAACGTCGAAACTTGACAATACAATTTTTAAGGATACAGTACAAACTAATGTATTTAACGTTAACTAACGGTAAATATTGTGAGGTTTCGACTGAGCTATTTTATATAAACACTATAGATACGTAAGTATAATATAAGAATGAAGATAAAGTATAGAGAAAAGACTTTCTTAACGATAAACTGTTGAAAACAAAACCTTATACGCTGTGATTATTTACAAAAAGTGAGCATCTCCTTTCTTACCTCGAGAAGATCTTTCGAACCAGATGGTCCTGCGATTGATCCAATTGCGGCTCGTTTTTCCGCTTCTCGGCCAATTCCTTTTCCCTGCGAACGTCGGCAACTTTTCGGAAGATCAGCTGCGAACAAAAAAAACATCACGTCGACCGTCCTAAAACGTAATTTGAAAAAAAAACTGCTTTGATTGTACAAAGAAAGTCTTGCCTAGGAAATAATAGACGCAGCGTGTACACCGAATCTCTAACGAGACCTCATAATCAAACGCAATTAAAGTTTCAAGAGGAGAAAGGCGCGCGGGAACAATGGCTTCGCCTTTTCAAACGCTCGTTGGTAATATATCGGGGGGAAGTACGGGGGAAGGTGAGCAGTGCGCGTGCGCGCGTTGCTGTCGTCGCTCGATATTCCATAGCAGACGACCCCTTCGTACCTAACCTCAAATTTCTCCAGAGCCACTGCGAACTTCGCTCGTTCCGGGAGGATGAGTTCGTTTCACAGTTTGCATATCAAGTGACTCGAGGAAGCTCGTGTCAGCCGTTGGTTTTTCATTCTGGAGCGAGTTTATGGATTATTGGAATCAAGGTTCGCTTGGGGCATCGATCTTTGTCTCGTCGTCGAGTGGGGTACACTCGTGACCTAGTTTTCTGTCAGGTGAGATAACGGAGTTGTTGTGTTGTTTTCCAGATGGGTCACGGATCGTCGAGTCGTTCGGCTTCCTCCAACATCCTGTCCTCGGAGGAGCTAACGCTGGTGGAGAACCTGTTCAAGTCCATGTCGCGTAGTTCTGGCTCCATAAAGCGCGAGGATATCTTTAAACACTGGTCGGTGCACCTGGATGACATTCTGTTGCAGTTCGTAGTGAGGTTCCTGTGCCATGAACCAGGAAAGAGAGTCTCCGCTGTCAATGGAGAGAGCTTTGGCAGGCTGTACGTATACGCTGTGAGGGGCAGTTCAGAGGAGAGGACAAATTTGATATTCACTGGGTATTCGGATGAGGACCAGAAGTACGAGATACCTACGCAGAATTTTCTACAGTATCTCCAAGCTACTATTAATTCTTATCTGACGCTGCAGAAGAATTGTGCCAATGCTCACTTTAATACTTGGAGTAGTATTGGGTGTACGGTGAATAAGAGAAGAATCAGCATGAGGTCTCGCACTCTGTGCGAAGATCTTGTCAAGTATGGAGACACGCTGACCTTTGACCAAGTGGAGACTTGGTTCAGGCAGGCAGCAACGTTCAAGACAATTCAATCGCATGTTTTTCAGTGCCTGTTTTTAGTGTCACAGAAAAAAGGTGACAAAAATACGTCCGCAAGGATCAACGAGTTAAATCTCTTGCCACTCTGCCGAGGCTTGGAGAATATTCCTCACTTTCCCAGTATACTTGGCCTTGGGGATGTTCTGTTCCTTAATCTCAGCTTGCCTCATGAGCTGCGCAACGAGTGGCGTTTTCTGTTTTCAAGTCAAGTACATGGGGAGTCTTTTTCTACTATGTTAGGAAGAATAACTCTGCAGGGAGCAACAATCATAATTCTCCAAGACACGGATGATCATGTGTTTGGAGGTTTCGCATCTGACAATTGGACCCTGTCGCCAAACTTTGCCGGCAATCAATCATGTTTCCTGTTTCAACTAGAACCACAAATTCTGACCTTCCCAGCCACCGGGTACAATTCTCACTACCAATATCTGAATTTACATCAGCAGACGATGCCTAATGGATTGCTAATGGGTGGTCAATTAAATTATCCCGGGTTGTGGCTAGACTGGGAGTACGGCCCAGGGAAATCTAGTGTATCATGTACGACTTTCCAGAATTACATACAACTAAGCGGCAAGGAGAATTTCACACTCAAGCACTGTGAAGTTTGGGGTGTTGGACCAGTACCTGAAGTGGACGAAGAGGAAAGAGATTCAAGATCTGTCCTGGATCAAGATCCCACCTCGAAAGTTCTATTGGAGTTGTCCGGTAAAAAAATGCACAGCGAGGGGCTTCGTGAGAAAAAAGAGTAAGCATGAGTTTACCGGAGTGTACAAATATTATTTTTCGCACCATCTTATCTGACTCCTACTTTGGTGTAAATATGTGAATCGCGGGTCGAATCAAAAGTGCAGTCATTCTTTGGTTTTCACTTAATTTTTCCATTCCGAATCGCATCACATATTTCAGAACCAAACTAGGTGTGGAGGCAAAAAGTGAAACGTAGAGATAAGAACCACTCTAACTGTGTATCGGTTTGATATTCCTAAGCAGAGCAAGATTCAGCAAAGTAGCGGGTGACAAATCTTGTGACTCTATTCTCTAGTCTTGTAAGAGATATTCGCAATAAGAGCTTCGAGAACGAAATGTACCACACACTATCGAATCATTGTAAACGAATTTTATCGATGTTTTAGTAAATCCGTCAAGGTGCAGTGTCAATTTAGTATCTTGAGAAGTTTATCATGTATTATAGTTTTTAATATATAACAGAAAATATTAATTATGCCTCTTGCTTTTTTTTACTTGAATTTACATTGTAAAGATGTACGTATACCACACACACTTTTTGAATTTTATGATTGTGTATAAAACGAAGTCGATTATAAAAGAGAAAAGAAAAGTAATTTCTATATGTGACTTTACAATATATCAAGGGAAAAAAGTGTTCTTTCAAGATTTAAAATGACCATATATTATGAACAAATGAAAAAAAAACAAAGAAAACTATATAGTTAGGCGAAGAATTATTGTAAATAATGCAAAGCCGATGTGAAGCATCTTCACTTCGTTATATAGTAATAATCTTTTTTGCCATAGTAGAAAAGAGATAACTTATCGTAAGCTATCAGAGACCATCGAATATTATTCGAAGGAGCATCGAAAGCTGTATAAAAAAAGGAAGAACTTTTAATAGTGAAAACAAAATAATAACAATAACAATCTTCGTGGCAGACGATTATCGAAACTGTCGGAAGCTCGTCGTGATTGAAGAAACGGCCTTTAACAAATGTATTGACGCAAATATGTATACCGTTTGTTTTTCTATCACTCGTTATATTTGTTACTCAATTCCAGATATTGAGCTTTCTATCTATGCATTGTTTTTGTCGTAGTGCGTGAGATGTATATTTCATTGAAAGAAAAAAGCTCTGAATTTTCCAGAATGCACAAACTTTATTCTATATTGTGAAGAAGTCTGTTATCGAATATAATTAAGAGGAATAAAAGAAAAAGGTCAAAACGAAATATACACGTGCTCTCTTATTTCCTCCCTATCGCGAAATTTTTGTTTGTATCGAGAAAGTCTAAAAATATCGATCTATTTTCGCGATGTTTCATTAAATTAAAAACGTTTCGGTATTTCGCGCTATTGAGCGCGAAATTGTATAGGGATTTGTCCCAGTTCTTGTTGAATTTCGCGAATTTCAATAGAGACTTTTACACCTGACACATATTTTATCGCTTTTCCGAATTTTGAAAGCTTTGAAATAAACCAGTCAACGGAATTTAAGTTTGAGTCCGATTTACGACTAAAGAATAGCCGTCGTATATTTAATAAGCTTTTACACATACATACGTGGAATTTTATCGATGCACACGCGGATATAAATCAATAAGAAAATTTTGACGCGTAGTTTCGAAACCTCGGTTACATAAATATGTGCAATGGTTCAAATTTTACTACACTTACCTAAAAATATAAATTTCAAATTTCGCGCCGCAATCAATCAAAGCAGCTTTCACAATCTTAACAATAATAACAACAAAATACTCACCCTGTGTCGAAGATTATAGGTGAGTATGAGATTGCGAGCGAACGAGTTGGCGAAGGCCTGATAAAAGTCAAGGACCTCGAGGAGCTTGTCGCGCTTGATGGTGTGCAGGTCGCAGTAGGTCAGAGCGCGCACGTTAGCCGCGCTCTGTCCGACCGCGTTGTCCTTCCAAAAGCTGTCTCCGAAAACGTCGCCTTTGCCCAGGATCGCGACGACCTCGTCGTCCTGGATGACCTCGAGGCTGCCCGTCACGATGAAACAGAGCGAGTCTATCGACTCACCCGTGTGATAGAGCAGGTCACCCGGTGCGCTGTGCGACATCGTGAAGTGCATCGCCAGCGCTCGCAAACAGCCGTCCGAAGCCAGTCTGCAATCGGGCACCATGTATCGGCTTTTTTCATTTACGATCTTTCGTTGTAGCGCGCTTATGGGCTAGCGTTTCGGAAGACTTGTTTATTTCGGTACAAATGTTTTATTGTCATTGAAACGTCGAATTAAATCGCTCTTGATTCCTCTCGATGGATCTATAATTGACGCGTACGTAAAACCGATTTATGAATATGAATGAGGCGAATCATTCGGTCGACGGCGATGCAGTCGGACTGAATACATTATTTACCTAGCGCCGATCGTTAAATTAAAAAAAGAGTATATGAATATCCTCGAGCGAATGCATGCAGTAGGCAATAATATTTCCTAGAAATAAATTAAAAACAAAACGAGCTCGAAAAATCACGCAAAAAGCCTGTTCCATCAGCAGTTAACCGTCGACGACACGAATGGACACTTTAATGTTGCAGTTGCCCTTGCCGTGTGAATATAGCGGGTACACAGCGGCGGAGGCTCAAGTGTATGTATATTGAGGTGAACGTGTTAACGAGTTACACGCGGCACACGGCACAGATGCGCTGACCCCTCGCGAGTATTACACGGAAGCCTAGTAGTAGTATACACGTGTCCCATGCAGTAACACGAATTCAAATTTCGCGCCTTAACTTTATTCAGAGCTTAATATAAAAAAAGAAATCATGCTTGTGTGTCACCTGAAGGCAGGATGTTCGTTGAAGACTTTCCGATTGAGATGTACGCATATGTCGGCTTTCATGTCTTTCGGACAGTAATTTAGTACCTTGTCGGTGTCGAGGCCCTTCGTCATTGCCCACGTACTGACTACGTAATCCATGACTCGTTCGCTCAGTGCCTTCGGCACCTCGTGCAGCTTCATGAATTCCCGCACGTTGTTCAGCATGTCGTGGTACTTCGCCGTGGCCGACGTCATCTGCTGGATGATCGTCGTCACGTGACCGAATATCGTTGCGTATAACAGGGCTATTAACAAAACCAATAACGAGCTGCGAGTTAGAATTGACGTTTGCTACTTTCTCCCAACTCTCGCGGGTAATCGCACGAGAGCTTATGTAAAACAATTTAATACACGCTGCGGTCTTTCTATTTCAATTCGCATCGGATGCAATATACAGGATGAAACGTGTACGAGGACGTTTATATAAATATTCAAATTTGGCGACTACGGGATTACCAGCTGGATTAATTCAACGTGTACAATTTACATTTTCCTCTAAAGAATACTGAAAGGACAATAAATGCATCGTACCTGTGATTCGCCACAAAACAAGCAACCTCCAAAAAAATTACCGACGGTCGGTAATCACATCTAAGTAAATGCCCCCCTTTTAAAAATTCAGTCGATCGAGCTTACCGGCGATGATCATCATGCAGATGGTGAAGATCTTCTCGTTGTCGGTCTCGGCAGCGACGTTGCCAAATCCGACGGACGTCATGCAGGTCATGGTGAAGTATAGCGCGGTCACGTACATGGTACGCCTCGAGGGTCCGGCCACGAGCTCCGGCGCCGTGCTCGCGTTCGTCCATAGATAGCTGTAAGGCGACTGCGTCACGTTCGCGAGCTTCCACAGCCACGAGTACTGGACGCCAGCGTCTGCATCCGATCGGCCTATCGAGTACCTGGAACATCATGCCTCCCTCGTGAATACACTGCAGCCCATATCGCGTCAAAAACGTCAATCGAAAGCGCATAACTTTTAATTAAGAGCTCGAGTATTATAGCATTCAAAATCAATTGGAAAAGATTAAGGTGATTATCCCCGGACGACGACGATGGCATTATATTTCGATGGTATATTTATCTCGTTTGAAAAGTTATTACTCGGCCAAGACTATACGACACTGTGCGGCATCAGCGTTGAAAAGCTCCGATTACTCAAAAAGTTAGACCGCGCGCCAACGCCACGGCAAAGTCAACCGCGGGAGTACTTGAAATTCAGTTCCGTCGGAGCTGAGAGAGGACGAAACTTTTCAGATGCGCTCGCGCCCCGCCGATGCCTACATATATACGTGGGATATAACGGCTTTTTTGCTCTCGGAGATGCTTATACCCAGTTACGAGGAAGTTTGCTTAAAAGCCAATAGGATTTACATTATTATACGCATATATCGGAAAGTTTTCGTCGAGTAAACAAGGCGTTTCCGTCCTCGGATAGATATAATAGTAGCTTACCAAATACAGGCGAGCCAATGGGCGACGAGCATATAGAAGCACAAAAGGAGTATCAGCATCGCCGCGCCGTACTCGAGGTATCTGTCGAGCTTGCGAACGACTCTGCCGAGCCTTAATAGCCTCACGACCTTGAGGGCTGAGAACAGACTCCCGATCCCGTCCTCGTCGTGGTCGAAGGCGTTGAACACATCGTAGGGCAGGCAGCTTAGCAGGTCAATTATAAACCAGGACTTTAGGTAGTTCATTCTTATCACCTGTTGGAATCAAATGAATTTTATCTTCTCTGTTCATTCGCTTAGAACATTTCATAAGAGAATAACACGAGACCTTAGGATCAGAGACGACTTCTCCGCCGGCGCCGACGAAAGTCGTGTGGAAGTTGAGGACGATGTCGAT
Organism: Nasonia vitripennis; assembly: GCF_009193385.2. NCBI lineage: Eukaryota > Metazoa > Arthropoda > Insecta > Hymenoptera > Pteromalidae > Nasonia > Nasonia vitripennis. Next base: position 30,843,366 of record NC_045760.1, on the reverse strand, counting down.
GAAGAAGATTACGTCGACGATGGTGTCGACCACGAGGAGAAAGACGTCCTCGCTGGTCTTGTTCTTGAAGGCGACGTTGTACGGCACCATTATCGCCGTGTAGAAGGTGAGGCAGAGGATTATCCAGTCCCAGATGGCTTTGAAGGCGCAGTAGTGCAGGAGGATGTGCGGCGGGGTCTTGGGCGCCTCTTGTCTGTACTGCGGCATCACGTCCCCGCTTAAGGACATCATCTGTAACAAGCATCGCAAATATATATACGCCTCGTCGGATTTTTTGCTCCATACCCTAGAGGCTGTACGTATATACACTCGCTCTCTCGGTTCTGTGTACACACGAGGTTTTTTTTTCCTCGAGAAGACAGCTATCGTTGGAATTTTCGCTGATTGCGAGTCGAGAGCTGGATTTGGGTATAATCTCGCTTTGATCCGAAACTCGCGACTGGGCAAATAAATCCTCGGGACTTTTGGAGGCTGTGTACGCCGCGCAAAGTATCGGAAAAGGAATGGATATGCAACATGTGCATTGCTCGCGTGCCATCTTTTTTTTGAGTCGGTGTGTTGTACGTACGGCCTTAGTACACTGAGATAAAATTGAAAAATCAATCAACAATGTTTAACATGCAAAAAATGTATTTTATTTCATCAATAATATTCATGCCAGAAGTTGGATCGGACACTCGAACAGTGTATTCATGACGACTTCTTCGAGATCCCCCCAAGTCAAGATGGAAGTGCTCGACGGCCAGTTGAATTCCATTATTCCGTTATCAGTGATAAACGTCCATAATACTCCATCGAGTGTATAGTAGCGTGAAAACCAATCTCAAAAAAAATCTTCACACGCACAACTAAATCTAGGCACACTTAGGTATAGTAAGAAAATATAGTACTTTGTCCGAACTCACATGACCCAGATGGGACTGTTTGGTGGTGACGGGTATGGCCGAGTCCTTGAGCGCGGGCAGGTGCGAGCTGAATTGCGATACGAGGACGGACCTGGACCTGGTGACGGATCTTGCGAGTTTGGCGAACTTGGACAGGCCACCTTTCGTGTCGTCCGTCTCGATGGGCTGCTTCAAGGCGGTTATGTCGCGAAACGTCAAGAGGAACAGGACCACCAGGTCCCGCTCGTTCTTGATCGGGGCGATCTGTAGCAGCAGCCATAGCGGCGTCTCTGCCGGACGTTTCGGGAAGAAATTACACTGCGTTAGCTGAGGGCTGCTTTCGTTCGATTTTTCGTTTTTTGCTTTGGAGCGTTGCGTGTACACGGAGAAGAAGAATTGTACTATGAGGAAAAAATTTTCTTTCTTTCTCCGTGCACGCGTTGGAATGAGTGATTAATCAAATTTTAAATACAAATTAACATACTGTAATCTATTGAATGTATTTACATCAGACTTGTAAGAAGTATAGTATATGCATTATATAGTACATAATCTTGTTTGTTATAATAAAAGAAGATCGAAGCAAAATGCGGGTATAATAAAGAAATGAAAAATAATAATAAAATATATGCGTGCGAGAATTATATAGTCAAAATCGAGCAGAATAATATGTACAGTTTTTTTATTAAACAGTGTGTTATAATAATATATTGCACAATATTGCACGTCTATGTATAGCTAATATACTAAGGGGATTAAGAGGTAAATGTTAGTCAAATAAGTATTAGTGATATTTTATAAGTTGTCGAGGTCACGGTAAGCCTGCATTACATTTCATTTGATTTTTACTAAGCGAAACACGACTTACCGACGCCTCGCTAACGAATATACAAAAAATTACAATCTCTGTATCATAAAACGAATATATACATAATAATTACAGTGTGAGAAAATGCTGAAAGGAGCAGATATATCTAACGATATAGTAATAATAATAATAAGGAATAGCAGAGTATATATTAATATATCTATAACGAGACAGAGAGAGAGAGAGAGAAAGAGAGAGAGAGAAGAGAGAAGAGAGAGAAGGAGAGAAAGAGAGAGAGAGAGAGAAAAAGAAAGTATGTGTCTACACTTAGAGGGACGTCGCTGGGAGAATGATACGAGGCGCGTGTAATTCAGTCGCGCGACGCCTGAATGAAAGGAAAAATTCGCGCGCCGTTACCTTTCAAGAAGCGCGAGCCGAGCAAAAAAATATTCGACCTACTTCCCTTTCCTGAACTTTTGCATCGCGTTTCTCCCTTTTTTTATCTTCTCTCTTATTCGCGGTGAGAAGCGCGAGGGTAAAAGCGAAACTCGATGCTTTTAAAGTAGGTGTCTACATGTATGTTTTATTGTTCACGAGCGTCGCGAGGTTTTTCGGGTTTTGGGGAAAGAAACTTTCATCGATACGCCTGTAATTAATCAATCAAAGTGTAAACAATAGCCGGTCAACTGACGCTTAATTATCCAATCTTCCCGAGTGTATAACAGGACGTGATAAAGCTCGGAAGTTTCCGACGACGCGAAGACAAAAGGCATCATCATCGAAAGGTCAACACACTTATCGATCATATCGCGGTTCTGGGACACGAGAAAACCATTAAAATCGAGCTCCTCGGAGTGCATTAAAATTTTTACGAACACCTGCATCCGCGAAGATCGATACACTACTGCGACGGAGGCGTTCACCTCATTTTCTTTTTCTTCTCGAATATAATATCTATTTCTAGAAAATAACCACTTCAATTAATTTTGCAGCGGTGAAAGTCAATGCTTTTCTCTTTAAAGCGCGACTAGTTTTTTCTTGATTAAAAAATTCCAACGGTGTGTACGACAAACCGACGCGATGAATGTGGAAAATTGCGATTCATCGAGAAGAGGGAAAATGAGAGGGAAACTGAGATGTGTGTTTTTGTGCCTACTTCTTTGTATGTCGTTTGTCTTTTTATATTTATGTTCGTTTAATATCTTCGTTTTATTATTGCGGCAACAAATTTGAGAAGAAGCAGCGCATTAATAAAAAAGAAATTATAAAAGTTACAAAAGCTGCCGTGAAAAAAAGCGCTATATAAGCTTCTAGATTTCATTCTTATAGAATTTTTATAAAAAACCTGTGTGTCATACCGCGTTCCGGGAAAAATTGTCGAATCTTTGAAACCTATCGCTTCGAGAGATTATGTATAAAATAGAAAAAAAGCTTTGAAGTTATAAGTGTGTATTTAAAATTCAATCAAGTGTGTGCGAATATCATTGCTCTAGATATATCTGAACTATAAACTATATAAGAGAAAAAACTGTGGATTGGAGCAACTAACTGAGCGAAAAATCTATGCCTGAAATATCTTTATTTTTCGCAAAGTTGTCCACTATAATTATTATATGATTTAAGCACCTTCCTTTAAAAAGTCCTGTTTTACAGACACACTCATATACATTTCCTGCAATGAAAATTCGTTAATTCAACTATACACGCTAATTTTTCTCTCACAAAATCTATATAAAATCGATAAAACAGGACCGCGGCAACCCCTTGACCTTCATGCTGAAAATACACGTTCGTTATATCGAATAGCTCTGAAGTATACAGATTCGTGTTGTATATACAGTCAAATGCCATGATTCAGTCCCTGAAAAGTCTCGACGGATGATACTTTGTAAAAGATTGAAAGACTGATAAAATCAATTATTCATTCATCTCGTATAAGGTACGTTTCGGCCGAAAGAGAGAGAGAGAGAGAGAGAGGAAACATGTGTTAGTGTGTGTTCGATTAAGCTCAGTATTTACATAACCAAGGCATGATTATTGTATGCATATAAGACCGTGTGTATACGTAGTTGTATTTCTCAAGGGTGTCGAAAAACGATATAGAATATAGAGAGAAGAAAGAGGTCGAGAGAAGGTCAGACAAGGAAGAGATGAGAGGGAGAAGAGAGAGATGACAGACGCGGTTATTATAGTATCATATAAGGAGCAAAATAGGGGGGCCGCTACGGTAAAAATAATCGGCACGACTGTGCCGACTCTATACTCTGGCTTTTTTTAGTTAATTCGTTATTTATATACTCCTCTCACTGCGCCTAGGGGCAAATAGGGCTGCCACCGTTAATTGAATCGACGTGTGTGTGTATGTACAATTCGGCCTGTTCCCCTTTTCCACATATTATACCAGATCTTAATTAGCCCGGCTTTGATCGAAAAAAGCTCCTTTTTCTTTTTCTTAATCATTGAAAACAAAACTATAAAATTTCGTCCGATGGCAGCCCCAAGTGCGATGCGAGCTCGAGGTGACTTACTGACAGGATTTTCTCTCACGAATTTCACATTACCTCGTGGGGTACCTTTAAAGAAAATTATTATTTTTTATTATTCCCTTCGGAGCTCACTCGAGATAATAAATATATGCTTGTTATATCGGCTGCTCTCTCGGGGAGAAAAATTTATGCACGCTCACACGTCTCTTGGAGATTATCGAGATTGTACACGTGACACTACGTGTGTGTGTGTTTTTAATATGATACTTCAAACAACAATTACGATAGTGTGCAATTAGTGCGAGGACGATGTGGGCGCATGAAATTTTCCTCCCGAGGGAGAGACTCGTTCGTGTATTATTTTATAATAGTTGCAAGTATTTACAGTATAGTGTGTGGTATCAGTCAACGAAATAATACTGTCTCTCTTTACAAGGACTATATATACTTTTGCATAATTAAGTTAGTTATTGTATTCAATTCACAACTGTTTATAATTACTCGATATACGTGTGCGATATACTTCATATGAATCTCAAAGGTGTGTGAGGGCATGAGTTTAAACGAAAACAATAAATCAGTGTCTCTCGAGTCGAGGATAATATTCATGTAATGAGCAAAGAAAAAAAAGGTCATGCATTGCGATATCGAGATTTATATAGGGATAATATCATGTAACGTCACATAAAAAAATACATACATAAAACGACCTATTCTATTGATACTGTGTGTAAATATATATATACGTTCATCAATGCACTCGTATGCAGTATACATATATGTCGATCCTCATATCACGTCGAAAACAAAAAATTCTCCGAACTTGCCGAAAAAATCGTACATGTATACGCGTCTGCGTGTGTATACACAGGATGCATCAGAGTATACGTGAAAGAGAGAAAAAAGGGCTGCGTTTGTTTCTCGGTATGTATAGCTACTCTCTGTTATTGTCGTTTTCTTTTTTTTTGTCGGAGGCCGTCTCGTCACAGGTTCGTTTCGGGATAGCCAATACTCACTGTTCTTTTTGTAAAGCAAAATCTCGAATTGGTCGCAGATCTGTCCCTCGAGGCACTCCTCGATCCGCGTAATGGTCTCTTTGTCGGTGAGCTCGCCGTACATGAAGCTGCAGCGACATGATTTTTGCATTACCTGCAATCAAGAGTCAAGTATGAACGATCGATCGTCTCATTTCAAATTTCGCGCGCTTTTGAGCTTGATTCAAAATTCACGAAAAAAATAAGAAAAATAATATCCTAATGATCCTTTCGCCGGCGATGTAAGACTAATAGCGCAAAAACACGATCCAAGTCCAGCGGGGCGCGATGGGGCAAAAAGCTGCGGCGCAGCTGCGCACATAAGCCAAGACCGAGCGCACACGGCGGCCGCAAATTAATTGTTTTCGCGGATATTGGCAGCGACCCGCGGGGCTTAATGCGAGCGTAAATCAGCCCCGCCTGGGTTTTGGCAAAGTTTCACCAGGAGTAGACCGAGATAAAGAGAGGATGTTAAGGGATAAGACGAAATTAGACGACTACATTCGATATTCAGGTATGTGTGTCATCGACGCGAGTGTGTTTTCCGAGAAAACAATAATTCTAGTTGTAATAATCGCTATTGAAATAAATATGAGCGTATGTGTGTACACGAAAGCTAAAAAAGACCGGGGGGAGTTCAATCGAGGTCGAGGAAAATAATAGCGAGTCGTGTATGTGCACGGATACGTATAACTAACCTCAGCCCGATTGTAGCCAGATATCTTGCAGAAGCTCTCGTTGCAGTAGACGATTGGAAAGTCGACGATCTGAGCGTTCGCCAATAGAAAACTGCTGTCGGCTGTAAAAATACAAACACAGAGAGAGGACTTTTAGAAACGTGAGATTGTCGCAGAAACACTATATTTTTCCGCTGGTGCAGCTTGCGTTTCATAAATCATCCCCTGGGAGGACTGTATTTTCTTACATATAGTCGGTTTTTTATTTATTTTTTCTTGGAAATATGTACAATTGATGCGGACGAGGATAATAGAACAAGTTGGAAGTCGTTTTGTGTACAATAAATCAGGGACGGCGAGAGATTATAAAAACTTTCTTCCCCGAAATCAGGATACACCCGCACAGCAAAGTTTCCGCGCGAGACAATAGCCTCGAATCTTATCGTCCCGCGTAACCGAAGAATTAAAAGTATAATTTAATATCTTCTCGCGGCCATTGTTGGGTAGTTTCGAGTTAATTTATATTATAAAAAAAAAAATTAAATTAAACCCGGTACACAACCCTCATTCGAACTTGCCGCGACATGCACTTGCAGCGGAGCGTCGTCCTGCGCAAATTCCATTTGGATTTCCTCCCGAAATATATACACGTACGTATACAGAGGGGTAAGCTCGTAGTGTATGTTTGCGAGTCGACGCGAAAAGGGATGCAGCGGAGAGTTAATTAAAGCGCGACGATTCGAATTTCTGCTTCTGTAATTGCCTCAGCGCTGAGACTACAGGTGGTTTTACTTGCAATTTTTCACCCCTCCATCGACCTCCGAATATTTACCCTCACGTTTTTCACCGCTTTTATGCACAGGAGAATAAACAACGTCGTGTATTTTATAAAAATGTCGTCTCCTGTGCAGCAGCAGCGGCGAAGAAGAATCGAATCGCGAGACAAAGTGAAAAAGGACGGCCGAAGCATGCGGAAAATAAAAAATAAAAGCGCGACGACGACGGGGGAACAAAGGGAGGAAGGGAGTAATCGAGAGTGAAACGTAAAGATTGATGAGCTTAGCGGACGGAAAATAGAGTCTGTTGATGTCTTTCAGCGCGACGAGCTATCTCTTTTTGCTTGTGTTTTTAAAACTGTGTATAAAAAGATATCGCTCGCGGGGAGTATAATTGACAGGGTTTTTAATGATTCCGACAACCGCGACGGCAATTATGGAGTCGCGACATCTTGTACACCCGACGCGACTATAAATTAAGTTCTCCGATGATTTGGCGAGGTTTATTGGAATTTTTAGATGAGGACGTATACACAAGATTGATGACCGTAAAGCGTGTGATCGATCGATTGTTTATGTCCCGGACCAGCCGCTGAGATGGGCAGCTTTCGGAAACAAACGCAAACACGCGACTAAAACCCGATTAATAAACACCGGCATATCCGAAAGACAAACACGCAAGTTTAGTGTCGGTGAAAGAGACGTTCGAAAAGCTCAACGTTGACGAAAGCTCGCTCGAACTGCTAACCGTGCATAGCTTAAGATTAGCGAGAGTTGAAGGTGAGACCGTCCGATTAAAAGTTTTTTAAATATTCATCGAATCAACAATTCATATTCAAAACTCGCGCGCGATAAAAATGTTGAATTATTCAGAGCTTGCGCAGCGTTATTTTCTCGTATTTTTCAGCTGTAATTTCTCGCATAATCGCGCAGTATTTTTCATTTAAATGTGAATGAAATTCCAGTGAAATACATCGTCCTAATTCGAGATCCCAATCGATCCGCTGCGCTAAACTAATGCAGACTTGTGCAATTTTAATTATAAACGCGCGGATGGATCACTCCTCCGCGTGTACTCGATGGTCAATTAGATAACTGGGACTGTGGAGAGTGGCTTACGAAACTCGACGTTGCATAACTTCGTTAGACTGTCAAGTTTGGTTGATACTAATTTCACGCGATACTCGGCCCTGTGTGTACTCGATTTGTTAGGGATTTTTTTGTATAACAACGCCTCATAATGTTCGGATTGAATATTTATATTATTATTGTAATAAAATTTATGCATGTAGCTCGTATTAATGTGGTACCATTACACCGGATATTTTTCTATCGTTTACATAGGTAATGACATCACGAGTCGCCGACAGCAGCCGTCATGGCTCCGAAAAACATCGTACAATCATCGTTAGCCCAGTGAGAGAATCAAATCATCACCGGTTAGTTGCGAAATTATGCATAGCCCACTATCCGCCTCGAATTTCATTTGCATTGATCGGGCGACAATAGTTCCCGGCCCTTACCCCTTGCGTCATCGCTCGTTTTTCTATCGTCTGACCATATCCCGGTTTTTCTACTGACGGCCCCGTTTAATTCGATCATATCCGCATTTGCGCTAATTGGACGAAAATCTCTGTATATACCAATCACGATTAGCCGTTAAATATGCAAACGGCGGCTCTCTCAGAAAGCAATTAATCTCAATGAAAAGAAACACACCGACGATCAAACAAAGACAGGCTCGCGTACATCCATCAACACAGCGAGTGGTAGTAGGGAAAAAATAGCAAACAACGCTCGACTAGTCCCTCGAGTCGCATCAGAACTGATTTTTCCAGGTATGCGTGCTATGATGCAAGAGCGTGTATGGGTATATGGAGAGCGAGGACGACTCGCGTGTTTTTCGCTCGATTAGCGAGTTTGCTTGCGTTTCAGGCGCCTCGGGCACACACGTGCGATTCGAATTGTTTAGTGAAATGCTTATAGTGTCGAGCTTGCGGTCGATCGGAATTACTCTTTCGTTTTACTATTTTTATTGCTATCTAAACTCAGAACAACAACTAGCCAACCCATAAAAACAAAAAAGCCACTCGGAGCAGTGTACAGTCGGCGCAGCCATCAAGAAAAACAATCCGGCATCGAACAAAGCCCGACGACCCGTCAATAATCGACGATAACAGACCTCAGCCTCTCCGCAAGCTCGAAACCGAGAAAGACATCGCAAAGCTCGGGCTTTTAGCCCCACACTACACACACATAGAGAGAGAGAGAGAGAGAGAGAGAGAGAGAGAGAGAGAGAGAGAGAGAGCTGGTCGTCTGCGGGGATACATCCCGCGGGAGACTAGAGCTAGCTCCGCTTGTTACAAGCAGGCACTTTTGATTGAGTATCCACTCGAAAAGCCCTTCTCGCGGCCTCCCCCTACTTGTTGAAAGCCATCGAACGGCGCGGACGTGTACACAGTGAGAGAGACGAGGGGGTTGACTGTAGACCTATGTGTATGGCTGTATAGATTCGAGGTGGAGGGTTAAAGAATGCAAATTGGGAAATCGCTTCGCGGAGCTTTCGAGATTCACTCGAAGATAGAGATAAGGTTGGCTGGTTCGGGACTATCTTCACTTCTTCTGTTTTTTTAGCGAGGGTCAGGCTCGCGAGATGAGCTGATTTAGTCGAGCGCTTTTTCAGGTGTATATTGCAGAGTAGCTCGGTTGATGAAGTATTGCGATGCGTTGAAGAGCTTGCGAGCTTGAAGTGGGTGTGTTAAAATGACTGTGTAGTGGTGTAATACAGAGATTGGCCAGACGCAACGAGATGATTAATTCTATAGGTAAGCGAAATTGAAATTAAGTGACAAAGTAAAGCATACAGAAACAGAATCGCCTCCAAAAGAGACGAGCGCATCGAAACGAGCCAACCTGAAAAATTGGCCACTGCCTCGCGGGGCTATAACATCCGAGCGCGGTGTCATCCATCGCCGCGCTCCAATTAACGCTTCGTTATTTTTCGCACTCGACGCTAACGGATCCTCTGTGATCATCAATAGGAAAGCTCCGCGTCTATTTTTCAACTAAGCGACACTTAGCGAGCCGAATAGAGGAACTATTTTCTTTTCCGATTATTTCGCGGCATTGCAAACACGCGCGAAAATAATAACATTATTGATTCGCCTTGAACCCGTTATAATGTAAATACCGCAATGGAAATATAACCGAACGAGATGTAAAAATAATACGCCGTTGTTTTTATCGCCCTCAACACGAGACTTCATTACAAGGCTCGTGCGCGAAAGATCGAAAATTCGAAAACTCGCGGCAATAGAGGGTATACGTGTACGAGGGAGGAATGTTATCGTCCGGAATTATTCCCGAGGTTGATAGCGACAATATAAGGAAACGGCTCGCGCGCAATAATCGTCACGCCGGCGTGAAATTTCGATGGGCCCACAATTACATTAACGATCGAGCTTGGAAAAAATAGAGAGAGAGAGAGAGAGAGAGCGAGAGAGAGAGAGAGAGAGAGAGAGAGAGAGAGAGAAGCATCAAAGAGCGTTTCATTGCTCCAAAGCGCTGGCGAACGTAATGGCTGGTATAGAAAGAGAATGTGTGCGCTCGGTATTTTAATGGACTTTTCTACTTAGAGGCCAATAAAGTGCCACGAGCGTACCGAATATCTTTTCCACCGTTTCTAGGCGAAAACCTTAACCCTCTCGCCTATGCACGTGCGAGTGTCTGTATGCATATGTGTGTGTGTGTGTGGAGCTATCTCTGTGCTGAAGCGCGCGCAGCAACCTTCCGCACGTAAGACACGTTCCGACGCGGGAGAGAGAGAATGAGAGTCGAAGCTTTTTATTTTTCTTCTACGAGCGCTGCGTGATCGATGGTTTATGGAATTCGAGCTTTTTGATTGGATTGCTCGGTATAATCGAATTTTTTTCAGAGAGGATGGATTATGTACACTTTGCCTTTTTTTAATAATAAGAAAAAGTTGATAAGTATAGTATAGTTTATTGAATCAAAGTTGTTCAAAAACGCCACGACGGCGGAATTTCAAAGTAGACGAACTAGCGCAAAGTGCGCATAATTCATGTGTCATATTAGGTGTACCTTGTAGGCTTAACTTCAAATACTCGCTGCATAAGCACACGTAACTTTATTGATTTCCATTTAGGACGTGTCAGAGTAAATAAAAATATGATGATGCATAGCTACTTAATATTTGTCTTTGTGAAGGATATGCAAGAACATAAACTTAAAAAGTCGATATTTTAATCGTTTGGTATAGATACAAACGCATTTCGGAATCGCTTGATTAAAGCGAAAAAGTCGATGGATAAACCATTGAGCCGAAAGCTTTCTAAGAGGTGACGAACTAAATGAAAGTGGCCCCGGGAGCAGTTCGATACAAAAAGAAAAAAGCCAGACAGAACGAAAGAACGGAATGCAAAGAACGAGGAGAGCATAGATACCCGATAGATGGTACAGTAGTAGTAGTAGAAGCACAGAGAGAGAGAGAGAGAGAGAAGCCGATAGAAATAGAGAGTCGAGAACTCGATGAGAATGCGAATCGAGGGAATAGAGCAATTGAGAGTCGAATCGATGCGCTTTTTACTTCGAATTCCGGAAAACATCTTCGCCATTGTATCCGACGATCTTTTGAAATAAAAATCGAATAATTTATACACACACCGGAAGTCAGCGGCATTAGATTAATCCGCGAGAGGCGTTCGCTTTATTGGCCTACTTTCGCCGATTCGATAAAACGTTCTCACTTGTTCGTTCTTGCGTTATCGGCAATTTAAGGAATTCGCGCGCGCGCGCCACTTCTCGCCAAAAACGTAATTGAATGAGCTTCCCTGTATACATATATATATAAAATCGGAGTTTCCCTTCGCCGACGCGAGAACAACAATTTAATTGGAATCGAGTCTCGAGGACGCTGAATCATAACGAGTCGCGATTAAGGACAGTTCGCTCCTTAAGAGATGCACTGCTGTGATTTATGCAGGCGCTTTTCGAAAATGGAACGAGAGAAAGGATTGAAAAAATCTTTATTTTTTTTTCAATTTCTCGAATGGACCGCGCGCGCGCGTCTGACCGGTCACGGCCTTATCTACTTACACGCTTTTGTCCGTTGCTCTGTTTCATTTTACTTCGGACCATTAGCTCTTAGGAAAATAGTTTCGTATTTTGGTAACGTATTTTCGAGGCTGGGCTCGAAATAGCCCGGTAAAGCGACTTTATAATTTACAAGTTTACACTCCGCCGCGGCCCATCAAAATTTTAATCCATCAATATTGCACGCGCGCACCTTCCGCCGCTGCGTGGATGGGCTTTCGCCAAAATTAACGCCTTCGAATTACAAGCCCACTGTGTGTAAACCGCGCGAGAGAAGGCTTTGTGCGAATCGATAAAATTCAAAAGTGACCTAGAGAAATTTTATCCGACAGTTTGATTGCAGTTGCACGAGTTCGCGAATTAACTGACTTTGACAGAGTCTCCGGCTCGTTAATCGTTGACACGATACGTTTTGACGTTCGGAAAAGTCTTCCCACGAAAGTTTGCAGTAACGTTTTTCTTCTCATTCCATTAGCGACTTGCGACCCGAAATAATAAAAACGGGCTGCTTTAAGACATTCAAAATATCGACTCCATCGCGTCCTCCAAGTACCCAATTCCCCTAACCCAGACACGCATACAGGCGAGAGAGCAAACAGCAGAAGTTCTCTTCCCCAGAGAGACTCGCCTCGTACGCGGCCCCTGCAGACTCTCTTCAAGAAACAAAGGCGCGCGAACGCGTCATTAATAAAAGGCGACGCCTCTGGTTTACGACTGCAGCGTACGTGTGTACCGGAGCAGAAGAGAATTTCGAGATCTCTCCTGGCTCGCAGTGATTTGTTGTTTTTCAGGACAATATAACGCATGGCTTTCGGATGTTATGCTTGCGAGGCTGAATTATGAGGCGTCTCGCAGCGAGGAGAGAGACTTGCTTTGAAAATACTGATTCCGAATAACCACAGCGTGTGAGAAGGACACCAACTTGTCAATTTTCGGAATCCAGTCTATTTAGAGAAGCGAGACTAATCGATTCCAATGCCACGTCTGGTATTTTAGCCACAGCAGGAGCCGCGCGCCACATTCACGTGTAAGCCGCGAGAGACTTGGCTTTACCTACTTGCGGTCTCACCGCGCTATCCATTATACCCTTTTTTCCGATCGAGTTAACCGCCAGTTTTGCTTCATCGAGAGAGAAAAAAAGCTGCTCTATGCATAAACGATGCTTTGGAGGTCGATGAAAAATTCAAGATTTCCATAGTGCCCGCGAAGTTTGAAGTTCCGAGAGAGTGACTGATGGCTAACGCGGGTCAGTCGATATATGCACCGGCTGACGTGACTTTGCTATAGCCGATGGTAACGAAAGCTTTTCAGCCGCGATTGCTCCCTTTGCTTTTGGCTCAAATAAGCGATTAATAACGATCGAGTTTCTTCTTGTGTGTTATCTATCCATCTGTAAAGCTCGCGCTGAAGGTTTCCTTTTAATTTCCGAATGGGCTTTGTCGGGCCGACGTCTAAGAGTCTTGCACGATCTTAAATACTCACTGCTCTCGAGTCTCGCGATTCCCACTTCAAAGCCATTAGCTTTTTCCAGCCAGACGGATCGCTCTTGTTCGGCTTGAAATTGTCAGTTTTGTACGCGGTGAGCTTTAATCCTTTTGAGATGAAATTTCATCTACAGAAATAACGGTTTTTACAAGCGTGAAAGTTCAAAATTTTTAGGTTATGTTCGATCTGACCTCTCAGAATAATAACGATACACGAAACAAAGCACCTCCACGAATTCCATGACCCGAAAAACCTCCCAATCTCTCTCTCGCCTTCGAACAGCCGCCTATCAAGATTTCGAAATAAAAACGCCGCATCCCCTCCGCATTATTATATCGAGGGCGTGAAGTACGTAAGCAGTCGTCATCGCATGTACTTAGGCTCGAGCTGGCACTAAAGGCGCAAGTTCACGCAGCAGCCGTCAACTTCGCTTGGTCGACGTGGCGGTTCCATCGTGTACACACACGATCGTCTACTCTCGCGTCTATATACTCGTACGTATGTATATAGGTAGGTATAAAGCGACTGCACACAGTTTAAAGGTCAGGCCGCCTCAACCTCGCCGACTTAATCTCGATTCACACGCGAGAGCCTTACAACGCGTCAGCTGCGGGTCAAGGTATCCGGTGGCGAACGCGTGTGCGGCAGCGAGTTGAGTTTTTAGATTCTTCTTGGTACTAATTGTTCTTTTTTTTTATGTGTACTTCATCGATTTTTTACGGCGGAGACAAGCAGCTTGAGTCAACATTCGAACACTCGTAGACGTAAATCAACTTTAGTAGAGCCGTCGGCTGTTGACATACGACGCCCGAGTAAACGGCCCCTTTATACCCCATATCAAATCCTTTCCCCATGAAAGTCATACCGCCCCCCAATAAAATATTCATCCCCTGGTCGCAAGCTCTCCGTATCAACGCTTTCCCCGAAAAAAAGCTCGACTCGACATACATACACAGCGAGACTCTGTCATCCGCACACAGACACACACGCGCGAGGCGATAAATCATCCCTATACTCGCGGCCCACATGCTACGTCGCTGTGTATAGCTCTACAGCTCATGGCTCGGGGGCTTCTAGAGCGCGCGACGATCGTCCGGCTCGATTGTACGTCCGACGCGCTTCGATTGCAGCGGCTAATTCAATGTCTCGGCCGTTGCCGCGCTTGCGACCCGCTAGGGCTGTCTTGTAGCTGCTGCGCTGCAGTGTTAAATTACATTGCGCTTCTTTTTTCTTTATTTTTTGTTGAAAGCTTCCGTGTACTTTTGCTAACGGAATCGTATACTTATTGTTTTGTATTGATTGAACGGATTAGCGAATGCAAGCTCGAGCTTTGGAATTCGAAAGTAAAGCCGATGTATACATACAGCAAGATTTGGGTTAAAAACGACCGGGGTGTGAACAGTGGAAAGTTCTGTTTAGTTTAACTTGTACTTCTCTCTCGGCGAGTGTTTCGGGCAGCTTTACGAGAAATTGCGTGTACGCAAACTTTGAGAATGACGGGAAACAAAAAGCTTTGGTATGTACAGTTCAAAGAAGATGTCGAGATTTTTCTTAGATGCGAATTTTCTCGTCACGAGACTCGACAACTGATCCATAACTTACACGTTAACGCCACGTCTGCGATGTAACTTACATCAGATGTTAAGAGGGACTTATGCTAAATGTTACTTTGAATAACACATCTTAGGCACAACGAAGAGCGGTGAAGTTGTCGCTTAAGCTTACGTAAGCTTCGACGACGAAATTATTAGTTACATGAGATTTGTCACCAAGAATCAGCCATCCAAATTCCAACGACGCTTTCCGTGATACATATCTCTCTCCGCATCGATAAAGCCGGCGTAAAATGCGCCTACAAGTACTACACTCTTCTCCGCAAAGGAGAAAGAGCTTGCGCTCGCCGTATAAAAAGACAAAGGCGGTAGGTATGAAAAAAAAAAAAAATCACACGAAACAAAAGGCCGTCTCTCGAATAAAAGAGCGGAGAAAATCCCAGCCATACACACACGCACACACACACACAAGCTGCACACGACTATCGATTTTTCGGGATTTTATCGTCTCGGGCACGCGGCCATATCCGCACGAGGCGGCTTAAGGTGAGCGGCTGTGTGGGCGATAGGTAATAGACTCGGAATTTTTCTCGCTGTAAGGAAGAGATGTTGCCTATAGGTGGAAGGGGGAGAGCTTTGATTTAGTGTTTTTGATCCGCGCGGGAAAAAGGATGACTGTTCGGAGCCGTGTTCTCGGCTTGTCGAACACCACTGCTCTCACTGATGGATGCGTTTTCGCGCGCAAATTATTTACGAGCTTTTGGCTGTGATGAATTTGAATTTCGCATCGATTACAATTCAGCATCCTCGACCCGCATACACGAGGCTGGGGTGATTAATTTAAAAAACGAGTTCAGTTCTCGCATTGATAATAAATCGCATAAACATCAGAGAGAGAGAGAGAGAGAGAGAGAGAGAGAGAGAGAGAGAGAGAGAGCGAGTTGAATTAATTCTCGCATACACAAAAGCGGTTCGAATCTGATCGCGTGTCGCCGATGCAAGTTTAACAAGACACAAAAAAAAGCCTCGACTTTTATTTTCCCCCGCGGCGCGAATTCCGCGTGTATACACAAACTAATTACCAAGCTCATTAGAGAGCTGGAACGAGAGGGCAGAAAAAACGACGTCAGAAAACAGCAGCTACGGCACTGAAAAGGCATCCGATCGGCTGAAACAAAGGGAAAAAGCGAGATGAAGCAAAAGGGGAGTCAAAGTCGCGGGAAAGTGCAGCAATTACAATGCTGATTTATCGCTGAAGGGCGAATCGCGTGTCGCCAGCGGCGACGGCGTTTCTTAAGCGCGTACTCTACACGTGCACACACACACACACGCAAAGCTTTTACCAGCCAAGGTTGCAGTTTCTTTGCTCTCTTTCTCGCGATATTGCAAAAATAAAAAAATAAACAAGTCGAGTATATTAAAACACCGCAATCAGCAGCTTCCTAATACCGTATCATCAGCCGATAACCCGATCAGCCATATACACCCCCTGTGAAACCGTAGTCGTGGCTTCGCTCAGGGAGTATTATACGTTGGGAAAAAGAGACGATCGATGCGAAGCCAGTGCGTCCCAGTGGCACAGTATCTCCCGGTCGCGTGTCGCCATCATCGAGCGCGCCGGAGGTTAAGTTCGTGTATACGGGGGTGTGCAGGGCTTTATGAATCGAGAAGCCTGATGCCGAGGGCTTTCGTGAATGGCTGAGGTTTTGATTGAGTTATTTTATTTTTTTTTTCTCAAAAATATTCTCTCGAGCTTTTTATTCGAGAGGGGGTAGGATCAATTAGCATATTTAACGAGAGGAATGAAAATCATCGTCACAGCCAGGATCATCGACACCTTAACGCTCTTAGAACCGTCGCGGCGAACTTCGCGAAGTCAAACAGCCGAAGAAGCTAAAGAAAGCTTCATCATCCCCCCTCCTGGACTTATCGAACATGAGTCGACCGATTCGATTAAAATAATTTATGAAATCCCCCGCTAATTCACTTACTTAAACTGCATAATGCTCAAACATTAAAAAGCTCCCGCAATCGAAATACTTGAGGAAATTTACATCGAATTTTTTTCTTCCCTCCGCCGACGATGAGTTACGTAAAAACTTCAGCCGCTCGCTTTATATAAATCTCGTTAACCGCGAGTTTCTCGATCAAACGTATATACATATTCTCAATATCGTGTATCGAGCTTTTTTTAAAAACTAACCGATGTACAGCACCGTGTATCTATCGGAATTTTTGTCTTCGCGTATAACATTCGTCTCAAGTTATAATTGGAGAACTCGCCAAGTTTCCATATCCGGATTTTCAAATATCCGGAGATAGCACTCTCAGATCAATTCGAATCTCGCCGACGCAAGAGGATGAAGTTGGGCCGTTGGTATAGACGTTTCCCGGATATCCAGGAGTACACACGTGTAATTTATATTTGAACAGCGCCGAGGCAAGTTTATAACGGGTAAACAGAAGTTTACATATGCTGAGCTTTTTTTATCAGCGTCAGCGGGTTGCATAAAAGAATCTTATAGCAGCTTTTCATAGAACCGTAGAATATTTTGTAAGAATTTTACAGGCTTCCCAGCTCGCGTATCCTTATCCTTTGGAATTCGAAAGCTCCGCACCATCGCTCGGTAAATACACGCGGTCTGTACAAAGGAGGCTGAACAAATCTGCGGGAAAACTTGTGCTATGTCTCGTTATTTTCTCAATTTAAATTTCGCGCGACAGGGTTATAAGAAGCAATTAAAAAACTTTCCGAACAGAGCCGTACTGAAACACTTAAAAATGTAGCTGGTTTGCTCGTTCGAAACTTCGTCGCTGCTGAAAATTAATTAACTATAGTATAAAATTCTCACTATCCAACTTTTCGCAAGCGAGTTCACACCCCGCAAGTGAGAAAAAAATTCCGATGACAACAACCTCCGTTCTCCTTTTCCCTCGAGCTTCGTTCGCCGCATCATCTCCGTCTTTCCTCGAGCCACTCGACAGCTCGTTTGCTCCTGGTGCGCGTCTCGGCCAAAAATACAGCCTTTAACCAGAAATATATGTCAAGTCGCGCGATCAACGCGAGACACACGCGGAAAAGAGATAGAGACAAAGGGAAACGGACAATGGGGAGAGAACGAGCGGGGAGAGGAGGGTACGAGACAACAGAATGCCGAGGAGTGACGTGTGCATGATGTGGGTTTGATGATTAGTTTTTTTTTCGTCAGCTTTGTTGGATTACTTATGCGTTTATTTTTATGCGATCTTCGATTACGAACTTTGCCGGGATTAAACTCGAGAGACCCGAGCTTGTCTGGAGGATTCTTCCTTTTTTTAAAAGCTTCTATCCCTCGATCTCTCGAAAGTATGTCGACCTTTTATGCAGATTTTCCGAAGAATTTCAGAGAGAACGAGTCGGAGGAATTACTTTATAATCTTTCACGGTTTTAGCTCTGGTATTATATTTCTTCGACGCTCTAAGAACTTACGTAAGTTTCGCGATACGGTTAATCCGTTGGAAAGAACATTCAATGGAATAACAGCGTTCTTGCTTATCCCTGAAAATTCAAAATGCCCAATCCAATCAAGCTCAACCTTCTCATCTGCGGTGCACTTTGCAACTTTATCAAATTCGCTCTCGCAACACAAACAAGACTACCTTACGACGCGAAGAAAAGATGTGCGCACGTGAGCGCAAGTGCGACAAAGCTCTCGGCCGACTAGACCCGGAGTCGTTTCACTGCGGCAGAAACATTTCGGAAGCTGCTGCTCGCGCTATAGAGCCTCGTAAAAGACGAAAGCCGTTTGAGCTTCGGCTCTTTCTCGCAGATAAAAAGCACCGCCGACTCGCTCTTTCTACCTTTACGGTTTTTTTTTATCGCGAAAAGGCCATTGTACGGGCTCTCGTTTTTCGGGGACGCGAGTTGAAACTCCGAGCTTTCGCTCCTCTGTTCTGTGGAATAAGACGAAAGTTGTGTGTGTATGTATGTGTGTGAGGTTGGTTTTTCCGTTGTTTCTGCTCTCGAGAGATATTGTTCGTTTCGGGTTGGCTCCATAGTCAGCTTTTCAAAGCGTTAATTTCGAGAAATTCAAATAGAGAATCGTAAAACGCACGGCATAATCCCAAAAATATATCGCCCGCGTATAAATCCCACCCCCTCGAAAAAAGGGGCAGCAGCACGTCCCGCGCGCGACATCTTATCCTTTGCCATCGTTTATGTCCTCATCTACGGTTTATTCGCTTTCTTGTGCGTCTTAAAGATCTCCGTCTCTCGCTTTCGCGCTCCCGACCTCGCGCAGGATTTTGGGATGTGTCCAGCTGCTGTTTCTTCGACCAGTACTTTTAATTCCTGCCACGTGTATCTCCCGAGAACGTTTCAGCTTAATTGAAATATCTCTCCGATTGATTTACACGTATACGCGTACACGTACGAGATATAGTCGGAGTTTAATTATGGGACGTCACGCGACGTCGTGTGTGATTCAGTTATTGAGGATTATTTACGAAAACTTTGCTCCGCATATAATCGTGGATCGATACTGGTGAGCTTTCTTCTGTTGCAATAATTAGTGTAGAGTCAATTTTAAAGTCAAGGCTCTCGAGATAAAGATGCGTTGGCTTGCGATCGATCGCTGTATTTTTACGAACGGATGGTGACGTCAACGTACTGTGTTTCACTGCTTACGATCGGATACCTATTTCGGGCTGAATGAAGATTACGACACGAGTCGATTTAACTTCGCTGTTAAAAAGTAACGATTTTAGCTCTCGAAAAATCAATCCATATACGCGAAACACGTGGTCCTAATTTTCCCAGGCTCCACGGAACACGTGTCCGTAAACACACGCTATACGCACAAACAAGCTGTGCACACATGCACGTATACACCCTTGGCTGATGGACGACAGGAGGAGGAAAAACTGGCTGGCTTTATGCCGTTCTAAAAATAGAGTCGCCCTGGCCGCGGTCGACGATGCATTGAAGAAGCTCGAGGGGAGGGGGGGAGGAAGGAGGTAACGGGGTTACTACGGTTTGCTGTGCCATCCCCTCTCTCCGAGCGAGGATGTACAGAGTCTGATGCTGCGCATCCCTTCTTCCGCTCGCTGATGCGCTTTTACAGCCCTGCTGGGCTCTCGCGATAGATTATTAGAGGATTCGAATTTGGCGCCCAACTTCATAACCTATAAAAGCATTGAGCATGAAACAAAAAAAGTTTCATTTCGGTATATCTCTTAATACAGAGCTGTAGGAGAATCCTTTCTTTTTCATCAAGCCGAAACAGCATTACACGACGAGTATATGATTGCTGGTTTGCTCTACGGCTGACCCTGAGCCGATCCCGCGTTTGATTGATGAAGTAAAAGACACGAGAAATATTGCTGACTCGGGTCACCTTTTTTCCCTTTTACCCATCTTATTGTACTATAGGTATACTGTAAAGTATATACTCAGTCGTATAATATACAACAGATGACGCTTCCGAGGAAGAGAGAGAGAGAGGAAAATGGAACGTTCGATTCGACGGTTTTTGCGTATAGGGTTATACGAACGGGACGGACGTCTTGAATCGGCAATTTTTGCAAATGGAATGGTATTGTGTGTCGTGAGTCGCATTTTTTTCTGAACGTGGAAGTGTCGATTGGCTTGACTTTGCTTCTTTTTCATATCACGAGCTGATGGTTTTAGTTACACACGGGTATTATTAGACTCGATTTGAATTTCGCGCCAATGATCGGCCGCTGTCATGACCTCTGGGCTTCCCTTCTGTGTGTAGGTATAACAACAATCGATACGACGACGACACTCGTGCGAATAACAAACAAACCGTCTATTTTTAGCATAATCAAGGAAACGGAATGTTAACCCAGAAACCTACTGCTCTGTGTGTACTCGCAATACAGAAGAACTAATAAATATAGCATTAACATTCTTGCGAAGAATTGCGTTTCTCTTCGCGGCCGCATTAGCATTCATGCTCCCGTTTGCCGTAAAGCAAAGTAATTTTACTGATTGCCCGCCGTCCCCGCGACTGCATTCATAAAAAACGTCTCGTTTCTTAACGTCAGGCAATAAAGAAAAAAACGAGTGGAAATAAAACTCTTACGTCTTAGTTTTTGTTTTACTGGTCATCAATTTCGGGGAATTTTGAAAATCCGTTCGCGCGCGTAAATCGAATGAAAGGGGATCCTTTTCTCTCGGCATATGGTAAGATCTATTCGAAATCGATAGCACGCAAGTAGCTGTGGCATACTTCTTCCGGCAGAGACAGTCGGCGATATGCAATTTTGCGTGCGAACAATCGGCCGCGTCTCCCTGGGGGAAAATTCATCGAGTGCATGCTTGATGTAGATAGCAGACGCGGGAGAATAATGAATCGCCGATAAATAATGCCCGGATCCTCGTGTTCTCGGAGTCATCCCTCATATCTCCGGTCTCGATACTGCTTTGATCCGAAATATATCAAAGACACGGAAAGTGATAAATAGAACGGATCATTCGGACGATAGAGCTTTTTAACGGATGCGAGTTTGAAAGGTGTAATTTTTTTATTCAAATTTACGGCAATGAACTCGAGAGCATAAGTAGCCGAAATCATGTAAGGGCAGCGATAACGAATGCAAATTTTTCAGGATTACCGAACTTCGGATCGGCGGGAAACTTGCAAAATGAAGTGAGCACGAGGAGGAGGCTATAGCAAGTTTAACGGTCATTCTCTCTCAACTTTTTCATGGGGTCGCTCCGAGAGCGGATATTTCTTTCCGGCCTTCCTCCTTTTTCATATACGGAGAGAAGAGCTTCTCTAGCATTTGCGCCTCCAGCGGGCGTAGTGTGTGCCAGTTTCGCAAGTTCCACTTTCGAGACAGAGTTCGCCTGTATAAACGAAAGCATCTGGTTTTATACGATTCGAGAATCCGGACCCTTTTTTTTCGTTGCGATGGCGCGCTTTTGAAAAGTTGATTTTGTCTATGTGGCAAACCATTATACAAAGTCGTACTTCTATATATACATTCTGGGCGTAAATAACGACGTGGGAAACGAGTAAGTACCTGTACGCCACCTAGCGCCGCTGACCAGAAATTGGCAGAGTTGAACCAGTCCAAATCTGTCAAAATAGAATTTAATCCAAACTTTTAATAATTTCCATCAACGTCGATCCGCGAAATAATACATCGTTCAAAGTCGAATCTTCCGCAGCGAAACAATCAAAATATCTCGATGCCAACTCCGATCCTCGAAATATCTACATTTCTCTTCTCTCGAAACCAGCTGACAGCGGTTAACGGCCAAAAAGCGACACATACGTATAACACAGCAGCAGCAGCAGTAGCCCGACATGCGCGGACGCGAGGAAAGAGATAAAATTTGTGTTTTACGGCCTTTCATTTCTACCAATGTGTCTCCCAGGATCATAACCGCGCGCTCGCGAGAGTGTTTTCCACTTTATGTGTATACGCGTATTTTTCACTTCTGCATACGTATACGAGCTTCGGAGCCGGAAAATCGCGGTCACTATGCACACTGCGATAAAAGCAACGTCGTGTGTGTGTTTGTGTAAAAACGGCTGGAATAAGCAGAGCCGCGAGCAAACAGGGGATAATTGTGCGGATGGCGAATTTTAATAATTTTTATCTCGACTTTTTTCGTTTATCTGTGCGTAAAGTTCGCGCTTTGCGCTTAGAAAAGTAATCGAGGGTACTGTATAGGAGTGATACATTTTTAATGCCGCATGTAATTCGACGCCAAAGAACAGGTCGAAAATAGCTCGGTGGAACCCTATATGAGTATACGAATTCAAACTTGAGCATGAACTATTCACTGTTTTGATTGCAGCGTGATCTACTTAGGGAATAAAGTTAACAGCGTTGAAGATGACAGAGTTATGCAAACTAGAAAACCTTGGAAATACTCTACTAATACACTTGTCTTGTGCTCCGAATCGTTAGGGATTCATTGACGTAAATATTTCTAGATAAAACAAAAACCGAGCCACACACGCGGATTAACGTTTTCATGATCGCGTTAAATAGCTGCATCAATAATTGATGCTTCTTTACACGCGAAAACATCGATTTTTCGTACTTTGTGTTTCATCATTGCACAAACGTTGAATTATACATGTCAAGCTCGGACATGTGTCTAGGCTGTTCTGGAATAAAAAAGATTCATCTTTTTAGCGTTTTACGAGAAAAAAAGTGCACAGTTGCGAGTGTAATAACGCCGCGCAGTAAAGAAGAAAAAAAATAACGATCGTCGTGTCGATGCAAATTTCCTTTAAAAAGACGCTAATAAAGGCGACTATGATAACGATAATATCGAGAAGGCAAACTTCATTCCGACGAGCTCAAAGCTGTCTTGGGGCAATTCCCGTGACAAATAGAATTAAGAGCCGCTCCGAGATCGCAACGAGAAAACAATTATTCCCTTCTTCTCTCCCCTTCAATAATTCCCCGTTAGCCTTTTTGCCTTGATTAATTCGTTGGGAAGTGAAGAACAAGCTTGCGAAAGCTGAACAAAATTGCGGGAATTTTAAAAGGGAGCTGAAATCTTTAATAAAAGCTCGCGGTATATTAGCGAGCGAGCTTTCCATCGTTTGCGCGAGAGACGTAGAATTACACATTCAAAGAACGCGATATTTCTTTTGTGCGAGAGCAGCCGCGGCGAATCGACTTGTAAGTAGCCGCTGGATGGTAATGGAGGTACGTTACTGGTGTAGCTTTTAGAGGAGCTTTTCAAATCGAATTTCAGCTTTTTTACGCAAATAGAGATCTAATATTGTAGTCGATCTGAATTTTTTAATGAGGAATAATTTACATATCCGCGTGGTGGAGTTTCCGCTCTGACTCGACTAGCTGACGTGAAAAATTCATTCGTATTCCTTCATATCCTCCGGTCGATGAGAAAGCAGATGAAAAGTTATTTCGATCCCGAAGATAAATAGAGCCGTGGAACAGCCTCATGAATAAAAAAAGCTCCTATTTCATAGTTTCCGATTGTCCTCGTATACTATTAAATAAAAAATTCTGGGAAGATGAACTACGGCCGAGAATAGACCCAAGAAACCAAAATTTAATCTCCTAAATGCCGCGACCCACGGCTAACAATTACGCCGCCCACGGTACAGTCGAACAAGAGAAATCTCGCGGTGCGAAAACCCTTCTGCTTATACATCCGGCTGTCTAAAAATAGCCCCGGCGCGCGTATAACGAGTCGCGGCTGCGAATTTTTACCGGCGCAAGCTCGTCTCTGCATTATGAACGCGTGCATAGGGGGGGTGTATATGCAGTTTCCGTAGTGTGGTAGAGGGAGAGAGAGAGAGAGAGAGAGAGAGAGAGAGAGAGAGAGAGAGAGAGAGAGAGAGAGAGAGAGAGAGAGAGAAAAGAACGGGAGAAGCCCGGGGAGAATCCATTTAATACGAGCTGCGCTGCAGCAGCAGCTTTATTATTATTGATGCTGTTTCCTCTCTTTTTTTCTTGTTGGTGGTGAGGCGGTTGTTATTGGATTTGGCTTGTTAAGATAGATTTTAAGCACTATACAATAAGGTATCGCATTTTTGAAATAAAATTCTTGAGTCGCAGTTTTAAGCTTTATTTTTAGTACGAATATACGCAAAGCTAGAAATACTAGCGTGTTATTATAGAAATTACCCCTATAGGCTGTGTCTGTCTGTACTTTTAAATTTTAAAATACATCATACACTAATAGCTACTTGTTGAAATATAAAGTATGTAAAACGAAGTCATGAAAAATTAATAATAATCAACAACGCGGACAGAGTGGGACGAACGAACGCTAAATAAATAAACGCGCGTTATATTTTAACGTTCGTTTCAAGCGCTAAACTGCGCGTCTAAATTGTATGGTTTCCACGTTAAGCATGAAAAATTTAAACTTTCCCGTATAATCATAAGTAATACCCATATCTAAGCTTCGTATTTATTCAACTCGCGAGTAAAACATTAAAAGCGCCGCGATATTAAAGTTCCACATATACCGAAAGCAAGCATGTTACCGCTGCATAATGTTATGAAAAAATTCATGCGCAAAAAACGCTAAAAAAGAAGTCAAGCTCGCATATTCTCGATCGTATGTACCGCTCAAAGTAGTTTTCGAGTTTCTCCTCCCGGATCTACATATGACTGTATCTTCATACATAAAAATCGAGTAAATTCTAAATGCAAAGTAACGTCCAAACTTGATACAAGCCTTCGCTCCACCCAGATGCCGATAAACGAGTTTGCGTTTCAAACAGTGTATTTCGTACAAACTTTTGGAACGTCTTCAATTCCACTGCGAATCGAACGTCGTATTTCAAAATGATTTCGCGTTCGACGAAGCAACAACAGAACTCGATCTCGGTAAAAAACTATCTCGAAAGCCGTAACCTCTCACCTGGCTCTCCGAAAAAAAGTCGGCGAGAAGAAAAAAAATCGAGAGCACGCGACCGTCCGATTACACGTATCCTCTTTCGAGCGTCGCGCATAACCCCTTCCCGTAGTCGTCGTCGTCGTCGTCGCTGGTTTCTAAAAATAGCGCAGCCGGTCGCGCTTGAGAGAGAAAATAGCAGCTCCACCCCCTCCACCCCCGGTTGTATGCGCGCGCGCACGTTGGGCTTGACCCCCATGCTCCCGCGGATTTGACCCAATGACCTGGCGGATGCGCCCGAGTCGGACCGGAAACGGCCGAGCGTAGCTACGAGCTTTTCCGCGATCCTTCTTTGTCTCTCTGTATGTGTATATGTGTGTACGTGTGTAAAGGTAGGTATCATGCGCTGTGTATCGATGGTGGAGTTTTCGGGCTTTTGCCGGGGCTTGCAATGATTTCGATCCAAAGCTCGACCGAGTGGTAGGGCGGAGGGACGATTGTAGTCATCGGCGAATGATGCGCGACGAGCTGTGGAGCTTTCCTCTGTAGACACAGAGGGTGAGCTTTATTTGGACTGACTCTTTCGATATTTTGAAGGGAGGCTTTTTTCCGTTAGTCGTTTTTTTTTTTTGTCAAAGCTGTTGAAGTGTCGTCAATTTAAAAAAATTCATTTAACTCCGCAATAGCATTAACTTAACCATCCGCGGAACAATCGCATCGTTCCAAGCAACAACAATAAAGCGTCCGTCGCTGCATCGCATTGAAGAGTCGAATAAAGAAAAGTACTCAATTACCCTCTCATTTTCCAGTATTAACTTTTCTTTTCAGCCGATGGAAAACAAAGGACCGACGGTGCAGCAACAGCCGCGCGCGTTTCTGAATTCAAAATGCGATTTGCGAAATGCAACCCATAATACACACCGGCAGTTGGCGATAGCTAAAAGAGTAGCTTTCAGTTTTCGGGATCTTCTCTGGCATATCGATCGAAGCATAAAACTTTCGGCGTGACCGTATCGAGTGTTTAAAAAAGCCCCAGAGATTACACTACGTAGACACAGCGGAAATTTTCGCTGGAAAAACATCGCGCGCGAAACTCGTCCCATTGAAGGAACGACCCCCCGGGGCGGTGCTTTTTACCTGAAAATGTCCAATCTGCCATATATGCGTAGGTATATCATCGTTCGTATAATAAAAAATCTGACCTACTATCCTTTCTCCGGAGGATATACAGAGTTTTCGCATAAATAAGCATCCCTTTGATCAACGCATGATTTAATTACCCTTCATCTCGAGCTACTGAATCAGATAAATTCCTCTTGCGGAAATTAAAAAATTTCAGCAACGCTGAAAGGGGTTAATTATCCGAATGGCTCTATAGCATCGCGCGCAAGCGTCCATCTGTTCTACTTCTTTCTCTCGCGCGCTGGCGCGTCATCGCGTCTGATCGAACACGTTGTACACTATCTCGGCCGCGATTCTTGCCCCGAGAGCTACTGTTCTCTATTTTTTGGCAGCCCCGGGCCAGAAGTTTGTTTATTCCGGAATTCCGCGGACGAGTACCGTGAATTGCGATTCTTCGCCTTCTTTTTGTTTAATTCACTGAGGATGTATAGCGACGGGAGTTTTTTAATTAATTTTAAAAATCAAGAACAAGGAGGTATAACTTATAACAAAAATAACGATCTAGACTACAGCCTGACCGCCGCTCGTTAAAAAGGAATACGGAATCAGATAGAGTCTGAAGTATGCGCGATTCGTAATTTTTTTTCTCTTTCATCGGATCACCTCGAGAATTATTTACGAGCCGAGGCTTTTCACGACCTACATAAAAAAAAAAAACGGGGTATATATTTGCATAATACGTATGCGCGTGTGTGTTCGCATGTTCCTCTCTCTCTCTCTCTCTCTCTCTCTCTCTCTCTCTCTCTCTCTCTCTCTCTCTCTCTCTCTCTCTCTCTCTCTCTCTCGAGCCCTTGATTGCCATTAATGACTGAAAAACAAGTGCAAGCACGCAATCAGAAATACAAATAAGTTTACAAGCTATACCTTGAGTTCTCTTTTCATTCCCTCCAGCAAATAGCGTCGATTCGTGCACACGATAGCGTCGCGCAAGGTCGAGGATATGAATGCATTTTCGATTCGAGCTTCTGATACACACTGCATCAGCCCTCTCTGGTGTATCGATATATGGTCTTGAAAAGCATCAGCGTTTCCAAAAATACACTCGCGAAATATGCCATGAAAAGGGGCGAAATTCATCCATCAATACTCGACCTGCCCTCTCGAGAAATTATTGCCATACAGCAGCAGCGGCTCTCTTTCAAACCGACGAGATTAAAAACTCGCGAACCAACAACGACGACGACGACGAATTTCGAATTATCAAACGATAAAATTCCAGGTCGCGAGAGAAATTCCTTCGCGCGAGCAGGTCAAGAACGTGTGTGTACGCGATTTTTGCGCTGTTTCCTTTCTAGCATATATAGGACCGCTGAATTATTATGCGGCTTTGCAGGTGAAAGCTGCAAGATGGATGAAGTGTAGTGAAAGGCTTTGCTGCGGCTGGATAGAGGGATGTAAATTTTTAACAATTTTTCGAGTGCTATACCGCACTTTTTGATCATTAAAGTGGGCTGAATTATTAAATTTCAATATAAATTATTGAAAATCCATACTTTATGAGAATTATATACCGAACGGCTGAGAAATGTGTTTGGACGATAGAACACGCCCATTTGCATAACAAACGTCCCAGTAGAACATTTTTAAACCGATAACGAAAGCCGTTCGGAAGCTATGCTATAGCGATGCGACAAGAGCGACAGAAAAAATCGTTACATTCATGCAGACACTTCGTATAAAAGCCCATAAATTCTGATTCACTGGATTCGAATATGCCGAAAAATAGCGAAAATATGCGGTGAAAACGCTTCGGCGAAAATGAGAGATATGTTGGCCCGACCGGATGAAGCGAAAACTGCGGGTTAATTTATTAGAAAAATGTTTGTACGTACACTTCTTTTCATTTTTCTCGGATACATTAGCATAATTTAAAATTCGACACGACGCTGCAAAGTTTGCGCGTGTATTTATACAAATTAGAAGAAAAAACCGGCGAAACACAACGTTATCTCTAACGAAGACAAACACGGCGCATCTCCTGACTCTGCGAAACTGGCTTTTGTAATTTTCATGATATTTTCCTCCTAAAGTTTTCATGTAAATCCGAAGAAAAAATTCCCCCTTCCGCGCATGATGGCACACACAAGGAAAATGTTCGTCTCGACCTGTTCGAGAGCTTTTAACGAGAAATCTCGTTAGCGCCAGGCGTGTACGAGAAATTCGTCACAGTTTATAGAGTTTATAGTAACATTTGCCAAAACGTGCGTGTATGTTTATCACGCTGGCCTATTAAGCATCCGTAGCCCTCGTAAATAATTCACGAGTGTGTATTGATCAAACTTGCCCTATCCGATCACGGCGATATCAATCTTATATTCATATCTCGTTATGCCAGACGCGTATCGCACGTTTGGGAAGTGAAAAAAAAGCGTTATCGGTCTCTGTCCCACAGCCCATTTGCTGTTTATGGACTCCGCGACCCTGTCACGCGTGGAGTCGAACGAGATTTATACAAATCGTGCGAGCTTCGCTGTAAAAACGATTTAATTTCGTTAATTTCTCACGAGGACATGGTTCGTCGCTTGGGCAAAAATCAAAATAAGACCATTAGCGAAAAAGGGTTGACATTATACCCCTTCGGGAGTTGATTATTCAATATTACGCAACGACTCAGCAGAAAATCATGGTAAAGCACGGGCGGGGTTACTTTGACTTCCCATCAGACGACTATACGTGGTCGGGGGTAATTACCGAGGGTAATCGGTACGTTAAGCCCCGACGGGGCTTTGTCCCAATCCTAATCCTCGCCGATCACCCGAGCGACTCAATCGGCCGGAAATAAGGTGAGAAAGCGAAACTTTGGCCTTATGGTTTCGCAGAAATGTATACATTGTAATTCATACTGGACGAGGTCGACAACTGTTGACGAGGCGATTTCACGGGGGTAATCAACCCCGGTTTGATCTTCCTCTGCGGTCTGCGTATTGTGCGGTTATGGAATTTCACGGATAGCCATGTAATAGCGACCTGTAATCCGAAACTCGCTTACGAAGCAAATTGGCGTAATCGATACTTTAATTGATTCGTTATATCACTTTCAAAGCCCACAATAACAGCCTCTAACACTAAATCACCAACAGCAGCGATAAAACTAAAAAGCAGAAACTACGCACTCCCGGCCGTAAAAATTTCGCGCTATCTCCCAAAAAGCTCCGCTCAAATCCTGAACTATATAACCCGGTATACAACAAGAGAGAAAGCCGGTATGGGCGCATCTATCGGCGTTTACGACGACGTCGCCGGATAATCTCGTGCGCGGCAGATTGACCCCCGCGCGTATACCCACACACACGAGCTGATTCGCTCGGCTGCTTCGTCTTTCCCTTTGTGCGACGAGTCTCGAGCCATATGTCGGGGGGCCCGAGATATGGCGGTTCTAATGGGGCTGGATTATTTTCTCTTTTTCTTTTATTTTTCCTTCGTTTGCGGCTACGATTCGAATGCTACTGTGTAATTTTGCGTTTGACGAATCGATTCGCAAAAGTGGCCACGTATCCATCGAGAAGAATGAAAAATCGCAAGCTCGGGTAACAATCGCATTTCCGATCACCGCGAATTCGCATCCTTTTCAAACCTCCGATTGTCCTCCGCTTCCTCCTTTCACACACACATACACACACCCGCATCGATATGCGTTCAAGCCGCAAGCACAGCAAATATACGAAGAAAACCCATCGATCAGCTTGCAAGCTCCGTCGAAAATCTTTCGACGATCGAACTGCTGCGGTCTCGTTTCGATTCGGCACAAGGTTGGAAAGGGAGAGGACGATAATTCCGCGGAAAGCTCGGGTAAATAAGCGGATCGGAGAAAGGAGGAAACGGCTACTGCGGCAGGTAGAAAAAACGTTTGTGCATATTTAAAGCCCCGCGCGCGAGCGAGTTGTTCTCGTTTTGCGGTCTACGTTGTACACACACACCGGGATAAACGACGCTCTTCGATCGGTTGGCCTTTTTTTTCGAAGGATGTAATCGTAACTTATTGACGGCGACGTGTAAGTCATGCGATTTCCCCGGAGCTTAAAAAAGCTCGTGTAAATTCGTCAAAAATTCAGAGCATCGAGAGCACAGCCGAAATCTCGACTCTCTCCCTTATGCATGTACGTGTGTGCGTTGTATAGCGTGAGGGGGAGGATTCGGCACTGAAATTTTAACGCCGACGCGCGAGCGTCCGCGATTTTTATGCTCGGCCAGCAACAAAGAATTTAGCGCCGAGTAACGTTTTCCCGAAGCTACGAGCTTTCTCTCTCTCTCTCTCTCTCTCTCTCTCTCTCTCTCTCTCTCTCTCTCTCTCTCTCTCTCTCTCTCTCTCTGTGTGTAAGCTTGTATGGGAATCGAGGTTGAAATTGTGCTCTGAATTCGCTATACGCGGTGGGCTGTGTGTTTCGGAGAGGAAACGTGATTTTGAGTGTTTCGAGCTGAATTCGCTGTGTGTCCCGTTTGAGCGTTTAGAATAGCGAATAATTGCTCGTAATGTGTAACGTCATTACGATTCAATGATATTGAATTAAATTGATAGCCTTATCGCGTGAGTTTGACGCTCGGGGCAGTTATATGCAGCAAATCTGATTTTAAGTAGTCCAATGCCAAGTTTAGCCGCGGACGTCTCAAGGCTCGTCATATTCGAAAGCCACAGAAAAAAAGTTTCAGTATAGCGCCCATCATCATCATCGTCATTACCCACACAAATCGATATCCGCCCGGCTCAATAAATCCGTACAGCCAGTGACTACCTCCCTACTCTGAAAAAAAATTTAAACCGATTTCGCACCGCCGCTCTGTGACCCTGTGCGGCTACTTTCTAGGTGATCCCTCGCACATGCGAGAGAACACCCGCACCGTTATTCCTCCTCTCGACAACACACGCCGAAGCCTTACACTCCGCGCTATCCGCTATATATGCGTTCTCGTTGCATGCGCTAGTGCTCCTATCCGCGCGAGCAAGAAAGTGTTTCAAGAGCGCGGGCTAACGATTGCAAGCTCGCTTGCGAGGGCAGTATATAGGCGGCCGGAAATACCCTTGATTTTGAGGAGTTATTTTTGGAGGAACTTGGAAGGATATTTTTTTTTTCATCATGTTTCAAGAGCTGGATGGTCATTACAAGGCGCTGCCGTTAAAGTTCGAATCGTATAATAGAGGAGAATTAGGCGTTTGTTTTTACGGTTACTGTTATTCGCCATAGTTCTGAGAGAGTTGTTCGATTGCAGCTTTTCTTCTGCATCCGTTGTTAACTGTTTACTCGTTTGCTGTACCGAATATCGCGAGGTAATTTAACTTTTCGACGCCGATCACTTTTTCCTCGACGACGCTGTGGAGTGTCCGATACGTGTGTAATGCGAAACTCGGCGATTAGGGGCATCGATCAACCGGCCGCGGCTCTGGTAGAGGGACGCTTGCACTTTGGCAATTAAAATTCTCCTGCAGCGGAGGTGACTCGCCTCGTTTTTCGTCACCTACTCCAGTGCCTCCGGCTGCTCGGTTGCGGTCGCTGCTGCGGCTACTTTCGGGTTACGTAATTGCTCGAAGGTGCAGTGGGGTCCTTGGTTATCGAGGTGGGCTGGATTATCGATGGATTTTTTTTTTATTTTATCGATCAATACGTGTACACCGACGAAAAATAGCGTCACGTTTAAATTCACCGGCTGACTTCTCGAATTCTCTCCTGCATAGCAGTAGCTCGCCTTCCGGCGGCCGAAATAAGCTCGCTGAACCGAAATTGAAATTATTTAAATTCAATCACCGGTTGGCCGTGCGCCGAGCTTGTTTTCTTTCCTGCTCTCTATCTCGGCTCTAGCTTTTCGAAGAAAATCTACCTACTGTGTATACTCTCGTGATGCGCCTCGCGTGTATTATACCGATATCGCTTTGATACGTTGCGGACGGGCTTATGAAATTCTTCGATTCTCTGTGCTCTACTGCGATGTGCTCTATTTTTGGAGGGTGTCTTTGTCGTACGTCTTTGTGGGCTATTTTTTAGATGGAATTATAGGCGAATTGGTTTGCGTATTTGAAATTGGCGCCGAAATGGAAAGCACGTTATCGTCGCGAGTCTGGTTAGGAAAATAGACCGATTGAAGCACACCACCCAAGCTAGAAAATTCAAAGTGCGCAACATCTCCTCACCGTCGAACTACAACCCCCACGCATCTCCCGGCCACGCATACTTATATATGCACGTCTCCAAACAAACGTCAGATTCTTTTCTCTCTCTGTACTCCCCGAAACAGCTCTCGACTCGATTAAAATTAAACGTTTCTCCCTCCCTCTCTTTCTCTCGTCTCCGAAAGAAGCTTTAAAAAACGAGGCGTTAAGGCTGAAAAAGCGGGCCACGAGCTTAACGCGGCGTAACGTCGTAATCTCTCCTCCCTCTGACTCGAGGGTCTACGTGACGCGCCGAGTGTTTTAATACGAAGGAGCTCGTCGGAGGAGTGTGCAGCGCAGCAACGCCGCCGTGAGGCACGTGTCGACAAGCGCCGACGAGTGTGGAAGAGACACTTCGCGCGAGGCACTTTTACTCACGAGACGCGACAAGAGAGAGAAAGGGATGTTCGAGAGATAATGAGCTGCGATCGACTCGAGTACATTGGTAATATTGACTGTCGACGTGGATGATACTCGACGTGTAGGTAGAGAACACAAAACGGCGCTGGATTCAAATTTTCAAAAAAAAAAAAGGACAAACACCTCGAGAGCTTAAGTAGTACGAGTCGTGCTCAAGCGAGACGATCAATGTATTGTACACACACAAGAGAAAATTAACAATAACGCGGCAAATATTCGCGCGGCTGATAACGTCGTTCCAAACTCTCTCTATGTATGTACAACGCAGTAATTTCGGTCGAGGCATAGTCGCGGAAGAGGACGGAATGCGGGAAGAGACAAAGGAGTCTTTTCGCGCTGTGGGGAGGTATTCGCAAATTGCCGTGAGTGTCTCGTGGCTCTTCTTTATGGAGAGGATTTCGGCAAGGAATCCGGGCTATGGATGTAAGAGGGAGAGTTGGTTTTGAGAGAGGAGCTGCTTTTAGGGGGGAAATTTGGGGGATTCAACAGGTGACGAGTTAAGTAAATTCTAATGCCGGACGATTTAAACAAACATTTGGTTAAAAACACTTTCCAGATTCCTTGTCGAAGTATAACTGCAAGTTTTAATCGATTGCCCCCCCCCCCTTCCCTTTCTCGCGTTATTATTTCAACGGCGGTCTGGAGTAACGCTTTTTTTCCTAAAGTTTATCCAACGAAATAACTAATCCAAATCTCTTCATTCACAGAAACAAACCCTTCCCAGACTCGTCCAACACACATAGGCAAAAACAGTCTGGCGATGGCGGCGCACAAGTCAAGGGCCAGCGCAATTATAAATCACGCGATTGGCAGCGTTTAGTACAGCTCGCCAAGTCCTTGGGCTCCAGACACGACAACGACGACGACGACAGCTCGTTAAGTTTCACGGAGAATAAGCAGCGCGAAATACAAGGGCCGATAGGGATCTTAGCGTGTGGACGGATGGCCGCGAAATTGACGCTTCGCTTTGTCGAGGAGCTGAACGTATAGGATGGGGTGACGAGGAAAACTGCTGTAGATCGGAGATTAGGGGACGGAATGCCTTTTTGCCTAACGCCTTCCCCTGGTAGAAAATTAACGAGTGATAACCGTTAAAAAGTTAAGTTTAGTTGACCATTATTATCAAATTTGAATGTAAAAAAATAAAGCAAAATATTGCTAATATTTTAGTGATGCGCGTCTATTATATACCAACACAGTATTATTTTTAAGTTAAAAATTATTTTTTCCTTTTTTTCTTGCATTAAAACGTTTGCATGTTTTATTACAAATATTTGGATTTTTCACGATTGCAAGATATTGTTCTATAATTTCTGGATTGTAACAGTCATTTGACAAATTTCAAGCAAATGTTCTGTTTTATCTTGAGTTAATGTGTATATCTATGCATTTATAATGTTTAAACTCTTATTTATTTAAATGTTAACCACAACTTAGCTTATTAACCGTTAACGTTTCTACCAGGGTCGTTTGCTCGAAATAAACTATTTTAAAAAATCCTCTCGCCTATACCAGCAACAAGCTTTCCACATTAACCCTTCGCTTCTCTAGTAAAAAAAAGAACCACCGCTAAATCTGGCCCCGCACGCGTCCTCCCCTAATTCAAAATCGATGCCCTGAAAAATTCGCGAAATAAAAACACACAGCACAGCCGGCCCACCCCCCGAAAAAAAAGTGCGAAATCAGTCTGCAGCTAGGGGTCGAGGCTAGACACTGAGCGAGAGAGAGAGAGATGCTCGGGGTCTGCGCTTTATCGCAGTCGCGAAGGATGCGCCCACGCGATATCAAGGAGAGAGAGGGCGGCTACTCGTTTGACTGCGCCCGATCGATCGAACGAACGAGTGTGTGTGCTGCTCCTTGAGAGTAGCCGGATAGATACGATGCGCTTTTTCGGCCTTTGTGAAGGGATACGTGATTGAATCGAGTTCGAAGTTTTATTGGCTGCGAGAGGGATATTCATTTTTTTTTTTTTCATATATTTCCGAAATACAACATCAGCACACGCGAGATGGAAAATAAAAGGAGACACGCGCCGAACAAAGAAGACGTTTTCCCTCGCCTGTTTGCAAAAAGAAGATCGTCTCATCGTAATCAGCGGTATAAGAGGCGTCAGAGGGAAAAAAGTCCGCGTCGCCCGAAGAGAATGGATCCGTTCGAACGAAAGTGAGAGAAGGAGCGAAATTTCATGAAAAACGCTTCCTATAACGCGTCCATTCTTCCGCGCGCCGAGAAACCAGGGATTTCCCTTTTTTAATCACGCGAGACAGTCTTTGTGCTCTCCCTACACAGAAGTCGAGTATATACGCTTCTTTTCGATTTTTCTCTATCTCGGGAAAACTTACGGCGCGAATTGTTCCTCTCGCGGAAAATTGCTTTCCCTTCGATTTATCGGGGAGATTTCAGGTGCTCGCTTGATATTCCGCGAACGCTTCCGATGTACTTCTAGTCGGCTAGTTTCGAGCGATGGAGCTTTTTTCCAAAAGCCAAAAGTAGCAAAGTCGTGTATCGTAACGCTTTAAATAGAGCAGCGTCGAATCTGATGGTAAAACGAAAAAGAGTTTTGGCAAGGAGGGCGGAATTTCAAATTTCAACTAAAAGTCGAGCTCATCAGTATTCAGCTGCAAACGTTCGAGAATAAGCAAAGAAAAAAAATTGACCAGTGTATACTCGAACAATCTCAAAATGAAAATTCTACATCGTCGAGAGAACTTTACACGCTCGACATAATCCAAATTGCAGCGAGAAGCCTCTCTCTCTCTCTCTCTCTCTCTCTTGGAAAAATCTCCGCGAAAACGCATACGCGCAAAGTGGAACAATGGCGCAGTAGTTATACAGAGCACACAGGCGGCGGAAAATGGAAACAAGGACAATTCACTCATCGTATCGAGGCACGTCACATATACGTTTTATCACACCCGGAAGTCGTTCGCTCTCGTCATATTCCTCCTCTCCTCCTTCACCCTCCGCGTTATGTTCATCCTCCTCCTCCTTTTTCCAGTAGCAGAAGCTCAAGAAAAAAAGCAGCAGCGCAAGATGCTTCACTCGGTAGAGAAAAAAAAACGATTCTCCGGGGACAGAAGATCGTTAAAGCCGAAACGTTGGGGATTTTACAACTCTCGCGGTTTTACGTCTGCTTTTACGCACCGAAGAGATTAGTGCCGCTGATTATTATTGCAATTGTGCTCTCTCTCTGCTATCGATGCGTAAAACCTCCATTGTTTGGCCTGGGAATCATCTGGGATATAGAGTGATAAGGTAGTTCGTTTCGATCACTGGATTTTGCGCGAACTGGAACGTGACGTACGGTTCGATCCTCTATTGATTTTTTTTTCAGCGAAATGCTGCATCGAGATCATGGAATTTGGCGACGTTTGCTGTGTAGCGGAGAGTATACGGGCTTTGATAAGAAAATTCCGGTAAAAAACTGCGGCGAGTTTAACGCGACCGCTGCCTTTTTTTGTTTTTATGCTCGACGCCAAAAAAAAAGATCGAGACACGAGAGTCGGAAATATGATATGTGGAGAGGACTACCCTCTGGAGTCGCGAGGGTAAAAAACGAAGGACTTCCAGCTTGTCTGTCACCTTGTTTTCGACGGTGAGTACGTGTACGTTTTGAAATATTACTTATCGACTTTTTACTCTACGCTGATAAATCGTCGAGCGAAAAACGACATAGCGTTATATTCCGGGTGATAATGAAATAAAGCATATGGATAAAACTCACGTTGACTGCTGCTCCTCCTGATGATGTTCTCCAAGAATGTGTTTTGCGGGGCTACCAGGCCCCTCCGGCCCCCGGGCATCCTTCCTCCACCTTATTCTCTCGGTCTTTCTCTCTTGTATCCCTCAGGGTCCACCTGCCACCTTCAACCCCATCCCTGCGATATATACGTATATCCTATATACTCACTCGCGCTTATACTGCACTTCTTCTCTGTACAATTTTTATCCTATCTATTATACTCTAGACTTTTTTTCTTTATACTTTCGTCTCGGTTCACTCGTGGCACTCGCGGCGGTGTCCGAACTTCGTGATGATTTATTTATTTATTTATTTATTACGATGTACTCGAATGAATTTTAATCAATCGTTAAAAATTGATTTGATTATTAATTTTTTAATTATTTTTCGAGGGGCGTGGCTCGGTTGTCGGGGCGCGAGGAGGCACTTTCACTCGCGGCACTTTTTCCGCCTCTTCTTCTTCTTCTTCTGTTTCCTTCTCACCGTGTGCTTCGTCTTCGTTTTGTGGCCGACTGCAGTCCTCGGTCGGGCCGCGACGCGACGACGGGGAGTAGTTGCGGTGCAGCGGAGGGTTATTGGCTGTGTCGTCCGGGTGAGGACGCGGTGACGGACGCCTTCTGACTGTTGGCCAGTGGAATGAAAAATAACATTTATTTTATGTTTTGTTTATAAATTGATGAGTTTATTATTAGACTCTACAAGCAAAATCGTTCCATCAGACTTGGGTCTACGATTTTTTCTTCTCGACACGGGGCGTAAATACAAGTTAGACTTCCACTACAGTAAATTTATCTCTACGAGGTCAGAGTCTGTACCTGTGTCCATTATTCGCAGAATTTGTTCTCTGCGCCGATACAGCTCAAAGTGTCCAAATGAGAATCTACGACATTACCCCTACAACTTTTCCAGATTCATCGCGAAGGAAAAAAAAATCGATAATAACTCCACGATTACTCAAGAAATTCGTCCAACTTTTCCGAAGAATCGATAGCGGTAACTATAAAAATCACGAAATGCACAGCGTCAAGGAAAAAAACGCGAGTCTATGTACAGAGGTAATAAAGATCGTTAGCCCAGTCTCGTTCGTGAAACGTATGGATATGTGTGCCGAGAGAGAGAGAGAGGGAGACGAGGGCGATATGTGCAACGGATGCGTCAGAGAGGCATCGGCTTCGCTGCAGGCACAGGGAAATGGGAATGGCAAGAGATATCCATTCACAAAACGCTAATCCCGGGATTAGCAGAGAGAGAGAGAGAGAGAGAGAGAGAGAGAGAGAGAGAGAGAGAGAGAGAGAGAGAGAGAGAGAGAGAGCCGTAGGTGTACGTTCGGCAAATGATCTATTACACGGCGTGACTCGGATGAGCCGACGAGAATAATGCATGACTTAATGATTGCTTGGTATTTCGGGCAGACAATACCTCACTCTGATTAATATTTGGATACGTTAATGACGCTCACTGTTCGCTCGTCTCAGAAGAAAAGTACCTTGGGTCAGCTGAGGTGTCCAGGTCGCTTCATCGGCATGTTCCAGTGGCCGTCGAGACCGGTATCGCACGACGACGAAAGCAGCAACAATAACAAGCTCGTCTCCTGGCTCGGCCTACGCCCACTACTTCTCTTCCATCGCTTCGTCTTCCTAGAGCGTAACAACAACAGCGGCGGGTTAGGCTTCCCTTCCTTTTCCTCTTGGATAACAATAAGGGTGACGACGGCGACAAGGGTAAGAGTAGATCAAGCCCTAGCCGCAGTCCATCCAGGTGCAGTGGGAGCAGCTCGGGGGCGGCTGGGCCAGAGGGAGGGCAACTCCAGCCCTCCACATCCTCGGCCTCCTCCTCGGAGTCGCAGCAGTTGCTGGAACAGCAGCAGCCCGCGCAGCCCGAGGTGCTCCTCGGCATCCTCCTCGGCGAGGCACAGGCTATAGCCGCTCACGGCTCCTCGGCGAGGCCCACCCTGCCAACGCGCGCCGATTTCGACCTGTCACATGCTTAGGGTGAGGATTGGCGACTCGGCGTTGCGGAGGATGATGCTGCCGCTGCTGCTGATGATGACGATCGGCCTGAGACTCGGGATGCTGGGGAAGAAAATTGAGCAGAAGATTATTGTCGATGGAGTAAAATTTTTAGTTGCAATTATAGCGTGAGCGGATCGAGTAGACGTGATTCAGCCCTATTATCTATATACTACGTCTGTGCGAATACTGATGAGGGAAGTGGGAAAGTGCAGATGCGCCACCTAGCGTCGCTAGCCAGAAAAACGGTCCAGCCGGATGATGCCAAAAAGGAAGTCGTAAGATATTTCGCGGCGAGTATACTCAATCGCTTTCAAAAATTTACCGATCAACCATCGGTTGAACGTCCTGTTTCTTAAACTTTGAATCGCCGCTTTAGCTCCGATTCGCTGTACAAATCGAAGACATCGAAAATTCACGCCCCAATCGGTCACACACGCGATAAGCCGCTGAAGGAAACTGAATAATTGCTCCGTTTTCGAAAATCGGACGAGCTTTGGAGCTTTAGAGGTCGAACCCGAAGTCCTGGCAACTTCAACTCTGTACATCACTTCGCGAACTTTCACGGCTACACGTGTTGCCAAAAATGTTCTCGCCGCGTCATTAGTAAATTAACAACCTTACGCTTTCATAACTTCGCTCTATACGCTGCTCTGCAGTTTCGGAAGCTTAATAGCCCTGATGTATGTGTGTGTTCCATTGGAACTGCTTTATTCACGCTTCCGCTCAATTATTCACGGATGGAATCAGCCTATGGTGAAAAATTCAGCCGCGCATTTTTTCGCAACCAACACGACTCGAGCGAGCATCAACGTTTATTGCGAATGTATCATCGTGAAAAATTCAGGAGCCTTCGAATCCTCAAGTATTTAAACGCCGTGAAGGAGAACGAGCTTTGGCCATTATTAACGAGAGAAAAACTCATGTCTTGTGTGCATGTGTAACAAACGGATTTTCTCAAAGTTTAAAGCCGTTGAACTTGGCCCGTCGGGCTCGTTTCCATGACTTATTCATTACCCTATACAGCTCCGGATTTCGGGACAGCCCTCTGCGTCCACCTACCCGTATAAATACATCCAGGCTGTGTCGAAATAAATAAGAGCCGAAGCGAGAGGTGGAGCTGAAAGATTGATAAGCCGAGAGAGAAAAAACGGGCTGGATGTGTCATGGAATTTTCATCGCGGAACCTGACGTAGTCGCCCGAGCGAAATTCAATAAAGCTCGTTTTAAAACGGACTATCCACGCGGGAGAGGACGTTCGGCTGGTTTTAAAATCGTTA
This sequence comes from Nasonia vitripennis, assembly GCF_009193385.2. Lineage (NCBI taxonomy): Eukaryota > Metazoa > Arthropoda > Insecta > Hymenoptera > Pteromalidae > Nasonia > Nasonia vitripennis. The sequence goes on along the minus strand of NC_045760.1, from coordinate 30,803,433 downwards.
TGCGCCTCGTGGGCGTAAGGCGCTGTGTGTGTATAACGAACTTTTTTAACGGACCCTTGGATGGAAGCTTTTTTCTCTTTTAGCGTAGCTGGTGGTAGGATTGATTGGATTACGAAAGGGATTTTCGACGGAGATATGCGCTGCGATTGCAGCCGGTTGTGTAATCGATGCGTGTGGGTCGAGCTTTTTTCTTTAATATCGGAGCTCGCTGGCGTATGAATTCATAACGAAAAATTAAAATCGCAGTATCGATCGAAAAGCTTACCCCGATCGAAGTCAAAAGTGACATTCTAAAAACGTTCCGCGGAATTCTCAATTAAGCTTCGCGAGGCTCACGGCCTCCTCTCTTATGAATTATCGAGTCCACATGTAATTACATAGCGGCCGTTGTGTAATGTACACTCGCTTATGCGCATTATGCTGTTCGAGCTTGTAACGTGGTTTACACACACGCAGTCAGAGCTTTTGATTTGCCGGTGCGGGGGATGGTACGTGCGGCTGATGCTGCTGCTGAGGGACGGACGTCAAGTGTAACTTCATCTCGTGGCACGGAGATGATTGGTTTTGATGGCTTGTGATGCCGGAGTGAAGCTTGCGCTGGTGTGGATTTCTTTTTTCGACTGGTGGAGCTTTTAATTAAAATGGTTCTAGTTTTCGGGGGATGTGGAGATGAATTTTATGGTAATTCGTTCCTAGGAAACCTTGAAGAAGAAAAGCAATTCCGAGAATCGCTTTTTCCTAATTAATTCCGGAAAAGCTCTGGCTGGAGCTTTATTTACGTACAGAACATCGAAACTTCGTTCGAAAGTCCTCCGCACTACTCTAAACACTACAAATCACCATATCTCCACCCACACCTCGCAGCCGCGTCTTATCTGCAGCCGACGATGTGAGACCACATCCTTGCACACGAAAGAGACGAAAATAGGGGGGGGGGGGCATCCTTGCGGCAAACGATAAATAAAAGACCCACACTATCACCTACTCCTCCTTCTCCCGAATCGATATCGACTCGTAGGCGCGCGTGTACGTACACGCCGGCGAGTAAGTCTCTTCGCCAAAATCTCTCTACTAGCAGAGGGTCTTGACGTGTCGATGACGTCGCGAACAGAAAAAAAAGGAGAAAAGAGGATCGCGCGAGGGAGAAGGAGGTTACCCCGTTTCCCGGCGCCGCGAGACTTAACGAGCTTCCCACTTCGCGCTCGCGCGCACGAAATGTAACTGCGAGCGAGATAAGGGAGGGAGATGCTTTTTTGGCAAGAGCTGAAACGCTGGTCTATGGGTTCGCGAATTTTTTATTTATTTATTTTTTTTTTCGTTATTTTGCATTTGAGGTTAGGAATTCGAATTTCGCGCGCTTTTTGAGTTACAACGCTGATTAAGAAATTTGAATTCTTCTTTGTATTTTATAAAATGAATTTTTCAAAAAAATAAATAAGACTCTGCATACATTAGCAACATTACGAGCACGTGAGCGCACGGGCAAACTTTGGCTTGATATACTCGCGTGAGTTCTCGCAAGCTGGCGTATAAGAACACCGGCTGGTGATATACGACACGCGGTAGCCTGCAAATCTTGTCTAGGCTCGAGAATTTCGTTTTTGTAGACACTTTTAGGTGTCAGGAAATGAGCTCCGATAAAGTCACGGCGATAAAGCAATTTTGCGTGAGAACGACAAGACGTTAAAAAAAAAAGCTCAAGAAGAAGAAGAAGAAGCGTGAAAGCTCGGGGTGAAAACAAGTTTTATGAATTACCGGTTCTTTACGACGCCTGACGTTCGAAATTAATTGCTCAATCACGTGACAAGGGTGTATACGTGTGTGATGGGATTTTAGTCAGACATGCACGATATCGAGATTCTCTTCGAGCTTTCAAATGCTAAGCAGCTTTACATATAAATGGCCCGTGCCTTACCGTCCGCCGGAACATACAGCTTTTTGGCGCGAAATTCGATTTGAAAATACAACGTCGTAGGCAAAAAAAGCTCGTACCTAACATATCCAACAGCGATTTTTGTTTACTGCCCTCCGAAGTTTTACGTCCAATTTCGCTGGGGAAAAAAAACCGAACCGACGTGTGTAAGCTTCAGGTTGAACTGCGCAGCTGAGTAGTGTCAATTTTTCAAGTCGTATATGTAGGTCATTTATGGATGTTACCGCACACCACGAGAGCACGTAACCTTTCACGCAGAGGAATGATACTAGCTCGCGCACGAAACATCAAAAAGCTGCGAGGGAAAAAATGACTTTACATAAAGAGAACCAATAGCTCTTCGATCATGAAAATTCGCCTAAAAGCTCACCGAAAATCGAAAAAAGAGAGCCAATTACGTAACAGCCCAGTCCACCGCGCGATTAAGGTCAAGAGCACATCGACACTCTGCGAAATCGTCCACACGGAGAGGCTCGGCCCTTTTCGTTACCACCGCACCGGCTGCACGAAATTTCTTCGAGTGCATGCACGCGAAGGTAAGCCAAGAGTAAGCGAAGCTTTCGGCTCTAGGAGCGGCGCCGCCATCGATTTCCGCGAGCGACGAAACTGACCCGGACGACGCCTGAAGGTCGCGCGCTCCGCGTATACGTATGTGTGTGTGTGTGTGTGTGTGTATGTTTGTTTTTTTCTCGCCACCGCGGATTTTCCGAGATTTTCAGATTAAAACGAGGGCGTTTCAGTGAGTGCTTATTAGGAGAGAGGGCTTGTATATTTTTTCTTTCTAATTAGGGCCGATGGAGCTGATGTGTGTTTACAAAGGCTAATTATGCAGCGGCCGGTTAGGGAAGTGATAGAGTAGGCCTACCGCGTATTGTAGTTTCTTTTGGAGGATAATTTGATTCGAGTGAGATATAACGTTCCTCGACACGTGGCTCGTACTCGACTGTACTTTATCGCGAACGATTTAACCCCGATGAGGAAATTGATATACATATTCGTTATCAGCGTAAGATTAAGTGTAGTACAATAATACACATATACACTAAAGCCTCGAGAACGTCCTTGTGGTCACGCACATGGATCGACAGTCGTCTGTCAAACACATGTGTGCAGTGCGCGGGAATAATATTTAAGTTTTTCTTTTTTCATGCGACTCGATATCTCGCGCGCAGTGAGCTTGTGAAATATTAAAGCGCGCTATGTACGAAAGTTGCGAACTAGGTTACCTTTCTTAGAGCTTCGCCGGACACACACACACACACACGGACTCGCACACACAATATAATATCGTCGTGTCTTACTTCGTCATCGGAGAGAAATTAGCGAAACTATTATAAGCGAGTGTATTGTGTTTCTGCAACGATCTTAAAATTCATTCGAAGCTTGAATCGACTACAATCTGCCTATTTTTCAATCGAGGATTTGAATAAATCCTTCGAACGAGTTGTATCATTCATGATATTCGAATAAAGCTCGCCGAAAAACTGGCAGCATCGGTTACAATTGAAAAAGCACACAGTTCAGCATTTTAGCGCCGAGAGGGCGACCTTCGAAAAAGCGCGAGTCGGAAAAAGAAGGTATACAGGGGGAATATTTCGAGCGCACCACGTCGACCGCATGAAGTAAACAAAAAATAAAAGCTCGAGCCGGGAAAAAGATGGATGGCGTGCGAGGGTGAAAAAAAAATGGGACGGGGTGAGTGTCGGTTGCGTTGTAGTATCCGCGAAGCGATGTTTTTCCGAGTGTACCAAAGGTTTGACGTAATTTTGTTCGCAAAACCGGATTAAAATACACGGTAGTAGCGAGCCTTCGCCGGATAGCCAAAAAGCTCCGTCGAGAGTTCCGTACAACAATAAGTTTTTTAGCTTGATTAACTCTTGAAAGGCAACGTACGCGAGGCTTGCCAACAAAGAAAGCTCTCCGAGCTTGCGGCGCGCTCGAATTCGTGGCCCAGTTCTGCTCTTGAGGTTGCTCAAAATTCAGTCGTGTAAATATCCAACATTGAAGCCTGTTACCGCAGAAAGCTCAAGGTGCAAATATAGCTTGTTGACATGCATATAGAGACAAGCGTATCGTATGTCGCAAATATTCGAATTTATTATTCGCAAACTTTCAAAATGTATTCATCCTTGGATTACACGTCGGATAATAATCCAGAGTTGATGGCTTCGAACTTTCGAAATTGAAGGTTCGAACGGTGGAGCTTTCAATGCACGACGTTTCTACGCTGCTTCAAGGATTGCGCGGAAAACTGTAACCCCGCAGCTAATCGGCCCTCTCCTGTCCAGAAGACACGTGTTGATGATAAACGACTGCAATATCGTTGAAAAGTTTCTCTGAACGCGGACAACATCAGCGTGAGCTTGCATAACAATCAACCTTACGCGTGACGAGCTTGCGAGTAAAATTCTGAAGCTTGCGGACAATGCCAACTGCTCCGTGGAACGGTGTAACGAAACTGCGGCAACGCTTAACTTCGCCTTCGTGTAATGGAACTTTGCGCTGCGGTTTAATCCGGATACGTAATGACCGTCCGAGATGAGATTACACGCGGGAGTTGTATTGTGTGCAGTCGAGGAGGGCAGTTTTTGCGAAATATGGAGACCTTATCTGCAGAGCTTTTGTTCGAATCGAAACAACCTGGACCCGCGTTTCGAAAAATTAATCGAAGCTCGAGATCAGAGGAACGTGTGTACCTCATGAAAAGCTGATATCCTAATTTCGCTGACTAACAAACACGAGGAGGGAAAAATCAATGCCGTTGAATAATTAGAAAACATAACCTCAAACCCACAGGTCGTTCGAGAATTAGGGATGAATTATGCAGGGTATTATGCCGGAGTGAGTTAAATTATTCCGTATTCGGGAGTGCATAAATTAGCCCCAGAGCAGAGACGAATTAGCAGAAGTGAGTCTTTCAATCTTTGGAAGAGAGGACAACGTCTCGATTTCAATAATAAAGTGCGATTCGCGAAAACGTCGCTCATATCCCTCTGGAGCTTCTATATTTTTCAACCGCGAATCGGATCTATATACTTCAGCAACGTCCGCTATAACCGCAGGTTTGGATTCAACGCGTGAACTTCGCCTGCATACAGACCGTTGCTCATCCGATTGAAAGGCTCAATCAATGCACGTCATTCATGTGGATAATTTTCAGGAAGTGTTGTAAATTACTCGCTCGACCTACACAGCTATATACAGTAGTTCTAGCGGTGGGAGGGATGATCTTGAACGAATAATGCAGCCCCTATATAATGAAATATGAAGATTCAATCGCTATACATATACTTTCTCTAAGCCTCTCACTGTCATATCACTGTCTCTCGGCCTCAAGCTATAAGTAACCGCGCACTCACGTTTCCAGCCCCGTGTTCCGGTCAAGCCTGCACTGACACCAGCACCTGCACCTGCACCACCACCGCACCAACAGCAGCAGCAGCAGTGGTCCCAGGACAGCTTCTTCTTATTCAGCCTCGGACTCCTCCTCTTCGGACCTTGGCTTCACGACCGTAGCATCAACTCCGGTCGCGTCCAGCACCTCCAGCACCAGAAGCGCCGAGTCACCTCCACGACTGTGGCAGTAGTAGCCCATCGCGATCTAATACCCTCATAAGGGCTGGCCACTACTGGCTTATTACAATTCAACCTACAAGCGCGCACACACTCGTTTTTCCCAACGTATCGCTGCACACTCGCCGTATAGGACGCAGACGTATATGGGTATGGATATACTCTCGAATGACACACGCACACACCTGATGGAGGAAGAGAGAGAGAGAGAGAGAGAGACGCGGCCGCCGCCAGTTCGCTCGACCCGACCGAACCGAACTGAAGAGCAGCAGTACCGCGGACTGTGTGTCGCGCTGCTGCTACTGCGCGAGAGAGGGGTGGGGGGTAGTTGCAGAGGAGGTGGTATGCTGCTGCTGCTGGTGGTACTGGGGTGGAGAGATGCGAGAACTGCGCGGACGTGGGGAATGCACTTTTCGGGGGTGGGTTTGTATGCGTTTGAGACTGGATGGCTGATAGAGGGTGAATGGATATGGGGCAGTGTTTCTTTTTTTTTTTTTTTTTTTTTTAATCTAATAATTTTGAATAATTGCAGTGGAGAACAAGTCCAAATGCATCCACGAAATGAACAACAGAAGAATATATAAGCAGGGGCAGAAAGTCGCTCAGACAAGCAGAAGCGAGTTCTTAGCTCGAAGCAAATCTCAGCCCCGAAGAGCCGAGGCAAATTAGGTAAGAATAATGAATAGGAGAGTAGAAGAGAAGAGAGGCCGGGGTTATGCACACAGCAGCCGCCGAGGTGTAAGGTGAGAGCCGAGAGAGGCTGATGCCGCAGGAGCGTAGGAAGCCGGATCCAGTTCCTGTGGCACCCGTGAGGGTGAAGAAACTTTCCTAGATCTATTTTCCTTTCTCATAAATTACTGTAAAAAAAAAACTCTTGCCAAATAAAACAAAAACAATTTTTTCGCTTGAAGCCACAGCATTGCTTTGCATTCTCGAGGATACACACAGGTGTCAAAGCAAGCGAGTTCTCGGTTTCGAGCGGCGCACAAGTGCTACACACACCGCCACTTTTTCTTTTGGCACTCGCCCTCGGCCTAACGAGCCAAATCAAATTTAACCGCAGCCAATACTTTGACACTGCATTTACACACACATACACAGACGAGTGAGAGCCGCGACTTAGCCTAGTTTCCGCTTTCCGTTTATACTTGTACATAGGTGGTACTTTTTTCGAGTGCCGTATACACAGGACTGCCTGTAAAAAAGGGTCACACGTGTGTGCGGTTGGAAAATTTTTGGTAGGTACGTTGTGACTATCAAAATAACAGGCAGAGAGAGATGGGAAAATTTGCTGGGAGCGAAAGGTCAAAATTTGACGTGTGTGCGAGTACAAGCCAAAGAGAAAGATCGTGAAGACGAAGAGGGAGGAGTGGTGTATAACAGCGGCAGCGCGTCATATACCCCCTGCCTGCTGGAGGTTCGATCGCCAAAGACCTTTATGCTTGCGTGTGTATATACACGGAGAATTCCGTGTTTTAAATTAATATCGGCCGTGTTGAAGAGTAAATCACTCTGCCGATTGAAAGTCCTTACTATGGGAATTTCAGAATTAAGGTTGAAATCGTAAGGGCTTTTGATGCATGTAAACTGTCAAAGTCACAGGCAGTTACAGCATGAGCTGCCCAGTAGGCCCGACAAAAGTCAGATTTGATGTACCGCTATATGTACATACACTCGGCTCGCAGATATCGATGATGGAAATGGGAAAGCGGCTATGCGCCACCTATTGGCGTTGGCCGGAGGCTTGGAGAGTTTAGGTCAGGGGAACTGGTGAGAAGAACCACACGGAGAAAAAAATACGTTGAGGCTACTCGAAACTTCAGTAGAATATACTTGACGACTTAGGTAAAGAAAATCCTGCGCCGTGGACACTCATCGAATGCGCAGAAGGGCCCAAACTCGTCTAGTCCCGCCTACCGCCACTGCTGCGCTTCCCCCACTTTTCTCGCTCGGAAATTTTGTGCTGTGCGAGTCTATTCTCGCACATTTTTTACTCAAGTAGATCCTACTGAAGTCGCTTCGGTAGATTCAACTTTTTTTTTCTCCGTACATTCCAATATACTGTCTTCGTTTTAGCTATACATTTTCGTTTTTAATGAAAATTTTGCGTGTAATTTTTCACGCGAAATGAATACTCCAACCGATAACGTGCATTCTCTTCTCGAAAAAATAGAAGATATATACACCCTACTGCACAAGAGGCATCTACAGCGCGCAGACTGAAGGGGGGCGCCACCTAGCCGGCGGCTCTGCGCCTTACCACCGGTATCTATATACCTACTTATATACATCTATATAAGTCTACCCGAACTCGAGAGGGGTAGGCGTGAGAGACTTCAGCCTCAAAGGAGGCGCGTTGATGCACTTACGAGTGGCTCGCGGTCAGGCTCTCGCCGCTTCGATGTTCTTCCCAATACGGAGTACTTCGATGCACTGCAGAGCGAGTAGCTGAATTTCCGTGCGCGTTCGAGCGTGTTCTTTCTTTTTCTTTCGATTATTTTATTGCTGATGGGAGATCGATGCTCTAATTTTGTAAAACACACGATTCCAGCCGTAATCCCCGAATAACACATTTTTGGCTATTACGAGAGAGAAAGAAAGTAATAAGAGAAAAGGCAGTTAAGAGATCAATTTCGCTAACTGGAAATTACGAGATTGCGCTGCCGCCATTATACCGGCAAATTGAGGCAATGAAAACATAAACGCCCGTGTATTACGGCAAATCTACAAGATTGTGATCAGGCGGCATAAGCAACCGTTATATCGCTGTACACTTAGAATAATTGAAGCTCCGGTACACTTATACGGTCAATCAGATTTTACAACGAGTCGTGAAAATTTCCCAAAGTCCCGCACGAGATAAAAAAAAACATTCGTCAAAAGCATAACAATCGTCGGATCGATAATTAATCGACTCTGTACGGGAGGTGGGCCTAATTCAGCGGCGTTCACGGCTCATTGCTCGTTCAAAGCGTCTCTCTGTGTGTGCCGGCTTTCCAGTGTCGTGTTTAGCGCGGCGAATCGGCGGCATAAATTGCTCTCGAGCGTGTACGTGTTGCTGCCGGTGAAACGCGCCGATAAAGTACAAAGGGAGTCGAAATATCGTATATACGGTGTATAGAGAGAGGCCCGCAGGTATATAATGCTATGCATATTGAGCAGGCGCGTTTCTGAAGATTGGGTAATTAAGGATTTTTTAATCAAACAAAAAAAAAACTTTTAATTAAAAATTCCAAAACAATGCAGTTATACATTCATTTCGAACATATAAATTCACCAATTAATCAACACCCCTTGCATCAGCAGAGTCGTCGCTTCAAAAGCTACCAATTAAACCAACAGCCATGTAGAGCACAGAGCGAGCGTAATCGAAAAGTGGATGATTATCGCGTGCAAAGCCAATGCGCACAACACAGCGTGTAGAGTTTCAATTTAAATTCACGCTAAATCGAAAATAACGAGGTCGTTCAGACCACCAGTATATGTATAGAGTAGACACACACACACATACAGCGGTCCCCGCGAGGGAGTCATACTTTTCAATGAACGGGAGAGGGAATTCGCAAATGCGTTTTCACGCGCGTCGACGCTGCGTATCGAAACGCTTATTTTGGATGGGGTCATGAAAGAATTTCGCCGATTGGATATAAAATTCTACTTCGATTTTTCATCCGCCTCGAGGTTCTTACGTGTACGTTTCTCTTTGATGCTGTACAAAGCCCAATAATTAGTTTCCGTTTTACGCTGCCCTCGTGTGTGTATAGGTATACATAATAGAGACGTTTGCGTATCCCTTTGGCCAACGCGCTCCTGGTATAATTGCATGAATCGTAGGCTCGGTGTAAGATTCGAAATGCCCTAAAGAATCCATCAAACTATTTCATCTACCTTGAACAATTCAAATTCCGTAAAACACGTGCTTACAACAGCTCCAACGTCGTCTCAAAGGAACAAAGCAAGACGAAGATAAAAGAATAAGGAAGAACAGCAGGAGATCTCAAGACACATGCGCACCGACGGCAAAAGCTTCGTCTTACCAGTTCCAGACCGTTACTACTTATTTACGAGCGCGAGCGCAAAGGAGGACGTCATTCCATACTGCCGAGTGCGCTTCGATCGTTGCAGTCGCTGCAGACGAGCTCATCTTCCTTCTACGTTTCTGCTGTATTTTTTCCTTTTTTTTTTATTTGTACGCGATATGAGCAACGTTTTCTCTCGTAAAAATGGAGCGACGTTTTAATCATCCATGTCGTGATACCTAATTTTTTTTTTAATTTCAAGCTAGCTATAATCGACCGCCACCAATAAAAAAAAACCCTTTCTCCAATTTCGAATCGAAATTTCACAAGAGCCACTCGTTCAGCCCTCTATCGTACCATCCCTTGGAAAAAAGAGCATCAAAAGCTCACGCGCTCGCGCAGACAATTCGCAGCGAGAGTGAAAAATGGATCAAGGTTACACCTCCCCCTCCCCCCCCCCTCTGATCTTTTTAACGGGCGACCGTAAAACTACTGCGCGCATATTTCCGCGCTTTTAAAAATAAGTACACAAGGTCGTCGAAATTTCAAGAGAAATTTGCTTTTCAATCAAAAAAAGGAAACATCGTTATCAAAACCCTCTGAACCGTAATTCCTTGTACACTCCCCAACATCGAAGCTAAAAAAATCTAACAATCAGCCGATCTCTTATACCGATATCGATCTCGAAATCGAGGAACTTACGCCACACAGAAGGAATCGTCGAATCGCGTGCAGTGGACGACGGTAAGTAGCCGAAACCGTGAGAGCGACCTTCGTTGCGCGCGCGCTCGCGTCTTCGATTTTTCCAAGAATTTCATTCGAACGCATTTATCAATGAGTTAAAAACGAACTATAGACAGAATCAAAATATAACGCATTTACATAGCTCTACCTAATCCCCCGCAACGTATCAAACTCTCGCGTCAGCTCATCATCGCCCTCGTCGAGCCTAATTAGACTAATTTCGCGCGAGTATGGCTAGCCGCATAGTCACTCTTTCAGGCTGTGTATACGTATAGAGGGCCGAGCTCCAATTTCAAAGGGGCCATGTAGGCTCATCTCATATTCGATTAAATGAGAGATCGCCCGAGACGGACCACGGCTATATATGCACTCGCGCGCGTGAGGGAGAGAGAGTCGCGAGAGACTCGTTCGTCACGCCATTAATTAATTCGCTCCCCGAAGCTATAACGAACGTCCCCTCAGTGAATGCATGTATGTATGTGTGGAACTCGCTCGTGTGTGTTCTGTTTAATTTTGCTTGACGATTTTTTTGTTTGTTTGTACTTTTGCGTTACTGTGTTATTCGCCAATTCAAACGGAATAATATTCTTTAAAGCTAGTCCTCTAAAATTAGATGTGAAATCATCCCGCCTAATCAACCGCTCAATTGCGTCGAACTTGAAGAGAGATAGAGAGAGAGAGAGAGAGAGAGAGAGAGAGAGAGAGAGAGAGAGAGAGAAAACCTCGAAAACTGTCCCCTAGACGAGGAGAGCTTCTATTTTCAAATGGAACGAGCTGGAGCAAATTTTTTTTTACTAGACACACGACTCCGGAGGGAAAGGCTGTGTCGTGTAGATTGCTTTTTCGCCTTATGCGCTTTTAGAAATTAGTCCGGTGCCATTTGGCTTTTGCGCGATTTCTCGAAACTCCAGGGCAAAAGATATCGTCTTGGTGAGAATGAGCGTAGAATCGAAATGATGTTTGATGATAATCGGAATGAAAATTTGAATTATCTAAGAAGAGCAATCACTTACTTTATCTGAAAATCAACAAAAAATATGACAGATCTAATCTTAGTAAAAAGAATACTTTTTATTAAATTTTTTTTAACAAAAAACAATCATACATTTACAAGTACCAGCTTAATTAATCCTTCGAACCCTTGTCTGATTTCGAACTGTCTTTCTCCTGTTCTTTGGTTAGAAGAGCACTGTTGATTCCAACCTTTTTCAGCTCTTCGATAAGCTCTCCATTCTGGTGCATTTGCAAGACAATGTCACAGCCTCCGACAAACTCTCCATTGATAAATACTTGGGGTATCGTTGGCCAGTTAGAGAAATCTTTGATTCCTACAACAAATTATTCATTAAAATTCTAATACCCTATAGTCATTAATAGTATAATGACTGTCTACATCCAGAAGTCGCAATAAAACAGAATAATTCTAAAAATAATCAATAAAGCTAGCTACAAAGTATAACCTCAAAATTCGTTGCGAAAACTGTGGCAAAAAAAAGCAATGTCATTCCCCAAAATTATGATAAACAAAACTAAATTCAAGTCTATTGTTTAAGAAACAAGTAAAATTAAGTACCTTGTCTGAGGTTTTCGTCCTTGAGAACATCGTGCGCATCGTACTGAACCCCATGCATTCTCATGATCTGCACAACGGCATTACTGAATCCACACCTCGGCTCCTCTGGAACACCTTTCATGAACACCACAACCTTGTTTTTCTGCAAAACATCAACGAAAATCCAAAATTACATCAACTCGGCGAGCTATTTCGTAACATAACCCGCTGCGACGCCGGAAAACGGGATTTGCTTACTTTGACCAGTTGTCCGATTTCCTCCGGTTTCGTTGCAAATCCTCGAAGTAGCTGAGCAGCCCTGAAGACACGTGAGGTGAGCATGTTGTCTTTATTTTATTTTTCTTTCAGTTTTGCGAGATGAATGTACCGTGCAACAATGCTACGATAGTGCACGCATCGATCAGCTGTTTTTTCGGTTATGTGTGTGAGATACCACGGGTAAGGTTAGTGCGTGTCCGCTTTACGAAACACTTTGGGCGCGGGATTTGAATTATATTAGACAGCCATCAGAGGGTGAATATAGTTGAGTTGACGGAACGATCGTCGTTAAAAAGTAAAAAAGTGATTTATTTACATTTTTTACAGAGCGTATTCATCGTTAAATTACAATATTTACATGGTATGTATCCGGACGTTACCATTTATTCAAAGTATTGGTCGAGTACAGCTTGGTACGACAATCGAAGAATTCGTAATCTGCGTCGTCTTTGGACTTTTTTGATTTCAAAATGTTCATGTGGTAACCCTCGACTAGACAAACCTCTTCGTACAGATCTTCGGATGTCATTTCGACAACACCGGCACATTCTTTTAACAGCCACAGAAAATTCTCGGGTAACTCTTTTACAAACAGCTCGAAATTCTTTGCCTTGACACGACTGAAAATGCAATGATACATCCAGTAATCTTTGTAAGGCCTGAAGAGCGTTTCCTTGTCGTTTAGCGAGAGATTTTCGAGATTCCTCTGGGGTGCACTACTCGTGCTTTCTTCTAAAATCGAGATGTCGAGATCGGATAAATCGATTCCTTCGATCGGCACCTCGACCACTTCGTCGTCGTCGTCAGACTTAATTAACGTAACTTCTTTCTTTTCGCTTCTACCTTTGGGCGAAGCTTCGTCCTCGCTTGATTCAGTTGACGCGACATCTATGATCCTCTTGAATTCCTTTTTCTGTATTCTCTTATTATTTTCCCTTATATTTCTCTCTGTGGCTTTGACAAATTTTCCTTTCTCATCTCGACAACGAGTGTATTTAACTTTTAACGATTTACTTCCGTGTAAGAGAGATTCTACCTCATGATTGTACAATTTTACATTGTACTTTTTAATAAATTGCTCGTTTAACAAGCAACTTTTATCAGTCCAGTTGATGTCTTCGTTCTTGGATTGACTTACATTAGTGGCTTCGTCTTCGGAATCGGAGTCCTCTGGAATGTCGAGTCGTCCATCGGGTAAAATCTTATCGAAGCAACTGTCCTCTTCGAAATCCAAAGTATCGTCGATTTCCGGAGGCTTGTTGCGAACCGAAGAATAATGTTTGAAACTTTCGAAATTCAATTTTAATTTACAAGGCCGATTCCTGTGGGAATAGTCTAGTAAATTCTCAGTCTTTGGTAAATTCTGTTCTTCCGCGCTCGGAGTTTCCACGTTTACGAGTTCGACCAGCTCTCGCAAACTTGGCATTCTGGGCTGCTCAAACGGCGGAACTATCTTCTCAAAATACTGCAGGCTGCGATCGACCACGTCAAGCTTTATTCCGCACTGAGCTGCTAAATCGACGAGCCTGAGGATAAAAATTTAATGTTATAACTTCTACCGATTGATACGCGTGATCTCTAACTTTGAATATACTTACGAATCAGGTTTTGTTACGTATCCAATTTTCGACTCGTAAAAATTTGTTCTCAATGTGCTAGGCATGTCATAATGTGGATTGTCCAAAAGTTGAGTTATGTACGATCGGAACGGGGTAAAGGACGGAGAAAACATCTCCATTTCCTTTAGGGGTACTGAATTATCATTCAGTCTGTCTATGCATTGATACATGGCATCTACGAGATTCTGCGATAGGACGTGTTTGAAGTTCGTGATTTCAGGGGACTCGGCGTCTCGCTTGGATTTCATCAAGCCCATAAATCTGAGATACAAGTGGGAAGTCCATGGACATTCTGGGTCGTATTTTATTTTCGATGGGTAGTGCACTTTTACGAGAGCACTTTTTCGGCATTCGAGGTATCTCTGCCACTCGCAGAAACTGAACAGTTTTGCAGTTAGGATATGCTTTTCAGCTGCTGTCCTGTAATTTACGGTTAATACTTTAATACATATTGAATACTTTAAAATGATCGCATTAATTTCTTTTCTATGTACTTGTTTATTTTGTCTACTAGCCGACTTATCTCTTTTTCCGTTATGTCATCCAGACCATACAGAATTTTTAAAGCAACTATGATATAAGCCATTGCTCTGCCTTCATAGTTGGGAATCAGAGCTGACTTTGCTGTGAAATTCATAACTGATGGGGACGACAGGAAAATCCTTTCTGCATATATGAAGATACCCCCTAAAAGAAATATAATGCCAAATCTGATGTGACACTTTGTAAAAGGGTATTCTGATTTTCTTACTTGGTAGTTCGAGGTCCTCACAGTATCTTCTTATTAAACTGAGAAAATTGGGTTTAGAAAAATCGTATACATTCAAAAATTTCGCAATGCTTGCAGTATTTCTTCTTAAACCTTTATGCGTTATGTCTGTAGTTTGAGTTAAGAGATTGACATCAGTTTTAGTCAGCGTTATCTCTGGAGGCAGCAGATGAGCTAGTGTATAATACGAAAGATGTCCTTCCCTACCGAACCTGTAAAAAAAGATTGCTTTAAATTTTTTCTGCATCAGGGACAAAAAAAAATGCAAATCTTACCTCAGCATATCAGAAAGGTGTATATCCTGGTTATTGATTCTTAAAGCTAAGTAAATGATTGACCAGAGTTTTAATGGAGTAATAATATTAGGTCCAGATGCATACTGTGTGGTGACATGTTTCTTTCTATAATTCATTCTCTTGGCACGAGGTACATTCTTTGACAATGCCCTTACTTTCCTTGTTTCAAGTTTTGCTTTTTTATTAAAACGTATCCTGCAGAAGTCATTAAACACTGTTAGCACGTTTTCAATAAAAGTAATAGATATTTTTTAGACTTACCTGATATTATTGCTAGACTGTTGACTACTGATACTGGATTTCAAGCTGTACAAACTTTGATTCAAGGAGCTGAAGCCATCGGTATCAGAGCTGGCTTGACTTTGCAAATACTTATTGTATTCTGATTTGACTAGAAGTCTCTGCAATGAATATGGTTTTACAACGTTTGGAACAATGAGGTAACCTTATTTAAGGAAAGAAATTAACCTACTTTACTCTTATTCAGTTCTCTAACAGAGCTACTTCCTTGACTAGCATAACTGGATATCATAGAGGAAGCACTGGCATTGCTAGTTTTTTTTCTCTTCTTCTTTTTCTTCTGCTGTATTTTGCCGTAAATAATTTCTGCATCCCTACAATAACCAAAACGTCATTTACGCAAACTAATCAACAGTACATTTTAAGTTTACTAATTAAAACTTACTTTTTGTGATAGCGCCTTGCCATTTTTGGGATACATTTCTTGGTTCTCGATGTGAATGCTACCTCCAGCTTTGTCAGGTAGTACGTCCACAGTTGCAAAATTGTCAACTTTACATCAGGATGTGCACCAATTTCTATTAGTTCATTGGTTATACCAATAAGAACAAAATTGTACAACTCCCAACTCGTCCATCCAATGATATCTGAAATGGATTTTCAATTAAAAAGACGAAGCAACTGATATTATAGCTGATCGAAAATAAGGTTCATTACTTACCAGTCTTTTCAGATTTGTCAATCCTGATCTTTGTTTTCCGGAGTCTGGTAGTGAGATCGTACCGAGTTTCGAGCACCTCTTCTCTGATATCCTGAAAAAATATACGTATCACAATAGATCACTCATAAATACTAATAAATGTGACGATAGTCAAAAATTCGCAGTGCATAAACTCACGTCGTTTTGTGTTTGACATGTACTGCAGAAATAGTATCCAGCTTCTTTATAAAAATTTGTGCCGTTGCACAGTGCGCATCTTTGCACATTTTGGGATTGCGAAAACATCGCGTTAAATGACCTTTTTATTCAACAATCGGATTTATTACTTGATCGCGTTCCTTTGTATAACAACAAACATTTTTTCGACGTCCACGTGCGTATAGCTTCAAATGCTTCAATGCAAGTATACCTAACCTTAACGTTGACATCGTGACCTGACGTCGCACAGCTCTTTATATATATATAGGTATAGGTATAGTTAGAATTGCACCTCTATATGGTTGTTTTCGCACGCGACTCTACCTTTACAAAACATCTACTACATAATGATCTTTTAACCTCAAAAAGTAAACTTTCTGAATTAGTTATGTACAATAAATGAAAGAGAAATTGAAAAATTCGTTATAAGTGGATCGACTAACGTGAAATACCATTTGTTGATAAGTTTTATTTTGGAAATTTAGGAACGTATGAAAGACGGTTTGTTCTTGTGTGCGACTTGATTAGAAAAGTAATAAGCCAACACGGGTAGAATTTCATCCTGGATTCAACGAATTGCAGTTTTATTTGCAGATACGCCGCGATCAAGGAAACGTGCATTTTATTGCAGCGAGTCTCTCGGATATGCAGATAATCTTCGCGCGAGGCTTATTTGCAAAATACTTAGTAAGTTTATAACGGATAACGTCTGCTTTGTACGTTATACTGAGCGTAATCGTTATAATTATTTTATAGCAAACTTTATTATCGATTTTGAGGTTATTGGGCTATAAAATATCGTATGAGACTGTCGATACTCGCTTCGCTCGTGCGAAAAACCATCTCCCACAACAGTGTCATAATACTATGTAATAATCTTATCGATAATGATTTAACATACAATCTATATAGATATACTACCAATAACTTCTGGAAAAACGAGGGCTTTTATGACTCTGCGAAAAATTACAGGACCTAGTTGTCGGTACAATTTTTGCGCCAAAGTGAGCTGGACAGAATTTATCAGGGAAAATTAGAATACTTAAAATATACTTTCCAGATATGTCAAATATTTTGGGCTAGATCAGATCGATCGTTTATTGTTTATTTTGGCCGAGGCTAGAGCTCGATAGGAAAGCATACTTTGAAGTATCTTCTTCTCCAGGATCCCGTTGACGCACGATTGTACCGACAAGCATGTCCTGTAATTTTTCGAGAGTCATAAAAGCCCTCGTTTTTCCAGGAGTTGGTGTGGTGGACCCTTAACATCAAAATATCATCATCTTTTTTAATACTTATACTATAATGAAGCATTTGCATTAAATTCTACGTATATTGAAATTTGACTATTTTATTTAGGTCATGAAGTTTTTTGTATGCGTTACAAAAATAAAAACGCATAATATGATGTCTCGTTTGAAAATATATTTTATTATTTCATCGCGTCATCGAGATACACTTTTTTATATGACTGAATAAGAATAAAAGTCAGTTCTTGCACAGATAGAACGCCCCAACGGCCAAGAACGTCAGCTTGAGAGGCAAACTGACCGACGGCAATCCGGCGCTGTTTTTAGGAGCAGCGGTTGTAGTAGTGGGTGGAACCTCGCGAACAACGTCACCTGAACCAGCGCCTTGGGCTGCACCGGATACGGCTGCAACATAACAAACTGAATTTTTTGCTACGTTCGTAAAATATATATATATATATATATATATATATATATATATATATATATATGTGTGCATATAAACTTACTCTGTACGGCGAATACGGCTGCGATGAGCAGAAGACACAGGTAGAGCTTCATCTTTGCGCAGTTGAGGATGGAGGAAGTTTTCAAGTTGAATTCGACCACTGATTACTGATGCTCAGCTGTACTCGTTCGTTCGTTTTATACGGATCGAGTGTTTGACTCGAGATTTGCAGAAAACTACGATTAATTATTGTTTTATTGACGTGTATGCTGTGATCGAGGAAATAAATTTTACTATGGCAGTGCAGCTCTTGTATACAGATCTTTGTGCGTTATTTGTCAGATACATTGTAAATCCGTATAGTGATTCCCGTAGACAATTGCATTTTTTTCTGGTTTTCAAATGCGCTTCAAATTACCGTATTATCTATGTCAATAAAAAGCGGCGCGTTCGAGGAAATAAAATTTTACAAGCGGTATAAAAGATTCCTTGCTAACGGATTTGCACATTGTTTCGATAAAACAGAACAAATATAATTCAAAAAATAGATAACGCCGAAATTCAATTATATAGAAACTCGAATTTTCGATTTGCGTTCATTAATATGATCAAAAACAAGTTTTGTGCATTTTCAATTTAGCAGTCGCCTGCAATTCTGACGCATACTTAAATTTTTCTCGTCCGTTTCATGGAAACCCGATACGTACGTGTACTCATCGCGCTATAAGCTGTGCCGCGTTTATTACGACTTATCTGACGCTACAAGGAAACATTTCCGCTCTCAAGGATCCCCATATACCTATAGTCGTTGTCATAAAACAAAAATATGGGCTTTTTTCGGTCTCAGGTTTCATTAGACTCCAAAACAGTTTCTCAATTTTGAATTTATCACATGTATCATTTATTCAACTTATACAAAGCGTTTTCATGAAAAAATCATCAAAAATTATAATTCCACCACACCGTTGCAGCGCAGCTTCCTCTGTCCCATGCTACTCGTGCTCTTCGCTACTCTCTCGGTGTACCTGTGAAACATATAAAGAACACGTTAAAATTCGCCGAACCCAAAACACCACCGAACTAACAATCCTGAAAACCCTTACAAGATGCTGGCAGCAATCCAAAAATCTCTCAGCCCCTTAACCAGCTGAGCTACTCTTCTCCTCATCTCCTCGACGGGTAACCGCACACTGAAACGACCCACCGTCGACTGTGTAGGTTTCCTTCCTCTGGCGTATTTGAACTTTAATTCGCACAGCTTCTGCTCCGACTTCTGGAGCGAGAGAAATCTCGACGAGGAATTCCAGTCGGGACAGTCTCCGTCGAGTAGGTCCTGTAAGGATTCGAGCCAGTAATCCAAATCTTTTTTTAGCTGGCTTAGGTCCACGCGCTCTTGCTCCAGTCCGTAAATACGGAGCGACGAGCTTTGCAACATTTGTTCGATGCTGTGTTTGTAGGGTCCTTTGGAGGCGAGAATCGCGTTGTCTGAAATTTCGAGTGGGATGTTGAATCTTTATTCGTTTATGAAATTTTTATTTACATTATTCTTACTGATAACGTAGCACAGCTTCATGGCCTGACTCTTTGATGCAGTAGATTTCATTTCAACCGTGTGCACTCTGCTATACTTATGTGTTTATCACTTGCACAGTAACAAAGGTTCTACTGTCTGTACGTCTGCTAGCTGTTATACCGAGAAATACTTCAGGTATTCGGATATAGGGATCTTATTGTTTTCATTGTAGCGACTGACCTCGTGACTAACTGTACACTCCGATTGTTATGGTCTGAGTATCGTGATCGACTGCTCAGCAGAATTCTTTTATTAAATTCGAGATTTTGAATGCGTATGATTTTATGTAGTGTCTATTTACTCAGAGTAAAACTTTTAAAACTTGGAAACGGTAATTATGGATTGATGATAAGAACTACTGATTATAACTGTCGAAAATAAATTTGAATTTTTAAAATACACCAATATTTTGATGAAAAAGTCAGTCATCTTTATTGATTGCATCAACAGGAATAATTTACAATTCAATCGATAGCTCGTACAAGAATTACAAATCAATCAGACCACAGCAGCGCAACCTTCTCTGCTTCAAACTATCCGTACTCTTCGCTACGCTCTCAGCGTATCTGAAACGTTAAAATTGACAAAATTCATTCGCACGCGGTCACAACAAGCAGAAAAAAAATCAAACCCAAAAATCCTCACTTTATGCTAGCGACTATCCAAAAATCTCGCAGCTCCTTTACAAACTTAGCCACTCGCGATCTCATCTCCTTAAAAGATAACTGCAAGTTGATATCGTTTTTACGAGGTGAATGCTTCAAACTTTCTTTGCCGATGTATCTCGTCTTCAACTCCTGCAAGCTCTGCTCGGAATTTCGAAGCTTCAGCAATCGTGCCGGGAAGTGCCAGGTGAGATAGTTACCGTCGAAAAAGTCCTCCAAAGAATCGAGCCAGTATATCAAATCTTTTCTCAACTGGATCAGATCCACTCGTTCTTGCTCCAGTCCGTAAAATCGGAGCGGAGAGCTTTGCACCATTTGCTTGATGCTGCGTTGGTAGGGCCCTTCGGATGCGAGAATCATATCGGCTGGAATTTCATAGAATTTTTTGTCGACTTAAACTACGGATTATTTAAAGTTTTATATATTCTTACCTATACTGATGATTGGCTTCATGGCGTACTTTGCAGTGTAGTAGTTTTAAGAATAGAATCGAGTAAGTGTATTATGCACAAGCGATTATCAGTCACGCTGCGACAAAGGTTGTGTACGTTATATTGACTTTGATGAAGAATTGAATAGATCATCGATAGATGTCTCTTGTTTTCATTGTATAACTCGACTGACCACACACACAGCTATTGTTGTGTTTGAAATTCTTTCATTACCATATAGTAGAGCCTCTTTTCTCAGTATAATGTTATACAGGTGTATTATTGCTTCAATAAAATTAGTCGCACATCGTGATAGCGCAAAGTGGGAATAATTAGCGTTAACCGCTGGAATCGTAATATTATACGCGATCAATTTACAGAATGTTCGCAATTATCTTAACGATCGAAATTTCGATGTCGTGCTTGACACAGCGCCAGAGGGGCTCGACTGCATTTGCCTGACGCCACGAGTTTCCTCGTAATATATGACATTGAATTAGTGCATTTCTGGTATTGCTCTAAGATATTCGCATGTGTACCTATATAGTGTTTGACCGTTTATTTCATAAAATTCTTTGAATGTAAAATCTTATACATGCACCAGTATTTTAATTTTTTAATCTTTACACGTAACCTTTGTCTTGTCGTACTTTAAATGAGCTAACTAATTTTAATGTAACGATCGTTTACCTCAAATGTAAACAGTCGCGTGTTATTCACTGTGTTAGCTGAATTATAGAGCAAGAGTAGATCAAAATTAAAAATTAAAATTCTAGTTCATTGCCATTCAGCAGAACTTAAAATTCATTACTCTAAGTGAAACTAAATATTTGCTAGAAAATAAAACACACGCATCTTAAATAACAATTCATTCGTTAACCTTTTAGGTGTACTTATTGCGAGTGGAGGGTATAGCTATAAGATTAAGGTTTGAGGTATTAGCTATAGGAGGAAGTTTGTGTCACTTTATAAAAGTATTCTTCAGAAAGCGGGACGAAGCCTTTTTGCGCGAATTAAAAAACATCCTATTATGGATGAATATTACACTTTATTTTCATCATCAATAGGAAAAAGGATCGTAGTAGTTGTACTTCAGACTCTTAACTCGACTCCGGATTCGATTCCTGACTTCGCTTCTAACCTTGGACAACAACAACGCATTCGCAGAGAGTATCGGTCTTACATCGTCCGAAACTGTTTCCACGGCTTTTACAGCCTGAGTCGCACTCGTTGGAATCGCATTTTGGAGCTAAAATTAAAAAAACATTATACACGTCATGAGAATTAATATTGTCAATGATTATGTCTTAATACCTGCAACACATTCGCAGAGAGAATCTCCCTTGCATCTTCCCAGAGCATTTCCACGGCTTTTGCAGCCTGAGTCACACTCGTTGGAATCGCATTTTGGAGCTAAAATTTAAAAAAGATTACACGTCATGAAAATTAAAACTGTCAATAATTAATTTATCTTGATTCATTTTTAACACTGTCTCATACCACACTCGCAGAGATAATCTCCATTGCATCTTCCCAGAATATTTCCACGGCTTTTGCAGCCGGAGTCGCACTCGTTGGAATCGCATTTCGGCGGAGCTAAAACGTAAAAAAAGATATTACTGTCAATAATTAATCCATCCAAATTTTTCACACTATCTTACCTGCCACACATAGACAGGAGTCATCTTTTCTGCATACTCCTATGATATTTCCTTGACTTCTGCAGCCGGAGTTACACTTGTTGTCATCGCATTGCGCGTAAACTGTAATTATTATTGAAATAAAAAAAAATGTTATGTATATCAACAAAAAAAAAAAAAGAATCTTACCTTCGACGGAAGTTACAGCTACGATGAGAAAGAAGGCGAAAAGGAACTTCATTTTATTGGATTAATTACTGATATGCTGGCGTTAATGTTTATCGTTCGAATACAGCTGCAAATTGTATGTTATCGTTATTGCGGTCTCTTTTATACTCTTATATACTACGCATCTAGCTGTGAATAAAGGAAACACTTTATTTAAAGGAAGCATTTTTCAAACGCTTGTAGACTCTATACTAATACTTGCTAAGAGTCAGAACACACATCGTCACTCATTCGCGTGTTCAATTTATCAACCGAATTGAAGTTCAGTAATTCTCGTTAAGAAATAGTAGTTCCATGACCAGTTAATACAAAATTTATTAATTTCGAGGTAAAAGTAAACTTTCAGGATGTTCAAAATTTCGATTGGATGGATGAAATCATATTCATATTATTCATGAAAAAATGTATTCTTTTCAAATGTAAAAAATTTTCAAAACCACAACTCTTCAAAATCATCTCAATTATAATTATTAATTATTAATAAAGTACAATATAAAATCAGTCGACGTTTCGCGCCAAATCAGCGCTTCATCTCTCAATTCACAGCCACTGAAGGATCATCACTCGATCTTCTCCAACACGTGGATATAGAATCCAGGATCGACGATCTCGTCTAGTGGCTTGAAGTCGCCGTAAATCGTGTGTTTGGCCTGGCCGTGGAAAGCCTCGTCCAAAAGTACGGAGAAGACCTTCAGTACATGGGGATGGTACGAGAGACGAAATTGACTGACTTGTTGCTCGTCTTTATCTTCGCCTTTGGCGAAGCCGTTAAGGCTGATCCGGTATTCCAGGGTAACGAGGGCTGGTACACCGTTCGTGTACAGGACGGATGTGTTGATGGACTGCGTGTGCTTGCTCTGAAAATTTTAATATTTTTTAACTTCTAATGTAGAATAATCGTCACAGTGCAGGGAAGGTCATCAATACTCACGTTGTAGTATATGCAGTGCGTAGGAGTCTGTCCGGTTCTGATGACGTAATCGTAATTCCTGTGGTCGATGAGCAGGAGACCACCTGGTTTCACACATCGCTCGAAATTCGAAAGCGCTTGCCTGCAAAATTAGACATCGGCTTTAGTGCACTTGATCACGATTATAACAATGTATTTTGAATTATAGATGCAATATTGACTCACTTCTGTTCTCTCTGGTCACCGAAGGAGTCCAACATGTGGGCGAAGCTGTTGCCAAGGCAAATCACAGCATCGAATCCTTCGCCGATCAAATGGCTGATGTCATTGGGCAGCGTTAGCCAATTTGCCTCCTCGATTACTGGAAGAAAAAAGATTGACAAACTTTGGTTGAAAACATGCAGCTGTACAAAGATAATAGGTCGAAGCTTTAAGTTAAGAAAGTTCAGCATGCGGTAAAGATAAGAACAAAAGATAAACTGTAAAAAAATACATTTCTCGATAAAATCAACGAAATTTCACAACGGTAAAATCAAAACAGCTCATCCTTATATTTCCCATCAACAGATCCTTATTTACATGTTATCGCGACTGACGTCGAGATCCTCGTAATAAATCCGTCCATACCTCCCGCGATTATACCCCCCTTTCTCCGTCGATCGCGATAAAAAATCGCCACCGGGGATCGAACGATGCGAGATTATTATAATTGTCTGTTTTTCGCCTTATCAACAGGGCCACGCGCTCAAGATGCCAAATGTCACATTTTGACGCACTGTATTCACGTTCTTACGCGACTCGAATTTAGTAATATGTGGACGTGCCGATTTGCTTATCGACTCGTAAACATTCGCGGCTACTTCTGCTTTTACTGACTTTGAAGCCGAAGATTGTGGGTTTAATCGTGCAACGCGACGAGACTATGATATGCTTCGAGATAATTATATGCATTGTTGATGAAATCGACTGTCGAGACTTGTTCGCTGTACGAAATAATAATTAAGAAATGTTTATACTTATCGTTAAAAAAGCGGTGTGGCGTAGTAGGGGGAAGAGTATAGTTATCAGTGTTTCAGTAAAAAATCACAGTAAGATATGCCCGATGATACGCGGATAAATTGAGGGAAAAATGAACGAAACTGGAATATTCCACTTATGTTCAGATATAACCGAATTAAGCAAAACATTCTGCATAATGTGAATGGATTTACAATGTAACTTTAATAGTAATATTTATTATTCGAACTGGAAAGAAATGAATGTGGGATCATCTGTAAATTATCGGTTTTAGGAATAATTCGAATTAATCTGCATTAATTTACCGTCGAACAACAGGTTTGCAATCGTTGCGGCATTTAATTTGACATCGATGTATAACATTTTCGTTATCAATGCCATCATAATTGTGATGCAAATCTTCACTTGTTTGTTATTGAATTAACGAGATACTTATAGTACCGATATTTTACCAGTAAATGTTTAAAAAATAATGTATGATCAAATCACATCAATATGACCCCTCAGATCATACCAGTTTATTGCGAATATTTCAAGTTTCGCGTTATGCCATTATTATAGCTTCGACATGCAAAAGCGGATACATCAAACCGGATGATTTCACTTTCATCCGATTTAAGCAAGATAACTCACTCCAATTATCGAAAGCCTTTTCCTTCCTCTTCTCCCACCTCGTCTTCAACGCATACTTCAACATCTTGTCGGAAGCGTCAACACTGACTACCTCGAATCCCTCTTCTAGGAGCATCGTCGAGTCGACACCTGTACCGCAGGCGACGTCCAGGACACGTTTGCAGCCCTTATCCCGCAAGAGACCGACGAGGAAGTCCCTGTAGTTTTGCTTGCGCTGCTTCTTGTCGCCGATGAAAACTTCCCAGACCTTGGCAGCTATGCCGTCGGCGTATTGGTCCTTTACACCCTCGGCTGCGGCGCCGAGGGAACGTGTGTGAAAGACTGTGTCCATTGTTTGGGCTACTGTAGAGGTCAATTTTCGTGATTTATCGATTTTTCTGTAGTTGATTAGTTATTCAAAAATATGCAAATTGTTCATCTTGTTTGGTATTCTTATATGAATCATTGATAGTATAGCTGTATCAACACCTGGTTTTATCGGTAAAAACAGATAATTATCCGATGAAAACACTTTCTATTAATCGGTGATGTACCGAATTTACATTCACCGGAGATATAGATCTGCCGCATACGCGATAAATGCACGTATCTTCGTTTAACAATACGGAGTACTTTCCCCTTATCGCATAGCAATCAATGTCAAATATTGGAATAACAATTATTAATATACCGCGCGAAACCTGTTGACCCGAAAATAAAATTCACACACATATGCAAGATATTATTACAGAATTTATTTAAGACTTTAAAAAATATATGAATGTAAATTGGATTAACTTTCAATTATTTAACAGGCTTTTTTTTACTTGACAAATAAACAAATAGTAAACTTTCTTTATCATTTTAAAGTTGATCACGATATTAAATGAATCTAGTATTATGTCATAATGTGAAAATACGAAGTGTCGTAATCGTCCAATACTTCAAGAATAACAGCAAAGTTTGTACTGCAGACAAGTGAAATGTAGATCAAAAAAATATAAGATTTACGTAATACACTAACGATTCTACTTATAAAATTCATCGCAACCTCGCATGGGGCATTTTTTCGAAATTTTGCAGTAAATCGCTATTCTATAGTATATTCGAATAAAAAAACTGTTATACTGATCAAGGCATCGCAATCTGATGCAATTCTTAGGGTATTGAACCGACAGATCATTATGCAACTACTTTTCAAAATTTTTGTACTAAAATGTGCTATAGTTATTCTCATATCTAGCATTAGACGCTTCAACCTCATTTAATGCAACTTTAATAATATTCCTTTATCTGGAAATTATTTGTACAAAAAATCACTTAAATTCTCAATAACAACCCATCGCAGCAGCTTATTATTTCCAATTTCATTATAAATGCTATATATTATTAAATTTACGTACCGAGAAGCTGAGAAAAAATTTGTCGAAAGAGTGTATGGGATCCTCGTCGAGATACCGACCGACTGACTGACACGAGATCAGCGAGATCGCGCAGTTTTATACCAGGCAATTTCGCGCCTCTGTACATGTGTGTGTGTGTGTGTCGCGCGTTGTTGTACTATCGACGATTATTATTGTGTTTTTCTGCGCTAAAAAGTATATAATGCAGCGGGGCTGTGTCGAAAGACACGGGCTCGACGATAGCGCACTTGATGCTCGAAAAAATACTTTTGTTTGTGCGAAATGAAAAATTTAATGGATTCACTTGTTTTAGAGAATTTTATATATGTATTTGTAAGGGGTTTGAACAGGCGAATAATAAATAAAGATGATTATTGATTCAAAATAATACTTTCTTTTATGTACGAATGTTCGAAATACAAAATTTAACAATTTTGCTATCTTATGTTTCTATTTAAATTTGATTCATTGGATAAATTCAACCTTTAAATGCTTAATTTATTTATCACAGAAAAAATCACTATCGATTCTTATATATTATGTATTCTTCCAGGTATTAATTTTTCTTTTTTAATTTTATAATTAAAACAAAAATGTGAGTTGTTAATTAATTTGAAATTTAAGATGTGCAAAAATTAGTAAACATGACAAATACATTTTTTTTGGTAAAAATTTAATAAAAAAATCTATTCTTTAAAGAAAAAAAAATCATCCAGAATATCTGAAAAGAAGAGTGAAGAAAAATTAGATCACTCTAATTTAACATACACCGATATAGTAACGTGTGCATATCAGCATAATAGATTCACAGCAATATCGAGTAAAAGAAAAAGTGTAGAATTTGGTGAACGGAAGAATAGGGTTTCAAGAGAGAAACGTATGACAAAAGTACACTCAATCAGATTGTGGTGTAAAATACTGTAATTAGGATAGCACAAGATACACAATGCAATTTTTATAATTCCAAGGATAAATCATAAATATAAATCGCTAAGAACAATCGACATATTAACAAAGAACTGCGTACAAGCTTATGTGGATTCTCTTGAAAAAAAATCTGTCTCTCTCTCTTTTGACCTTTGCACAAACTAAAAGCTAAAAACTCGAGGTACAACCATTGGGATTACAATTCAACCTTTACATAAGCAGACATTCGCTATGTCTTCTATCTAAAAACGACACAATACAAACATAGCAAAACCAATAGCGCAACGATCTAGTTAAGTACCGCTTGTCTTATTCTTTCGAGGTCTCATCGGTTTGTCAGCTTTTGATTCGTCGAAAGGTAAAAAAGCGATCATACAGACGGAACAATATATAATGCGGCAGTAACAATATTTTCTTTTTCTCTGACTTTGCTATTCGTTATCACAATTTGTCTTTTTTTTTCTTTAATTAATTCTTTGTTTACATCTCTCTCGAAGTATTTATCCGCTAGGCATTGGCAGTATTTTGTGCATATGCGAGTGAAGTAAAAAGAGACTACGACAAATCTAAGGACGCATAGATTAGATATTGTTGTGTCAATGTTTTAATAGTATAGTGTATATATAATATACTAAATTCGTACTAGAAATTTGGGCACCTTTCATTACTCAGCAATAGACGTACCGACGTTTATTCACTACACATATTTATGCGATAACAATTAAATGTAAGAGTACTATTCGTACGTATTGCCATGTTTGGATATTTCATTGATAACAATAAGGCGTAAATTCATAATTGCTCTTTGTTAAACATCATTAGTTCATCGACTTTTTACAACACCAAAGGGGCGCGTGACGTCAGATCTCTATATACTATTTACTATGAATTCAAGTCTGAATTTTAAAAAAGAAATAACATTATAATTCACACGCAATTACAATCGAAACTTATGTAAGCTAGACGTGAACTGTAGCTGAACTTTACGTATTATTTTAATAATATTGATACGATTATATAATTACTTCAAATTACACTTTATATATGTACAGACTATATAGAAATAATATTTATAAGGTACTCCTGGCTAATGTACATTCGACCACTCCCTGTTCAATTTTTTCCTCACTTTTGATTATTATTTATTCTTGGAGAATTTTTACATTATTTTGTGGCTTAAGAAAATTACATACACTTTTTTCCTTTTTTTTTTATTGAATCATAAAAAAATACCGGAAAGAAATATAAAAAATAAAAATTAACCACTGCTACTCATTTTCCTCACTTTTTTTAATTCAATAAAAAAAAACTTTATAATACAAATTTAGTGTGCATCTCTCTATACATTAAGTTGAATCTTACAAAAGTTATGATAGATAAAAAATGATATAAATAAAGGAAAGCACTTCTGTTTCAAACTAATGAAAGGTGCCCGCATCTGTCATTCCGACAATAGTATTGTGATTGGAAAAAGAGATTGAAGAACATTATAATAGAGATAGAGAAAGAGAAAACCAAAAATCAAACTGCATAGTTCTGATTATGGTTTTGCTCACAAGAGTTTCTTCATCATAAGATGCGATAACAGGGTTTCAATTTATTTCTTCGTCAGAAGTCAATTAACTGTCATTATCTTAAGTCTAAGTCACTCTCTCATTTAGTTACGATAATCGGGCTCTCTTGTCAGCTGCCTCCTGAGCTTCGATAATGTTGGAGGCACTAACCTCATACATTCTTTAAATCATCTGGCAGATCATTCTTGGGATGCTTGTTCTCAAAGTGTTGCTTGTAAGTCTTTGGGTCTGGCATTTGTGCCTGAAAATCATAAAGTAATCAATGTACGCAATTACCTCCATTTTCATTCAACATCAAGCACACATATAGACAAGCAAATATTGATCTATATTGCATTACTTTGCAACCATGTAATAGAAATAGGCACCCATTTAAAAATACATTGTGAAATCAATAGTTATTTCTGACTTCTGTTGTCAATAACAGCACAAACCTTGCACACACTGCAGACGTGAACCAGGGCTTTCTGTGCAGCCTTCTTCTGGTCGTTGGCACTGTGACCCTGCTGCTTCTTCGCCTTGGCAGCTTTCTCCGCAGCCTTGGCCTGCGACTGGAGCTTCTGCTGTCCACGAGCCATTTCTAAAAACCAAGTTGAAATATCATGCTAAAATCTACTTAAAAAAAAAAAAATCGCCAACTCGAACTAGTCTGCTCCAAAATCGAATCCGCATTTTTTCCTCTCGCGACATGCCCACATGGGTCCATATCATGTCAACGAACTCGGAGCACACACGCGAGGCTCGCAATCGATCCGCGCAACTCAATACTACATCCTCTTCGCGTACAGTAATTTCGTCGCAAAAAATGAAACGCTGTATTAACAGTTAAAGTAGACGAGGTAACAATATAAGGCATAACTCACCCGACGATCTGCCGACTTTTTCCTTGTGGCGCGGAGTGAGGTTCTAGAAGGAAACGGCGATGCCGCGTGTGCTTCTTCTTCCCGATAACTTATACACTATGAAACTGCCTGCTTATACAGTGTGTAAGATAGGATAGCAGCTGCGCCGCGCGTCGCCTACCTATATAAGAGTGTATATAGGTATAGATGGATTATAGGTATATAGATGTAACAGGGCCGCAGTCGCGCTTTGATTTTTAGATCGTCTTCGCGACGGATCCGATTCCGGAAAGCAGCCGAGAGAGGTGCGCGGCGAATCGAGTGCTGCTGCTCGCTTTTTTGAGCGATATCGGAATACGCGGGTGTATTGTCTGAAATTATAGTGCGGAATTATTGTATGAAGTTGACGGGAATCGCGCAAGGCTGCCAATGGCGATGATTTTTTTCAAATTTTTTGCGCAATTTAGTACACGATAAGTAGGATTTGATATTGTCTTTATTGATTACAAAATTAGGCCGATAAAAAATCACGCGAATTAATAAAAAAAAAGTAATATTTTTCACTCCATCATGTTTTTTTAAATTGAACGTTTTTTGATTTAAAAAATAGAACTATATCGTAATACCGTTCTTGCATTCGAATGATTTAAAAAGTAACAATTTTCCTTTAAACTTGGTCAAACGCAAAAAATATCATCGCGAAAAACCAGTAACCACCGAGCATTCCAAAATTCAAATCAACTATTGGCAAACCTGCGGCTCCCTTATTCCGATGTATTTCGGAACGCCCTCTCCGTAACGGCTCTGCAACGGACAACGGTCCATTCCATTCTTTAACAGTTTAACCGATCGGCAGAGGCCAGCGAAGCCGCGCACGGATGAGTTTGCGATCACTCTCGAGCCCGACCAACACACGCGTCAAGCATAGCGCACACACTACAGTCGTCCAGAGAGCGAAGTCGAGACTCGAGCATCTGAGCATCTCCTCGAGCGAGAAAGAGAGAGAGAGAGACAATATACACACCACCGAACTATACTCGCTCGCAGGCTGTTCTTCCGAGGAGGACATGGCCGAGCATCGTTTCGCCGAGAACCTTCGCGTCAAGTGAGAGAAAATCGAGCTGCGAGTGAGTGCGTTTTTTCCCCTCGCACGAGAAAACTAGCTGCATCATAGCCGTTCGTCACACACGGGGCGACGGAGACGTGCGATAAGTACCGGAAGACGAAGAGACGACGAGAGAGTTTTTATTGGATAGGAAAAGTACCGCCAGAGCAGCGCGACGGAACAGCAGCAGCACAGCAGCACAACGAGGAGTCGCCGAGGAGCCGTCGACGCCCGGCCGTCGAAATCGGCGAAGACGAGGCGACCGACTCCGACGAACCCCATGAGCTCCATTCACTTCGTCGTCCATCCCTTACCGGGGACGGACGACCAGCTCAACGACAGGTAACGTTTTGCCCCTGTAGTAGCGTTTCCGGGACATAAAGCCTATGCGCTGCGCTGTGTGTTTTCGCTAGCGTGCCTGCATATATATATATATATATATATATATATATGTATCATTATGCATGCCTGTATATATGTATATACGCGTGTGTGTGTGTGCGTGTGTGCTTGGGTATACGCTCTCCTCGCGTGCGGAGAGTCGAGGAACCCACTGTCTCCATGCGCTATCTCGCGTGTGCGATGATGGCCTCGTCGGGTGAGAGTCGGTAGTTTTGCAGGTTCTCGCTGTCCCTTGTTCCGTGGAGCTGGCTGACAATGATTTTTCAAGGATGGCATGTAGGCAGTGGTCACATGTCATCGATGGCCTATGCCAGTGTCTGCTGCTTATCAGTTTTCGATGATGACACCAGTCGTGCAATTTGCTTGACGTACTGTGCTGGCTCCTTATGATTCATGTTCCGTTGCACCAATTGTGCAAATCTTGCTTTATTTTACTATGAAAGTTGAGCTGGTTCTGCTCTGTTTACCTTTGTTGACGAATAGGGCAATTAGTGCTGAGCAGCACTCGAGCATTTTTACATTCTTATATGTTTGGTATAAAGTTTTGCCGAATGCGATAAAAGACTTGAACAGCTTTGATTGAGCTAGTTTTTACTTCAATGCTCCCATTGTGCTTTGTAAAGTAATCAATATGTAGTAATGTTTGTTGATTTTTCCATTGATTTGCACTGAACAACTATTAAGTTATTATGTATAATGTATTTCATTTCGATAGCAAATGGTTATGCCTATTCATATCAAGGAGCACATGATAACCCGTTTTTTGTTCATAAACATAGGTTTAGTTCTCTAACCTAACTGACATAATACTGCTTTGAATAAAATCAATACAAACGTTAAATAATACACAGATATTAAGTTTTTTCAATGCTGTTATTAGATATTATATAGAAAATATATCAAATTGAAAATGAGTAGTTTTTAATAACTTTTTCACTATTATTTTAGATTTTGCTTAAATTTATTGCAATTAGTTAGCCATTAGCCATAACCTTTTACTAACAGTGGGTGTATATTTTTGATTATGATGTAATGCACTCTTGAAAAAATTCTAAGAGCAATAATTTCAGACCCCAAATTAATGCACAATCATTAACTCAACTAGTTTTAGTATAAACAGTCAATTTGAAATTTTAACTGGTTTACTATTCACCAACATGATGTGGCATTCTGTTGGCGCAAAATGTTTCCACTCTCAATTAGGCATCACTTATTAATTATTTCATTTTATTAAGCAACAATTCTACTCTTTTATTAACAAATTGTCAATATTTTCAGATTGAAGGAGGTTGCAGAAAAAATCAACAGATATGGATTTGTCACACCACCAGCCCTCAATGGGCTCAAATCAACAGTTAAACGGATTGTTGTTGGACCAACACACATTGGCTTGCTTATGGATGATAACAGAATTTGCCGTGTGGCGTACACAGTTCTATATGACAGATTGGATTTGCGAAAAAGCGAACCAAGCAGAAAGTAAGCATGTCATTTAAATAGTTGAAACAAGTTGTGCAATTCTTATTAGTTTATCTCACGACAAGTTGATGAATTGCAAATTTCGTTTTTCTAACGTCTCCAACGTCGAAGCGGCGAGAATGAATGAAATTATCACCTGTATAAAATTCGTATCGCAATAATCTCAACATTAAAACGACCGTGAAATCGTCATCATCACCTCTCAATGAAAATCGCCCCGCTATAATCAAAACCTCTCTGCTCCCCAGCACAACTAAAAGTCACGTGGGCAACTCGTCCTCGGCACCGAGTGGCAGCAGCAACACCGGTGGCGGCAGTAGCGGAGCCGGTGGTAGCGGCACCGGAGGAAGCGGAGGAGGCGGCAGCGGTAGCCGCGCCGGCATCTCGCGCTCTCGCGCCCGTATAATGCGCAACAGTTCAGCTATTCGTGGTGGCGGTAGCGGTGGAAGTGGTGCCGGAGGTGGTAGTGGTAGTGCAGCCGGAAATGGACGTATCGGACCACCCGGTGTCATCATGGGTGGAAGCAGCAGCAGCAGCTCCAGACCGATAGTCTCGGTACCCGCGCCGTTTGTACCCGAGGATCTTATTTCACAGGTGAGATTATTTATAAACTTCATACGATTGAAGCATTTCGTTTTACTATGAAAGAATTCATTGTATTTGTTGTTATGTAAATTCGGGGTAAAAGTATTACGGGCTCGTGTTATGCAAAAGCTATAACGCTTTTTGGAATAATATTGAGTTATTAAACAGTTTCTAATATTATATAATTGTATTTTTTTGTTCGAATAGGCTCAAGTGGTGTTACAAGGCAAAAGCCGTAATTTGATTATGCGCGAACTCCAGCGTACGAATTTGGATGTAAATTTAGCAGTAAATAATTTGCTATCAAGAGATGACGAGGAAGGAGATGATGCGGAAGACGCGGCTGACAGTTACGTACCGGAGGACCTTATATCATTGTTAGATGGAGGATTTAGTAATGAGCATTCAGTTATCATTGATGCCGACTCTATGTTTCCGGAGGATGTATTCGGTTATCCAGGAATGAGAAAGTAAGTGGACTTCATTTTACGAAACATAGTTTGAAACAAAATACGTTAACTAACTCTCGATGCTTATCTTTTAGCCGTGTCAGTTCATCACGAAGACTTGGAAATGACCGCGACAGTGAGCGATCAACAGAACGTGACAGAGATCGGGACAGTTTCAGTCGTTGGAGGGATCGTCAGTACTACGGACCACGTCGTTGGCTGGAAACTGCTTTAAAAGATTCTTGGGACAAGGATCCAGGTAAGATGATAACTATAAAAAGCAGCCTTTCAGCAAAAACTTAACTTTTGAGTATGTGATCGGTTATGCAATTTCTTCCTACTTTTACTTTGCACTAATTAATCAATTAGAATCTTAAATGAGATATTCAAATATTTCGAGTCTTCTTTGTTTCCACCTTAAGTTAAGCGCTCCTATAGATTAAGCGTAAATCATAAATCATCTGGGTTTCAAGTCCCTTGAAAATAATTGTTGAGCTATTAAAAAATGTTTTAATAGCTCAGGGTTCATATTTTCTTTTCAATTTAGATATCAAAAAGAAAGAGCTGGCGTCTCAGAGTCCACTGTGGATATCAGAAGAGCTCGAGTGGTGGAACGAGCGCAGCGAACCGGCGCCTCGGTTCGTTCAGATAGCTGCCCTTTACAGCGAGCTGATCGCTATCTCGTCTACGGGTCAACTGTATCAGTGGCGATGGTCCGATGCTGAGCCATTCAAGCATCCAGATGTAAGTATCATTCACTTTGTTCTGTCATTATCACGTGGCTGATAACTTTTGCAGCAGTTGCTGTTTCTGATAAGAAAGCGCACATAGTTAGAATCATAGTTGAATCATGGAATCAAAGTTAATCAGCTGCATATAAAAAAATATTCGATATTTACATCTAGCGAGTATCTTCAATTGATTTTACTTTTTTTACTTTTCAGAATCCGAACATTCACCATCCTAAAACTATAGCCTTAAATTTGGCCGGTGAGAAAATTGTAAACGTATCTGCGACAGCAATCCGCTGCTCCGTAAGCACCGAGAGCGGCAAAGTGGCAACCTGGCTGGACGAACTGTTGGGACACGTTGCCTCCAGATTGGAGCATCCGGCTCAGGCGTTCACTGAATTTACATTAGATAAAATTGTCTCGCTCCACACCTGTGCGCTTTACACCGTCGCCCGATTGGAGAGCGGAGCACTCTATTGGTGGTCGGTATATTGATTATCCTTCATTTTCATAGATTACTCCATTGATCGAGTAGATTGACTTAATTTATAGTTGAATAACGCATAGTTCAAATATTTACGATACAATATTTGCATTTCTAGGGGTGTGCTGCCATTCGCCCAGCGCATGAAATTATGGGAGAAGTACAAAGCCAAGTCCAGGAAACACAGACCATCTACAGTTGCGTCCGCTGACATAACTTACGGCAGCCACGTGTGCATGAAAAATAGTCCAATTTATCAGGCGGGAGCTATCGGCTTTACAATAGCAAATGGCGTGCCAAAAGTGGGACAACTTCTGTCGGCAGTTTGGAACCTAGACGCCATTTGTCGTTTCAAAATTTTACCGGCCGGCATACTACCGCCCAATGTCGCTACCGATAAGCGTGAAACAAATGGAAATGGATCGTCAAACAGTAGCAGCAAAACGAGCCATAAAGAAACGGCTGATAGGATTGATATGCCGCCTCCACCGTCGCCTGCGTCTAGCACTTGCAGCGACACTGGCAGTATCACGACTAGCCACAGTAAGTTTGAATTTAAAGCAATGCCGAATTATTACTCGACTTTTTTCGGTGATCAATGTTTAATTTTGTGTTATTTCTACAGAACGGCAAAAACGCATGGCGCCAAAAAGTGAAGGAGATGCCGACCGAAAAGACGAAGAAGACTGGCATTTAAAAGATGTAGTTTTCGTAGAAGACGTTAAAACCCTTCCGATAGGAAAAGTAATCAAAGTTGACGGCTGCTATGTGGCAGTTAAATTTTTCTCTAAAGATTTAAAAGAAAAGGAAAAGGAAGCTAAGGACAAAGATTTCAACAATTCCGATTTTAAGGATGCGACGGCCGAAGAGCCAACTAAGCTTTTAGCTGACTGTAGACTTCTCAGGAAGGATGAACTCGTAGTACGCCATTTTTAAAAACTTTTTCAACTGTCTAAATTCATGTTTTTCTAACATTTGTAATTTTTAATTTTTCAGGTAATGAAATCATCGATGAGCTCTCGAGCTCCAGACTGTTTCCAACGCACTCCAAGACGCGTCAATATTGCTGAAGGCTCTAATGAAAATCTCTTGACAATAGCCACTGATGGTCAGGGTATACACGCAATATTGCGCAGTGGAAGTAAATTAAGCTACGTGATATATAATCTCAGTACCGGAAGATATGTTCAAGATTGCTACATTCCATCAGACATTTCATCGTTTTTGGGCCTACAACCGCAAAATATCAGTCTCACCAGTGCCGGGGAGAATACAGAGTGTTCAATGATTTTACGTGATGGCAATAATACTATTTATCCCATCGCAAAAGACTGCGCGGATGCAATTCGCGATCCCAATTGGCTGGATCTCGCACCGGTGCTTTGCGTTGGTGCCTCGACCATTCCCATTCCAAGTATTCCTTCTATGAATCTTAAAAATCAAGTAGCTGTTATCGCCCTTGTGTTTGACAATCTTTTGCTTATGCCTCGAATCTTAAGATGTGACTATGACGGCGTTAAGCAAGTATTCGCCAATTTGGAGCAAGACTTGAGTAAGAATCTTTTTCAGTTAATCATTAGTAAGTAGATGTAAAAATACAAAATTTATTGATGAAATTATTTTATTTCAGAAGCAAATGTAGCTCAAATGCAATCAATTCTCAACGAACGTTGTGACGGCAATCGTAATATTCTTCACGCCTGTATTAACATGTGTGCTCCTACTTCCAACAAAGAAGTTGAGCAAGGCATTGAGCATGAATTGGTGACTAATACCGTAGATACGAATTCCGCTCCGATCGAAGAGCCAATCCCAACATTGAGCTGGCCACCTGAAGCATTTGACAACACTTCAGGCGAAGAAGATTCTTTACTTGGCATCGGAGCCACCAGTATTTCAATGATGAACAAAAGCGCATCTGCCGTAAATAATACTTACATAATAGATTCCGTTGAGAGACGAAACAATGCTTTGCTTATACTGAAATTTATGTGCGAGAGTCCTGTATTAGGTCCACATCTCAAGGAACTGCTTTCTGCGAGAGACGCACAGGGTCAGACCCCTCTCATGCTGGCCGTTTCAGTGCGTGCCTACCACGCGGCTCTTATAGTTCTAGATACAATTCAGCGTGTAGGTAAAGATTTCAAGGACTGCTCATCGATGATTCTTCCTGCTGACGCAAGTCCCGACCTATCCCCTCTTTTCGTCACTTGCTGCAATGACACTTGTAGCTTCACATGGACCGGCGATGAACACATCAATCAGGATATCTTCGAATGCCGCACTTGCGGCCTTACCGGCACACTCTGCTGCTGTACAGAGTGCGCCAGGGTCTGCCATCGCGGACATGATTGTAAACTCAAGCACACCTCGCCCACTGCCTACTGTGACTGCTGGGAGAAGTGCAAGTGCAAAGCTCTCATTGCTGGAAGACAGAGCGCTAGATATGACCTGCTTTGCAGGCTTGTGACAAGTACCGATCTTGCTACCAAAATCAATTCAAGAGGTGAATCAATTTTGCTGTTTCTTGTTCAAACCGTCGGACGTCAATCTGTCGAGCAACGTCAGTTCCGCTCAGCACCGCGTCAGCGCTCGACTTCAGCCAACCGAAAGAATCCAGCCTCTGATAGACTGGGCGCTGACTCAGACATGCCGGATCACGATCTAGAACCACCGCGCTTCAGTCGTCGTGCTCTCGAGCGTTTGCTCAATGACTGGTCGGCGGTACAGTGCACTATCATGTCGGGTGTGCACGAATCCACTAGTGAACAGCTTTTCGGTGACCAGGGTCAGTCTTGCAAACAAAGTGGGACAGCGTTGTTGGATAAATTCACGCACTCGTTGTTGGTGAAGTGCAGTGCTGAGATGCTGGACTGCTTGTTGACTACGCTCATACGCGAGCTTCAGAATGATAGTATTCCTGGGCGACAGGAGGAGGCAATCGTCGTGGCGAGAAGGTTCGTCAGATCTGTTGCCAGGATTTTCGTCATATTTACCATCGAGATGGCTCCTAACACTACTAAGCGAAGAAGGTGAGTTATTAAATCTATTCGAAATTTTTTCATTAGAAATCACTATACTTTTTGGTATTTATGGTTTTAATAACGTATTATTAATTTAATTTTTTCAGTGCAAGCCAGGCATCTCAGCCACTGATGAAGTGTCGCCGAATATTCCAAGCTCTGATCAAACTAGCAGTAGAAGAACTTTGCGAAACTGCCGATTCCTTGATTGCGCCAGTTCGTCTAGGTGTTGCCAGACCAACTGCGCCGTTTACCCTAACAAGTTCTGCCATCGAAGTAATTAATGGTTCAGAAGAACTATTTTCAATCGAGCCGTTGATACCGCATAGTGGTCTTGCCTCACAAAGTCTTGATACTACGCTAACAGCACAAACGGGTAGCAACGGTATAGCTATCGCCAGAGATGTTTCGGCTATGGATGACACTGAACCCGGCGAAGGTATTTTTTTATTTGCTCAATTTTTTTAAATGCAAAAGTATCTATGGCTGGAAAGTGTTGACCATTATTAAATTGATAATAAAAAAAAAATAAAAAAAATCGCTCGGACAGGGACTTGAACCCTGGACCCTCAGATTAAAAGTCTGATGCTCTACCGACTGAGCTACCCAAGCTACGATAGAAAATTTTTGCATGCATATTAAGAACGTGGCGCCATTTATGATATTTTCAACAATATTTTGTAATATTATTAACAAAATTTTTGTATAAACATTTTTATAATTAGTAATGATTGATATGTCTGAGGTGTCTGATGTGTGTATTTTCCAAAAAACGCAATTGAAAGCTTTCATTTTTAATCTAAAACTCTTCTTTATTAATAACAAAAAATACTAACAATAAATAAACAATTTTATTTTACAGAAGTACCAATGGATCTAGACGGTGATATAAGTGAGCAAGAGGAATCTTCCGCTGCCGTAAGCACTCAACCTCTCGGCGAGGTTGATGGAAACGCAGGTGGCGTTGGCGAAGAACCCGCTGGTGATGGCGAATCCGATACTGAGCTCGACTTACTGGTAGAAGCTGAAACAGAGTCTGATTCTGATGACAACCACAGCAACCAAGATGCCGCATCGGCCCAACGCAGTGTACAAACCGGAGCTACTGCCGGCTCAGACGGTGGAATGAACTCGATATTGCTCTATCCAGAGGACGAGTCTGGAGAGTCCAGTCAACAAGAGGACGATGAGAGCGAAGCAGGAGAGACCGATGAGCAAGATACTGAAGAGTTTCAGATTGGTGATGAACAGCTGGAGAGACGCAGGTAGGTGTTGATCTTTGTAAAACTTTATCATGTGTTTCGTACAATGTCTTTAATTTTGTATGCATACTAACTGAATATTATTCCGCCAATACGCATTTCGTAAGAAAATGTTTAATATCATCAAGAATTACATCTCAAAACTAAACTATAAACATTCGAGGCTTCAGCAGCCAATCATTAAACAAACAGAACAAAAATTAACCTTACCACAAATACATTTTTTGAATCCACAAGAAATGTATTCCGTTCTAGTGGATCAACTGGCCATTCTCACCGTAACAACCTGGCGCCCGTCTCGATGCAATGGGCCATTCGCAATCGTGAGTCGAGCACCCGAACTGCTGGACTACGTGTCGCGGGTGGAAACAACCTCGTCTTCATCGATCCGTCATCTCTGAGACGTTCAACAGCCACTTCGGCGGTCGCTGCAGTTCAAGAACCTATTACCATGGGCACCACTGCCAGCTGTTTAGCTCGAGCTTTTGGAATTGTTATTAGACAGATCGCCGATCTACTGACCATGATGCAAGACTACAAAGTGGTTGCACCCGCCCTGCCCAGAACTCTAGAAGTTACTTTCTTCGATGCTATCAGTCTTCAGGTACATATAGTGCTTTAATTTCCTCTATGAATGTTGAATGAGACTATTTGAATGCTATATCTTTCAAATATTTTTTACAGATGTACTTGGAAGAACACCTTAAGCCAACCTGGGACTGGTTACTAACAGTAATGGATGCCACTGAAGCCCAGTTGCGTTTCGGTGTCTCATTAACTCGTAGCGCCGATCCTACCCATCCAGAGCACCCGTTGAATAGCGCTCCATCCCTCTCGGGTGGCAATTTTACTGGTCTTCTAAACTCTGCTGCTTTGTCTCTGTCACTTCAGAATAACGGCACTGGTCGCAGTGCCCGTAGCGGCATCACTACTACTTCTAATATTTCGACAACTCAAGGATCGACGAGATTGACCGTTGGATTTACTGGAGTTGGCGAAACTTCTCGCAGCAGTAGAGAACGTGAGTGAGATTTTCTAGCGTTAAAAGAAAGCATTGTAATAGCTTGAGCTTTATTAATTCTGCATTCAATTATTTTATTGTAGGTGGAGATGCACACTCGGCAAGACGCGAATTTTTATCATACTGCCTGTCCCTTATGCGAGCTCACAATGGAGAACATAGAGACAGTTTACCTGTATTAGATGTGTCGGCCTTACGCCATGTTGCTTACGTTTTTGATGCACTGGTATACTACATGAGATCGTTGTCCGAACCAATTTCATCAAGAGGAGAATCGCAGAAAGAAACTACCGATACCACTTGGAACGATCAGGTGAGGCATATTTCAACAAGAACTTTTATCAGATATCTTAAATAAAGCATGCCCCGTTAAAACAAAAACTAATCTTGTTTTTCATTCAGGATGAAAATGATAACGAGGAAGGAGACGATGAAACTCTGCACGCTAACGCTTCAATGGAGACAGATTCTGATTATCCAGATCTTTTGAACATCCCATGTGCTTCAGCCAGTGGCAGCGGTTTATTATCCGGTGGTCCTCAGAGCAACAGCGGCAGTGCTGCCAAGGGCCGCAAACACCCATTCCTCCAACGCTCAGACTCGACGCTTTGCCTTGGCTGCCCTCCGCTTGACCCCTTCGACACAGTCATGTCCGAAGCTTTGCCTCTAGCTGATCAACCACATCTGTTGCAACCTCATTCGCGTCGCGAGGATCTCTTTGGGGTCCCTCGACAGTCACCTGGCACTACAGCAAGTGGATCTGGGGCTAATGTACTTGAAGGTCTTCCCACGAGACTAGGACTTTCGACGAGAACCGCTGAGGGTAGTCTTAACTCGTCAACGCTAATCTTGGGACAAATCGAGCAGATTGTTAGGAATAGTTGCTCCACAAGTGCAGCTGTGGATAGAAGGAATGCTAATGCTGGACGAAGTGATGCTGGTGAACCAGGACCAAGTAAAAAAACGTATAATCAGACAAACGAACAGAGCCAGTCAACTGTTGCAGTGGTCGAACAGCAGACCGACAGAGCACCTATCATAGTTTCGCCTAACAACCAACCCATGGAGATGGAGAGCAATAGTAACAGCAGCAGTAGTCCTCCAAAATCTGGTAGTAGTAAAGATGTTCAGTGCAAAGCCGAGCGCAGTGTCATAGTTCGTGCCGGCAGCAGCAGTAGTGGGA
Source organism: Nasonia vitripennis (assembly GCF_009193385.2). Classification (NCBI taxonomy): domain Eukaryota; kingdom Metazoa; phylum Arthropoda; class Insecta; order Hymenoptera; family Pteromalidae; genus Nasonia; species Nasonia vitripennis. Next base: position 30,762,246 of record NC_045760.1, on the reverse strand, counting down.
GCTGTTCTTCAGAAAACAGTATAAATAAACAATCGAACGTCGTCGTCCCGGAAGTCATAGTAAGCGGAGTGCAGACCGATTCTCAGACGGTCGGTGCGAATGAAGAAGTTGTCGACCTTGCCACTACACCTACCGCATCTCAAGAAATATCGGCCCACGAAACAGTCGAGGGTAGTAACAGCAACAGCAGTAGTCAATCCGCACCGTCAGCTCCAGATCCTCCACAGCAGCAACATCAAGCCCCGTCAACGCCTGCTCGCGCCCAGGTTTCGAACATTGGCACTAAGATCTCGCACAACATTCTTCTGGGCAGGTGGAGACTGTCCCTTGACTTATTTGGGCGGGTTTTTATGGAAGACGTAGGTTTGGAGGCTGGAAGCATTGTTTCTGAACTCGGTGGGTTTCCCGTCAAGGAGGCAAAATTCCGCAGAGACATGGAGAAGCTCAGGAGTTCGCAACAGAAAGATATTACGTTGTCAAAAGTAAGTTTTGCAATCAAGTTTTATCTTATGAGATATCTTGTATGACTAGTAATCGGATGGCTGTAAACGAAATTTGTTTTTCTAGGTGGAACGCGACAGGACGCAACTTCTTGTTCAGACGATGAAAGAATTGAATACACAGTATAATCTGTATAATAGAAGAGCATCTAATACGCCACCTTTAGCTGTAAATCGTGTTAAGGTCACATTTAAAGACGAACCTGGAGAGGGTTCGGGTGTCGCGCGAGGTTTTTATACGGCGATAGCAGAGGTAAGTACCAGTCTATTATTGGCAGATTTTTGGATTGTTGTTAATGCTACATTTTTTGAATTATTTTGCAGGCGCTGTTGGCTAATGAAAAACTACCGCCACTAGAGGCAGCACAAGTAGGCTCAAAATACACACAGTACAACGTTTTACAAAAACTCAAAATCAGAGAACGCGACCGAGATCTTCGTAGACAAGTAAGAAAATGCCTTCTTGATATTTTGTCAAAGAGTTTTTAAGCAGCTTTAAAAAGAAAATGTGTACTTTTTAGAATCCCCGTTCGTCTGGTAAATGCCGCGAATCCCGACGAGCTCTATCGTTCGAGGCTCGCTCGTTCCACCCATCGACGTCACTCGAGGGCAGCTCCTCCAATTCTGGTAACTCCTCGTCCACGGCTCACCCACCACTTTTTGTTCACGCCAACAACGACCATTTGACGATGCATCAGCAACAGCTAGGCGATCGGTTGTACCCGAAAGTCTACGCGCTGCGACCAACTCACGCCGAGAAAATCACGGGTATGCTGTTGGAAATGAATCCAGCGCAACTGCTTATGTTGCTGGCGTCGGAGGAGTCTCTCAGACAAAAAGTCGAGGAGGCATTCGAGCTCATACAAAGTCACAATCAGGATTTGGCCAGTGAGGCACTTCTTGATCTCGATGTTTTCAGTTTGACCGAACGCTGTGGTGCTACTAAGAAAAAACAATTAGGTAAGTCATGTGAAATTTGTTTAGAGATTGGGATGTTAAACAAAAAATATTAATAACATTTTTCTCTAACATTAGAGAGTTCGATTATCGATGATACGGAGGATAACGCACCGCTGTTTTATGCACCCGGAAAGCGAGGATTTTACACGCCTAGGCAGGGAAGAGGAAGCTACGAAAGACTAAACGCTTTTAGGAATGTCGGACGATTGATAGGCTTGTGTTTGCTTCAGAACGAGCTTTGTCCAATATTTTTAAATCGACATGTACTCAAATATATATTGGCTAGGCCTATAAGGTTCCACGATCTTGCATTTTTCGATGCCGTCATTTACGAAAGTCTTCGGCAACTAGTGGTAGACGCTGAGACCAAGGACAGCAGCAATTTGTTCCAGTTAGATCTTACGTTTAGGTAAGTTACTTAGGAATAGCCGAATACGTAAAATTCTATACGTGAATCTATAATAAATTTCTTTGCCTTTGCAGCATTGACTTGTGTCCCGAGGAAGGTGGCGGTTCGATCGAACTTGTACCGAACGGTCGCGATATAGAGGTAACGGCCGGTAATGTCTACGACTATGTGCGCAAATACGCTGAAGTGCGCATGATCAAGGTGCAAGAAAAGGCACTCGAAGCAATGCGAGAAGGAGTCTTTGACGTGTTGCCTGAAGGTGCACTCGATGGCCTTACATCCGAAGATCTGCGACTCCTTCTCAATGGCGTGGGTGATATTAATGTTTCGGTGCTTATCTCATATACGTCATTTAACGACGAGTCCGGCGAACCTACGGACAGGCTCGTCAAGTTCAAGCGTTGGTTATGGTCTATCGTCGAAAAAATGTCACACGTTGAAAGACAAGATTTGGTAAGTAAATAAGTAACATTAAGCTACTTTAATTCGTACTTTCAAAAAAGTTACAATTTGTGGGATCGTAACAATTAAAATAATCTTTCATAGGTGTACTTCTGGACGGGTTCACCGGCGTTACCAGCCAGCGAGGATGGCTTCCAGCCAATGCCCAGCGTCACGATCCGACCAGCCGACGATGCTCATCTGCCTACGGCTAACACCTGCATATCGCGCCTCTACGTTCCCCTGTACAGCTCGCGTCACGTGTTACGTCACAAACTGCTGCTCGCCATCAAGACGAAAAACTTTGGCTTCGTCTGAAGAGATGAAGCGATGATCCTCGCTCTCTCGGCCCTCATCCCTTACAAGCCTATGAATTACCCTTCACATGATCCCATATGAACACAAGGGAACTTGCAAATTTTTGAGTCTCCTTTTAATCGGTGGATATCGTTACAAGAGACAAGTTTTACTCGATGTTTTTGTTGCCCTGAGAGATTTTCAGAGTCAAAAGTTGAGAATTTAACGCGTACTCTCCTATGCCTGGGGACCATAAAATAACGCGAGGAAATCAAGAATGGCGATAAGAAATTGAACGAAACATTGAAAATAAGGAACTATACAATATCTTACGATCGTAAATGTGTAATGATAATATGAAAGATATATAAATATTATATTTCTTGTATAAATATCAAGTAAGATAAAAAACGATTAAAATCGTTTCTTATCGCCATATCTTCTTAGGCTACGTTGGTCTTCGAGTTGATATAATATGCAATTTTTAAATCTATCCATAACTTTCCTCGATCGTTTATTATTTGAAGAAAATTACAAGTGTTAAGGTTCGTTTTGTAAACGTTTCATTTCGATAACTATTCATCGATTAAATGATTAAGTTCGAAATGGCAAACGTTGCAAGTTCCCAAATATCCTCTCGTCTTCGGAATGGAAAACAAAAGAAAAAGAAACGAACGTGGAGGAACGCATACACACATGATAAAATGAGGTTACACGTTGTTATCTTACTTTCTTTAGCTTTCTTCCTAGGAAAAGTTTATAACATTTATAAATTTATAAAGTGTAATTATTGAACATTATTGCTCTTCAAAAACCGTATACGTTGTACGGTAAATCGCTTCTCGTCTGAATATTAAGGTTTTAAGTTTAAAGAAAAGTGTCATATTTAGCCTTTATATATAGTGGCCCGGAGTAATAAAATTTTCGCAAAAATCAAAAGGGATTTATTCCAAGTGGATCTAAAGTCTCTGCTTTCATCTGGTTTTTCAAAATATACCTATAATCGGTTTAAGGTGGACGCCGTACATTTTTGTTCTATCGATGTTTCTATTTTTCTTTAATACTTGGATAAGATATTATTGTTATTATAACGAATATGCAGTCTTTAGGATACAATACTAAGTAAATCATTTCTATTGTTTCGTTTTTGAGAGAAATTTGTACTTGTATGAGCTTTAATATTGTATTATAAAAATTGTAGGTCTGATCTTTAATCAAAAACAAAATAAAGAAAATGATTTTACTCGCAGACGCCGAATCATCAATTTATTTTACATTGTATTAGTTTAAGTTATATTTTCTAAATTTATTATAGAATATATATATATATAAATAAAATAAAAATTACTGTTATCCTTCATTTGACATTTCAAGTCTCAAACCCTAATTCTGCAATCAATAATTTTGCGGATGATCATAGGTCCTTGATTACTTATAAATCATCACTCACAAAAGTTGAAAGACTGCACGTTCGTTGAAATAATAGCAACACTCAAAGTGAATAGAAAAATTGAAATGTTGGTAATAAAGGACCGGACAGCATTCCGGTAAATTTATCACATTATGAAAATAAAGTAAAACTTGGTGATTTTTTACAATTAAAAATTTTTATTAGGCGTGTAATAATGTAACATAAGATGTAAACAGGATGCGAATTTTTTTCGAAAGCATTTCGCGTACATATCGGGAGCAAATAAGCGTTTGCTCGCGCAATGATTTTTATTATTACTTATGTTACGCACCATCCTATAAAAGGAAAATAGCTCTACACAAGCAAGGTGTAGCTAAAATACGAAAACGTCATTGGAATTTCAAATAAATGCATGACTCAATGCAAGAACTAAAAAAATGAATTGAATCATTCGACGATAATTTTGAGTTTCTCATTTTTCTTCTTTTATACATTACATACGGAATCCTAGGTTTCTTTGGAGTTTTTGTTTCAAGAAAATTCGCGTTTGTAACTTTGATTTCATAAACGGATTTCGTGTCTACTTAAGGCTTTGGTATTTTTTCTAATCTTGTTTAAATCGGGTGTTTTTGTTGTCTCTTTCGTTTGTTGTAGCCAATGTTGATTCATGGTAGAGTCGATGGTACGATATTAATAATGGGGATTTGGCTTCTAGCTGCCTTATTACTTTTTTAATTTTTAATTGTATTGAAAAAATCGCTTCACTCATTCTGTGTCCATGGTTTACAGTAAAAAAGTAAAGCATTTTCACTTACTTTTAAATTCGCAATTCTTCTTTTTTTTTGCTGACTCGCAGCGAGAGCTTTTTCTTCTTTTATTACATTAAAAAGACAAAACAAAAATAATAATAAAAAACAGTGTTTAATTGAAAATCGGAAGTTTTTTACACAATACTCGAATTATGTAATTCCATTTTTTCTTTCTTGCCTATAAACGATAAACTGAAACAGTAAAAAATAATCTACGCACGTTGTATCATTTAATTCGTTCGGTCTGTCGTCCTTTTTTCACTGTGGTGCTTAATTCTTTCATTCGTATTTTTTTTTTATTTAAAAAAAGAGAGAGAAAGAAAAAAACAGAGGAAAACTCACTAACGCGCTATTATGTATAATATAATAAATCTCATTATTTATAAATTTCTAAAAATCGTAAAGTTATATACAATAATTATATTATCCATTATGTACTTCGACGAGGGGTATTTTTTTTCGATGAGAAACTTATGTACAAGCGGTTACCTATTGACCACTTCCCGCATTGTTGTTGGGATGACTTAGCTGAGCCAAGGTTTCAGGAGTGGCGTGAGCCTTTAAGATCGAGTTCTCCGCCTCTAGCTGATTTATGCGATCCATCAGCTCGGCTATCCTTTCCTTTAGCACCTCGACTTCTTCACGTACAGCGAACATCAGATGACTCTTCACCAAATCCTGCGAGCACAAACGTATCGAAATTTTACTTTAGTGTGATGTTTTATTAATATTGATATAAACATATTACATTTGTAGACAAATCGTAAGCTAAGTAATCTGAAATTTTTATTTGAAACGTGTAAGGGATGCAAAAGTTGACGGCGATGACCAATTCCTTTTAATAATAATTGTTAGATGAACATTTCAAGAATTTTTTACGAATCTATAGGTTTCTAAGTAACTTGATATGTAGCATATAATATGAACATTGCGAATTTTTTTACGTATTTATATGATTTTTATTTTTTTTTTTAATACTGCGAATATTTACTATAGAAGAATTTTATTAGTTTTAATTCTCAAACTACTTTTAAATAGATACTTATATACTTTAAATATATCACACTTTTATATTGAAAATTATGAAAAATGGGCAATCGACTCTTGCATCTCAGCATAATAATTTTATTCTCGTGTTTCATTACTAAGACAACACGTAATGACGATTTTGGATCGATAAAAATGAGAGTTTCAGATAGATTATACTGCATTCTTATTCAGAAAATAAAAAAGGCGATATTGCATGTTACAGATATGTTACTATTTTTGATTCACAAAATTATAAATAAAGACTTTGTGAAACAAAAATGTTGATATTCTTTAATAATCTGAATAATGCAATCTTAATCTCCTAAAAAATTACGTGAAAGCTTTAATTTTTTTTCAAATGAGCGATACCCATCGCAAGACAATTTTCATTACTATAATTAGAAAGTAAAACGATGGTTACAAATACATGTTGATCCGAATATTAAAAGTTTATTTTACGCACAAATCATCATGTAATATAAAGTTTGATGTTATAGTTTTATCGAAGTGAAGTTGTATATTAAAAAAATATCAGAACCTTGTAAGAAGATACTTCGAAGAAAAAATACAGTAGTCAAATTTTTCTGTTGCATAATAGTTTAAGAATATCAAAATCTATCAATAGTCGTACAAGGTATCACTCGAATAATAATAGAAAACATGCACCCACAGCTGCTTAGAAGCGTAGTAAAGATTAAGTACTTACCATAGCTTGCTCGATTTTATTGTCGATTGCTACGGCACTTGTCCCCGACATACTGTAAATTAAACAAATTACAATCAATTGTCATTTCTATTGCTAAGTACCTTCAAGGGAGAAGCAAAAATCGTTGTATTACCGATTGAGTCAAGTATCACAAAATATGAAAAATTTTGATATCTGTACAAATTACTCTATAGATAATAGTCGTTTAGGTATTTTGTGTGAAATAATATATAAGTTTTCAAACCAGTAGCTCATGATTTCAACTAATCGGTGGCACTGAAATTCGCAAATGTTGAAAAAACTTGTAAAGTGACTGAATATTTAAAGAATGTATATTAACTTTCAAGTTGTATAATTTTTATGAGTTAAAATAAAAAATAAACTACAAAAATAACAGCGAGCATTTTGTTATATATGATCGAACCACGTCATCTTGTATATGGTATTATTTAACTCGTAGAAATGTACCTTTCGTTATCTTCGTGGGCTTGGTGGTCATCTGTGTTCTGTGTAACCTCGGCGAGCGACTCTTGGAGCGCGACGTCGGTGGCCACGGTCTGGCCAGCTGTTGTCCCAGCTACCACCATCCCCGACATGGAGTCCTGCTCCTGGTCGGACGGCTGCTGCTGCTGCGGCGGTGGCTGTTGCTGTTGGTGAAACGCTATATTACCCTGCTGCATACCACCGACCATCTGCACAGAGGCACCGGTTGTTGCGCCGGTCGCCGCCTGCTGCTGCGGAGGTCCTGGCTGCATTTGTCCGGATGGTGCCATCACCTAGAATAGATTGGTAATAGATTCAAAGTTATAATTTTTTACAACATAGCCATGGCTTTAAGAAATTTCAACAGCATTTCTTGGTATAATCACCTGCGACTGCGGTTGCAGCTGTGGGGGCTGCTGTTGCTGCTGAGGCGGTGCTGCACTAGGCTGAGGAACTTTGTGAATATTCTGCATGCCCTGCATCCCCTGCATCGCGGCTATCGGCTCAGAGATCTGTGTCTGCTGCGGCTGCGGCTGTGACGTTGGCGGCTGCTGCTGCTGTTGCTGCTGAGGCACGAGAATACTCGGGGCTTGAGAAGTCTGAGACGCGACTGAGGTAACGACACTCTGGCCCTGCGGCGGTATCGTCTGGCCTTGCGAATTCACCGGAACGTACGTCGTCTCTTCGCTTGGGTGTGCGATATTTTGCTGTGACTGCTGTGGTGCTGCCACGTTGCTATTGGCTTGCGTAACAGGACTGAAAAGTGTACATTATGTTTAGTTATCTGAACTCATTATCCTAAGAAGATAGCACCTCGAATGTAATTCAAGTCAAAGGAGCCGTACCATCCCTGTTGCGTGAGTATCGAAATAGAGCCCTGAGGCATACTCTGCGTCTGTCCCAGATTGTTCGGATGAGTTGACTGCAGATTGGTCGGTAACGTAGCACCTTGAGCAGTCGTTTGCTGCTGTTGCTGTTGCTGAGGCTGCGGTCCCGTTTGAGACGCCGACGACTGAAAGTACTGCGGAGGCACCTGCTGCTGTTGCTGTGCCGGTACAGCATAGCCTCCGGCGCCTATCGACGGATGTTGCTGCTGCTGCTGCTGTTGCTGAGGCGGCTGCACTTCTTGGTGCAGAGGCCCATTTGCATCGATGCTTATACCTTTGTCGTCGACGACCTGTTGCTGCTGTTTGTTCACTGAGTCTGGAACAACGATGCCGGCGTCCGTCACACCGTACGATATACAGACCTCGTTCGGGTCGGACACCTTGGGTGTGCTTATAGCCGTCGGCTGATTCACCGACGTATGGTCCAGGTAGTCCATGCATGTCCATCGTCCGCGTTTAAACGGCTCTGTGCTTTCGATTTTTACTACTTTAAACCTTTCATTCCTTCCTGCAATTGGAAATAGACACAGCAGATGAGATCCGTTGAAGGGGTTTATGAAATTCTAAAATTCGTAATAAAAAACAAGTGAGTATTTACCGTGAGAATGAACTTCTCTAAGATCAGCATCCTGTTTGGCGTTGCTCGACAACAAGTTGATAATATTGTTGTCGGTGACGGAGGTGATGTCGAGAGTATTGATGTTACTGTCGTTGGTCGAGTTATTGGCGTTGTTCGCCTCGGAGGAGGGTACAATCGCAAGGCCGTATTGCGAGCTCGTGGGTATGACTGGTGCGGTACTCAAGGCGGCGTTACTCGCATTGAAGAACACGTCGTCCTTCGAGAAGGTGTCCTCGGAGTAGCTCGGCGTTTCGATATCGGTTATCCGCGAATGCTCGATGCTGTTATCCTCGGTGTGGGACTCGTCGAGATCGTCGTTCGAGTCTTCGCCAGTATCGTTGCTCATCCGACAGCCAACCGTGACGCTGGTTATTTGAAAGGACGAGGTCTTCTTGGTGCGACATTGAGCGGCGTTGTTCGGCGTGATGGGCGTCGAATTGCCGCTCGGGATCGGCATCGAGCTCAACGACTGGCCGTGATGGTGATGGATTTTACCTACAATCATGGTTAAATTGAGATTAATTTTTCGTCTCACGACGAGTTCTTTACTCGAGTTTTCTCGCTTGTGTTGTCGATTTCTGAAAATGCGGTACGATGTTTAATCTTGCTGACTTGGCAATACCGCTGAGGATTAAAGTATCAATACCGGAATCGCCGCGGCCAAGTGTTTACGCTTTCTTTAAAAAACAAACGCGAATTTTCACATGTTCGAAGGAGGAAAAGTTTACCTCGCATCCGTCAAGTAGCAACAGTCGAATGTGGCAAGATGCGTCGCATGTCTAAGAGCGATTTCACTGCAGTCCTACTTTCGATAATTCTCAATAAATATACGATCTTGAACAATAATTCAATCAACCGTAAAAATGCACTAGTATAATTTTTTGTCGATACTCACGCGGAGGCGAAAAACAAATTCCTCTCCTCAATTTTACAATAATAATCAATAACACAGCAATCGATCAAACTCGAGCGACATTTCTTTCGCGCGAATCTCACCAGGACTGTCGATAATAGGCTCGCCAAGCCGTATCGTCTCGGTGGTGGTGCGGTGTACCGGCGCGGAGATCTTGCGTGCAGGCATCTGTCCGGAGCCGTCAGCCGGCTTACTGAGCTGTGTAGTCGTCGTCGTCGGCTTCCTAAGGACATTGTCCGCCATCTCGGCCCAGACCTTCGACGCTCCTTAGTAAGCGACGTTCCAGTTTCGATACACCTGCTGCTGCTTCGTACACCCGCAACGACTTTCGGCTGGAGCGCATAGTAGACATGACATCTCGCCCCGAAGATGATTCACCGCAACTGCGGCGCTTCGGCGTCGACGACCCCGATGATATCCTCAGAGGACGGTCCAGTTTCCTGCGCAGAAAGAAGAAACGTTGGTTAATCGGATCATTGTTTTTTTTTCGTTTTACGGTTTGATTGGGGGGGGGGGGGTAGAGATTGGGACGGATTAGCAGTATTGACGCGATGTGGTTTGAATAGTGATTGTTGGGAGGAGGTAGTTGAAAAGTGCTATCAGGGCAATCAATCAATTGAAAGCTATGATTCATACGTATAACTTGTAATGTGAATCACATACAATAAATCATTTACATAAGAGTTAGGTCTAATTAACTGTAAACTTCTGCGTATTGTAATTCTGGCAAAGCCCTTGGTCAGATTCAATGCTCGTATGAAAATTAAGTTCCTGGACGTTAATGCAAATCGTTTAATGTTAAAATCAGGATATGTATTTAGTAAAACCGTTTATATGCAAATCACTCTGACTTCTGGTTGCAATCCACAATGCTAATATGGATGAGAAAAAAACTAATGGTTTCTGTGAATTCTTATGTAAAAGTTATATCACATTTGACAAATGTTTTACGAGGATACGCAGATCGAATCTAGCTGATATCACACATATATCTACGAATTTTAAAGATTAACTTAGTGATATTACTTTATGAGGGTTACAGAGTGGAATATAAGATTGATAGATATCACTCGTATAGCAACTAATCAAAATACGTTAACAGAAGGTGGATAATAGAATAAAAAATATAAAGTACATTAAACAAATATTTGACCAACTAATTGAATACTGCCCGAGATTTTTAAAGCTAGTTAAAATAAATATTAGTAAAGTACACAATCAAAGGATCTAGGTTGATTTTTGAAGTTCACAGTAAAACATAACCTCACTTTTGATCCAGAACTGAAACCATCGTGTCTCACGATTAATACATCTTTCACTTCATTTGGCAAAATAAAAATAAAACTAAAACTAGACACATACAAATCTTAAAGAACAACAGAGAACAGCACTGTTTACACAATTACACCATAATGAAAATTTCTATGAGTACGAAGAATGGAATGCACGAAATTCTTTGGAACTTTCTAAAATATAGTTACTCATCCAGAGAATTCCAAGTTTTTTTTTCCTCCTAGAATAAGTCTGGATCATTTCTGCAGAGCCACAGTAGCCATATAATCTCAATGTCTAGCGTTAATTGACCACAAAAAATCATCACCATCCACAATTTAATGACATTTCAGCTTTGAAAAGCCACAGGCTCAACCACAAAATAACCTATTTGTCTCAACACTTTGAACTTCATTATACACTGTACAAGTCTGCATAGCAACCAAATCCAACATATGAAAGTACACAGTCAATGGTGCCCGACACAGGACAATCAGCCAGTAATTACCCTTTGACATTACGGGCACCTTTTCAAGTGGAAAAAAGAGTAGTCCTTAAAAAGTAAATTCGCAAAAGCATCCTACATGAACGAAACTTGCTACCAAGACCCATCCTTATGGAACTACTGTAATCCTACATCCCTCGATCGATTCTATCTCACTCTCTCACCTACATCCTATCCAGTCGAGGGGAACCTGTCTCCAAGTCTCGAAAGCTGGCCTCGCACCTCATTCAATAAGCTCGGCCAATTGAACCATTTAGAGCAAGCACACATCAGCGAGCTTACGGTACATCCTGCAAGACAATGGGACACCCACACATCAGGCCAACAAAAGGAAGGATGGAGAGAACAGACAAAAAAGAGAGAGAGAGAGAGAGAGAGAGAGAGAGAGTGAGGAGGAGCAGCAGTATACGAGAAAAGAAAACCTGTCCAACCTGAGCAGCAGCTCCTCGTGCGCGTCTCGGCGCAGTGATAGCGAACGTGATTTGAAAATCGATGTTTTCCTGTGACGACGAGCAGTGAGTAATAACATTAATTCCGGCGCTCTACAGTGCACTGCCCCTCTCTCTCTCTCTCTCTCTCTCTCGCTCTCCCACACACGTAGAAACTGTAGAGAGAGAGAAAGAGAGTGAGAAAGAGCGATTGACTTACCCTTCCTAAGCCGAACTGTCCGCAACGTGTGTGAGTGTGGTGTGTTGAGAGAGCTCTCCGTCTCTGTGTGTGTGTGGGTGTCCCTCTGTAGACGGCCGAGGTGGACACAGAGCTCTATCCCTCGGCTAACCTGCCTACGGCTGCACTACGGGCTTGACAGTTGGCCAGCATTTCACGTAGTCGGGCCAGCAGCAGCGCGAGAGACGACACGATGACTTCCTCCTCTCCGTCCTTGTCGCGACGACTGCTCTCTCGGCTCTCCGAAAAATCGTTCTCTCTCTCTCTCTCTCACTCACTTCTCCTCCTCCTGCTGCGGCGGCTGACGTCCTTCACATGTGTAGTACGTGTGTACGTGTGCTGTATACACACGCGTCGCGTCTACCCGTGTACATACACATATATATATATGTGTGTGTATATATATATATATAATCGTCGCTGCTGCTGCTGAGTGCCGTCCTCTCTCCTGGCGTCTGTGATATATGTATATATAGGTATAGAGGAGACGTGCGGTTGTTATATATCGGCGGACGGTCCCCGGAATCCGATGATACGACTGCCCCTGCCCCTGCGCGATGACCCGCTCCACATTACTCTTTCTCTTTCTCTCTCGCTCTTCTTATACTCTATATAGGTATATACAACTCCGTACACTGTGTCTCTCTTTTTTGTCGCCTATACTTTTACGTATATAGGCTTTATTAAAACCGCGAACGCGCGAGTCCGATGTATAAGCGGCCGTATATACTCCAGCCGGCGAGGACGCACTGTATTACACCGTCGCGGAATCTATACTCCCTCTCCACACGAATTTTGAGGTTATGTCCGCGCGCTCTCTCTCTCTCTCTCTCGTCGCCCCTCTTTGCAGAGTGGCGGATGGAGTTTAAAAATGGCCGCGCGCCGGAGACAAGAGAGAGCCGATGATGCCGAGAGGTCAAAAAATTCTACGGAGCCGACCAGAGAGTGAGAGAGACAGACAGAGAGAACAGCAGGCTGATGCCTGTTGTTGGGTGTAGGAGGTGTGGAGAGATGTGTATAATGTGTGTTGAGTCGAGCGAATATGGGACGAGTGGCGGACTCTTGCGACTGTGGCGGCTACACTTTGACAGGATGGATTTGAGGATTTCCGAATAAGTAGTCCTAGGCGCTGAGCACTTGTCGTCGGACTTGAATGGCCAGTGGATCACCAAGGTTATTTCTATGTATTTTTGCCTCCTGAACGCGAATTTCGAGGGTGGAATGCCCAAAAGTGTTGAATATTATTTCAACCCAGAAAACATTTTTTTTAGATTCTTTATATAATTCTAAATCGAAAATGTTCTTATAAGATTTTCTGAAAAAGGCTTTGTCTTCGAGTAAAAGAGTATTGAAATCCGGTCAAAATCGCGATTTTTTTCTCAAATTTATCAAAATTGATCAATTTTTAGTATTCTTTTACTAGAAAACAAAGCCTTTTTCAGAAAATCTTATAAGAACATTTTCGATTTAGAATTATATAAAGAATCTAAAAAAATGTTTTCTCGGTTGAAATAACATAATTTAGTTGAATTTTAACAATTAATTTGTTAATAACAAATTACCTGACCACTTTTGGACATTCCACCCTCGAAATTCGTGTTCAGGAGGCAAAAATACATAGAAATAACCTTGGTGATCCACTGGCCATGCAAGTCCGACGAAAAGTGCTCAGCGCCTAGACTAAAGAGGATTTTGGGTTAGGCTGCGTTTAGATGGGATCTGACAATCTTAAGAATAGCAGATTTAGGAGATCGGGAGATTTGAATTGAAAATCGGAAGCCTACTAAATTCATTATTATTAATATACTGATGCACCTTAGGAAAAGTTTTTGTATTATTTTAAAAAACAACATTTTGTTTTAGACAAATATGTAAGTAAAATATTATAGATCCAAGATAGAGTGTCAATATGAATATCTTGCGATATCCGCCATTTCGAGGTTATGAAATTTACAAGCATATTTTCGAAAAAATTATGACTTGCTGATTTATATTTTTGATGTTGAATTTAAATCTCGCGGTCTCTCCAATCTGCCATTCTTAAGATTGCCAGACTCCATCTAAACGCAGCCTTATACCTACCCGTGTTATATATTGATGTAGGTAACGCGGGTAAGGGTAGAATCGTGTGTGTACCGGTGGTGAGTCAGAAGGGCGCGGTTATTATACAGTTTGAATTTCGCGCGCAAAAACGAGCTTTCACTATATACTGCGTTGCGATCGCATGCGCGGTTGCTTTTATTTGTAAACAGATTGTTATAACATTTTTTGCGAATATAAATTAATTATTAGCATGGATTTTTTTAAAAAAATGGTTCGATGATTTTTTGAATTTGCAGAACGCTTTCAACGGCTTTCGAACGTTACACGATAATGTCGTTCGAGACGCGCAGAAAATTTCGGGATAGTAATAATGATTCATGAAAATATTTTCCGACTTGACGAATATCACGCAAGTCTCTTCGGATGTTACATCAGTAACTCGTTTGTGTTCATGTGCATCGTAGAATTTTCGGCGCCTTGAAAATGTCTATACTCATTATACCCACGCGAATAATAGAAATCTAACGGATATATTACGCACTTTTTGCGAAAAAAATAAAATAATTTTCCACATTAAAAACTATGAATGTATCTAGTTTAAAAAAATCTGTCTACAAAACGAATGATAATAATAAAAAAAAAATGTTTATCAATCAAAATTAAATAAATACCTTCTTTTTTCAAGTTTACACTCTTCCTAATTGGTTTCAAACAATGTATCGTTATACAGTTATCCAAGCACACTCAATAAAAAGATAATGCACAAGCGTATTATCTACAAAGCAATAAAAACGTGTTATCATTATCAAAACAGTACATCGTCGTCGTTCGTTCCTTATAACCTCTCCAAATCAACAAACAAAATACACCTCTCTCGACCCAAGTTCAAAACTTAACCCAGAAAAAAAATTTTCGCGTGATGCCTCGTGAAACCTAAAAGTCACCCTCATGGATCCTCAAAATCCTCAAAATCATTCCCGTCGACTCCTCAGCGTCTCCGAAGCCCCGAAAAATGTGCAGTAGTTGCAGACGAGATGCCGATGACGCGAGAATTAATGACGGATGTTGCGGTAAGAAAATAAAGATAAATAAATAAATGACACCGTAAGGTTTAAGTGGGGTTAGACTGTGAAGAACTGAATTATGAAGCGACTATAGGTCGGCGATAAAATTTTATTATACGCCGCTAAAGGTCCCTGGCAACTTGCCGATGCTGCTTTTGACTTTCTCCGAGCTTGATTATTCCGTTACTTTTTGTCCGAAAAATATCAAACGCTTTGATTTTCATCAAAGCTCACACACACTCGAGCTTTTTTCTTCAAACTTCGCTGCAAGCACAGCAGCGCGTGTCGAATATGAAAATAGTTGTTATGCATAAAGTTGGAGGGAAACTGCAGTTACAGTTAACAGCTTTGCCTGTGCTGCAGTCTTTGGAGAAACTTTGGAAAACTCGTGAAACTTGGCGATATAACGAGTCTTAATCTTAACAAAGATATGGAATAACTTATTTAACGCAGCTTTATTAAAAAATTCGGGTTAATCTTCTTAGCAGGTGGGAAAGCTCGACGTCAGCAGGGCTGTTGCTTAGATCGTCCCTACGACTGCACAGGAACGAGACCACGAGGTCCATCCGGTAGGGGCAAGTGTAGGTGTGAGCTTGAGGAGTCTTGGAACAAGTGCACACCACCGAGACCTCACAGGGACTGGCCGGGAAACTTCGGAGAGCTTAGGAGGAGGTGGAGCGAACACGTCAAGAGGCAGAGCTGCCCTTGCGATGATTGGTGAGAGAAATTATTATTATTATTATTTTTTTTTTTTTAAGAAAAGTAATTTGAGCTTTACATTATCCCTTTACAGCCGAAAAAAGTCGATTCTCCCGTTAACGTACAACGACACCGTCGAGACAAGCCCTAACACAGATTGCGAGGTAAGACGTTGCTTCCCATATAAGATTTCGGCGTTTAGTTTAACGCGCTCCATAAAAAGGCAATTTTCACGCTATATAATTTGGAATAATGAAGCCAGTAGTCGCGTCGTAAAACGAAAGCACTTTCGCCTCGATGTCGCCCATTCCGTGTACATTATCTACTTACTCGCTTTTCAAGGCGGGAAATTCAAATTCAGCAGCTTTTTTTTCCAAAAGGACGAATCGGACGACTGTCAACGACGTCACACGAGCAACAACTACAAGTGTCCGGCATCATCGCGTTTTTCGAGCTCTCGTCACAGTTCCGCTTCGGCCAAGAATACATCGGGGCGTTGCGACGCGGATAACGGTAAAGAAGACTCGCCGATAGCGCGAGAATAACGTTTATTCGTATTTATAGTGATAAGTCGTATAAATAGAACGGCTGCTGTGTGCGTATGTATATTTATGCGCCTCGTAATGTGGAACGTGGCTGAATGAGTTTTTTTCCTGCGGTAATCTTGGTTACTTCACGATGATTATTTCTTTAAATGCTTCGTATATTCATTGACATAATTTTCTCGATGAATTATTACAAAATTAATAGTTTCGAATATTTTTTAGTTTTAATTTACTAGAGTAAAAGATAAAAATATTTTCAAAATTTTGTTTAGGCTGCTGTCTCTGCCAAGCAGCAAGACGCGACTGCTGCTGTCCCTCGCCGGTGCAGGTAGACGCGCGTTCGCACGAAAACTGCAGCTGCGAGTGTCCGGAACCGGTCGAATGTCCCTGTTCACCAGCGGAGCGTCGATTTCCTCGTCCCGGTCGAAGATGCACCGTTGCCGACTCTTGTCCGGTGAACCGAGCGAGGCACGAGCGTAGGAAGTGCCGAAGTCGAACCAGCAGTGATTCCGAGGATAGGGTTGGTATTTTTCCTCGGCTTTTATATCACGATTTTCTTGCGAAACACTTGTCATGAATATGTATAAATAAATAATCGGGAAGTTAAAACAAAGTATCGCTCGACTCGTGCGCGATAAGGAGTTTATTACGATCTCGAAGAGGCAGTATATCATTTTAGCTCGAGTGACTATGGATAACGACACTTTAGTTGTCATTGACATTATAGTTCAAAAATCGCTTTTTTTTTTTAAAGAAATTTCTTTGATTTTACAGTCGTACACAATAAGGTCTATTGTTCGGAATTATTAATAGCGGCTCGTGTAGCGCGAGATCGAAGGCCGGAGATACGCTTCAAAGTTTAAACTTCACTGTTTCGCAACGGTATTGATTGATTGCTTATCGTTCGGCCATAAACTTTATAAATTAGAGTATTTGCGATTAGATATCGCGTCGTAAAATTGACGGTCGGCCTATGACGTTTGGAACTTATCAGTTATAAAATTTACGTGTGTTCTTCCTCTTGAAAAAAATAAATCTGATGGTGAAATAAAAATACGCATAGTTTTTCGATTCTCGGCCGATAAAACAGTTTTGGTAGTTATAGCAGGAATCTGCTACCCCCTTAAAAAAATGCTATCATATTTCAATTTTCCACTATATTCTATACATTACAGCGTAGAGTAAACTCGCGACAAGAAAAGCACGAACAGCCGAAAATCCAGAAATGCCGCAAGAACACCCCCTACGAACCGAAACATCAAAATTCCAATCGATCATCCTGCTGCTCCGCAAAAGCCACATCGCACTGCCCTAATCTACCAGGTAACTACATCGTCCACATTCCATGGATAAAAAATATACAGAACAGTACACCGTCGAGCTATAAACTCATCGCGAAGCAATAAATCAAGCTTTCCTCGAAACGCTTAAAATTTTCGTAAATCACCGCCGATGGCTGAAGCGACGCCGAGGAAATCGCAGACGCGCGAGAGAGGAAATGAAAATCGCCGTCGGTGGCGTCGATGCTTTCGAAGTTTGTTCGCGCGATTAAAAAGTGTTTTATATCCATACACACGCCGGCTCTCTCTTCCGGATTTTTAATCGCGAAAAAGTTCACCCCGGGATAAAGGAAGCGATTAATGCGAAACGAAAATAGGACGACGTAGGTCTAAGTTTTTGTAAAGATCGATTGTAAACTTCGAACTTCTTCGCGGAATGTCGACGCGAAGTTTAATGGGACTTCGGGACTGGCATGGGAAATCAATTCGTCAGTGTCGATACTTTCTTCCGATCGAACAAAGATTAATACGATATAACACATTGATTTCATCTCAGCACGACGAATTTCTAAAAATATCCAAGTCAGTTCTGTATCGGCAGGTGGCGACGGTGCCTCGCTCGGGGGCGTCTCGCGAATCGTCTCCTTCGCTCTGCTGATCCTCGTCGGTGTCGCCTGGGCCGTCGCAACGATAATCCGACCGTCGTCACGATCGCGCTGTCGCAGGAAAATCTGCCGGTACGAATTTTCCACTTTATACAATGAATTTTTACTCCGTTGGGAGGTATGCCCGATTTTATTTTGATCGAGTCCACGTGTAGTGTTGGATGCACGAGATATCGCGAAAATGTTGGGAATCTGATGCATCGGATTGATCTTATAACGTGTTGACGTCGTTTACGTGCGCGAATTGAATTTTGATGATAATGACTCGTAATGGAATTAAATTATCAAATTTGGATGTTTGAATATTGTGAAAATCGTGTACGTAATTCAAGGACAGTCAACAGAGCACTCGAATACTGCGTTTGTTTTTCGGTGATTGTGCTTCCGATTGCATAATATGCGATTAGCATCTTAGATATTGAGGATATGTTCGTCGGTTCGATCTAGTAGGCATATTCGTCTCCTACGTAGTTGCCGATAAAATCGGCTGATTTATTACTTTGTTGAAATTGCAACACTATGACCATGTAGGTTGTGATCGAGCTAACCATCTGTAATTTGCACATTTGTTAATAAAAAATAAGTAGATTTATACATGTTTGGAATGAGCCCTACTTACTGAAGTCAATAACGATTAATCCAGCGAGAACAGCCCTAAAACCTTGAATGTCAGATCGGTGTTCACCAGGTAGGTCAAGAATTTATTCAACTAAAAATGAAAAAAAAAACAACAACAGATTTTTGCGAAAAAAAGAATTTGTCTAATGTGTCTAATAACCTTATTCTTGATCTTCTGATCGTCATCAAATTTAATCAAACACGCATTGACGATGTCCTTCGTTCTCTTGCTCTGTAAAGCAATCGTACAGCATTAAATTACGCGAAAATCGATTACAATCACACAAACTCACCTCTTCGATCGCAGCAGTGACGCATTTCGTCAGCGTCACCAGTCGAACGACAAACAACAATGCGTAAAAGAAGCAATGCACGAAAATGGTGTCCGTCAAGTCGTTCTCACGAAGAACAATAGGTTTGGCAAAATAGTAGGACGAGAGAATCATCGCGAAAAATACGTGCAAAACACAGAAGAGCATCGAGTAAGAATAGAAATTCGACACGTCTTGGGATACTTCGCTGATCAAGCCGTGTAATTTCCTCAGCTCGTCGTCTTCTCGAATCGATGGACAGTCGAATTTTGAAAGATTCCCTTTCGCTGTAATCGATCAGGTTTTCGTTGACCATTTTGAACTGGTACTTGACGAACTTCAAAATCACGCTGTACTGGATCATAAGAGCGCTGATGACGAAGTTACTCGAGTACACGGTTAGATAGTAATAGAGGAAATATAAGTCGTCGGCCGCAGCTGCGGTGAATATTGAAATCCAGATGAAACAGTTTACGGCAATTATTGTTCCGAATTCCAGGGACAGTTTCTTCGTGTGATCGTTTTCAGGATTGAGAGATAGCGAGGATTTTGTGATTTTGATGATTCTGTTGGTGATCGAGATCAGCTCATCGCTTGTCAAGCAAAATTTGGCGAAGATGAAGAAAGCTGTGGTGCAGGACACGACCTCTTGTAGAGAATCCGATACTTTTTCGAATGTCATTCTATTGGTGAGTCGGTAGAAGTATGGTATACTGAAAATGTGCAAGACTATTGGGATAAATATGAGAATGACGTAGACAATGGCTCGTTTGGAATAGCTGATCCGAATGTAGTGAGTTCCGATATTTTTCGCTAATTCGATGTCGAATGCCATCGTTCCGACACCGAGTACTTTGAAATAGTAAAATAAACATTGAGTTAGGAAAAATTTGTTTTGAGTGAATTTTTTGAAAAACATTTTACGACTAAACTGGCTACTATGCAACTGAATATTGTGTAATATTTTTTTTTGCAAAGACGCTTTACTTCGTTCTGGATAATGTTGTATCGATTTGACGATTCAATTTACAAAATTATATCCGCAGCGTGTACATAATACACTTAGGCATTGCCGTAAGAATATGGTGAAATTGAAAAAACTTTACCTTTTTGTGAATTTTTTTTTAATGATAACACGACGTAATCATAAAGTACCATCGCAGGGACATATCACATATAATTTGCAATAAAATCATAATTTTACAAAATTTGTTCATAGTTTGATATTTTCTGTTTTTATTTTAAAGTAAAAAAGTGTTTATTCTATGCCAATAAGTTCATACTTTATTACAATATCGATCGGTCATACTCAATTTTCACAATTGTAGTCGCCGGTAAAATCGATCGGATACCCAAATCATGATTCTAACATTGTCAACGAAGTAAAAAAAATTTCGCACCAAAGCAAATAGTGCTGTGTCAACAATTTCATACGCATGTGGAGTATCAAGAAAAATATGCTTTTTGGAAAACAAATTAAAAAATTCGACTACCTAAAGCTACTTTACTACTACTTCAAAGTGTTCGGACTGGCAACAATGACTTTCGTCACGGACTCAACGAAAACTACTCCAAATCGCTTTGGGACTTTCAGCCGTTCCAAATATACCATCGTCTACAACGTCGTCATTATTTTGGTTTTTGTAATGCCATGTCTCTACAACATGACCATCTTTTGCGTCGGTACCAACCGAGTGAAATTCGAAGACTTTGCGGATTGCATCCAGATTAACATGGCCTTATTCGTAACAATATTCATACTGTCGAAGTTTTGCATTTCAAGCGACTCGCTGATCAGCATCGCGAACTCGATCAGTCGAATCACCGAATCGTTGCTGACTCTGAGCAGTATTAGCTTACAAAAAAGGATCAAAGTTTCCTTCGAAATCAAGCAAGCGTTTATCGTAAATATCACCATGTGGATCGCATTCATCGTCATAAATCTATCGGAGATCGAGCCTTGGATGAAAAACGCTGTAAACATGTACGTCAGCAACTTCCTCGTCAGCGTCCTGATACTACAGTACAGTGTGATCTTGAAGTTCCTCCAGTACGATTTCAAAATCCTCAACGAAAACCTCATCGAGTTCAGAAACGAGGATTCGATGAAAATCCGATCACCTACAGAAACGAAAGCCAAAATCGACGGGCTGTTGAAGTTGCAAAAATTGCACGAGTCGTTGAGCGACACATCGCGACGGGTGTCGATGTTTTATTCTTACCTGATGCTCGTCAGCGTTTTGAACATATTTATCATGTTGATTTTCGTGTGTTACTACCTCGCGAAGCCGATTATACTTACTCACGATAGTAACTTTAGCAGTATTATGCTGCTGCGTTGCTTTTGGTATGGTCTCTTGTTTGTGGTTCTATTGGTGACTTTGACGAAGTTCGTCACGGCTACGATCGAGGAGGTAAATTAGAATCGTATGATTGACTTCCTTTATTGTTGCTGTTGTAAATTTATGAATGAATTGTTAACAGAGCAGAAGAACGAAGGAAATTATTAGTTCTTGTTTGATGATACCTGATGCGGATGAGAAGCTTTTGAATAAGGTAACGACGCGTTACACTCTATTATGATCTGTTATGCGATTGTACAACTTTGAATTCTTTATTTTATTTTAGTTGAATCAGTTTTCGTTGTACTTGCTACACAGGGATGTAAAGTTTACGGTTTGGGGGCTTTTTACACTGGATGAATCGCTATTGACTTCGGTAAGGATAACTGTTTTTAACATGAAAATTATTCCAGAGGTTTCGATTATAGAAACATGATACTTTTGTTTAATGACATTATGAATAATATACGTATTTCAGATGGCTGGTTCGATCACAACGTATATGGTGATAGTGTTACAATTTCAACAGAAAGATTGATTGCTTGGCACAGAAATCTTTTCTTTCGACATGTAAAATTTATTGTTCTAAATTTAATAAATATTCTTGAAATTACTTCCATTGTCATTTGCCAGTGTTCGTATCGCATGTATGACGGCATAGTTATAACTTCGCTTCAGCGAATCGTATTAAATTATCGATTAGCTATAAATATAGTTTGCAATATTGTAGTCACAGTGTTTATTCATTGCACTAGAAGACACATCGAAATACTTGCACTTCCTTGAATCGATAGATTTTATCGATCGAAGATTCCAACCAACATTCGTACGTTGTCTTCGAAGAAGGATATACCACAAAAGTGCTGCCAAAGATTAGACTGTACTTTTCCAAAAATGCTGTTTTTAAAAAAATCGAATAACAAAAACCTCGACTACTTAAAATTACTTTTCTACTTCTTCAAAGTGTTCGGACTAGCATCGATGACCATTGACGCAACGACGGCAAAAAACACTAGGAATCATTTTTGGACATTTACCCGCTCCAAAAGTACCGTTATCTACAACGTCATCTTTATTTTGGTTTTCGTAATCTCAAACATCTACAGCATGACGTTCTTCTGTCGTGGCACTTACGTAGTCAACTTTGAAACCATCGGGGATTGCGGCCAAACAACATTATCCTTATTCGTAGCATTATTTATACTGACGAAGTCTTGTATTTCAAGAAATACGTTGATCATCATTGCGAACTCGATCAGTCGAATTACAGATTCGCTGCTGTCTTTGAGTAGCACTAGTATTCAAGAGAATAGCAAAATCTCATCAGAGATCAAAAAAATGTTTATCATAAACATTAGTACCTGGACTGTGTTATTCGGCACGTTTGCATTTGACTTGAAGCCTTTGACAAAGTATGGCATCGTGGTATTTTTCAGCAATTGTATCATTAACCACCTCGTGATCCAGTACAGTGTGATTTTAAAATTAATCAAGCATAATTACAAGATACTCAACGAAAATCTGATCGAGTTCGGCGACCAGGAATCGATGGCAATTCGATCACCGAGTGAAGCGAAAATCAAAGTCGACAGACTGTTGAAGTTGCAAAAATTGCACGAGTCGTTGAGCGATACGTCGCGAGAAGTGTCGAATTATTATTCTTATCCGATGCTCGTCTGCGTTTTGCACGTGTTTATTATTTTGATTTTTGTGTGTTACTACTTTTTCAAACCGATGATACTCCACAGTAAAAACTTGTCGACTTTTACGTTTTTACGCACCATTGGGTATGGTTTTGCATACGGCCTTTTACTGGTGACTTTGACGAAGTGTGTCGCAGCCACGATTGACGAGGTAAATGTATTTAGTGATTGATTTTATTTTAGTTTTTTTTATAAATACTAACGAATAAACTATTAGCAGAACAGAAGAACGAAAGAGATTATTGGTTCTTGCTTGATGATATCTGCAGATGAGAAGGTCTTGAATAAGGTAGCGAAGTGTTCGATTTACTTTCTTGTGATTTCCTATATCTGCATTATGGCTTAAACATTTTTGCTTTTCAGTTAAATAAATTTTCGACCTACTTACTGCACAGGGATATCAAATTCACGGTTCTGGGACTTTTTTCATTGGATGAATCGTTATTGACTACGGTAAGTACGCGTGTTTCGAAATAAATATTATTTTACAAACATGTTAACTTCAACATTGCTTTACGAATTTCAGATGGTTGGTTCGATCACAACGTACATGGTGATAGTGCTACAGTTTCAACAAAATTTGAAAAGATAATTTAACTTTTGGAAAAAAATAACCTGCTTATTCTATGCGAAATTGGTTCTATCTATATTTATAACATCGTTTACCATATCGATTTGTTAAACTCAATTTGCGTAATTGTAGTCGGAACTAGTGTTTACTTAATGCACTTCAAAGTCGCGAAGTATGATAAAATTGAATAAAAATTGCCTTTATTACAAATCGATAGATTTCAACGATAGAGCATACCTAAGTTATTGTACGGAGAAAACAGAATAGCGCAACAATATTCTCAGAAGTTAAAAAAATAAAAAAGATGTTTTTCGGAAAACCGATCAACAAAAAAATCCACTCCTTCAAATTACTTTTCCACTACTTCAGAGCACTTGGACTGGCGACGATGACTTGTGACTTAGCACCAGCGAAAAATGCCACAAAATACTATTGGTCTTTCGCTAGTTCCAAAAGCGCCATCGTCTACAACGTCATCCTCGTTTTGATTTTCGTAACGTCGAACGGCTACAGCATGACATACTTTTGCAGCAGTAATTACCAAGTGGACTTCGACACTATCGCGGATTGCGGCCAGACAACAATATACTCGTTCGTAGCGTTATTTATTCTGGTGAGGTCTTGTATTTCAAGAAATGGGCTGATCAACATCGCGAATTCGATCAGCCAAATCACAGAATCGTTACAGTCTCTGAGCAGTATTGAAATTCGAGAAAAGAACAAAGTCGGCTTAGATATTAAAAAATTATTGTTCGTGAATATTACAATATGGACTGGATTATTCGTATCAACTGTACTAGAAGTCATGCCCTGGACCAAGTACACCATCACGGTGCATATCAGCAACTTTATTATCATCGTTCTCATGATCCAGTACAGCGTGATCTTGAAGTTTCTCCAGTACGATTTCAAAGTCCTCAACGAAAATCTCGTCGAGTTCAGAAACGAAGAATTGACGAAAGTCCGATTGCCGACAGAAACGAAAACCAAAGTCGACAGACTGTTGAAGTTGGAAAAACTACACGAGTCATTGAGTGATGCATCGCGAGACGTGTCGATGTTTTATTCGTATCCAATGCTTGCGAGCTTTTTGGAAGTATTTATTTATTTGATTTTTGTCTGTTACTACCTCACCAAGCCCATGATACTTGGTAACACCTACACGACGTTTATGTTGATACGTAGCTTTTGGTCTGGTTTTACATACGCGATTTTACTGGTGACATTCACGAAGTCCGTCACGGCTACGATCGACGAGGTGAATTCAACTAGATTGTATTATCGTTGATTTTACTATTATTTTTTATTGTAAATAAATTGTTAACAGAGCAGGAGGACGAAGGAGATAATCAGTTCGTGTTTGATAATTCCTGTAGACGAAAAGGTTTTGAGTAAGGTAAAAATGTGCTTGAATAAAAAAATTATTGAAATGAGTACACGAAACTCTTTACATTTTTCAGTTGAATCAATTTTCGAACTACTTGCTACACAGGGATATTAAATTCACGGTTTTCGGACTTTTTTCATTGGACCAATCGTTGTTGACTTCGGTATAGTATGGCTTTTTGAAATTATAACTATTAATAGATATTTCAGTTCAATGTCATTATCAATAGCATATAACGCATTTCAGATGGCTGGATCGATCGCAACGTACATGGTGATAGTGTTACAGTTTCAGCAGAACAATCGTTAATTATTATTTCATGTACCTTATAAATCATGATGCTATAATAAAAAGTATGCAAAATAATCTCCAATAAAATTTACTTCCAATCGTATTCCTTCGCTCACCAGTTTCGTTTTTATAAATAAATATAAAACACGTCGATATAAAAAAAATTAATTGCTTTCACATTGCAGGTTTCCCAAGATGCTATTTTGACCAACCATCAATTCTCCACGCAACACCTTGTCGCAGGTACGTAAACTCTTTTTTTTCAAGCCAATTCAGTGTCTCCAAAATACAGACAGCGTAAACATTCGACTGTCGCGTATACAATCATCAAACAACTACCGGCTTGCACGATAATCTCCGCAGATCAAATCAAACGCGAATCACGTACGTACAGACATCGAACGATTTCACGCTGTACAAATATTTAACTCCAAGCTCGAATACCTCGTAATTCCCGTCGCGTAACGCCTCGTAATAATAGCCGATGATGCGTTTTGTTTTTACCAATTTAACGACACACAATTCCGCATATCCATTAATATCCCAAAACGTCCCCGCAAAATATATATAAACAAGACAAATGACTGGAAAACTAAACCTGCCCACCAATTGATCACACCGCAGTCCGACTCTATCAACGGCTCCACTGTTATCTCGGCTGTGCCGCGATAATAACTCCTCTCGCGTCTGCTGCCAGCGTCAGCTCACGATTCGGAGGTGGAGAAGAGGGACCAGCTGCTGCAGGAGCTATGGATACCGTCGTCACGTGAGTCGGAGCCTAACTTACTATTTTCGAGCGCTGACGCGGTGCGCGCGGAGCTTTTTGGCTGGCGCGCGGAATTTCAATTTTCAAGCGATCGATCGCTCCTTCGAGAGCGACTTCTCGTTTTCACTGGGACACGATCGGAGATTGATGATTTTAAAATTAAATTTCCTCTATAATAACCATTTCAAACGAACGAAACCCGCAAAATTAACTCGGCAGAGCCTCAGCGACGTCGAGGACGAAGACAGCAGTTGTACCAGCGGTAAATCCTCGGACTGGGATTGCCGGCCAATAGTGTACGAGCGAGGCGAGCTGCTTATTATCGAGGACACGAAGGATCTAGTCGCTGCTCGAGTGGACGATAACGAAGCTGCCTCTGCGGAGGATGAATCGACCGGCTCACTTCGGTAAGTCAGCTTTAGCCACTGGAGCGTTTTGTTTACTCCCCGGGACTTTGTGTGCCGAAGATTGTTGTTGAGTAATTAGTGTTTTTTCAATTGATGTACCGGAGGTAAATTCCACAAGCTCGAGAATTACAGAACAATATTCAACAGTAAACTCATCGAATTTTTCAAGCGAACAACCGTCATCCCCGCATCATCCACTTCCGAGTCCCCTACGGAATTTCGACAGTCATGCAGAGAACTGCGCGAATCGGCCGTTAAATCATGCGTCTAAGCGCCGCAGCGACGAGACGATCTTTTTCGACGTCGACGTGCTGGTAACGGAGGAATCGAGCCTGTCGCTACGATTTTGCGGTGAAGAGGGAAAAAATGAGCCGGAAAAAATGGCTCCAGCTTATGGCGAGCTTGAGGAGAAGATCAGCGGTGCCAAGAGGACGAATCAGCTTTTTGAAGGTATTGTGTTGTGGACGATGAGAATTACAGAGTCGTGATTGGAATTTCGTTGCGTAGAATTGAATAATTCGGGTTCAAAGTGTCGAGGTAACGAAGAGTCGCACAGAAAATCGGTGAACAAACAGATTTCAAGGATGGATCGACCGGATAGGATCAGTACCATTGACCTGCACGTCAGTTCCATCTATTATACTATACTTTCATCAAAGCAATATTCAACGTTTATATCGCATCGTTTCCAGTGTTCCAAATTCACAATCGGATACCCTGAAGACAAGAAGACTAAAAAGCCCGAAAGATGCCCAGCGACTTGCCGGTACTTCGTAGGATCCCAAAAAGCCGCTTCCGACGATCATCAACGAGTATTGTCTAACCGCAAGAAGAGCAGAAGGCGAGTCTGAAACGGATAATCGCATACAGACTTACAACGATTCGCAGAAAAATAAAAATCCACGTATCTCACTCTCGAGGCAAACTTTTCAAAATCGCACCGACCACAAAACCGAACCACTTCGTCACAAGCCCAGAAGCTACTGTACTCGAAACGAGAGCAGAAGGAAGCACGTTATTATGGAAACATCGCGTGCAGTAAGGCTCTTATGTCATTGCTGCGGGTGATGCATCGCCTTATCGTCCGCGATTACGAAATTCCTCTCGACACGAAGATAAGCGCGATGTGTCACTCTCGCGTCTGGTTCTTTGGTTATGGCTTTTTTTTCGAAGACTGATTTTTCGATCGATGGAATGTGGACGTGCGCTTTGTCATCGGTTGGAGATATTGTTGTTTCGAGTTGGTGATTGCATTGTGGTAATGGAATTTCAATTTGAACAATCAATCGATGTAAAAATTAAATTCATCCTATTCTAAAAAAAAAAAAAATCTACTTTGTTATCATAAAACACACATAAATTGCATAATTGAATCTTCAATAATCGTCATTTCCAAAGATAAGCAAACAACGGCCTCGTTAAATCCGGCCGTCATCGGCTGCACCGAAAAATCAAAACAAACTGCAGTCGAGAGCAAACGAACAGATGATCTCAAACACATACGCTCACGCGACTTTATCATTCCTACTCCTCCTCCTCCTCTTTTTCCGGCTAAACATCGAGTCTCTGCGCTTCTTGCTCTTGTCTCGAGTTTATCCTCTCGTCAGTCGTCTACAAGTGAACTCTGCGAAATGTCGAGTCCAGCGATGATTTTCCTCGTGCTGCTGTTGGCATGTGCGGTTAATGCCAGGACCACCATGATGACTACTACTTTGAGGCCTGTGCCGGATTACTACGAACCGGATGAAGAGGATCTTAGCACTACCGAGGCTGCTTATGCTGAGGGGTGCTATGTGTGCGGTGATTACAGGTGGGTGTTGGATAAAAATTTAATGTTAATTTTTGTTCAAAGTGAATATTTTCTAGGAATGATGTACAGCACTATAAAATGTTATTATTTATACAAACAACAATCATTATTTAAAAATCGGGACATTTTGAAGTTTGTAGTTTGAATAGACTGTTTATTTTTATTTACTATTATACACGCCGATGAGTATCTCGAGTGATTTTCCCGATGATTCAGAATAACGATAAAACCAATCAACGCAAGCATTCTGTTTACGTTTGCGATTATCCAACGTATTTTTACGTCGCGACAGAAAAACCCAGCGATTGTAATAAACTAGTTTTCAAATTCGGTCTCGATAAAACTTTAACGTAAAATCGATATTTTTTTCAAAATTCAGATGTCCATCGGATCCGGGCGAGTGTCTCTTGGGTGCGGTACCGGACACCTGCGGATGTTGCAATCATCAAGGTGTGTGCGCTCGTCTCGACGGCGAGCCTTGCTGGAACGCGAGCATTCCCGAGTTGCCCAAAGAACGACGAAACGAGGGCCTCTGCGCCAGGAACTACGTCTGCCAGTTGCGAACTGATCTCGAATCGGAGGCAAGTATACTTTTTTTCGTGAATATCGCAATATAATTCATATGAAATTATCTATGATTTTTCTTACTCTACCTATGACTATAGCGACGCTAGGTGGCGCACGGGTCATTTTCACTTTCCTTAATTATAATCCGCGCACAGAATATATAAATAGGAGTGTGCCGTTTGTGCCAAAACAGCCTTGTTGGGCAGCTTTTGCTGCACACGCTATAAATGCTTTATGTATTTTATAAAGTCGTCTCCATTGAAGGGAAAGTTATTTTTTATAGTTATAGAAAACTACAAGACCATCAGAGTACCCCATAATTACAAGCACAAACGAGTCGATTAAACCTACTCAGCTTCCGTGCCACATCACACTCCACGCGGCCCTCGTTTCACAATTGTTCACAATTCCTCGAGACACCCACACGACATGGTGTCGCTGACCGGCGCAGCGATTCCTATTCCTTCTGCTATTTACGTACACCTCGTATACTTGCATCTCTTATTCGTATTTCGCGCGCCTGCAGCAATCATGCAATCAAGCTCGGCTCTCACTCGCGCAATTATCGCGAACTGTTCTATCGCGGACTGATTGCGGAAAAGGATTGTCGTCGACTTTTGCTTGTTTGCTGATTCTCCGATAGTTTTGATGGGTTTGGCCGAGTTCTAAAGGCTGATTTCTTCGGAATTCTTCTGAGATAAATAATTAAATAAATTCTCCAGGACACTCCAGAGGCGGTCTGCGTGTGCATGGAGCAAAGCCCAGCCTGCGGCAGTAACAACCGCACCTACGCGACGCCCTGCGCTCTCCACGAGGAGGCAGTTCGTCACAAGAGTCCGGAGCCTTTGAAACTTCTGCATCTCGGACCCTGTCCCAGTAGACCGAAGATTTATTCGGCACCGGAGGACGTCACCGCCGAGATCGGCCACTACGTAGCTCTCAATTGCGAAGTCAAGGGATTTCCCCTGCCCGATATCTTCTGGGAATTTCACGCGGCTGATGGCAGCAGGGTGCTCAGGTTTCCCAGTGAGTGTTTTATCTTTTACTTTTGTCCAATCGCTCGAAGGCTCTTGATTTATTAAAATTCGAATCGACGTAATATTCAGCTGTTTCTGGTAGCAGTTATTTCGATAATCTTTATTACAGCTTGATATCCTCTGCCAAATTTAGACAGCTTTATTGAACGTTTTCCAACTTATCACTTTTATAACTCAATCGACTACTCGTGCACAGATGTCTTATCCGTAGTATTCTAAGAATAAAATTTGGAATCCGCAGATACCATCTGCTGAAAGTCAAGAGCTTTATTATTGCCCTTTTCTATTTCAATTAAAAAATTTCATCCCTCAAACTACCACGAATCACACCGCAAACACTAAATTCGACAGATGACGAGCTGGAGGAAGCCTACGTGAACACGAGCGAAGGCGATTCGCTGATGCGGAGCTCGTGGCTGCAGTTGGCTCGTCTTCAGCACCAGCACCTCGGCACCTATCACTGCATCGCCAACAACTCCGTCGGCCAGGCCAGCGCCGCCTCGATCGTCGCGATCGAATGAGCGGAACGAGATGCTCTCGACTCGCTCACTCTGTCTCTCTCACTCTCTCAGACGAGGTAATTGGCAAATGTTCCGGTGTATCTTCTTGGAGCTCTCGCTTTGTATTGAGACGTAGCCGTGTGGATTAATTTCGGATAACGTACCGCTTCGGGATTTATCGCTTACACGTGCGGCTTGACATGTTTGTGTACGATGAAAGCGCTGATTTTGTACTATTATTATTCGTATTTCGAATCGAAATATAAATGAAAAGAGAGGATTTTAAAAAGTAACACTTTACGTGTCGTTTATTTATGTAGAATGATATAACAAAAGTGGCTCGTTGGCTTAATAATATAAAATTCGACGCGTCGAAGGATGAAACGAAAATTGGAAAAAGACGTGAATGTGAATAAAATCTATATGCATAAAGTTGATTTTTTGCTCTCTCTCTCTCTTTCTTTGGCAGCTTTGTAAAAAGATCGACGACAGCGTCTCGTCGAAAAGTAGATCACCAACTATCCATCGACGGTGGAGGACTGAAATCAAAAGAAACGTCACCTTTCATCGAAATCTAGCTCAGTACTAACCCACACATATGCGAAGAACAAGTATTATTAATCGTAACCCAAACAATTGTATATTATTGAATAAAAGGAGTAAAAAAAATTAAAACAATTGAATAAACTCACTCCGGCGTCCTCCAGGTTTCCCGAGCCATGACGACGGTGTCCGGGGTTCCCCTGAGAAAATACGATAGAATTCGATTATACAGTCAGCTCGAAGTTTCGAAATTTACTTGGCGGGAAAAACGACTCACTGTCTCGACGACAGGAGGACTGATCCCTTGCTGGATGGCTGTCGCCAGTAAGTGGACGCGAGGCTGTGAGCCGACGGGATGCAGACTAACATCGTTACCACGCAAATGAGAGTAGCGAACCAAAATCCGTTCTGCGGAAAATCGATCGTTGGAATACTTTGAAGATTTCGAATTATTACATTTCATTATAATTAACGTCGAGATTGGATAAATGACAGGAAAACCACTGAAGCTCGCTTCGGCCCGAGATAGTTTGACGAGTTTAACGAGGCGAGAGTTATGCGTACCAGTGGCCCGAGAATGTGACTGCAAACGAGCAGTTTTATGCCTTGGAGAATGTCCCAGAGAGGTCGACACTTTGCCACTCCGGAGCTCATTTCGGTGAGCACGTGCGCTCGCCACTGGTCCAGATAATAGCCGAGCCTATCGACGTAGGCCTTTGTTTTCTGGAATCATTATCGCGGGCGTCATTAGAAGTTCAGTCGCGTCCACGACTATTTTTATGTTTCGTGTTTCCGTAATTAGATAACAAAAGATTCTTTACAAGTTGCGCGATCTTCTCTCCCTGGCTGTCGATGAAGTACTGGACGTTGCGCAGGTGCGACAGCGTCTGGTTGACCTGTTGCTGCAGGGGCTGCAGGTGCAGCTCTAGAGTGGCGAGCTGATACACCAGCTCGTCCTGCATCTTCATCAGGGGCTTGACTCGTCTCGAGAGAAGGTCGCGCATCTGAGCCCCCAGTGTCTGGAAGCTCCGGGCTGTGCGACGGTCCTTCAGCTGACGAGCCACGTTCTCCACCTGGTCCGACAGGGCGTTGAGGTCTTTGTTTAGAATCGGTCCTTGTATCTGCGAGGAAACGTACTTTAAAACGTCGTGTAATCCGCAGCCCAACTATCCCAGCGAAACTTGACCCATTAACAATCCTGAACACACAGCGTACTTCCCGAAAATTCATTAAATCCCTCCTCCTCAGTTTCAACTCGTCGAGATAACGCCGCGCGACCCGCTTATATAATATTCTCTACAAAGCGCAGCAGCTCACTCACCATAATTCGGTGCTCGGTGAGATTAGGTCCGCTTGCGTAGAGCAAGTTCTGGAGCCGTTCGCGTAGATTTGGCGAGAGGATTCGCAGACTAGTCAGGTCAACCTTGAGCTTGGCGAAGGCCCGAGTCAGATGCGTCCAGGTCCAGTGGGCCGTTAACTGCTCGAGCTTTAGGCTGTTGTCCAGTTGAAAAGCGGGGTAAGCCGAGTCGTGCTGGTCGCACTTCCTGCTGGATGAAGATAGGGTGAAATCGTTAATGTAACATCATAATGTGTTATTAAGCCACTCACTCGAACAGATCCTTGAGCGGAACGCTGAGTCTCCTGCCGAGGAAAGCTCTCGTCTCGAGAACAGCCTCGACGGTCCTGTACTCGGGATCGTCCAGCGGTCGGCAGAGAAGCATCTCCGCGTGCGAAGCGATGGCTAACGTCATCGTCAGTACCACCCACAAGCCCATCGACACTAGGCAGCCGAAGAAAGCGAACCTGTCCAGAGAGAAAAAAAAATGTCTACAGCCTCGGAAAAATCCCGAGCATCGATCATACGAGTTTACTCACCATAAAAGAGTCGGTCGCACTCTATTCTCGGAGGAGCCGCAGCGACAGCAAAGAGCCCCGAAGAGCAGCAGCCAGATCAGCAGCACACACATGGCTGTGCCTGTATATGTGTGGAGAAAGAGGGACGAGACGTTCGTCAACCCCGGGTCGTCGCACCCGGAGAATAGCACGTGTCGAGTCGTTATTCAGTCGGTGGAGGACAGAAAAATTGAGGGGTTTAGAGGGCTGATTGATAAATCGGATTATTTTTTTGTTAAATATACGTTTGCACTCAATCGGCGCGAAAATCGAAAGTCCATAAAAAAGCTTCCAAGCTTTTCCGATCAGCCAAGCACGAGGAAACGAAAAAAAATACTGCAGTGCACCTACCGAATCCGACGTACCACATCGTGTACTCGAAACTGCGCACGTAGGGTTGAATCTGGCCATTGAGTCGTCGGACCGTGTCCAGTTGGTTCGACAGGTCCGAGCCACTGGCTTCGATGCTTCGAGCCTCGTCCGACACCTTCGCCCTGGCTGTGTTTATCTCGCGACGGATCTCTGCGAAATTATTCAAAACGTTGTATTATATTACAAACTTTGGATATTATTGAGAAGCGATGCTGAAACGAATAAAAACTTTATGTTGTACGCGAGGATCAGTTTTCAGGAGAACAACTCGGGAAAGCGATCCATCAGTATCGCTGAGTAATCAATTATAGAGTAGACCAATCGCGGGATGTACAGAAGTTTCGCTCGATGAGCTTTTTCGCTCCTTTCGAACTTTCTCCAACGATGAAGTTGGCACTCCCTCGTTTATGCTTCTATCCACGAGACGCATCTTCATTTTTGTTTAACATCGACGGCGACGCTTCTGCTTTCTCGCATAACCGAGACGAGAAATCAAAGTATTCTTATAATTTTTTTCATCCCACGCGCCTCATCTCCCTCCATTATTCACAATCTCGGCGTGAGGTAACAACGCGTATATTTTCTTTAAAAATCTGTCTCTCGCCGTTTCATCCCTCCGCTGCACGCGATATGGATTTCGCATTACAGCCGCCCCTTTTTCTCGAGCGCGTGTCAAGTCTCCTTATTGGCGCGGATAAGCCGAGAGAAATAGATTTACAGCGGAGAGTCTGATAAGAGCTGACTCTGTGTTATCACACACGTACGAGAATTTTCATGTACAGGGAAATGCAATCTCGAATTTGTACAATAGCACGAGGGGCGATGGAATATGAGAAATGATAATAAGCAAGGAGGAAAAAAGTCAGACGCGACGTCGAGACGCGACGTCAACACAGGCCGTCGTCGTCCTGTATCCATCACAAATCGCTAACGATCTGTTTACTCTGGCTTGTATTCTACGCTCGACGGGCTTCACTTTTGCGCGTGATAATACGGAATTTTTTTTTGAGAAACAAAAATATTTTCACTTCGTCTGCGATAATTGGCGCGGAAAAGACTCGGAGATTTTCTCCCCTTGAAGTATAGCACGTCTTCGCGCATCGACGCGTCCTTTATCTTCCGAAAGCGAACGATGTGTTTATGTTCTTGCGAAAAACGAGAATCGACGAGCGTTTGACGGTACGGTTACTCAAGGGATCCGAGAGGGGTCGTCTTTAAAATTTCATTCGTAAAAGCGAATACCGAAAGGAAAAGCTCGAACTTCGACACCCCCTGAGACTCTTTTTTCAAATCCAGAGAGTTCAAAAAGTCGAAGCGCATAATATTTCCTTGTGTTATGCAAAGTCTAAAAACTCTCGCAGTTTCGCAGAATTTTTCAATTCCATTCGATTTTCCGCTCGTGAAATCCCCGGCAAAAGAAATTCCACGACAAAAGCGTATACGAAACGAAAAAAACCGCAGATATAGAATCGCAAAAAAACGAACGAGCCAGGAAGAATAAAAGTACAACGCTGTGTCGAGTCACTCCATCAAAACAACGACTAATGGCACGATATAGAGAGCGTGGTTGTGTAAAAAACGAGGCGCAAAAATTTGACTGACGCGCGCGCGCTACGAAAGCTCCGCTTTTTTTTTGCATATAAATTTCGAATACACAGCGAACTTTCGGCCTGTTTTTACCCATTGTTTGCGCTTCTCGATTTTCGTCGGTTTGCATACGGCGACGATATGTTTGCAGCGAGTCGATAAACCGCGTTTACGAATTGAGTGACACCCTGGGGGTTGGATTGTTTCGCGGTAACGTGTGTGTGCGTGTGTGTGTGTGAGGTGAATTATTTCTTCGTGTGGTTATGGCAGAGGAAAGAAAAGTACGGAAATGAATTTAATTAAGGGAGAGCTTTTGCGGTAGGGCTTGTGGCTCGCAGAAAAGAGTATCAAGTTTGAGGATTTTTTCATTAATTTTTTTGTCGATACAGTACACTGCGCGCATAAGCAGTTCCTCCGACGAAATTCGACAAGGCCAAACAGAAAAACAAGAAGCTTCAAACTGGCCAACTTCGAGCCTCTCAAAAATCACTTACGGTTTCGCGCCTCCAGGGTCGTTCTGGCTACGTGATGTGGCACGTAGAGGTACTCTCCGCGCGCCTGTCGACCGGCTTCCGTCAGGTTCTCTCGACCCGCTTGCCGTAGTCGTAGCAGCCGATCGTCCCTCGCCACCTGCAACGACGTTCTGCCTTGAGAATTGTTCTCCCCTGCGTATGGGGAATAATTTGAGGAGGATAGGAGAATCCAGGATTTTGTTATTTTTTACGTTATTGACTGGTAAATTAATTGGACTGTAGAATCGCTTACACTCTAAACCTAAAGTTGAAAATCAGGAAGTGAAAAGATTAAAATATACATTTTAAACTTTATGAATATTAAAAAGTGATTGATATCCTCAGCATGATAGCGCTACAATTAAGTGTAAATCTGTAGAATTGATTTGCATTAAGATTAAAATCCATCAATTAATTCTCTGTGAGCTGATATCATTTACTTTTAAATACTTATAAAGTTAAAAATGTAGGTCTTAATCGTTTCACTTCCTGATTTTCAACTTTAGGTTTAGAGTGTATGTACAGCTTTGTTTGTGTAAGCGGCTGTTTGAATTCCCGGAACGTTTGTATAGGTAATTAACGGAATCTATTGTTTCGATTAGCAACTAGAGTGAACTGGAATAAACGAATATCAAACTAGAAAAAAAAAAATATTTGCATGATAAACCATCAGGTAACAGAGCTTGTTTACATTAACCGTATTCTATCTAATCTCCCTCTATTGTCTGAGCGTAATCCGATTCGCCGGCGAAAAAACCCCGGGAAAGCCCAGACACTCTCCCGCAACCGAAACGATTTCCCAACGGATAAAGCCGTCTGGCTCGCTCCCCGAGCTTTTTAAAATTCGCCGCCCGTTTCGAAAAATCCCGAGACTGTCCGCGACCGGCTCGTAATAATAACCAAGCGACCCTTAACCGCGCGATATTCGCTTGGTAAAACGACGCCGACTTAGAGCTCTATGGCTTTGGCTTTATTTAGTGATTTTGCGGTGTTTGCTTGGTAAATAATATTATTCGAGAAAAGGGAGAAATTTGCTGGTTTTTTAAATTTTTGTTCGAGACCCTTGATTGCATTTGGGATAGGATTAGTGGAGTTAAAATAAAAAACTCACCATTAAGCAACTAAACCCTATTATTGCCTTGAGCATTCGACTCCAAGACTCAGTGACGAGTATCTGAGAGTGCAGGATTGATTCGACGCAGAGGCTCCGCATCAATCCGCCTACACCGGCGATATTTCTTTGAAGCCCCGGAAAATCTCGCTCGCACCGAAATAGGATTGTTTAAAATAGATGGTTCGACTCGGTGAATTCTTTTACGCCGCGAAACCTATATATCCCTTTGATTTCGAAGCCTCTGACTTCCTCGACTGATACTCTATTATTTTTCGGGATATTTTTCACCGGCTGCAGTTTATGTCGGCCTTTGTAAATACCATACGCGGATTTTTTTCCGTATTTATTTTCAACATTTGGGATATTTTGTTTCGACGAAAAGCTCTCTGCAAGCTCTAAAACATTAAAACCCTCACCCTCTCCAGCCTCAGCGCCAGGTGTAGCCCTGACGGATCTAGTACAGCGCAAAGCGATCGGTCCTCCGGAGAACAATCTCGAGACGTTCGTTCCAGATCTCGCCTGATTTCGTCGGCTTCACGGCTCAGTTCTGCGCCGAATTCTCGGGCTCGCTCGGCGCGTTTCAGCAGAGCGTCGGTCTTGTAGGCCAACTCCGTCGTGGCTGCAACGAATTTTTATTTCACATATTAATTGCTCCTCCATCCAATAAAGCTCTTCCTCTATGTAGAAGTAAACTTAGAGCTTTCCTGTGTAAATCCCAAGGAAGCTAAAAAGAGTGCGCTCGGGCGCTCGCTTAAGCCAATTTAAACTTGTCAGGCGACTTTCAGCCCCCGTGTATATTAATAATGCCGCGCGCTGCTTATCGCGCGCTCGCTGTCGAGGAATTCAAAAGTTAACGCCGTTAACGCGGGGGTGGGATGATGGCTTCGTTTACAGGCGAATTACATTGGCTTTGTAGTTGATGAGTTTTGGCTCGGAAGGGTTAAGCTAGTGCTTTGTTTGTTGTTATTCTTTTTTTTTTCAATAATAACGTCGCGAGGCTTTTTTGCGAGATTAAAGTCTATTTCGATCGCGTATCATATAACGGTATACGGTCGATGCGCACAGAGCGCACTTTTTAAATTTAATTATTTATGCATCGAGTATTCCGATGTTCACATTCGGGCTTACACGGATTTGCGTCGCTCGACGTTTTTCCTATAGAAATCAGCGGCAATTGTCCCGCGAAATGAATGTTTTCCACCCAAGCTTCGCTATTTATAGCGATTCCGCACTGTTTCGCCCGTATATAGTCTCGTTCCGATTTCGTTTTAGCAGGTTTTCGATAATTCCGTGTAAAACGCTATATCTGTTCTAGCCTCATTTGATGTGTACACTTAGATTACGAAGAAAATGCCGTAGGGCAGAAGCATCTCTCACGAGGGAAAAAAGCTCCGTTTCAATTTCCCAGCTCGTGTCGCAATTAGCGATTGTCGAATATCTCAGGGCAAGTGGATCGGAGCCTCGAGGAAACGTGGCCGCACCAGCTCATCCTCTAATTAAACTAATTTCGAGGGGCATTCTGCGAATATCTCTCTCTCTCTTAGCTCTTTCCCATCCCCTCTTAATCCAGCAGCTGGCGATACTCGAGAACAGCTTGTGCCGAATCCGAACATCGGCTGTTTCTGTTGTAAAGCTAACTGTTGGGAGAAAGAGAGGAAAGGAGGAAGCTATCTGTGGATAAGAATTTCGAAGAGTTGGGGGGGGGGGGGAAGAGCCAAGTGGTTTATGGGAGCAACACGTGCTGCTGCTGTTGCAGGTTATTATGCAGTTTGGGGTGGAGGAGTCGAGATTTAAAGTTTTTTATTGTCGAATTGAATTTTTTGCGAAATTCCAAACTCCATCGAACCCAAAAATCAATGCGCTCCGATAAATTACGAAAAACTTCGAAAATTCAATCCATCCACCCTAAAAACAGCGTCGACGCTCGGTAACAAATCACACTCGAGACTGGAAATTCGCTCGGGCGATATTTGACGCGTCCGGAAAAGTTCTCCCTCTCTCCCTTCGTCGGTCCTGAAATTCCGAAAGCTCATATGCACACAAGAACGATCGAACTTCCGGCGTCGGTTGTCGCTATCGGACTTCCGCGCAGACGAGTTCGATTTGGGCACCGCGACCGCGAGGCGCAAACTTTGATTCTTGCGGAAGAGTCGGGGCTGACTTTATGCTAAGAAGCAAATTTCGATTTTTCCATTGTTTTAAGCGCATCGAATGTCCTCTCGAAAAAGTTTGAAAAATAAAGGGCATTTATTCCATTGACGAAAAAACCGGTGAAATTCGTATATAGAACAAAGAGACCAGCTCACCGTTCGCCACGTCCATCAGCGCTTCCAGGGCGACGTCCACTCCAGTCTCCGATGACAGTTGCTCCTGAACCGGTTTACCCAGTAGGTCCTCAACGTCTGCGACGGAAAAACAGAGGATCAGCGCTTTTGACGAATTTAGTGCGCGTTTGAATGACGACGCTTTGCTTTCGTTGGCAGAGCGATAGATTAATCGTAAAAAGGAAGTATTCAACCACACAGGCACAATTTCCCCGAAAACAACGCGACGAATCCATTGCGACGAGGAACCGCGAAATTCCGGCGCCCCATAATCGAAATTGTTCGACGCGCCGGCCGTCCGGCAATTTGCTATCGATCCGCGCCCCGAGATGCACTTTCCGCGCGTCAAATGGCCGGAGCCGGCGACGACGACGCCTATACGCGTCTGTGAATCGACGCTTAATGCGGGAGAAGCTGATGATAGTCGTGGCTTAATAGGTTTATTGTTGGGTGTTCCTTGGGAATTTGATGGTGTCTATATCAATCGATAAATTAAAAGTAAATTAAATATCAAAATTCTCTGTAAAAGCGATAATCATCCGCATGAGGCATCGGTATAGCCACAGAAACCTGAGACGGGCGAAAACAAAACTGCCCTTCATCCATCCACGTCTTTCCGCCGTTCAAGGCACAGAGTACACCGTCCCGTCTAATGAATGTCCGGTTAAAGCCACCCAAATAGAGATCAAGCGCTCGAGTAGGCAAGTAGCAGTGCTGGTAGGCCCTTTATAGGTCAATAGGCCGATCCATAAGCTCTCACGCGCAAGCTCGCGTACAGAGAGGCTTAATAAGCCGGACGAAAGGCTGTCCATGTGTGTGTATGCAGTCGGTCTCGCGGCTAATGCGCCGAGAGTGGGCTATATAGACTGATGGATGGCGACTTGCGGATGTAGGGAAAAGGGTGTACGAAGGGATGCTGAGTTACATAATCCAGTAACCCTCACCTTCACCCCCGAATCGGATCGATCATCGCCCAATCCAATTAAAAAAAAAGCTCCTTCCTCCCAGCAGCCCACTACCCCAATTAAAATCCGCCCCATGAAATAAACATCCGCTTCATCTCTCTGGAAGTCCAAATTAATAATCTCACTTCCTGCAAGCTTTTCCCCGACGAGGAGGAGAATCTAGGTCAAGCGCGAAAAGCTCGAAACGGAATTTTCCACGATAAAACGATATCAGCCCCGGATAATTAACCCAATAAACTCCGACTAAGCAGTGGTGACATGCAGTAGAGCCGGCCAAGGGCGCGATTTTCTCGCGCGATTGCATAAATCGCGCTCGAGATGCTCGCGCTTTCACGGCCTTGAGGTCGCGACTATTATCTCTTTCGCACGCGACGGAGATTAGCGAAGTGTCGAGCGTGTATACGAAGGATGCGAGGCTTTCGATTTTTTTCGCGTTTTTCCTTTTTCGACTTCAAAGCGGCTTACTTCCTCGAGTAGCTATAAGTTGAAATTCTTCAAGTCTCCTCGCACATCCCTCTCCATACCTCGACTTTTTATTCGAGCCGTATCAAGGATCCGATAAACCCGGTTAATATCGATCGCTCGAATAAATTATCAGAGGTTGCGACGTGACGAGACTGCCGATATCGTCCCACATCCTGGAAATATGATTCTTCGATTAAACCTCCTCTTTTTCAACTCGAATTCGAGCCATTTAAAAACAAAGAAAAAATGAAATACTTAAAGTGCCATTTTCCATCGTCCATTTCCTCCGGAATTTCCCGCCGCGCGTCGAGTACAAAGTTAACAAACAAGCAAAAAAGAAAGCGAGAGAGAACACGTGCAATTGGGTTTTCTCACTTTTCTTCCTCGAGCTACCCAACTTTTTTCCCCTCCTTTTTCAACTCCTTTGTAGCGGTTTCCTCGGCACGTTGTAACCGAGCGCGAAGAAGCCATTTTGCCTCTGCGTGTAAAAGTCGAGCTGACATAACTCTCGGAGAAAACAATCAGCGGACGATCTGTGGCTCGTATTATTTACGCGAGATCAAAGAAAATATTTCCCCAGAAGCGAATCGACGAATCAAGCTCAATCCGCTAAACCGTTTAGTCGGTAATTCAAGCCGGAAGCGATATATAGAGCCAATCCGCATAGAGAAACTCACTGTCCAAGTCGGCGAGCACAGCTTCGCTGGCGACGTCGAGGCTTCTCGTGAGGCACTTGCGCAGCTGTACAGCGGTACCCGCGTGATAGTCCCTCAGGTCCTCTAGAGCTGCTTCCATGGTCTCGGGTATCCTCTCGATGCCCCCGGCTACTTCCTCGTTGCAGATCAGCATCGTCACCACGCAAGCCCTGCGCGACTCAAAGCCATATTCGAATGTACACTACTGATACACTCGTTGATTATACACTACTCTCTCTCTCTCTCTCTCTCGCTCTGCAGCGGCTGCGTTTGTGGATTTCTATGTGTAAGCTGAAGCGGTTGCCTTACTCGCTCGAGGGCTGATATAATTTCATGCGGAGGAATACGTGCAGGGATTTACTTTGACGGTGGAAGCAATATTGCCGAGTAACGTTGGGGATTGAGGCGAATTTTTGTTAACAAAATTCCATAAAGTATACCAGTAGGATGACAAACGTCCGAGCAAACAGCGCAACGAGTTCGCCGTGTAATCTTAGCGAAATTACTAACTAACATGTGAACTCGTGCCTGGGACGGTAGGACAATTACTTCAAATATTTACCCAATGATCATGGCGTACATGCAGAGGAAGAACACGAGTGTGCCGTGTCGGCGCCGCTGGTAGTTGTACTGCCGAGGCCTGCAGCAGAGCCAGCACTCGGTGCCAGGAACGACGAACATCAATACGGCGAATACCGAGATCAGGGCGATGAACACTAGCTCCACGTGTATCGACTGCGAAAATTTAGTTTAATTTTTAGGATTTGCATGCACCACGAGGCTAATCGTAATAATTGGGTGGGAAGATCAAAGAGGCTTTCGGGGTAATCACCTGCTTAATCAACGTCGAGATGTTTACTCTACCCTCTATGGTGTCTTTCAGCAGATCTTTCGTTCCGGTCAGCGGCGGCATGGAAGCGAATTTCAAGCGCAGCGTGAGGCAAACAAAATTATAATTAGTCGATTTCAGTTTTCTACTACGAGTGTATGGATGCAGACTTTGATCAAGCTAATTATCCTCGACGATCTGTAAACGAAGACTCGGAGTTAATTACCCAAAGGAAAATCGCGAGGCTGGATGATCGAGAGGAAGTGCCGGAGAAAGTCGAAGGCGAAGAGGCCTTTGTCGAGGTGCAGCGTTGCCATCCTATATCTCTCCTCGCCGTATTTCTTGGGAAAATCCAGCTTTGGTTTGCTTTCGTCCCAGTCCTTTGGCAGATTGAACGTCATCAAGTGCGAGATGTTTGACTCCTTTCTCGGAGACAAGGTCGTGTCATCGATGAAGAGGACCTTTAGGAACGTTGTTTGCTTTAGTTAATGACTGTTCTGTGTTTGTTGTATATTTACAAAGCAACAAGCGAGTCGATAAATAATAATAAAGATAAATGCGATTTTCGAGTTCAAGCTTTGCATACTGTCTAGCGGATTACGAGCTCGTTTATTTTTCACGAGTCCTTTCGACGGCATTATCCGATTATAACAGGTAATCCTGAGTGACATAAGGACTTTTTTGCTAGTGGATTAACGTGCGGTATTTACAAATTGTTAAGTTTTATCTCGCGCTTGTATTTTGAACTCTGTACGAGTCCATCAACTGAGAAGATTAAAAACTTAATTTTTGGAAAATTTATTAGTACCTTTTTATCTTCCAGTCGTTGTTCTGGGTACAAACCGTTGTTCTCGGGATGTGGTCGATCTTCTGGATTTTGATCAACAATTCTCTGATCAAATTTTTCGTCACTAATCCGTCTATCCGGACGTACGTCGACGCCGACATGTCTCTCAGGTGGCTGATCAACCAAACGTCTTTCGAAATTCTGCTCGTTGATCTGTTGATCTGGATGAAGATCGTCCAGATGTCTATCCGAACTGGACTCGACTACGCGTCTTTCAAAATTGGGATCGTCTGATTTTCTGTTAGGAATACGATCGTCGATATGCTTATCATCTACTTTTTTGTTGAAATGCAAGTCATTAGGATTCTTGCTTGGATGTTCCTTTTCTGGCCTTCTGTTAGGATGTTGATCTTCAATATCAGGCAATGGCTCTTCGAGTCGCCTTTCGTACTTTGGATCATCTACACGTCGATTCGAGCTTAAATCATTACGGTACTTCGGTTTCAGGTCATCGCGGTATTTGTTGGGCTGTGATTCATCACGATATTTATTGATTGGTTGTCTGTCAGGATGTTGGTCAACGATGTGTCTTTCGAAATTTTGATTCTTCATGCCTACGTCAGGGTGTAGATCATCCAGACGTCTGTTTGAGTTACGGTCATTTAAGCGAGTATCGGGATACTGGTTAACGGGATGTCTGTCCAAATCCTGTTTAGGATGATCTGTGCTTTGATATTCATTGTCTGGATCGATCTTTACACGACCATCCAAGTTTCTATACGAATTCTGATCATGTGTATTTTTGTTATAATACTTGTCGTCAATAAAATTTTCATCTTCGCGATGGTCATCATCGTAATGCCTGAAGGGACGTTCAACCTCAGGATTCTTGGTTGAACGTTGGTCATCGTTCGGCCTCATAGGATGTTCGTCAAAATGTCTGTTAGGTTCTTCTCCATCATAATGCCTAAAAGGACGTTCATCATCAAGATTCCTGTTAGGATGTTGATTATTGACAGGTCTCGTAAGATGGTCGTCGTAATGATATGTGGGGTATTCATCTTCGTAATTCCTGCTCTCATGTTGATCGTTTAAACGTTTAATGGACTGTTGATCCTCGAAATTTCGACTTGACTGACGTTCATCATCGTATCTATTTACTTTCTTCTTATCCTGGTACCTGTTTCTGTGCTTCATTTCCTCCCCACGTTCAACGGATTGTCTACTCGGATGTTCATCATCAACCTTACTGTTCAATGGTCGAACCTTCAACTCCAAACTCGAACCTTCTTCCTCCAGTTCATCATCAAATCTTTTGTCAAAATCCCGGTCTTCGAGGTGCTTGTTGAGACGCTGATCATCTTTGCTGCGGTACTTGGCTTCCTCTAAGCGGCTGGCGTTGGTCGGTTGGAAGCTGACGAACTTGTCCGGCGTTGTGCAGTTGGCCTCTTGCAGCGCGGCGGGACCCAGAGATGTCAGGAATACGAGGAGTCCTGTGGAAAATTTCGTGCACTTTGGTGATCGCGCAAGAGTCTTTTATCGGGACTTCAGAACTCGACATCGATGCAATATTTTA
The DNA here is from genome assembly GCF_009193385.2 of Nasonia vitripennis. NCBI lineage: Eukaryota > Metazoa > Arthropoda > Insecta > Hymenoptera > Pteromalidae > Nasonia > Nasonia vitripennis. Next base: position 30,718,071 of record NC_045760.1, on the reverse strand, counting down.
GAAGCATAATAAGAGAAGCCATAGGAATTGTTTATTCAGGTCGACCGACTGTGAGATCTAGTTCAACTGAGCATTTCAACCGCGAATGGTCTTTCGATTCGCTCCTGCTTTTTACAAAGCAGTTAAATGATTCTGAATTTCTCCGAATGATAATTATATAAATAAATAATTATTCAGAAATCAAACGATGATTCGACCCCGTGTAATCGTTTTCTTAATTGGATTTCCGCTTACTAAAATTAACCACACGGCTCTCGGAATTTATTTTTAACAGCTTACCCGAAAACTACACATGTGATTTGATCATTCCATTCCACATTAATATGCTTCCAAAATATCACACCAGCCCAAAAACCATCCCGCATCACTTCACCACTACTCAAACCATAAATTACCAGCGACGCGCAGCGATCGAGTGGGCCAGCCCATGGCTCTTCACCATTCAAAAAACAGGCCGCTGAGCAACCAAAAAAGAACGAAAAAAAGGACGATCGCCGCGTAAACCACGTTGCGCGAAATCTTGAAGGTCTTCTTAACTTCACCTTTAGCAACAAAAACAAACGAATAACAAACAAACAAAATCAGAGCCGAAGTGTGTGTGTTTAGCAGCTGCTGGTCGTCGGCCAGTCGTGCGACGCACTGGCGGAGGGCTTCCGCGAAGCCTCGCAAAGCCAAGCGGTGTTGTCGAACCCCCGCCTTGAGCCAGACGAAGAGGGAGAAGTATATACAATCTGGGTTAAAGCTCGTCGCAAACTCGATTCGCAAAGCTCGATCTTCGACTTCGGAATACTTGGGTCTTTCCTTGTTTGGGAAAAGCGTCTATTAGATTGGAAATAAAGTAAGTTTACAACGACGCTGATTAATGGGCGAAGTTTAGATTTTACATTGTAATGCTCGTGAAAGCGTGTCAAAGATCTACTCGGGAGCGAGTGTGTTGGAATTATGTAACTCCTCGCAGTTCATTGTATCCCAAAGTTACCAGATTTCTAAAGCCGGCCTTTAAACGCGCTATTTTAACGCTGGACGCGTTACGTAATAATTTTACATTCTTCGTATGAAATCGTTATTCCATATAGTTCACTAAAGCCCGAAGCATCGCAACCGTTATAGCAATCGAATTTGAATTAATAAACATGGATAATTTATTCACCGTCGCGTACACGTTTAAATAAAGCGATTTACGCTCACTGAATGAAGCTTCGCACTAATCACCCGCAGCCGAGAGAGAGAGAGAGAGAGAGAGAGAGAGAGAGAGAGAGAGAGAGAGAGAGAGAGAGAGAGAGAGAGAGAGAGAGAGAGAGAGAGAATACATATATACTCCTAATTATACCATAAATCGCAAACGCGCTCAAACGCGAAGCCAACGCGTGCACACACGTCGTCGTGTAGCGAAAGCACACATATTCCAATGCAGCCTCATCAATTACGAAGATTAATGAAGAAAGTTCGAATCGCGCTCGCGGCTACACCTACTACAAAAATAATTACAGGACTTATGAGCTGCACACACTGCTACTGGGGCTTTAAAGCCGATGATCCACGAAGCCCGTCTTTCATTTGCTGCGACGAGAGAGAGAGAGAGAGAGAGAGGAGCCGCCGATCGATATGCGAAGTCTGCGCTTTGTCTCTTGGTGTACGTGTGTAAGTTGTTGGCACTGCATTCACGCGGGGGTATAGCGTTATTTTTCGACGTGGCTAGTTTGTGCACAGAGGGGAGAGTTAATCGCGGTGAAACCGTTCGAGCTTTTAGCTTTTGTTGGGATGATGAGCTGTATTGGAATGTAGGGAAAGCTGGTGTTTTCTTTTTATATTATGTGTGTAAGCATTTTGAAGTGTCCTAGCACAGCAACATGTTTATGATAGAAACTTCACAGAGTATTCGAGTATTCAATGAACAATAAATTTCATATATAAATCTGCAACCAAACGTCGCACTTCACGCGGACAAAAGCCGCATAGCATCGCACAGCTGAATCCTAGAGAGAGAGAGAGAGAAAATAACACAATCTCATAGTAATTTCCTTTGTAAGCAAAACACAATGGGTCAGCCAGAAACAACTGACTCAAAGCGACTCGCGGGGATTCTTTTAAAAAAAAGGGCCACAAAGAATTAAAAAGACGTGCCCAGCTTTTCATCCGTCGCGTTTATACGTATACCTATATATCTGTGTATGCACCGCGGAAATACAAAAGTCGCGTCACGCGCGAGAAAATCCGCGATGTTTCTCGCTTTTCTCACCTCGAAAATTCAAATGAGGCACGTTGTGCGTGACACGAGAATTCGGAGGTCTTTTCGTTAGGTCTGTGACTAACGCGTATCAGGTTGATATTCCCTTTGGCAAATGAGCTTTCCGTAATCAAAAGTACACGTTTTCCCGCCAAAAAAGCGTGAAAAATATTTCCCCTAATTACAACTCCTAATAGGGACAAAGGAGGATTTATAAAATCCATCCTGTAGACGAGCGGCTCGTCGAAACAGGCGTGCTTATGCATTTCCAAGGCTTATTCGAAATCAGTTCACGGCTTTATCGGCCGGCGGCTCTGTTGTCGCGGTTTAAGGCGGCGATTAACGGATAGAGAGACGACAAGTGGTTGGATGTTATTGGAGAACCGAGCGACATCGCGGCAGCATCGACTGATTATATGCGCTGCGAATCGAGAGCTCGAGTGTCGGTGCAGGTTCGGTTCCTCTTGGTTTTTGAGGGCCGATGATGCGTTCGTCGGTGTTAATGGGATGTGGATTGGGAAATTGAGTTAAGTGAACGGTTTAATTTATGGTTTACGGTTAAATTAAAGGCGAGACACTTATCATTTGTGCAATTCGCGTGCATTAGAGTAATGAATCCTCTATTTTCTAGTTTATGCAATATCACGCGATTCCACATTTCTGCGAATACTCGAGCTTGACCATCACCATTTATATAAAGCCTCTTGCGCTATGACCTTCAGCTTTACTCCAATTAGCTCGTGCTATACTCAACGTAATTGAAGTACATCACAAAGCACATCAGTCAACCGTTGGAATTGTAATATTTCCTGGTAAAATTATAAAATTGATTCGCAAGCAGGGAACGTATTGATATGATAAATTGAACCTAACATCAGCGTAGCTGCGAAATTCTTCATTACAAGCTCGAACGTGTAATGCGTAAGCTATTGGGGGTTGGGTATAGCCCGTCGAACACGGCTAAGTTTATTGCGGCTTATTACGTGGTGGGCATAGTTTATCATCCCTCGTACACCAGCCGAAATCGATGACTAATCGTTTTAGAGTGTTTATTCTCTTCTTGTTATATGACGATGTAATTGCACGTATTTGATTATTTCTGCTATAAATAATTGCAAATTTTAATCAAACATTCTCCTGTTATAGAATACCTATTCCTGCTTAAAACTAAAACAATCCACATAAGCATCCTCCACCTCGTCGGTTCATCTTCGAAATACTGAAATATTTAATTGTTCAAATAAGCCACGCTTCGCAGCTAAAATCTCAATATCTCCGAATTGAATGTCAAAAATCGCTTACATATCAGCGAAGATCCAGCCGCTAAAAAGCCGCTTACGATTCTCCTCGCGACTGCCACGCAGCCGAAATGAATCTCTCTCTTGCGCTCTCGCGCTCTCAGCTTAAGCTTTCTTTTTGATTTATATGTTAAAACGTGCGATACCACCTGGGGAGTCACGAGGATTGTCTCTTGCACTATAAACCCGCTGCATTTGTTATTGCAAATGCTGATGCTCGCGGGTAATTTTAGAAAACGCATTATGTTTATACATTTGGATGCTGCTGGAAATTCGTCGGAAATTCAACCTCAAAGTGACGGGGAAACGCGTAACGCGTCACTCGTTTGCACTGATGGATATTTCGAAAAAGCGTACACTATACAATGGAAATGGAAATGCCAGCGGAATAAGGATTTTTTTAATTAAAGAGCGCGGGATATTCGCGAAAATCGCGCTGTCACTATGTGAAATCTAGTATAAAATATAATATAGTAGACGAATCGTAGTGGAAAGAGACGAGTGTACACATAGCTGCCAGGCATTATACCGTACAAATCTTGTTGCGCAACTCTCGACTCTACGGGATGTTCGCTTCCCGGAAATTGCCGATTTAGGAATATTTAATCACACATTCCCAAGCGGTAAATTCAAACTTTGCGCGTAAAACAGTTCGGAGGACATTAACGAATTGGAACTAATTTCAAACGCCCAAAATCCCTCCCCACAGCAATCAGGGATTCCATCTCGGCCATTGAAACCCACATGGCATAAAGCCTCTCCTTACACACAGCCCGAAACCAAGGGCTGATGTACACTCCTACACACGCACGTGTACACTTGGCCTTCGGTCCTCCACGGGGCGCTGGCGCAGCAGCAGTAGTGGAGAGAGAGCAGACTCCACAAAGCTGAGCGAAGCTGCAGCCAGTGCGTCGTCAGCCTCCGCAAGCGCCGCGACGCCGCGCGCGCCACGGTCCGGCCGCAGCGCGACTTTTTCTACTTGAGAGGAGATATTATAATATTGTTCGTTGTTTTGCGCGCAATCGCCCGCGGGTGCTCTGACTTTGATTAGGGAGAGAGAGAGGTGATTTTTTTTTAATTTTTGTTTCGAGTGTGGTGTGTTTTTTTTTGGTTGAATTTTCGAGAGCTGGTCGTTGGAAAATTGGGGATTTGAATGATTGAATGGGGTGATATGCATTCATTTGAATGATTTAAATATTTAATTAAAAATTTCTATTCGCAAATGAATGGTTATTCAACTTGTATCAATAATCATAAATTCGGCTGAATAATTAATTATTGCAACTTCAATATTACAACTTCTCATTAGTTCAGATCGTTCATAGCCACTTATTCTTCGCTTACATTAATAATTTAAAATTTATTCATTCATTACTTTTTTTTCAAGACCTTATTGTGAATAACAAGCAAGTTACCAGCAGAAAATGAGAAGTTCGCCCGCAGAGTGTCTCTAAGGAAGTTTGATACTCCACAACTTGATAATGTGGTAACCCGATATCGCAGCGCATATTTTTTATTAAAAACGAGACCACAGCAAACTTCCCAATTACTCGAAACTTTGACGATATCGTTGTCCATTTAGCAGCGAAAACGTTGAAGTGGTCACTCGTGTAACTCAATTCAGCGTTGAAGTTCGTACACATCCAAAATCGTAAAAACCCGTCGCCCACCGGTTATTAATCTCGCCTGACACGTCCCGACGCGATACTGGGCTTTTTCCCTGTCGGGACGACGAACAATCGTCCGAATTAACTTTGATAATTCGGAGCCAATAAATAAACGGCGATATCTACGGAGCGGCATTTTTCATCAACATATGCGCCCGAAGCTCGATGATAAAAGCATTTCGCTGTGCTTTTGTATAAAACGCCGATGAATTTATGTTTCGCGCTCGACTTTTTCCCTGTTTGTTGTGTCTCGGTTAATCTGAATGATTTATACCGAGAGAGCCGCAAAATACCGGCCGGTCGCACGAATTGAAATTCAATTTTTAGTATTTGGCAAAGTTTGTGGAATATGAAGCTTCGGGGAAAAAAGCGGGCAATGGACTGCTGTGCGGAGCGAGATCGTTTCTCCACTGAAAATTCATTTTTGCATAAAATAATGAAATCACTGATCCGTGAAATGATAAAATTATCGTTGTTTGCACAGGCAACGATTAAAAACAACGGCTGGTTATAAATAAATTAGGAGGAATCGTCGATTACTTATATACAGTGAGATTTCGGTGAAAGCTTCGATTGATTATTCCAAACCGATAAATAAAAGAGCAGAGAGAGTGACATGTTCAAAGTATGCAAAAGCAGCACCGGGACTATATCGCAGAAAAATCTCGGCAAATAATTTAACAACTGTGCCTTTTCGCATCGGTCAATATTTCAGCAGCGAGTATTCGAGGCATCTCCTAGATATCGTAATATTTAAGTCGAAAGATAGAAGCGACGACGGAAAGGGAGTCGAAAACTGTATATAATGCCAGTATCCCGCGGAAACTCAGCTGGGAATTGGGACGCTGGGCTCGATAACTAAAACGCCGTCGAATATTTCAAATAGCTGCTTTCTATTTAATTTTTCATCTCCGTCTCTTCCTCGGCGCAGCTTTACATGTCCTTCCGCGAAATTGACGATCTTCGTATATCAATATTCCTTTCGCGCTGAGCTTCATTTCCTGCCTCGTCGCGAAATTCTGAATTATTCATATTAGAGGAATCCTCTCATTTTATTATAGATTTTATAGGGCAAAAATTTCGGAAAACCATCTCCGATCCCCTGGCATTTCACACAGCAGTGTACTATCTGTAAATTCAAAAATGCATTACAGCGTCTTTCTCTCCCTTGGTGGCATCCTCCGCAACAATCTAATTTCCCAAGCCCCAAGGAAAATTCCCTTATTCTCCGGGTTCGCGAGTCTAACGGTCTCAAGACACACACACACACACACACACACACAGAAGTTTCGCGGAAACTTCCCCTCGGCTTATTAAAGTCCATCCGGTTTTCGCGACTCTGATGTCCCTTTGCTCGAGTCTTGGGAATCCAATCGACTACTGGGGCAGCTCTAATTGGGATACGTGATTCCTTTCGGGAGTTTCTTAGGGCGAGATTCTTCGCGCACGAGCTGAGGTGGCAATTGAATTTTCCACGGGAATAAGTCCGACTGATTGATTGGCCGATTCGTTACTGGCTTGGTTTTCGATGTGGGTAGAAGGATATCGTTGCACTTGTGTAGGAGGTGTGCAGGGTGTTATGATTGACTGGGGGTTTTGTTTGCTTCGATTGCATTGTTGTCGAGAAGTTAGTGATGCAGCAAATTTCTACGTATGGCTTCAGTAGATATTTTTGTTTCTAGCTCGCTGGCATTTACTCTGCGAAAAAAAACTGAGTTTTTTTAATGTAAAATTTATAACAGCATGAACCATGCGCAAGTGAAATGTGGACGTTATAACGTGAGATGGTGTGCCAGTAAGGATTGTTTCTTGTACGCACAACATGATTAAATTAAAACAAAGTGAATATAGACAATTTTTAGATGACGTTTGATGTAGTTTCGATAGCCGGATCATCATCGAAAGTATCATAAGGTTTGTTAAAATTATTTGTTTTAATAAGAGTTCATTAGGCGAAAATATCAAGTCTTCCGCGAATAATAGCGAAATTCACTTAATCCGAACCCCAAAATGTAGCTCAAATACCACTTTAAAGTAAGCATCGCAGACTCGGTCGTCTATGGACAAAAAGAAGAATAAAGATTCGCTATATACTCCTTCACAGTCGCGGCAAAATGAGCATCGCAAAACGCTCCGGAACAACGGCTCCGCTGACTCGTTAAATTAACGCCTACTCCAGGCTTCAATGCAGGTGCAAATGAATTTAATAGAGAGAAAGAGAAAGAGAGAGAGAGAGAGAGAGAGAGAGAGAGAGAGAGAGAGAGAGAGAGAACGAATGAGCACAGCGGAGAAACAGATTGAGATAGGATAAAAAAAGCGCGGGGATCGAGGGGACGAAAAACAGAAAACGAGAGTAGCGGAAATGCGCATGAATTTAATAAATACGTAGAAAGAGAGAGAAAAAGGAAACGGAGGATAATTGAGAAAGACAAGAAACTCGGCAAAATGAGCAAAAGAGTCAGAGAAATTAAAGTTTTTTTCGAGGCATTCGAATGATCGTATGGATTTATTCATTATCGTTGAGAGCTTTTGATTTTCGCGTCGAATTATCGTTATGATTAAATACAGCGAAATTTCGTCGCTTTATAATTTATGCAAATATTGTAATATGACGATTTATCCATGCGTATGCGAAATTATTGCGCGTACTCGTTGTTAATTCGTATCCGGAATTAGAACACAGTAGCGTAATATAAGTGCAGCTTCTGGAGTTTACGAGCCCTGAGCAGCCATTTACCGGACGCTTATGTAAATAATTGCCATAAAGCGTCGGAAGTTCGTGTTATTCTAAGGGCGTGTACTTTCCGCGAATTTTATTCTCCTCCGCGCGATGTCTCGCTTCCCTCTTTCTTGTACCAACAGCTGCAGTTTTAGCTTTCCAGACATATTCCGCGACTGATACTTTCGAGTACATGAATATTCCTCGAATAAAAACGTTCGAATTTAATCACATTAGAAAATGTATACACATCCAATGCATCCGCATTAGCATAAGTTTTACACGTACTTCTGGTGAGTTTAGCGCGTGTCTTTATCCGCCTCGCGTGTCTATTTCCGCACACATGCTTTCCATTTACTAATTGGATTGTTACAAAACGTGTTTCTCGGTGAAATTTACATTTTCCAAAAAATATATGAAGCAACTTTCGTCCCATAAACAGACTTCGTGCGCTGTCTCGGGAATTAAAGGCAGTCCAACCCTCTGCCCTAGAAACTAGTCTTCCCATTTCATTGGAGCTTGGTTCATCCTTGTAATGAGAGAAAGACAGCATAAGTGATGACAGTGATGCGACGAATTAATGCTTTGAATTGAAGTACACCATACATATACAATAACTATTCATTATAGCATCATAAGTATTCAGGCAGTTATAGCATCAGCGGCTCACGTAGTAGGCCTAACGAGATATAGTTCTGGCATAAATGATACGCCCTTGTATATACATTCAGTCGCTGATTAAGATGAGGGAATCAAGAAAGAGCCTATGCGCTACCTATCGGCACTGACCGAAGACACAGAATTTGAAAGACCAGTTCGAATTGCTTTGCTTTGATGTGTTACGACTTACACGTGTATTTGTTTAGTTTTCACTTTACTGTGTATAAAAAAATCTGCATCTCGTGGAAAAGATAAAACGAGAAAGGGACAAAGAAGAAGGTCGTTGGAGATGAAAAGGATGGGATGAATCTGCGCCAGGAAGACGCGTTAATAGAAACTGTCAAGGAAAAGCGCTATACTGATGCGCTTAGTCAGTCGTGCATCTGGACAGATTTATTTCCTTTTTAGGTGTGATTCATTCGCTAATTTTGCGCGAAGTTTTATGAAAATTCTTGATTTTGATAAAAATGTATCAAAAACGTAATTTCTTTAAAAAAACTTCATACATTTAAAATTTAAATTCATAAAAAATATTTACCTGCGTTTCATAAAATTTTTTGCAGCCCCTGTTTCCTCTGATTACGCTCTGTTTAAAAACACGCGGTTTTACTGTGTCCACCTCAAGTAATAGAATACAAAGTAAAATCTCGCTCGAACATTTTTCCTTCCAGTCGCGAACGCATCTCCTAAAATCCTTGATTCTTGGAACCTGTATTAAAAAAGGCGCAGCAAAATGACCCGGCATCCAATGGAACTGGCATATTAGTTATCGATTTTATTAATTATATCTCCGGCTTTGAAGATTAAAGAAGTAAGCAGAAGGAAAAAATTGTCGTCTCTCACGTACAGCACGACCATAACTCCTTGACTTGAATGGTAATGTTTCGGTTTATTCCGGAAAATTTAATAAGATTCTTGTGAACAAAAAATGTGTCATAATGATCTTGAAATTTACAGATTTAAAAAGTAATATACAAATTTTCGTAATTATGAAAAGTTTCATAAAAGTTATGAGCACATATTCAAACTTCAAGTTTTACAACGTTTTAACTTTGATTACTTTCCGTATATCAGAAAAAAAGTGGCGACAACTTTTTTAATTTGATGCTCGAATGCTGTCGAATACAATCAAGAATTTGTTTGAACAATGCCGTGGACAATATTCAGTTTAAAACATCGATCGATATCTACTCCATAATTTCATCGAAGCACGGGTCGAACGGGTCTTATAATTTCACCTGTTCGAGTCATTAAATTCGACTTGTTATAATTCCATTCAGCATCTGCTCGCATGCATTATCCATTTTATCGGAGATTGCATCGTAATGAATGATACAATAATAATTAGCGCATTAATTTGGGTAATGACCCTAGTTTTATGCATGTAATCGAAGATATATCAATTGGAAGTATAAAACAGATTTTTATACCATTCAAATTTTAATCTTGTCACAATCATGTGATTCATCAGAGTTTAAACTCAATTTAAGACGAGTTTAAAAATACGCATTTAACTCGAAACCAGGAACCTTCAGAAGAAAAAACGATGACCGGATCCGATGTGAGTGTGGACGTCACAGAGGCGTACTTACTTTCACTCGTGCGAGGCGAGACCTTAGAAACTGTGGCAGAGTAAGTGCCCCTGCTCACCTCTGTGTGAGCATTCAATAAACTGCTCCTTGTAACCTTGGAGCTGTTCAAAAAAAGATGCATACTTTTTGATTAGTCTTTATGGTACTGACATTGAGTAATAAATTTAAATTCGTTTGAATTAAATATAGGCTAGTTTATGTAGCTTTGTGATTAGGAATAAAAATTCAATTATTATACTCTATTCCTACGATACTTTTATATCAACAATTTATTAACAATGCCTACAAGACGTCCAACAATCACTATACCACACTCTTCCATTAACAGAAGTGCCAAACGTAATACTCCCCAACCCACCCGCTTTGCGGAAGTGAACTTTCACACTACACCGGCCAACCTTGATTCCATTATTCTCGCACACTCCCTTCTCGAATTCGCGGGTATATAAACCCTCGCCTACCACCTCGTCGACATCAGATTCAATCTTCCTCAGTCGAAGAGAGCATCAGCCCAACAATCACCATGTTCAAGTTCGTGATCCTCCTGTGCGCCTGCATCGCCGCCGCCAGCTCCGGATACCTCGGAGCTGCCCCGATCGCCTACAGTGCACCTCTGGCCTACAGCGCACCTCTGCCCATCGCCGCCCCGGCTCCGATCCTCAGGGCTGGTCTGCCCATCGCCGCCCCGGCACCCATCCTCAGGGCTGGTCTGCCCATTGCTGCTCCCCTCTTCAGGGCTCCCTACGCCTCCGTAGCTGGATGGTAAACACTGACTAGCTTCTGTGAAGATCTGTGGTCCGGATGCTAAACATCTGTGCAGTCCAGAATCATGAACGAGACTGGGGAACAAGGAGATACTCATCAGTATACACTCACACCAGGACACCAGCACTCAGAACACGCACTCACACATACAAGCACACGAACGAATTGATCTCTTTTGTAGTATGCATGAGATGACACGATGAAATGTTATATTTGTATAATTCTCGGGGCACACACTCGTGTCATCTGTTTCTGACAAGGATTTTAATAAATTATACATTTACCAAAAATTATGACGCTCTTGTTTATGCATGACACGACCCTGACATCCATCACGTCTGCTTTGCCTTTGATATAAAAAATACCACACAAGCTAATATTCTATTATTTTTTTTAATATTTCAAAATCTTAGATAAAACCCGGATAGAGATAACTATACAAGAAATATAAATTTCATATTATTTCGACTGTTTTTTATTTAAAATGAAAGTTAGCGTACATCAGTTCAGTTATAGGCTCTGATAATTATTGTAGATATTAAATTAATGAATTATTTATTTGCTGCTGAATTAAATTTATCAGATGTATGAATATGAGGAAAAAAAATTAAGGTATTTTATATTGGATGCCAAGACCGCCCGAGCCGTACATTTAATATATTCGCCATGTATCGATCGCATTAAATAAAATAAAAAAATGCACATTACCGACTACAAAAAATATTTTCGTAAAACGCTCAAAGCATGATACTTTATTAGATTTCTTAAACTTTTACAATATAAGAAACATTTATAATAATATTGATCTAGAGGCTGACATATCCTTTAATAAATAATTAACCCAGCCAAGTTTAAGCAAAAAAGAGTTAAAAAATTATCACTGCTCGTCTAAAATCCAATCTATAATTTAGATGTCAAGGAAGGTTGCAACAACAACGACAGATTTACAAAAAACATTATAATTTAGTAACGACGTCAAAAGACAATGCCACACAATTCCATCTTAGCTTCGTACAATATGTATCAAACAAAGCAAAAACAGGTGCGCATACAATATGCATACGCAACTCCTGTTGTACGACAGAATTACGATCTCCGCCAACGAAGAGGATGGACAAGTATTAGTATAGTCCAAAACATCTGGAAATTTCACCATTCACCAGGCAGCATCATAAGCGATGGGCGCGGACTTGACGATGGTCGAGGTTCCATAGTTGACAGCAGAAGCAGCCCTGAGGATAGGCAGAGGAGCAGCGATTGCCAGAGGAGCAGTCCTGATGATCGAAGCTGGTGCAGCGATAGCCAGAGGTGCGCTGTAGGCGATTGGAGCGGCGGCGATGCAGGCGCACAGAAGGATCACGAACTTGAACATGGTGATTGTTGGGCTGATGCTCTCTTCGACTGAGGAAGATTGAATCTGATGTCGAGGAAGGGTTTATATATACTAGCCCGTGGATTCGAGGATCAAATGCAAAGTCAGTCTCGAGTGACTTCTGATTGTAGGTATACAGAAAGAGGTGTTGTATTGTGTTGTAGATTGGGAGGATTGACTCAGCCGAGGTGATTGAGAGGTTTATTGAACGGATTGCGAATAAAGAAAGAAAGAAAGAGTGGGAGATCTGTGAGGACATTGGCGGTGAGTTGGGTGTATAATGCACGAGTCTGGGCAGCGTACTAATGGGATTCTCATGTATTTATTTATTGGTATGCGATGTTTCGATGTTCAAACCTCTAATACTTGCATAATGGAATGTAGCGACTGATCAAATATAGTGCTTTATTAGTCTATAATCAGAAACAAAATAAATTACAGATAGCCAACATCGATTGAAATCGAGTGCACAACACAAAATGCATGTGCACAACACACGGAAACAACGAGCGATACCTATAACCAGCACTTTTACGACATAAATTATCCCAACCCAACACACTCCCATCGCAGTACATTCACGTGCCGCTGACATTGCCCTTCCTCAAAGAGAACCACTTTCTTTCTCTCCTCGCGTTCAAGAAACTTTTTCCTGTCCTTGAGAGCAACACCGAACCATAGTCTTGCTCTCATCCTCATCCGCGGCGTACGTAGCAACGCTTTTTTCACATGGCTCATTTTTTGCAATTTTCCTTCCCACTATTAGACCTTGAAGCCCTTAATTACGAAAAGTAATTAATTAATTGGAACAATTTCAAATTTATGATTATCGTTAATGATTCTATAGGTTCTGTACCTTATTGCATAAAATATAAGTCCAGAGATTGGAAAAATAGATTAAATCATGCATTAAGTAACATTTTACAAGAATATCATAATGAACGAAATATAGAATTTAGGTTATCATTATTGATGGCTTTATGTAAATTAATATATACGTATAATTTGACGAAAATGTATTGGAAAAAAGTACATCCTGTTAAAAGAATATATGCCAGAACATGGTCAGTTATAGCATGAGAAGTCCTAGTATTAAGCCCAAGGCAATTTTGACAAACGTAAATTCCTTTATCTATTCTTAAAGGTAATAAGTACTTATAGACGCCACCTATATCTTCGTTAGTTAGAGACTAGAAAGCAGAAACACCAATGTTTAAATCAAGCATCAAACTTTGAATAATGCATTCGCAAAAATTGAACAATCAAAAAATTAGTACTTTTCATTATAGGTATATTCTAACGAATACCATAACCAACTATATGGAATTATAAAAATCTTGCATAGAATTAATTTTTATGTAAAAAATAAAAATAAAAAAACCGCTTTTGTGTTGAAAACGTAGTGAAAAATGGAATTGTATAATTGATTGTACAAAATATACCACTTCAACTTTTTTTGAAAATTTTCTGACGTAATTAAAGGGCAGAAATTGATGGATTGGTATATAGAGGATTCAGGTGGAAATAATAATAAATGCATAATCAAAATTTGCGGCGAGTTGTATAATTTATTAAAAGTGGTATCCGGAGTAGATGACACGCATGTACATGACCAGCAAATTACAAAAATGTAATTTGACGTGTCACCTTGTGATGCAACAGTAAAAAAATCAACTATGTGTGTCTGTGATTGTGCTTAGATCTGCAACTGGATTTATCCTGGACGGCCATGATGTCTAGTGTCCAGAAGTGATCAGCAATCTTGACGGAAGAGAGCCAGTGTTTACCATCCAGCTACGGAGGCGTAGGGAGCCCTGTAGAGGGGAGCAGCGATGGGCAGACCAGTCCTGAGGATGGGAGCCGGGGCGGCGATGGGCAGACCAGTCCTGAGGATGGGGGCCGGGGCGGCGATGGGCAGAGGTGCGCTGTAGGCCAGAGGTGCACTGTAGGCGATCGGAGCAGCTCCGAGGTATCCGGCGCTGGCGGCGGCGATGCAGGCGCACAAAAGGATCACGAACTTGAACATGGTGATTGTTGGGCTGATGCTCCCTTCGACTGAGGAAGATTGAATCTGATGTCGACGAGGTGGTAGGCGAGCGTTTATATGCTCGATCAGCCGTACACATAAGGCAGGAATCGGATCAAGGTTGACCGGCGGTCGAGTTGTTTGGAGCAGGAAGTGTACCTGCGCTCGCACGAATGTATTGTTACGCCCACTCGTGCGTAAGAGGAAAGTCGCTGGGTGAACTGTACGATTCGAAATTACGAATTTGATTGAACATGTGTAGAAAAAATTAGCCGCTTTAGGATTTATAAAGACATCGCTCATTTTAGTTTTGATGCTTTGAATTAAACTGCTTAGCTTTGACAATAATTTCTGGAATTTATGTATCAAATTATCTAGGGCTAAATTTAGGACGATTAATATAAAATTCAACTTATAATGCTATGAACTACATCACGTGCAGTACGAAGTATATTAAATTTGTAATGCGCTTACACGATAATGCCATGCTGATGAGTCCTGTAATTGAACTTTAAAGCAATACTTGTTTACTGTTGACTTTTTTTTAAAACTGCAACACTACTTAATCATGATAATAGTTTATTTCACACAAAACTTTATCTTTTCTGCCCACTGCTATTCCCCTTCTCGTGGCTCTCAGTGCTGATTATTAGAGCTGTGTTTTATGAAGCATTGATTACTTTTTGGAAACATTAGTATACTAATACAACATGCGAGCCTAGAGTTTAAGGAATACGAAGATAGGTGGCTCATACGTGCTTTCCTGTAACCCTCATATTAATCTACACACTGAGTCTAGATATAGCGGTTGCCAAAACTGTATTTTTGCGCTTGCTTATGATGAGCCGCTTATACTATAACTGTTTATAATTAAATCCTACATTGTTTTTTGAATAACTATGTTACTTCGTTTCACGTGAAAAAGAAAACGAAAATACTTTTTTGAATCAAAAATTATGCTTTTAAATACAGTATGAAGCATAGTTAAAAATGATCAAATAAAGTATAATGATACAAGATGAAGTAAGAATTAAGGATATTATCATATTTAAAGAACTGCGGTTTAGGATTGTTCAAGGTGTACTTGGTAAATAAATAGTCAAAGATTTTCAAGAATAAAGGTATAATTTAATTAGAGAACATGTCGGGAGCAGGTGACACGTTTAGCAGGACTAGGAGAAAATTTACGGCGAACAATACAAAATCACCTTTGTACAATAAAGTTTAACAATACTGTGTCAGCGTATCCGATGTGTGCAGGGGTTTGAGGATCCTCGTCTCCAATCTCACAAGCTATCCAGGACAGCCATGATGTCGAGTGTCAGTCATCTCAACCGAAGTATGTGTTCAGGGCTTACCAGCCTCCAACGAGGGGACCTCCAAGTCCAAGACCAAGACCGGACTTGATGATGGGAGAGCCGATCAAGGGAGATCCAGCCCAGGCAGATCCGGCCCAGGGAGAAGCCTTAAGAACTGGGACATGCTGAGGGATGATCAGCGGGGCCTTGATGAGCGGCGTGGAGATAATCTGAGGCGCAGGCTTGACGATCGGAGCCAGAGGCAGGACCAGAGGCTGGCTGATGAGTCCAGCGTGGGTGGCGGCGACGCAGACGGCGACGAGGATCAAGTACTTGTACATGGTGATTGAGTTGGTTTGGCTGATGAACTCTTCGAGACTTGAAGATTGAATCTGATATCGACTAGGTGGCGAACGCGGGTTTATATACCCGTTTTCTAGTGCACTCTAAGAAGCTATAGTACAAGGCCGACGGGTGTGTGGTGCTCTGTGTAGGAAGAAAGAAATAGAGGCTTGCATATGCGGGAAAATTTGTGCATTGTTACATCAGCCGGTGGATGAATAGAATTTTCATTAGGATTGATCTAGTTTTGCTAAGCGTTTAGTTTGCGCGAAGACTGAGTGTTGGGTGATAGAATTTTGAGATGTTAAATGGAAGCTTCAGGAGTAAGTTGATGGCGCAACCCTTTGTCTAGATTCGAGTAGGCAAGACTAGTTTTTTATTTTTACGAGAATTCTGTAAGTGTGTTTCATGTACAAAGAATAGAAAATCTCTAATCTAGTATGCTTTTCTTAGATTTTGTGCAATTTTAAAAAGTGCCATGTGTACCACCTTTGATGAACATGCATACAAAAAATTCTCATCATTTCCAAATCATACTAAAAAAGTAAGATCTTTATAATGGTCATATTGAATTTTTATACGACACAAAGAGTTTAATGTATTTTCATTTTTACAGCGGTTGAAAAAAGTTCGCGTAGATAAAAAATCACGCCAATTGACGGTTTCTTAAATTAAAATAAAAACTTTGAAGTTTTTGTTCTGCAGTAGAGAAATTTTTAACAAAAACATTAAATGATGAAATTTCGATATTTCTATATGTTTTAAAAAAGAAACAAGTAAATTTATATCTTCCAAGCGCAGCTCGTGAAATCGGCTGATGCAAGAACTAGCGCAGTGTTACTGCATATGCATTTTCCACGAACACGTGTACACATTCTTTAGTCAGAGATATGATAGTAAATTTATCTCACGCTCAATCTATGAAGAAAGTTTTGTAATCCTTTGATTTTCAATTAACAATGTACGGATAGATGAGTAATAGGGTAACAATAGAATTTTTAAATTGACCTTTTATTCATAAATGATCTTACAATGATGGAAAACACTTAAACAATAAATTGGAATAGAAGTTGTGATTTACTACTTATTTTAAATCTTGCGAACAATGAGTCGCATTACCAAAAAAGCTTTAAAAAACCAAGCAAAATTTTATATCTAAAGTAAAAACCTGCCCCATAACTAAATCAATGCAAAAGTTTTTAAAAAAGTAGTAAATTCCATTATTGATAGTGGGAAACCATTGTATTTGTTTGTATTTATAGAAATATAAAACTGGCTTGATAAAAATCATCAACAAATGCACCTCCGACATCATAGATTCTGCATATTTAATAAGCACCTTTTTCTCAAACTTTACTCACACGCGGAAGAAAAACTTTCACCGTCGCAACACATCAATCGTCCTTTCGCGAAAGCCGCAGTGCTCGCTCTTTTGTTCCATAGCATACAAAAAAACCTCTCACCAGCCCTGAATCCCTCAACCGGTCAATGCATCACCTATCCTCTCATTATCTCTTTCGGTACCACCTTGTGTGGTAGTCACCGGTCATCCTTGTGACTCTCCGGTATAAAAACCCTCGTTCAGCGTCTCGTTGTCATCAGATTCAATCTTCCTCAGTCTAAGAGAGCATCAGCCCAACAAACGCCATGTTCAAGTTCGTAATCCTTTTGTGCGCCTGCATCGCCGCCGCCAACGCCGGCTACCTCGGAGTCGCCCCGATCGCCTATAGCGCGCCTGTGGCTATTGCTGCACCAGCTCCGATCATCAGGGCTGCTCCTTTGGCCATCGCGGCTCCTCTACCTGTCCTCAGGGCTGCTCCAGTGGCCTACGGAACATCGACCATCGTCAAGTCTGCACCTATCGCTGCTTGGTAGAGAGATGATCGTTATGCGTTTTTGGAATAACATGATGGTGCTAATTGTCATGATTGTATTATTGGCCACGTTTTTGGGGCCCGTTCGACAAGCTAATAAATTCTATACTGTTTGTTTGTAAATTTTGCAATTTGTGTTTTTGATTCCGTATAAAATCCTGCACCTGCCCTCGTATTCTTGTAATACTTCATAGAAAATATCGAGATCGAATTAAGCATAATTGTGGTTCTATATTCATTACAATACGGTGCATAGACGGTAGATTTTAATTAAAGCGTTAATATACCGCCAAATGTATATTGTGGAACTATAGTAATATCTGTATTACCTTTTACGACCAAGATTCGTTATGGCTATGCAATGTAAATCACAGCAAGGGCTTACTCATAATTAATTATATGTTATTAATTTATTAGAACATTTGATAGCCTACTATTATACGATGTTTGCACTGCATCTCAATGCAAGTTGTGAAAAAACCAATATTGAATATAGAAGCTTAGTATAATTATTTTTTTAAACTATGTTTCAACCTTGTGCTTGATACTGGCTAATTTATTAATTATATGATCGGATGAAAAAGGCTGAAAGCTACTTGTTACTTGTGATCTGATTTATTTCAACCGATTCAAGCTACCTTAGCATCATTAGTTCGATTGCAAATTCAAATTTAATTTCACACCCTCTGGAATTTTTTAAAGCTATGATGAAAATTGAATTTAATATTTTCAAATAACATTTTTTAAACTTATAATTTAGCAATTTAATCAAAATTAGGCTCTACAATTTGATTTGTACTTTGTACTTTCAATTTTTTGGTAGAAATCGTTTTCTGTTAAAGTCTTAAAAATACACTTTTAATTTTATTTAAAAGCGTATAATAGGGCAAAAAATGAAATCAAATTTCCAATACAGCTCTAAAAAATATCGTCTAAAAAAGAACAAGGATAGCAGGTTTAAACAATAGAAACAACACAGAAATTATAATAAAAGCCGTAAAATTTTTATTAAAGCCGTCTTACGCTCTCACATCGACAGCGTGAAAGCGGCCAAGCCTCATAAACAGAATTTCGTTCTCTTTTAAACATCATTCTTTGTCAAAATGGACCCTCCTCACAAGAGCAGAGAAGTCTTGATGATCGGCGTGGGGGCAGCGATGGCAAAAGGGGCAGCCTTGATGATGGGAGCCGGTGCAGCCAAGGGCAAAGGAGCAGCCCTGATGATGGGAGCCGGTAAAGCCAGAGGAGCGGCAGCCCTGAGGATCGGCAGAGGTGCTCCGTAGGTCAGTGCCGTGGCACTGTAAGCCAGAGGGGCGCCTAAGAATCCGGCGCTGGCGGCGGCGATGCAGGCGCACAGGAGGATCACGAACTTGAACATGGCGATTGTTGGGCTGATGCTCTCTTCGACTGTGGAAGATCGAATCTGATGCCGATGAGCTGGAGCACTAGGACTTTTATACCGAGGGTGGACTTCCGGGATGCGGGGAGGAGCCAAGGTGCAGCACTAAGAGGGAGGGAAGAAGAGAGATGGGGAATAGAAGGAAAAAGAGGAGAGGATTGATGACGTCGTTGGCCGAAGGGGGCGATGTGGTTTACGAGGAGGGAACAATGGGCTCCCGCGATGTGTTTTAAGGATTCAGCGAGTGCTTTGTTTTACGTTTGTATTAGGCTCGGGCTCGGCTTTGAGTAAGAGATTGTTTACGATGCTGCTGCACGGCTGGGCTGCGATTATGAGTGCAAGTGTTTAGTTTTATTTTGCTGGATTGCTTTAGGATAAACAATATATAAAAAGAAATTAGCGATAAAAAAAAATGGCATGTAAACGTTCTTTATGATTCATCCGTGGAATTTAAGAATGATAAACACAACGATACTCTATTCTTCAAGCTTTGCCGGGCTTTCTCTTTTATTTGCACTTGCTAGAGAGATGCTTCCCTCTTTTTGTTTTATGACGTCTTTAGCTCGTACGCTAACTCCTCTTAATCCGGTGAAAGCTCTCTTTTATCTCCCGAAGTGTATTCTATCCTTCCTCTTTCTCTCGTTGCAATAATTTTTTATCACATTGTTCAAATTCTCGACACCTTCAAAAAAATGTTGACGATTCAATTATGTCACAACGAAATATCTGACCGTGTACAATTAAACCGCAACGTTAAAAAAGATGTAAACATTGTTCGCGAGTGCCTCGAAACAGGTTTATCCAACGCGGTTGCTCTCTTTCTTTTCTCTCGTCAATTAAATAAACTCCAGTATATTCTTCAAAAAAAGAAAAAAAAAGTCAAACCATCTCCTTAATACGAAATAATTGACAGCGGCATCAGGATAAAGCCGACTTTTGTGCAGCGGCATCAGCCTGAAGGTGGACCGGTGATATTGTTTTCGTGAGACTCGTCTCTCGCCCTCGAGGTCAAGCCCTGCGGTGCCTCGTACACACACGTGTGTGTATAGGTACGTTGATCTTTATCGAGACGGAATCGGCTCTCGTTAAAAGGTTCCCTCCACGCTCGCGCTCGAGTGTATAAAATACATCAAGGTCGCAAGGAAAGTGCAGATGCGGTGACATATCGCCGGCTCTTGCATCAGCCGATTCCGAGCTGCATCTGGTTATTTGGCTTTTGGGATGTGTAAAGTGCGCTAAGATGTAAGACGATGCGAGAGACGTCGAGGAAGAAGAAAGGATCGCGTTTTTGGGATGAGGAAATCGAGGAAATTGTTGCGTTATACGCTCGGTTTTCGCGAAAAATTTGATGATTTTCTCTCTTTTTTTAAATGGGCAGTTTTCGGGGAACGGGTGGAAGAATGGAGCGTTTCAGAAGTATTGATCCGAGACTGGATTGTGCTTCATGAAAAGAGGCGAGGAAGTTTTTTTTTATCGAGAGAAAAATGAGGCTTTCATAGTGTAATGATTTGAATTCTCTTGTAATGTCAGAAACAAATGTCCAATTTTTAATGAGATACTTGGATTTTTGAAAAATTGCCTAATATGCTATTATATTTTTATTAGTAAAAAATTGTCATTGTTGGAGTAATCAGCTCGTAAATTAACAACAAAACAGCAAACTATAAAAATACAGCTTTCGCACAAATATAATTATATCACTCACAGAGTCGTTTACGCAGAGACAGGTTCCTCATGGTATCAATTTGCATACGACCCATTTCCCGCCGAACTTGTATTCGTGCCTCCGTATTTTTCAATTCGCTAAATCCCTGATGCAATACACTCGCAGTATCTCGTGTGTACCAAAGAATCCATTTCCGAATCATCGTCATTCGAGCTTCAATTTTCACGAATTAATCGGCAAAAAAAACACGATAAAAAAATTAATCCACTCAATAAATTCTTTTCAAAAAAAGATGCATCAGCCCCCCAAACACACACACACACACACACACACACTGTGAATCGGGCTTTAAAGGCGCCCGGCCATGCGTATACATTCGGCGACATTACTCGATAATTTATATGGTCCTCGGCGGCCGCGAGGACGACGCCGCTGCAAAAACCGACCCATTTTTGCTCGCGAGCAGTCCTTTTTCCTCGCGGCGCCACCCGCCCGTCCTCGATCCTACTATCCCCGTTCGACTTTTTGCCTAGAATTTCTCCTCTCGTTGATCTTTTTTCTCGACACCGAAGAGGAAGACTTTTTCCCCTGGACGTATGTTAATCGAGACGAGCTTTCTTTTCGGCTTATGTTTGTTGATTCGAAGTTTTGATTTGTCGAGCGTGAGTTTTAACGATTTTTCCAGTATTTTTTATTGCCGCACGATTCGGAAGATTATTGTAATCTTTTACGATTCATAAACGACGGGAAAAGGCTGTTTCTTTACGCGCGATAAAACGCGAGAACCGCGGCTTGGAATGAATAATTAAAAATTCCTTTATTCGTGAGTAATGTAAAAGCGAATTTTTTTAAAACATTTATATTGCGAACAGCTATTTTTCACCAGTTTCGAGAATACCTACTAACGTTTGTTCGAACGCTCGCAAGACTTATGTTAATGGAAGGCGTGTATTATTAACGCCGCGGTATCGGCGTTTTAATAATTCACTCGAGCCTGCCAAGAAATATCTAAAGCCGGTTCTTTTTACGCCTTTTACATTGTAAAAAATGTCCCGCGCACCCCAGACAAATGACCGGAATTCGAGACCCACTATGAATTGACCGTAAGGATAAATCAAATTTCAACTCCGGATTCTCACTTCGACATTGTAATCCTAAAATCAAAACGATAAGCAAAATTCAAACGCAAATTGTTCCAAAATCCGTTACCAAAGAACAACAAACAAAGCTCTCCAACAAATCCCTTAAGGCAATTGCGAGAGTCCGACCACCGAACTTGGAAGCGACTATACACCGCAATTAGCCCGTCAAACAAGCGCAGCTGCGGGAGCTTGCGCTCAAGAATCCCATGGCAAGTTTGCTATAGCCGAGTTCGGCACTTGGACGACTCTCGCGTTTGCGCGCATCAAACTGTTGATCAGAGCGACGGAACTTAATCGGTGTGTAATTGCTTGGCACTCTAGCTTTTTGCCCTTTGGTAGGAGGGTACGAGGTTGGAGGGGAGTTACTGTTGTGGTTTTGGGGTGTAAGGTCTTTTGAAGCGGTTTTGAAGGGTTTCGAATCGAGGGCTTGAGAGATTGTTGGCTGGTTATGCAAAATAATAAATTTCAAGCAATGTCGAGTATTTCCAATTTTTTATTATTTCTGATATTTGTTCATAAAAAGACTTTCATACTCCCACGCGCAACATTCGATCAACGCTCGAAAAAAATCTAAAAAAAAATACCCTTTCTAGATTGAAAACGAAAAGCGAGTATCGACCAACCCTGAAACAAATCCAAGGAAACCGAATCAAGCACATACATGCTGTACAACTCTCCCGAGGGCCAACGCTGAAGATCATACGCTTCGTCGCCTGGAGGTGGTTCTCTTGACCGACGACGACTAAATCTTTGTCGCTTCGACTGCTCCGGTGAGCTTCGTCAACTTTTGCACCGGATATATACCGGGAAGGATTATATTCGACGATATGCACTGAGCGAGTTATTTGTTCGCCGTGAAATTCTATTCGAAGGCATTTATTTTCGTAATTCGATTTTTTCAGCGAAAAAAAATACGACAATCGATAAACACTTCGATACAGAGATTAGACTGGATACACAAAAACATCGAGGCATTAAACGAATTAAACCGAACTAAAGGGAGGGAGAGAGAGAGAAAGAAAAATAGAGGAAAAAGCTGAGTTCGCGAGGAGGAATAATCGCCGCGACCTCGTTCCCGGCGAATCGTCGCGTAAATCGAGGGTACAGGAAAGATAAAGCCTTGAATTTCTCTAGCGGTCGCTGTCGCTCGAAAACTTTTTCACCGCGTAAAATAACTCTCGGACTATGTACTATATATACTCGCAATTAAAATACCAAATTTAACGGGCGAAAAATTCATTCCGCATAATTGCGAGCTCTCGAACCTTATCCGTAAGTGTTATCATCGTCGTCGTCGTGTGAAACTTTTGTTTTAATTAACACTGCATCGCGATATTAAGATTACTCTCCGTCATTACGCGGAGATGGTATAGGTCTGCGTAATTTAGTAATCATTAAAATTTTGACGGGGATAGATCGAGTTAGTTTCTAATTAGACACGTCGTTAAATTCCCAGTGTCGGTATTATGATCCGCAAACTTTTTTAATGGAGCTTTTCAACTACACCCAGCGGCTTTTTCTCTACTTTCGCGGTGATGAAAAATTAACAGCTGCGAGATTGAGTCCGAGATTTTTCATCGATTTTGGAACATACGTATGTGAGACATATTCATCGACGTTCCTAAGTTTTCAATCTACAGCCCAAACCCTCGGAGAACTTCGATTTCAGTTCTGCAGTATGCAAGTACGAACTAAGTGAAACTTCAGCCATAAGATCGTCATTACTCCGGATTAAAATTCACTCCGTAATATATACCTATAACGCTTCTCTCGTGAAACGATCGACAATTAAAATTTCATCTCGATTTACTACCGTCTAAATATATAACGCTGAATTTTAACCATCTACGTAGAGAGCAATATTTCACGTCTCTCGATATCAAAGCTTCGCCGACAACAATCTCAGCCCTCGCCGCAAGCTTCGACCGTCAAAGAAGCTTCCATCTCCACTGCGAATCTAATTTACGGCTGGATACACGTCATTCGTTACAGCCGAGCGCAATTACGAGGCTTTAATTAATAAAATCGTGTGACGCGAATCTTGACATGAAAAAAAGAGATCATTGTTATGGGTGCCAAGTGTGCCAGATAGTATCGATCGTAAGTGATGAAAAATAATCGAGTAGGTATAAAATCGCGTTAATTTTGTTTACGAAAGTGCGACGTTCCACTGGAAGCAGCGGCAGAGCAGCTGCGCCGATAATTGCTTTAACGAAAAGTGACTTCGTTGATTTAATTGCTCAGTTACCGGGCTCCGCTCATTGAATTACCCGTGGTTACACCTGGTAATACTGATCGCGCGCGTGTTATCTACTCAAGTCTCAGCCGAGTGCATGATGCGCGGGTTTATTCGAACTGGATGTGTTTCGCTCTGCTTCGACGTTATTTATAGCTTATTTAGTCAACAAAAAAGCTCGACTGTATTGTTTGTTCTTGGGATTCGAAAACGGAAAAAAAATTGCAACCGCGTTGTGTACCGCTTTCGAGTTCGGCGAGCAAAAACAGTCGAAACGTCAGGGTCGGCATTTATCATACGTGGGATGTCGCGAAATAACCAAGATTTATGCTCGATTTGCATCGGAGTTCGAGCGTAAAAAATTCCCAGAGTTATGCTACGCGAGGAAACGTAAATTATTGCGAATATGCACACGCGGTTTTGCGGCTCTTCCGCAAAACATTTTACCGATAAACTCCAGCTCTTGTACCATCGAGTCAATTATTCGCCCTGATCCATCGAAGATCGCGCGGTACACCTGTCTCGCAATCAAAGCGTCAGTCGCTTCGTCCAGGTTGCTAAATTCATTAAATTCTCACACTGCAGTACTATATGTATACACACACACGCGCACTGTAGTGTGGTCCCGAAATCAGCTCTGCAATCTCGCGCGTGACTTGTTCCCTGCACGCGTACGTTGCCAATGAGAGACTGCAATAACGACACATGCTCCGCTTGATTGATCGGCTATTGTCGAACTGCGCGACGTAATCGTTCAAGGCTTTAGTCTGTGCAGGTGTATGGAGATAGGGTTTGGGGTGAGGAAGTTTGATTTTCATGAATGAAGTGCTCTTAATTTAGTGATTTTAATAAAAGCAGCATCGTCGTGATAAGATAAAAGATGAGGCTTCATTTTTGAAGAAACTGCAACACTATCACCAGATACGTTGCGATCGAACTAGCCATCTAAAATTGATGATGTATATTATCGATTTATCTAGGGAATGATGAAACAGCATTTGGTGCATAGTATAGAACTTACTGAAGTCAGTAGTGAGTCGTCCAAAGAAAACAATTTGGAAACCTTGAATTTTACATCAGTGTGTAACAAGTAACTCGAGAATTGATTGAGCTGAAAACAGAAAGTTCCATCAATCCAATAATTCTCAAGAATATTTTTCACGAGTCCCATTACCTTCTTGCTCATCTTCTCATCATCCTCAAACCTCAGCAAACCAGCATTAATAATTTCTTTCGTTCGGTCACTCTATTAAAAAATAAATCATCATTAACCTAAGCGAAAATTCATCAAAAGCATCATTCCTACTTCGGTTCACCTCGTCGATCGTAGCAGTGACGGATTTCGTCAAAATCACCACAGAAAACACCAGCAACAGTCCATAGACCAACGACATAACAAACATATCGCCTCTCAAGTTCTGATCGTAAAGGACAATAGGTCGGGTTAGATAGTAGCACGTGTAAATCAACGTGTAGAATACGCACACGACACAGGCCAGCGCCGGGTAAGAATAATAATTCGACACGTCTCGCGACACTTTGCACATCGACGCGTGTAATTTTCTCAGCTGCGACAGTCTTTCAACTCTTCTGTTCGATTCGACGGGCGATTGAATTTTAATCGGGACTTCCTGGCTGATTACGAGCAGATTTTCGTTGAGCATTTTGAAGTTATGACGCAGAAGCTTCAATACCACGCCGTATTGGATAAGGAGAGCGTTGACCACGATAACGTTTGAGTACATTATGGTGTCGTACAGGAGGTAAGAAAACTCGGCCACAGCCGTTGTGACGAATACTAGAATCCAAGTGGTGATATTTACGAGGATTATCATACCGATTTCCAATTGAAGCTTGTGCTTTTTCGGATTTTCGACGCCGAAGCCATCCAAACATTCTGTGAGTCCACTGATTGCGTTGACCATTGCGCTCAATTTTTCCCGCGAAAAGCAAATAATTATTAGAATGAAAACAGCTGAGAGACAAGTGACAAAGTCCTCTAAACAGTTTGTTACGGCTTCGATCGTTATGATTTTGGTCGAGGAAACTCTGAGGCAGAGGTATAAAATTTTGTAGATGTTGGCCGTCACTAAATTTAAGATTAGAACGACGTCGTAGACGAGAGCTCTGTTGGAACGAGTGAATACGACGCACTGGGACGCACTTTTTTTCGTGGATTTTATGTACAGAGAGATCGGCGCGATTCCGAGAACTTTGAAGTAGTAAAACAAGCACGTGGTGAAAAAAATGATATCTTCGGTCGATTTTCTCAGGATCATTTTTGAGTCGAACGAATAGCGAGTCTACTGTAATACTGACGTGTTCTCTTTGGATCCATTTAATTTACGAAGCTACTTTTCATCTGCATACAGAACGCTATATTATCGAGGAACAAGCACTTGTTCATCCATTGAGTGTCTGCAATATAAAAAATGCAGCCAAGCATAGATTGATTTTTTCCAACTCGACACACACGTTACAATCTTCCCTATTCAAAAAAAAAATATTTACCCAACGTAACGCCGGTAGCGAAGCATCAAAAAATCGAACGTCAAATCTCCACCTAAACAGCCCAAAATCGTACAATTCACAAGCGCCAAGTTCGCCGTTATCCACATTATTGAATTATGAGCTCGTAGCGCTGATTTACGAGGCCGACGCTTCTTTGCCGTGTTTTGAACCGCCACGTGCATTAATTGCGCGGTCTAATGGAATGAGCTTCTGATGAGGATTGCAGTTCGCAAATTCGATGATTAATCGGAGCATCAGTGCGTAAAACAGTTCTTCGGAGTGATAAGTAGGAGTGTGGGAGTCGATTGGAATTTGAATGAATTTTGGGTTCGGCTGTACCATTAATTCCGAGTTGGAGCAATCTACAGTCAGCGTAAAATCACAAATCGAGTTTAACCAGGGCTCAAAAGTAAAAAGAATCTCGCACTCCATCCGAAACTTCCCGGACGTTTACGAGTGTCGCTTGCTTCCGCGGCTGCCGCGCAACAAAAGGTGGAAGAAACTTTAGTCAGACGTGAAAAAAACTTTGCAGCGCGTTATGAGCCGGTGTCGGTGAAAAATGACGCGGCCGAGAACGTGAAATTGCAGGCGCGAGGTTTATGATAATGCCGCCGCGTGTGTACAATGTTTCAACGGCTACAGATGCCGTTACACGTCGAGTTTCGATACTTTGCTGCGGTTTTGTCGTGATGAAGAAATTTCGGGTGGAAATGTATCGAGGAATTATTCAGCGACGCGGTTATCGCTTCGGGCTATCCGTTTTCGATTAGAGCTTTTATGCGTCTATCTATGCGCGGAAGCTCCGCGTCGACGGATAGAAATTTATTCGGATATGCGTTTCGATGGGCTGGCGAACTTTCATGGATCGTTTTTACTGATTGCCGCTACTATATTCAATTAATCGCAAAGTTAGGTGAACATTACAACAGTATTATCAACAAAAAACTTCTCGAACAAGGAAATAAACTCTTCGACAATGCCATCACTTCGACTAAACGTTCGACCACTTAAACTTCATAATCGAACAGATGCGACGAGAGCCGCCCATCCTTCTCCAAAAAAGTAAAAGACTCGCGAGCACGGGATGACAAAGAAAAGGCAGTACCGTAGCGGTAAGAAAAAGTTTTCCTATTCCGCGAACCTCGTCGTCGGACAAAAGCGAAAAATCTCACTGGAAAAAGATATTCGCCGGCCGAATTACACGCGAGTTTTACGAGTCTGACGGCGCGAATTCGCCCTTTACGAGGGTCTGTATACGGCGCTGTCGTATGTACGATGCACAATGGGGACGTTTGCAGATGAAAAAATCAATTTTTTTTTACTTCGTCGATAACTTATTCTTAAAAATTTCAACTTTCAGCGAAAAAAATATCTCGTAAATCAAAATGAATCGTGACTTCTCCCAAGAACACGATAAAAAAGTGGCCTTCCCACCGAGAAACACGATTACGCGTCCGCACCTACACGAGGGCCGCTATCGCTCGTCGGCTAAACTTTCGGCATAATCGCGCGCGGGGAGCTGCATCGGAGCACTTAAAAAACTTTCGATGGCCAAAATTTACAAGCTCCAAGCCCGGCGAGTATATATCAAAGGCTTTAAATATTTGCCGGCGTACTATCTCTGCTCTGGCTGTGACGGAGATATTTCTCGGAGATCAATGTCCCGAGAGAATCGCGCGTGTGTGTAAAGTTCAAATTTTTATAGAACTCGGTGAGGGAAGCTTGCCTGCGTGTGTATTGAAAAATACGCGAATGTCGATCGTGCTTTGCATACGGGAATGTTTCGAGCTGAATTTTTTTCCATTTTGAAAATTGACAATGAATACTGCACACGAGAGTAACTTCATTGTTTATTTCACAATTGTGTTTTTCACAGCAGAGCACAACAACGTATCCATAATGCTCCAGAAATAAATAAATAAATAGACCCTTCGCGAATCGTCCGCACGAGAGAGCCAAGTACCGGGCCATTTTGCAATACTCGGAGAGGCCGATAAAACTTTTATTCCAAGCCAGAGCTCCATTCAGACAAGCGGGGATATAAGCTGTTCTCCCCCCTCGAGACTTTCGACGCTAGAAAGTGCAACGCCATATCTTTCTAATGCCGCGAAAGAGCTGATTCAAGTTAAACATACGTTCCTCTCTCCCTAAGCTTTATCTCGAAAATCCCCAGACTCTTTCCTCCGCGAGCTGCAGCGTCATTATCGCGCTTGTAATACTTTTTCGAGATTTTGAAAGCTTTTCTCTGATGGTCGCGATCTTCGAAAAATTTCATTAAAAAAAACGCCGTATTGATATCCGCACTCGGATCATACTCCCACACCGTGAGCCATCGTATTTCACTTGCCATAAAACTCGGGCCATAACGAGAGCTTTTATAGAGAAAATTTTTTACCCTCCGTTGCCGCATGTACAAGAGGAACAAAAGAAGGAGAAATGCATGCGATGAGCTTCGACGGCGCAGCTGCGCCACCTGCGCTACTGTGTACTTAGTATGTATGAGGGTTTTACTGCTTTTGGATGTTTGCCTACTGAGAAGGCAACTCGCTGGGGCGATGAGGCTTCATACCTTACGTTTCGCGGATACGCGTCTCAAAGTTCTCTCGAGGCCGCCGGTCGAGCTGCTTCTTTTGATGTTTTGATTCTTCTTTTTTCTTTGAACGCGCGCGAAATTTCACTTGCAGCACATGCCAGGTAGTAGCGCGGAGCTTATTCCGAGGTGGAAATTTAGGGAAAGTGGAGTTTGCTGTTGGGAATTCAAAATTTCGAACGTAAATTATAAACTCCTCTCAAGCGACGAAGGATCGAGTAAAAGTCGATTTGCTTGAGCACCCCGCGCGTTAATCCGATGGAGCAATTTCCTTTACAAAACATTTACCCGGCGGTCCAGCCCGACTCGGTGTTCACAAAAGCTCGATGGAGCCGTAAAAGAAGAACCGCACAGTGGAAGAACAGCGTCGTCGCGAAAGAATCGAAAAAAGAGTGAGGAGCAGAGAGTGGGGGAAATCCCCGATAAATCAGCGTCAAATTTCAGCCTCGGCATAAATCCTCGGGAAAAGTATCCGCTGTAGGTGCAGCTACTGCAGGGCTGCAAAGCCAGTCTTAAATCCAGCCTCGATACTCTCGCTCCTTTGTCTTCCTCTCGCTCGGCCTCTTCAGGGCTACCAACCATCTCTCTCTTCTCTTTCTGCCTATTCCGCGCGCGCTTGTACCGGAACCGAGCGACTTCGCCGGCGTTTTTCTTTATTCAAAGGGTTACCGCCACACAAGACGAAGGAGGACGAAGTAGCTGCTGACCGCGCGAGATTTTACGACCCGGCTATGTTGGTATTAGCATATACGAACGTGCGAAGTAGTGGCAACACTGGGAAATGCTTTTGGACGCTGAAAGAGGGAGGAGATAGCGGTTGGGAGATGAGGATATATGGGACGGGAGTTGATGAAATAGAATGATGCGGATGCAGTGTTGAAAGTTTGCACTTTTCGCGGAGCTTTCGCTTCGCTGGGCTGATGGGGTCGCTCGGGGGGATTTATTCGTGGTGATTTTTCGAGCTTTTTCATTGGGTAACCTTTTGACGTTAATCAATATTATTATGTTCTGATCTATTATTCTGATTTTATGTTCCAGGTAAGTCAGAGGATCTATATTTATTGAAGACTTTCGGAGATCGTAAGTATACACATTGACGTTGCATCCCCAAACCAAATCCGAGTAAAAAACTTTGTAATTAACGACACTCTCCCGCCGAAAAATTCCAAAACTTCGTCCAAACTCACCCATTGCCTTTTACCCAGCGCACTTCGCACTTACTAGCTTTCCCGGCAACTTTATCGCAACGACGGCTTAAAGGCCTTGAAACGTTAATTCCATCTACCCATGTCGCCGCGAAGTCATAAGTTTGGCCTCCTGAAAATGACAGAAGCATCGAATTAAAAGTCTAGTATTAAAAAGCATCTATCCTCTCTCCATCCCCTAAATAATTCACCCCAAGCAGCTCTCCATGACCCCCATCAGCGCTACTGGCAACAAACCCGCTTCGTATCTCTCTCTGCTCTCCTCTTCCCGCAGGAAAACTCAACGAACTAAGCAGCGGCATGCCAGCAGTGCGGACTAAAAGCTCCTTTTCCAGCCAGCTGATTCTTACCGGCGAGTGCGCCGTCGAAAGTTCTTCACCCCTTCCTCACCAGACACGCATCTCTTTTTTCGCGCAGCAGCCGCGAGGCAATTTTTTTGTTGCTCCAACGAGCGGAGCAAACCGAATTGTTTACTTGGGGCAAAGCTGCCTCAAGGCGTTTGGTCTGGGCTCGCGCCGTCTTTTCAGCGAGAGGCCTTTTTTACTCGGCGGAGGAGAGAATATACGTGTGTTTGACTCGTTCGCGCGCGAGTCGAGTGCGTTAATTGCTCGCGAGAAGAGAGGGTTCGCCGAGGTGGATTGATGTGTTTGGATACGCTGTGGCGAGGAAGATTTATCGGGGCGGGGGGGGGGGGATTTGGCTGCTGAATTTTGTTTTCTATTATCATTTAACTTTACTATAATATTATAGTACCTCCAAGCGTACAACAATCTCCTCTCAGTAGCAGTAGCCTCGTCGCTTAACACACAATTCCGTCACGGCTGCAATTGTTATGCCTATATCTGCTCCTTCTCACTCGCGGAGCACAATAAGATCGCTTTTAGTCTCGCGGGCGTGCCTTATCAGGCTTTCGGCATTGCCACTTGACTCGTCGTTTCGCCTCGCGGTGGATTCAAATTCCAACCGAGAGAGACGAGGAGGCGGGTGTTATATGCAATTAGTTCTCTAGGTTGGAAGTTGAAGGTTGCGATGCGGGGGCGGAAATTATAACGACGGTGAGGCGAAGGTAGGATTCGGTGATGATGTGAATTTTAATTAGGCTGATGAGAAATTCGATTCGCTTGTATGCATGGAAGATTTTATCTTTTCTGGCAGAAACGGTTATGTAATGCCTCTGGGCATCTTGAATCGATCATCGGTGTTATAACACCATGATAAATCCGCGATTTCTCTCCGCGGATTGAATCAAGCTCTTCTCGGCTATGGCATAAAAGTTTACCAAAAGTTATAGGGTCGTATAAGAGATCGGGCCATAAAAATGGATGGACGTTTCGTAGCGATAAAACGATAATTTACAACCGGTTAACGCGTATCTGCTAAGCATCGCGGCTGCTATCGATGTATATTCGATCAATATAATCGATGGTTGTATCCCGTGTAACAAAGCCGTTATATTTATTTTTAAATCCACATTCCCGAGCTTGCGAATAATTAAGCTTTTGCGGTTCAACCAACTCGAGCGTGTACGATATTCACATATTAATCGGAATGAATTAATTAACCGTAAACGAAAACCGTGTGTGCACGAATTAATCCGGTAAACTGATCTCCCGTCGGTTACAGCAACGTATACGGCGAAAAAGCCAAAAAATATACAAACCACGCGAGGTGAAAAAGCTCCGTTCGCCTTGGGAAAGAAAAACTCGATTGTTTTACTCGCGCGAGAGCGAGGGACGAAGTAGTATAACGCGACGCGAATACAAAGCAATAAGGTCGTGGAGATAACTGGATAATCCCGAGGGACATCAGCTGTCCGCAGAAGTGTATGTGTGTGCCGGGAGCTTCTGTCGCGGTGTGATCGAAGAGTCGATGACGACCGAGACTGGAAGTTTGTGAGCTGGAAAAGGAGAGGAGCTTGGCTTTTGCGGCTGATGGAGTTCCGAGTAGATGTGCGAATGTCGTAGGTGAAATTTTTTCCCAGTAATATTAGATTCTTCAAAATGTATTCTTGTAACGTAATTCATCGCATTAAACCAACTCTCCAAGAGTGGCCCTATTCATCGCAACAATCTCGACATATTCTGTGCCTCGAAGCCCATCGTCGAGCGCAGAAATCACCGCTGGATACCACTACTCTCGTCAAGCTATACACTCCTCATGAAAGATTCAGCGCTGCTGCAGTCCGTATAAAGCGAGCGGCAAAGTACTCGTCCCTCGTATCATTTTTGCTCGGCTGCAAAAACCCGTCGCGTGTGCTCCGGTCGTTTGACTTTGCCCTCTAACGTCGTACGCAGGCGGATGAAGTCCGGCCCATTTTTTCTGCTTAAATGGGACGAAAAATAAGAAGTATCTAAATAATCAAAACTTGAATCATAAAATAAACATTTCTCATGCGCAGCAGAAGAGAAACTCGCGAATGATGTTTTCTCAGGCACGGCGAACCTTTCTCTGAAAATATATTCCAAGAAAGCAGTCGAGAGAGAGAGAAGCGATTTTTCGACGGAATTCGCAGGTCTTCCGCACAGCACAATGTCATTCATCCGCGAGAGACGACACGAGCCTCTTCAGATTTACGCGCCGCTGCAGACGTACGAGGTCGAAACTTCTTAAATCTCGCGGACTGAGTCTGAGCAGCGTCGAGAATGGGGGACAGGAGCTTAAGCCGCTTCTTTTTTTCTCGACTCGACGAAGCGTTTTGAAACGTCGCACTGGGTTACATTTCAGTTGTGTAGGAATAGGGGCAGTTTGCTTTCTTAGCGAGTATGGGACAAAATTACACACATACGCCAGCCAGAAAAAAAAGCTTCTCTCCCAAGCAAGATGCAGAGAGGCGATAGCCCGAGGAACGTCCGAAAAATCCTAATTCCAACATCTAAATGCATCCGGCGGTGGCGCTTCGTCACATACCCGGTTCCTCTCCATATCACGCCCGCACATAATAAAGCCATTCGAACTTAATCCTCCTGACCCCGGACGTTTCTCTCTACCCTGTGTCGAGCTATACTCCGGCTCTATTTCTCATCTCTTGAAGCTCGACTATTTCCTAGGTTTACACTGCGCTCTCGCTCACGCTTCTGTTGATTGCGCGTGTATAGTCTCTTTTTTTTTGAAGTTCCAGACTCGGGCTGACGGCCCACATCGATTGTCGTGTGAGCGCTGAGACTTTCGCGTTATCAGCGAGGACGTTCCATGTTTAAATTGAAGTATGTGATTTTGGAATAGATGCGCGATATCGATCCACGGATAAGACGACCACATGATACACCTCATAAAACGGAACTAACAACTAATCTCTGCCCATACACGGCGACGAATTCCCGGACGATCAGCCGCAACAATATTGCCCTATAATCTCCGGAAAGCTAGAGCTGATCTCCGTTCTGCACAGCCTCTTGTGTCTGCCTCGGACTCTTATGGCTCATCATCGGATAGAGTCGAATGCGATATGCGATTAAGTCGGAGCTTTGCGACGAGTCAAAGGCTTGTCAAATTGAGACACATCCTCAAATGAGTTTGGAGCTGGAGTTAAATTTATGAAAAGTCGGGAACAAGAATGTCTTAATGGATGTTTGAACGAACGTCAAGCTGAAAGTTTCGCGCGCGGGCATTTCTCTCCCCGAGATTTGCACATTTTTCCCGTAAATTCCTCAGCCGAGACGCAGATCCGATTTAACGTATAACGATGACACGAATATGAGGATCTAAATATTTTTACACACAGAAAACGTCGCTCTGAATAATATAGCAAAGTAAATTCCAACGCCTGTGAAATCCCGTTACTTCCTTTTCAATTTACACAGAAAACCAACTCAAGCAAGGCTAAATCTAATTAAAAAATTCCCCTCGCGTAGTTCCCCCGAACGAAATTCCTAAATCTTCATTAAATTCCCGCGCTATCAGCTCCCTCGGCTCCGATACCGAGGGAAAATCAACGAAACTCCAGCCAGAAATTAAAGGCGGAAACTCCCATTAACCCGACCGAGAAGAATCTCAAAAACAACCTCACTCATTCCAGACACAAAAAAAAGAAAAATTAAAAAGAAGAAAAATAGAAATTCTCAAAGACGCCGAGAAAGACGTCCGCTACTGGCTGGCGGCCACGTTTTAATTATACATCGCTGGATCTCGCAAAGACGAATAACCCTGTGTTTTTTTTCTTATATCCCGCCGAAGCACAGCTCGTTAACTACCCTCTCATTATGCGAGTCGCGTATCGCACTCGATCCCCTCTCTCTCTCTCTCTCTCTCTCTCTCTCTATCTCTCTCGAGGCATACGCGAGGCTGCGATTTTTCCTCAAGCAAATACGGCTATAGGTATAGAGCTTGCGTTAATAGCAGCCGCAGCTTTTTCCGATTCGATTAATGGCCGCGGCGATAATTCGTTAGCCGACGCTGGAATTCCTGCAGTTGCGAGGGAGGTGGTATTTCTTGAGAAGTAATTATGGAGGTCCGTGAGTTAGAGGTGGTCGTGTGTGGTGCGTTTGGGGGAGGGAATTAGGAGGGATGAATGTGGGCTTTTGGAGAGTGTAGGTTCGTTTGCAAAATTAGGTCGACGTAACGGTTAGCGGAGAAGCGACGATGACTTTAGGTTAATTAATAATATCTAAGTAGCTTTAAATTTCCATAACAATAAAATCAATATGAATGCCAACAAGCCTTGCACGAAATCCGAAACCAGCTTTCATATCAGCAACAAAAGCAAAATCCGATATCTCATCACGTCCAGTCGTTGCACCTCAGTAGTCAATCCCCGGCTCGAGTCAGCCACCTTGGGCGCCAATCCGATCTGATCTAATCCAGTCTCATTCGTCTCCACAGGTCGGGTTCAATCTGCGAGATGATCTACATCTGGACGGCGACGACGACTACTACTACACTGCCAGCGACCAAAAGGTCAAAGAAATCAACGGCTTCCACTCGTTCCTCGTAGGTTGCACAGGAGCAGCAACAGGGGACACACAGCGCACTGCAGCCAGAAGAAGTCGAGGTTCGGAGAAAGCCGGCGCCGATCTGCACTCGGTGAGTCTGATAATAAACGAGGGCAGGATTCTCTTGCCTCGGATTTTTATGGGCTCCCTCTCTCGGGGATTTCCTGGGATTTTCCGGGGGAATTTTGTAGCGCCGCTGAATTTTTTATTGTCTTCGGGGTGAATGTGTTGGAAATGGCTTTTGTATGGATAACTATGTAAAATATCGAATTTTCCGTATAGGAACGTAATGCATTAGATTTACTATTTTGACAAAACCGCCGATCCTAACCTCAAAATCCCAACCATCTGTTGCAGCAGCAGCACTGACGATGTGCCGGCGCTCGGTCCGTGCGACGGGGCTCGTAGCGGCTGGCGCGACGCGGCCGCGTCAGCAGCTCACCCCCGCACCGGGATCATGATAGATCATAAGCCGCAGATTCTGCTGGCGCCGGCGCTGAGCAACAGCAGCTGCTGGCACAGCTTGCCGGCCGGCGGCGGCCTCGAGCCGCGCTGGCAGACACCCGGCATCGGTGAGCTACTTCGTGCCGCCGTTGTTCTCGCTCTCAGCCTCGGTATCCTCGGAGCCAATCTACTCGTCATCTGCGTCATCAATAGTCGCCGCTATCACAAGTACATTCACGCGCAGGTGAGTTTTCTTTTTAGGTTATGTCGTAGTTGATGACGCTACCGCCAGGTGGCGTAGAGTGTATTAGGAAATAATGGAGGGCTGTGAAGTAAACGGTGTATGGTTCACAAGAACTTTAGCTCGAGAGTAAATAAGTAACGACGGATAGTTTACTCTGCAGTTTTTTAGTACACTGTGCTGTTTACGTCCAAATACTTTATGAAAGCGTCTAAAGTTTTCATTGATGAACCGGTATTCCCTTAAACTACTCCTCATGAACAGGTTATACGGCATAATAATATTCCTACATCCATCCTGCCACACATATTAAAACCAAGCACTGCGTATAAAATTCACGGCAACTCGTAAACCCTCCGAAACTACGCGTGTAAAAAGTTCGTCTCTCTCTCTCTCTCTCTCTCTCTTTCTCTTCGGAGGTCCAGAATTTAATTCGACTATTCGCAAAAACGCGCGCAAAACTGATCAAAAGCTATCGACTTTGTCCAAATGAACCGGAGTACTTTTAACGATTCGCAAAGCGTTGCGCCAACGACGCAATTCACCACGAGGAGTTAACGAAGCTTCTCGCGATGAGGGGAAAAAATTGTTCGCCGCGTACATTCCGGGGGATGATTAATGGCCGGCCGTAAAAATATGCCGGCGCTTTATTTCCCAGGCGGTTTGCATTCCCGCGCGCTGCCGGCGATATGTCGAACGATAAGCCGTTTAGTTTGATGGGCTCCTTGAGCCGACGATCGTCGGCCAGTAGGATCATATGCAGATATGGCGAGTCGTTGTTTTCCATTTAGAGTTCGGAGTGCGGATTATGCAAATATGCTCCAGCGTCGAGTGACGGTGAAAAATGAGAAAGTTACTTCGGCTTCTACGGAATTTCCAAAGAGTGGTTTTTCAATTAATTTCTCAAAATAAAGTGTATGTTTAACATTCAAGTCGAGACGATCGAACAATAGGCTCGACAGCACCTCTTATACCTTATTTTCATAATTTCCTCCGTTTACGATCCTAGAGCGTAGCGACGACTCGTTCGTGCGCTACGTGCCAGGTGAACAGTCGATTCATGAATATGCGAACCTCGAGCGGCATTCTAAATACATCTAAATGCATTATATCGGGCTACGTGCCTCGGCCGAACACGACCGACACACTCGGAACTTGTTCTCTCTATGCAGCTAACGATCCCCCGAGTGGTGTAAGATCTCGTGCTCTTGTGTACAAGGGCGTAGTTTGCACTTCCGTCTTGATAACTTTATGCAGATTGCGCTTTTTTTCGTTGAAAATTTTCATTACTGTTATTGGAGGTAGTTGAGATAATAATCAGGAAGCCGTTAACTCGTTACTAGCCCATAAAAGCCTCGTGAAAAGCATTAATATGTACACGTCGCTGAAGCCCGCTACAACGTCGCGTTGGAGAAAGTGTCAAATCAGCCGCACATATACTCACCGCCGCGATATTACACGTCACTCACAGCTCGGCGAAGTTTTAATTACAGCTTATAGGGCGTTGATTGCTCGCACATATTGATGAATTATTACGGTGTTGTCGCGTAATTATAAGGGTTAGAAAAAAATTAATTCGCTATTGTTCCATACACCTGAACGCGGCGCCAGTGTAAACAGTTGTATTGTGTACCCACCGCTGTGGTGCATGAATGTATGATCCAATTTTCGAAAATTGAGCTCATTGTGGCCGCGCTTATACCATTCCGTCTAGGCTATGAAAAATTCTCGATTTCGAATGACCGCAATTAACCACGATTGTTTCACCCCCACAGCCAAGGTACCTGCTGACGAGCCTGGCAAGCAACGACCTCGCGATCGGACTGCTGGTGACGCCGTTCGGCTTCGTGCCCGCCATCTACAGCTGCTGGCCCTACGGCGAGATGGTCTGTCAGATCCAGGTTAGTCGTTCGCTATACGTGTATTGTTGTACGTATAAACGTTTCACGAGATGCGGCGGTATGAACCGTTGGTTTTGCTTTTTTTTTTATTAACGAATAAAATAAATCGAAGGATTTATGTCGCAATTTCGTAAGATTTCCCGGGAAAATTTTTCATTTTCGTTCTGGCGTTGTCGCGGCGTATTTCAAAAAATCATTTTTATCTGAAACTCGCGAGATTTATAGCTCGCGGCGCACGTCGACGCGTCGTAGCCAGTAGCCTTTGATTTATTTCTATTAAAAAAATGTAAAATACTTCATTCTGGAAGAGAAAATGTCGCCTCGTTACAAATCAACGTCTCTACGGAGGAGGACTTTGTAATACCGTACTTTCCATCGCTGTGAAAATCTTAATTCAATCTCGAAGGAGGTAGCGCCTCTTCGTCTCGTTAATTCCCGCCAATAACTCTTTCATTGGGCTAATAAACCAGACGACGACAATTTCTTTCTCCCTTTTCCGCCTCCTTCTTCGATTCTCGTTCACTTTTTCCCTCTTTCTCCTTCGTCGTCACGCTCGCTGGCAGCTCTTTTCGCTCGGGGGGACTTTTTCCCTTTATTTTCCACCAGCGCGACGACGACGACGACGAGTTGCTCTCCGCTGTATATACTCGTATTCAAATTTGTCGCGATTTGTATGCGCGTTTTACAACGTTTGCGCGTCCCTGTGTGAATTTGGGATTTTTTTTTTGTTCGCGGAGATCATCGTCGTCCTCCGTTGTGGTTTTGTGTTTTATTCAGTGTACACCGCGAGGGTATTGTTCGCCGAGACTGTTTTGATGAATTTCGGCGGTTCGGAGAACTGTTTCTTTGTTTCGCGGAATGTACCGCGAAAAAATACTCTGAATTTAACGCGAAGCGTAATAACCAAGTAAACCGCAGTTCAAAACTTCTTACACTTCTCCCTCCGCATTTGCATATCTTCGCGCGATTCTCTTTTTCCAGCTCCTATGCATAGCATTACAGCAGTGATCCCAGCCCTGGAGCAAAAGAAAAACACAACATTTTCCACGCGCTATCAAAAGCAAGCGCCCCGATATAAATCCAACCCTTTGTTTCTGTAATTTTCTCTCTCCCCTCGGTATATAGAGCCAACGACCTACTCATCTCTCTTCCCCTCCTTAGCATAGCGCACACGGGTTCGGTCCTACGGCTGTATATATAGAGCTCGACGTTCGTAAATCGCGGGACGACTCTCGAGAGCGAGAGGAAATTGCCGTCAGGTGCTAGGGCTACTTCCGGCTACGTTATCGAGTTCCTGGCGATAATCTCGCTCGCGCACAGCTGATTTGTGGCGGCGCCGTATTTCTCGATTTCTACAGCCAGTCCTACTCTCTCTCAGCGCGTCTTAATTTATTTAAACGAGAGAGAGAGGGGGGGGCAGATGCGTTTTATTTATGCCAGAGGCTTCGATCGGTGTATTCGAAACATAAACTCCGATTAAAGCTAAAGCAATATTTATTTCCCACAGGAACGAAGCTTCACTTTTTCTCACCGTGTATAAATTTCAGCCCCGCGACGTTATATCCAACCGCGTATTTATCCTGCGGGAAGGTGTCTTCCTATACGCCCGGGAGCGAGTGAGCGAGTTATTAGCCCCTTAATAATGCAGTGCGAAGCGCGCCGCGCGAGTTTTGCCCTTCGCGTGATCCTCAATTTCGCCTCATGAATGGGGAATGAGACGGTCCTCCGCTATATTATTACTGGAAGTTGATTAAGCGAAGGTTTGATTTTTATAAGGTCCAAGGAGCACTGAAAAATCTCGTGCTTCAACAAAAATGAATATTGAAGTATTTTTTACGCACTGGAAAAATAAAAGCTCGAACTGCGGCATGAATCATAAAAGCCGGGTTTATAAAACATTGTTAAAAACCTACACATGAACGTATTTCGCGTAAATAGCGTCATAAAGATCACTTCTTTTTTTTTTAAACGCGAAAACTTCATCAAACAATTACGAAACTAATATCTCACGATTAATACACTCGCGTCATTATCTATATCGAAGCCTCGATTACCAGGGCTGCGCGCGATTTCACCATTTGCATACATTGCACCGTGTGTAATGCCGTGACATTCAACATTTTTAATAGGCTTTTTAGCGCGAAAGCCCTGAATTCGAATAACTCTTTTAATTTTAAAGCTCGGCGCGCATTTGTCCGCGAGCAGAGCCGACTTTTAGCGATATGAGAGAGAGAGAGAGAGAGAGAGAGAGAGAGAGAGAGAAAGTGGCCATTTAGCCCCTGCCAGGTAAAGAGACTCGTAAAAACGACTGGGACATTAGTCGGGAGAGAGAGAGAGAGAAAAAAAATTATTTCTCTTCGTTATA
Organism: Nasonia vitripennis; assembly: GCF_009193385.2. Classification (NCBI taxonomy): domain Eukaryota; kingdom Metazoa; phylum Arthropoda; class Insecta; order Hymenoptera; family Pteromalidae; genus Nasonia; species Nasonia vitripennis. Next base: position 30,677,603 of record NC_045760.1, on the reverse strand, counting down.
AAAGAAGAACTTAGTTGATGTTGGAGAATTCATATTAATGCCAGCCCACGCTCGCATGAAATTTCCGGAGTAAAAATGAAAATAACTCTCGGGGCTTAATGAAGTTTCGAGTTATTTCTTTTTTTTTCAAACCTGTATACGCGAGCTTGTAAACATCAAAGTTTTTTCAATCAAAATTAAACGAAACTCGACTGCAGCATTTCCCTCGGCGTCCGATGCATGAACCTCTTTGTGCCGATAAAAGCCTCGTGCTCGAGTGGACGCCTCGACTCGTCAAGGTCAATACACGCGCGAGTCGAGACTTTGATCTTTGCATCGCGCACACCTTTGCGATGTATTTTTAGAGTTTGCTTTTTGTCTGCAGGCGGGAAAAATCGGCTGGAATTTTTCCCTCTCTTGATCGGCGCGATTAGTTTTCGGCCTTTGAAAATATTTGTTTACATACGAAATTCTCTTTCAGAGTCGCTCGAGCTTTCAGTAGTAACCCTAAAAGAAAAAACTGGTCGTAAAAATCCAGGCACAACCCTCCCACCTCCCAATTAAACCCCCTTCTCGCAACACCTCGAAAGTCGTAACTCTCGCGCTTCCGCCTCTTTTTCCTCGCGGGGAAAAAATCACCTCAGAGCAGCCGCAGCACACGAGACGTCTGATCGTAAAATTTTACAATCTCTCGCAGGCCGGAGCCGAAACTTTACGCGTCTCAACGCTCCCTTTCTATATGGCGGAAGAGAAAGAGAAGCAGATGCGTTTTAACTGCCGGTGAGCGAGCCGGATCGTTTAGAATTGTTATACGCGGTGGTGACGTTTACGGTTGGGAGGCTGTCGGGATCTGAGATATTTCACGGCGGAAAGTTTCCCAGAGGGTTGAGGGGTGGGAGAACCTGCGGTGAGGATTTACTGCGCTGGTGAACCGGAGTGTTGAATCATTGTAATGGATATGGTGAAAGAAGTTTTTAAAAATGAATTAAGCTCAATCCAACAACAACGATAGCCCTTTCATCGTCGTTCACAGCCCACATCACCAGACTATAGCTGCCCGCATAACTCGAGAAGTCCGGCCATTGGCGCACAAGCCAAGCGCGGAGACAAGGCATCAATCTCGGTTGCATAACCGCGAATTAACACATTGTCGTAATCACCTCGACCGGCGTGCGGCTGCGGCGTCAACGTCTCGCCTGTATATCTTTCATCCAGTCGAGCGGCTCGTACTACTGCAAGCCACGGTGATTACGGAAAGTTCAGACCGCAACGCGACGAGCAAAGTTCTAGAGCTGTGTATGGCTTGTTGCAATTTCTCAGATGCGACACCCGGTGGGCAATGTGTATGGCTGAAGAAGGTGTGAGGTGTCGTTTGCGTTGTAAGTATTTTGAGTATGCCTACTTATTGATAATCAGGTGTGAAACTTTTTACCAGATGAATGATGAACAATCCCTTTGAAAATAAGCTGCTGCCTCGAAAATAAACTTATAATCAGCGATTTTAATGAACAGGGTATGCGAAAATCAGCTTCATTCGTGCTGAATACAGTCTCAAAGAAAGCAAAGGCTGTAATTAACCGACATTCGTTCACTGATGAATTAACCAATCTAAAGAATAAATAATTCTCACAGACTGCGATCTTCACACAGTATTCAGCCAACGGGCGCGGAAGAGGATGCGTATAGCCTATGCAGGGTAAAAATCTACAAAGGCTTCAGAAGCACGGAAAAATACGCTAAAAAAAGAAGAGTACAACCACCGCCAGTTGCTGCTAAGGGACGAAGCACCGGCTCGAACCGGAGGCTCCAAATCGCGTGTTTCTTGGGGTTCACTTCTTGGGTTTTTTCGATATCCTGGCACGTTTTCTCGCTAATCTAACTTTCATAAGCTTGAAGTGGACAAAAAAATACGCAAAACTAGGTAGGCTAGACATTTGGGCAGTTGCTGCTAAGGGACGAAGCATCGGCTCGAACCGGAGGCTCCAAATTGCCTGTTTCTTGGGGTTCACTTATCGGTACGTTTGCACGTTTTCTCGTAAATCTAACCTAGATAGGCTTAAAGAGGACGGAAAAATACGAAAAACTACGTAGGTCTGTACTACCGCCAGTTTCTGCTAAGGTCTGAAATATCTCTCCCGTACCGGACCTCGAAAATTGCTTATTTATGGTGTATGCGGAATACCGTCCTACAATACTATCCTGAGCGGAACAGGACAGCCAACCTCCTTAAAAATTCATTAATACACGCAAAACGATCTACACCGCGGCCATCCTAACGAGTAGCAGCTTACTCAACACTTCAAATTGGCCTTTATACGTTTTCTTTTTCTCCTTCTCTCTCTTCCACACTCTAGACTCTAAGCCTCGCGAAATTACAATCGGGTGAAGGTCTCGCGAAAACCAGGGCACGATACACGCGCGACGCCGGATTAACCGAGCTCTCTTTTTCACTGGCTCCTCGCCAACAGTCGCCATAGTAACCATCTTAAATCTCCCTCTCACCCTTTCCACTATATAGCCCTTGATGTCTCGATCTCTTGGCTTTTGCCACTTCCGATGGCTGTACCGGCACGTGTGCTTTGTCTATATACTAATTAGGGTGGGGTCTTTGTTTGTAGTTGATCAGAATATTGTTTTTATTTTTTTAAAGAAAATCTTAACTTTTGACCAAATCACTCACATAGCTGCAGTATCGCATACCATCGAGAAATATCTCAAAGCTGCCACTGTAACATTCCATGTCGGAATCTACATCGTTTTATTCGATGCACGTAAATTTTTTTTTTTGCCTCTACAGTGAAAAATGCAGTATTCCTTTTTCGCGGATGTATGAAATTCGAATCAACAGTTGCAAAGCCCACGGAAATCGATATTGTTTCGAAACCTCAAAGCTATACGCGAAAACCACATTTCCCCTTTAAAAAAACCCTTTTCCCCAATCGATAACGACTCTAATTCCCCTGAAAATACGTACACCAGTCACCCCACCGCAAAAGCCAAAATCTTCAGGAATTCACGCGGTAGACCAACGCACGCTGGCATCACGTGCACATTCGAAATTCAAATCAGCCGAGGCGCGTAAATAGCTACTCACCCCCTGCTCCATTACATCGCGCCGGGAGAGAGCTTCTTTGACGCGCACAGGTATACCCTGGCCGCTTTGTGCGTATAAATTTCGGAAATGCGCATAATCGTTTGGCTTCGAGCTTTACGATAATCGGGCGCTCATGCCTGCGCCGCGAGGAATTTTCTAATCGGCCTGAAAGCGAACTGAGCTATAGCTGTGTGAATTTTTCAATGGGGGGTTTTAAACGATTGAAAAAGTCATATGCGAGGGAGGAATGTTTTGTTGTCGTGAGTGTCGCTTGAGATACGAATTATATACAGTTTGGGTGGGTAATTTTTGGAAATGTTATACGAGCTGCATGTTTGCTCGTGGGCTGCTTTGAGGAAAATTAATTAAAAACTCGTAAGCTCTGGAGTCGAGTCATAAACTCTTTCATAATTCTGTGTTTGCACTGGAGAGAAAAAAAATTCCACATCAAACATTCATAACATTTTGAGACGCAGTTTACTCTCGGGGTAAATCTTAGCGCGAAATTAAAAACCTTGTGTGTGCATACATCAAAGTTCGGGTGAAAATTTATTCAACCTTAATATCTTTCCTACCTATGTCATTCGGAAAATACCAGGAATAAATATTTCACAGAAAAGTGGAAGCTACGATGTCATTCAGCCTCTGTTATATACATTCCTATTTATAAGCGCACAATCGCCGAGCGAATATCGCGCGCAATACGACCAGCCGTCCATACCGATTGTCCCCTCGTACATTCAATACACATACGAGTTGGGGATCAATGGTGAACAAAAATATCATTTTACATTATTATCTTTCACATCATTTATAAATAACTAAAGTATAACAATAAACATATTCGCTAAAGAAAACTCAGTCGCGCTTTTTCACCAGCGAAAGCGTCAGCCATCTCCCAAACAATGAAGGAAAAACAAGCAATGCACTCGCAGAGCTAGAATATACACGAACAGACGGAATAAAAAAAGAGGGGCATAGAAAGACACGCCGAGAGCAACGACGACGTCGCCGTGCGCCAGAGAGGAAGTGAAGATAGCGGAGGGGATGACGTAAATTATTGTGCGTGAAAGGGGGGGGGGGGGTGAGGCAGCGCTTGAGCGAACGGAAATCGGTTATCGCGCCTGCGCGATTCATTATGCGCGACGTCATTGTCCTCCTCCTCCGCCAACTATTCTCACACATTGTATTTACACGAGAACTCAGCTTTTAATTTTATTTTCTTCCCCAGCTCGACGTTTGCTTTCGTTGAATAGAATGTATATAAGGGGGGATTGAAATTGTTGTCGAGTTTGCGCACGAGGCCGAGCATTTTTACCGGACGGGGTTAATTTTCGCCCGTATGTGCAGCTGCGGGTATATTTGAAGTTTGAAATTACTTTAGCGAAACTTTATATTTTGAAGTTTGGAAATTCTCCAGTCCCGAACATTTATGATACAAATTCGCCCCGCGTCCGGGGTGGGGGTATTTAACGTGAGTTATAGTTTTTTTTTCGTATAATATTGAAGAAATGCGTACGTGTGAAAAGGTTACTCTTGTACTTATCTGTGTGAGGCTATATTTATTTCTTTAATGAGAAAGGAAATCTTCTATGCGACATAAAACACATACAGTTACTGTATGCATACAGGCCAATCTAATGATTAACGATGGAGCCATTTAAAATTAGATTCATCAAACATCGCATCAACTCTTCCACTCTCGTCTGATCACATCCAGCTTTTACTACTTCCCCCTATAACAACACGCATCATATACGAGGACCATAAATCCCGCCAAATTTCATTCACTGCTCAGAGAGCAGTCACAGCAACTCGTTTAGAAACCATCGGATCTCAATTTTCCGCCTGGCCAATTTCGCACTTGTACACCATCCATTTCCCTTATTTTTCGTCGCTCGTATCATTAATGGCTCTCATTAGCCACTAAATTCCGCGAGTGTGGAAAGACAGGGCCCCCCGATCGATTCGTTTGCACTAATTGAAACGTGTACTCGCCATCAGAAATTACGACGTATAGGTACAGCCGACGACGCGCGTAAATATGAATTTAATGAATTTCCAGCGTTATTGATGGATACGTACACGCAGCTTCTTTCTCGGAAAAGTGGATTTCGATGTAGCGACGAGCGCTTTACCGAAACGACTTTAAATTTCGTTTTAATTTATAGCTCGCGAGCTACTGTGTGCATACCTTTTACGGCCTAAGGGCCGTAAATTTGTATTTCTGTGCGCAGCCTATAAATGACGCGAATAACACGTATACGGTCGGGGTTACTCTGTATAGTAAATTTCATTGCGGGACGTCGGCCGGGAGAATCGAGAGAAAATCCCAGCGTACGTACTTGGCGTTTTGTTTAATTAACGTTTTATGAAAATTCCGCCGTTGTATGTAAATCCTCGGGCTCGGGACATTCGTAATTCGAGGCGGAAAATGTCGAGAGGGAATACGACGTCGGCTAAATGATTTTTTAATTGCTTTACGGTTTACATGGCGGATGAATTTTCGCATATGACGCTCGAGCAATGAATGTATAAACGGATCGTTGGGCTGTTTTCAATTGGGACATTTCGATGGGATGGCGGTATGATAAAATTGTAAAGAGACCGAGAATCCGATCATTTTCAGCCTCGTTAAAACTTAATTTTCTCGCCGGTTCTGCGCTCGTGAAGGCAAAAATCGAGTACATAATCGTCAATATCGATATTTCGACTTTTGCAATTAAAAACGCAGTGGGCGCAGTCGACGCTATATTTCAATTCCTGTCCGATGGGAAAATCGACGTTAAAATCGATGGAAAAATCGAGAGTCAATGTACATGTCTAACGAATAATTTATAAACGTACGTCGATATTCCGAATCGCCGGTGGCCTCGATGAGCTGTTTATTAATCGGACATTTATTGCGAGAAATTAAAAGTCGAGCGCGTAAAATCAAAGTGAAAACTGTTGCAGGCGCTGCTGAGGGGAGCCCTGACACAGCAGAGCGCCGTCATACTCGTCTGCATGGCGATCGACCGCTACATGTGTATGCTGCACCCGCACCGCTATCACAAGCAGTCCACGAAAAAGGTGAGTTTTCTATTGTCATAATTATTGTTCATATAAGATTTTTCTGGCTAAATATTACTCTTTTTGGACTGAGCCTTGTTAAAAGTGTGTGTGTATCGATGTGTTGAAATTTTTAGTGAAAGTAATCATTCCGAATTAATTCAAGTGCAATTGGCGCGAAACGAGCGAAATTCGAACGTCAATAAATCGCCCTGGAAAAAAGCTCCCGAAGCGTACAATAGCTCGTGATCGCTCGTAAATCAGAGCAGCACATCAGCTGATGCGCGGCAATTGATCAAAAGTTGCATAATATAGCGTGAATCCTTGTTTACACTCCGGCGCGCTCGAAGTGGAGCGAGTTCCTGCATAATTGACACTTCAATCAACTTTCGCCAAGTGAATTGGCTCGGAATCAAGTGAAACACCGAATCCCGCGGTTTTTGTGTCTCATACCACACGATGTACGCACTGCGTGCGAAAAGTCCGTTTAATTAAGTTCTAAGAAACGACGTGTTCGATACATTCGACTTTGATTAGTTCGTCGGTGGAGAGTATTGAATGCGGTTTGGATTGGGTTTTCGATATGATTTTGAGAATTTTTCCCGGAGTGTTTGCCAACGATCGCCAACGAGTTTGTTGGGTAAATAAAAGAGGAGATTGGTTTGCTTTTACTGGTTGATCTGCTGTAAAAATCACGTAAACGACTCACCAACAAAAACTATGTCTGTAATCCTCAACGATCACATTAAAAAGCGGCAGTTTAAATTTTCCCAAGCCACCGGATATCCCTCAAAACCGTTCAATCTCACTTCGGCGTTAATGCCCTCGAGCATCAGCCTCCGCCCAAAAAAGACGCCAGCAACTGCAGCATCCCCGTTAAAATATAGACTCGATTATCTCGATAACGCAGTCTTCCTCTTCTTCGCGAAATCCACTTACAGTGTGCCGCGAAACAAAGCAATTATCGGCGCTGCAGTCGCGCCTCGTTAGTTTAGCAGATGGCGCTGCGAGTGTTTTCCGATGATCGAATTCTAACCTTTTTTTCTAGAACGAATTTGAATTCAAAATCAACGTAAGAATCCTCACTTCCTCCTAAGAAAATCCAGATCCAAACGCGCCTACATCTTCCGGCGAGAAGGAAACCAAATCAAATAACGGAAAATTTCAGGTTCGACCTTATTCCGCGTCATCTTTTTTCTCCTGCGCCAACACAGCGGCGTCAAAGCACGAGATGAGCTCGAGTTCATTCTACTCTTCCTCTATACTCCGAAGACTTTTTCGTAGGTAGTATTTTTCGCGCGCGCGCGATAGATTCGATGGAAAATACTCGCTGAGAAAGCTATACGAAGGGAAGTTTGCGCGCAAGGAGGAAAAAATATGTCCTCGGCGTGCAGATAAAACGAAATGAGCGCGGCCCTTTGAAAAGTTGCATATTCTCGTGGAGTAATTGGAAATTTAATTTTCTTGGCTAGCTTCTTCCCTGAGATACTCGATATTTTATTTTTTACTGGAAAGTTTTTTTTTTATTTTTCACCTGAAAAGTGCTTAAGTTTGGCCGTTTTATTTACGGGTGATTTTGCTTCGATATCCAGCGCTATTGCAGTTATCAGGCTTCTTTTGAGAGCGAGCAATACTCGCTCGGCCCTGTTCACCACGAACATCTTTTCCGAGGAGTCGATGATTAAAAAAGTCACTTTACTCCTCCATAAAGGTCTCCTATCACTTCCAGCTCTTCACTTATCAATTTTATCGACTCGACCCGATACTCCAGCCTAACAATAACTCGAGGGTCTGATCCACGAGTTTTGCGCCACTTCTATTTTCGTGCAACGGGCTCAGCAGTAATTTTTTTCGGCTGACCAATTATCTCTCGTAGTCTCGTTTCAGTTTTATTATTAACCCGCACATAGAGCGCGGAGTAATTGAAAAAGGCCGTCGATTTCGGTTCTTTTGTTTTAAGACTATTTATTTCATCCCTAGGGCTAGGGGGATTGATTGGATTCGATGAAATTGGATTTTTATCACTGCGGATCGAAGTGTGATTGTGCTGCTTCTAATTGTTTTGGCCGCGAGGCTATCGAATAAATTATTAGTAACGAGTTCTCGATCTAACTTTTTCATTAGAATCTTCGATAAAAAAACCATGAAAAATGCATAAACTTTCTCGACGCGGCTCTTAATATGCAAAGTGAAAAACTGCGTGGAAGCTATTACCGTCAATTTACATTTGTTTTGTAAACAACGCATCAATATTGATAGCTTTCAACCGAAGCGAACAACGGCTTTAAAACGCTTCGATCGTAAACGTAATGATCAAACGTTAAATTTTCGTGAAAATCCTTTCCAAGAGATCAGATTACACAAATTTTTAATCGCATCATCGATCATCGCATCCGACGTTAAAGAGGGTCGAGCCTTAAACCGAAAACACGCAACACGCGACATTAAGCGCTTTACGATATTGCTAACGAACCATTAGCTTTTTTGAGAACTGCAAACTTCGCCCATTTCTCGTTTCGCGCGCGATTTCCGCTGCGGCCCTCTATAACGCCGGATGAAAGCGTATAAAGCATGTGCGGTTAGGTGCTCGGCTTTACTGCTTTTCGCGCTTTTCCGCTCGCGCGAGCTTCCGCGTATAAGCAATTCGAGGTTTTACGGGGAATGAAAGACTCGTTAATTGATGAGTCGCGCGGAGCCGAGATTGACAAACACGCGCATTCTTTATTGGGGCTCTAAAAGCTGTGTAAGAGCGACGTGTTGTTAGGCTGTTTTTCTGTAGAGGCTCGAGATTGAATGACGTTATAGCGTTGAGGGTTTGATGTTTAGTTCTATCAAACGGAGGTTTGACTCAAACCTCAGCATGCCTGCTCGCTTTAATTCTAAATACACATTTCGCCGAGAGCTTCCACCACTATACCATATAACAATCATCCCTCAATAAATATTCTAATACCCAAGAAGCTCTCCACAAGCCAACACCCACACCTCCTCTCCCTCTCATTGAGACAAGTCCACGTCGTCGTATAGCTCGCCCCGTTCTCAGCATTTGGCAAGCGGTCCCCCCGCTCGAGCTTTACGAGGACCGCAGCTTTTATGGGCACGTACCTCGCTGCCAACTAATCTCTCTTTCTCTCTTACTTCGCTCTCCCCTTCGCCTCGCGCTGGAGTAGGTGTGTGCCTTTATATACGTTAGACACCAAGAGCCTGCGCAGCTTCTCATCCTGTCCGCTCGGATTAGCCGCTAACGAAGCGTCCGCGTCTTGTGAATTTTCTCGAGAGCAGAAGAGGAGGCGCGATATAGTCGGGAATTGCTAGGAAAAGACACACTACTACACAACTGCGTGACTGTTTCAATGAGAAAGAAAAAACAGGACGGATGTGTCACTCTTTACAGCGAAAATAAAGTAAACAACAAATTACCTCCACGCATTTTCCAGCAAATAAATCGACCTCTTTATTCTCACCAAGCGAGTCTGCGACTGACACCACGTACCAATGTGCGGTCGACTAGTGTGTCGCGGCCAGTCGCGTCGACGAGCCGTATCATAGGAACAAGTGCCCGGCCCTTAATGACCGCGCGATTCGGCCTGTTATTAGGATGAGCCTCGCGCACTAGCGTAAGCTTTAACCCCGGCTTTATACGAGCAGCGGACTATACGATGCACTTTTAAAGGCCGCAGCGCAGCGACGCACGTTTGGCGCCCAAGCGGGGGACGATGAACCCGCGTAGGAGTGAATTGGCTTGTTCGGACAGAGCCGAGGCGTGCTGGCGGTGATTTGGAAATCGATTCGTTTCGTGATTGCTTGTCGATAATGCTTTTTGTGAATTATTGTGGCTGTTTCGGGGATGTGTAGTTTTGGGGCGTTTAAAATATCGAAAAATAATCGTTGAAATGAACGTGATCCGTAACTATAGCGATCAGACCGGCCTCCGAACGATCGGACGTTCATTCAATCGCTACTCCGGAACACGCGACTCACCGATTCATTACGAGCTCGCGTATAAGCCTCTTTTTCCCTCCTCCTCTCCGCGAGAGAGAACATCGGACTACTACACGATCGGCTCTCGTTTCCTCTATCTCCGCTAATGTCACACTCGTTCTTTTTTCTCGCGGTTCTCTCCTCGTTTCTTCTTTTTCTTTAATTCCGACTCGCAGTTGAGCTGCGTCGGCCATTTGTCTCCCGCTTCGGCAGCTCTTTTTTTCGAATGAATAGATATTCGGATTATTTTACGATCTCCTCACTCTTGCTTCGGGTCAGGGGCTTTTGTTATGCAAATTACGGATGGTGATTCACGATCCTCGAGGAGTACTTTTTAGTGAATTTTTTCCAAAATTTAATTTAACGTCCTGGAAAATCGGAAAAGAACAGCCGGTGATAATCTCTGCGCTCATTACGAATAATCGAGGCCGTTAAAGCCTTTGATCCTCCGAAGCGCGACTTTATTGTGGCGGCTACTGTCTTCCCCGAGATAATTGTTCCTCGACTCTTTGGTCTATGCGGGCTCCGTTGTAGCGGCGAAAAAAACCTCGGGGGACTCGTGGTCGCCGGGGAGCGGAAGGAAGAGATGAAAAGAGTAGTGCAAACTGCGGACGGGTCTACCGCGCGGGCGTTTGAAAAGGTTGATTTTCGCCGGATTATGCACAGTCGGCTCTTTTTCGATTGCTTTCTAAAGAGATTTTTGTTGCATTGAAAATATCGATTTGATATAAATTTTTTAAAGACATGTACTGTTTCCCCAAACCAAATCCTTTCTATAAAGCGAAAAATCTCTCTTTCTCTCTTTCCCCTCAGTCCCGTCCGGCTTTTTGTCGAAATAGAACCAGCAACGCAAGGGCACCAATTGCCGTTGCTCGCGCGTACACGCACTTTTTCTATTTTCTTTTTGTTTTTCGTCCTTCCCTCACTTTCTCCGCGCTCTCTTTCAAGCCCTTATCGCTGTGATTGGCTTTTCCACGCGATTCTTTATTAAAATTCCTGCAGCCGGCCTTTGTGTGCGCAGCCGGAAGTTTGGATATTGGCAGGGACTGGATATAGTCTCCTTTGCGTTATTTAGAGCTTTGCCGAGCGCCGTAACGGCTGTGTATACGTGGGAATGAGAGGTTTTCGATCTGTATTGATCGATGAATATTGGATTGCCGTTTTTGTGACCATAGCGACTGTGTATGCCATGAATCTTATGCTGCACGTGAAGCAGTGTATGGTTGAAGGTCTGAATTAATCATCGATTATGATGAATAATTCATCTTTTGAATTTTTAACAGACAATATAATTTGATTGTTTAAAGGTGCATATGTTATAAAAGAGAAATAACACATTATTATAAATTTAGGAGCAAGCAAAATAATGACAAAAAATTCATACTTTTACAACAAGGCTCAGAAAAATCCGAGCCAGCCGCGCACGTGTAAGCTATAGCGAACGAAGCGAAATCACCGATGTTATAGATGTTGGGCGTCAGCTGCGTTGGGCTAACCCCAAATGCTTGTCTGTTTCTCCACAGTATTACATGCGGCAAGGCTGCGTAGCGATAATGTCGACAACTTGGATAGCGAGCGTTGCGATTTTTGGCAGTCTGGTGCTGCCCAAAGGCGGCTACTACTTTAACGACACCGGCCTTCTCGCCTGCGAACCATTTTTTTCCAAGGCTTCACTCAGGTAATGTTTATTTATGCTAATATTATTAATTAGAACGTATACATGCTCTACACCGATCAATCACAGCATGTCTTGTCCCACTAAAATAGGGAACAGACATGGTTCTGCTATATACATATAAATACCTATATACAGTAGAAAATAGTATAAGAATACGTTATGCATCAATTTTTGCTGATTTAATACCTCTAGGCCCTAATATGATTAATTGAAAATTCTTATGTTTGAGTAGTTTTTAAAACGGCAGCTCTCCAATATGGCGGCTCAAAGGATAAAGACCTAACCTAACGTACGGGCATTTGAGTATATAAATTCAGTCATCATGAATCTATTTTGATTTTGAAGCATTATCTCTCATCTCTATTATGATTTTGGAGAAAACAATAAGGTTATTTTATGTATTAAAATTTACATCCATATATATTTTCATCCTTCGCGGCGCCATATTATCACGTGAGCTCTCAATCGTTTAAATGTATCATTAGGAAATCGAATTTTCAAAACAATATTACTTAACAAATATTGCAGTAAAAATCGTGACACTTGTACTTTTGTGTAAGATTTATCCTTAACTTGATTTTAAAAAAGGTTTTAAAAATCATGTCTGTTCCCTATTGTACGAATCACGTTAAAAAGTAACTTAGCCCTGCTAAGTTCGCACAGTTAGGTGTGATTCATCGAACCCACATTCCTTCCAAGCAACAGCACTACATAATACGCAGCTTGAAAAAAGAGAGCCCCGCATCTGAATTTTTTAGGATCCTGGCGTGCTGCTGCTTCTATTTCCCAACGACGATGGCCCTGATGTACTTCTACGGCTCGGCCTTTCACGTGAACAAACTCCGCCTCAAGAGGGTAGTTTGCGTCAACACGCCGGAAGTTGTCAGTGCCGGCCACATCGAGCGGGTAAGTATGTGTGCACACTCTAACTTTCGCTCTGCTCGCTCGCTCTTTAAAGTGGGCTACTTCGTTCTAGCTGTCCCCGAAAATATGAAATAGCTTTTTTTCGTTGATATTACAACGGGAAATCTCCCGATGCATCGGATAAAACGTATATTATGATATCCCATTACCGAATCTATTTACAGCAGCGGAATAAAAATAAGCAATAAAATCGGCCTTTAAATCGCGGCGCAAATAGACCTGCAGCCGAAGCCCGGATGAATTATTCATGCCGGCTGGCGAAAATAAAAAAAAATGCTGCACCCGTCGTGCTTTCCGAGAGAGCAAATGCTGAAACATTTTTAAAATATAACGCCCGTATAGCAGGATTCGATTCTATCAGCTGATTATTTCACGCTTGAAAGTGTAGATAAAACGTAAACGACAGGACTGATCAGTCGAGGAGAAATTTACTGGATGTTACGTCGCGCCGTGAAGATGATACATCGACGTGTGCGATTCGATCCATCAAGATAGCGATATGGCTGGAAAGTTGAGTATAACGTACATCGAGAGAGAAAAAGAACAAAACGACAGTTTCTTCTTTCGCGAGGGCATTCATAATTCATCGCTCCATTTACGCTAATTAGAGCCACACCGGGTGAGCCTTGTCGTGGCGACCGCAATTAGCCCGCGAGCTTCGGGCTGTACGACTTTTCAAAGGCCGAAACGGAATTAAGCGGCGGCGACGATGATAGAGGCCCTGGGCTGTTTGGACGGGGACGACGCGCTCGTGTGTTTTCTTTCCGAAAGCGAAATTCGGTTAAAGCTTGGAAAATCATTTTAACAATAACTATTCAAACTCGCGCAAAAAAACTCGAACATCGAAGCTGGAGAACAGTCAACATTGATCAAAATCCCAGTATAGCAGCCGAAGCTCTAACAAGCTTCGAGCGTCGCTCAGTCGCAGCTTCTCTCGGCTGTTCGATTCCATACGTATGGAGAAACGCCGGCAAATCAGATAAAACTACGAACAACCGAGAGATACGTCTGAATTTTCTCCGTCCCTCTCTCGCTCGAACCGTACAATGCGTCACGTCGATACGCCGCGAGTTTACACGTACTGCCGGCTTTTCCCCGCGCAAAACTTGCTCGTGCGCGCTTGTAGCTATTGATTTCGGGAACGAGGGAAAAGCGAATGAGTTATTGGGGATAGCGCAGCTTGTCTTCTCGGCTATATATACGAGCGAGTATCGAGGCTGTGTTAATCAAAGTGCAGTTCTTGGCGGATGTGCGGGGCTGTGTTTTGGAAATTCGCTTCTTATCTCGTGTGCATCTCGCATCATCCGTATTTTAATTTCGAAATGATTAACTTTTAAGCGAAGCTAAATTCATTTTCGAAGAGTATAAACAAAAGATGCGAGGGAGAGAGAGCGGACGTTGCATAATGCAGCGTCGAACCAACTTAATTTCGGTAGACAATAGCGGCCCTCGCAGGAAAAAAGAAGCGCCAGAGATGGAAGCAAACAGTCGGAGCTGGGGAAAGGCATATAGACAAGGCTGACAAATAAATACTGCCAGTAGCTCGCGTCGACTTTAAAATTTCAATAAGTCTCGAGACTTCCGGGGCATCACTTACTCTCTCCCTCTGTACACGCGTTGCAACTTCGGCGCGTCCCGAGTTTGCAGATGCCGCGCTGCGGTGCAGGAGTTCCTAACGTTTGTTTAAGCAATTGTCTGGCTCCTGTCTACCCTCGGCGTTTCTCCTTTTTTCAAAGAAACCGTCTGTTAGGATATACCTTGTGTAGCTGTTTCCCTCGCGGAGGTAGATATTTTACGGCTTCGGCGGATTCCAAGTTTTGTTCTTAAGATTTATGCTCGAAGTTGTGTATTCCCTCAAATTATCAAGGAGTATAAAAGAACGATAAAAAGCTTCTTTAATAAATGTATCACCGCCGGCCGCGTCTTTAATATCAAAGCGTTCTTTCATTACTTTTTCAGGAGAAATTAAGCATCGTTTTTCAGAAACTTAATCTTCCGGCTTTTCATCCTCGTACTTTTCTCCTCTGCTTTTTCTCCTTTAATACCCGTTTCACTTACGCTGCGCGCCCCATATCTATATTCTCGTCACGTCGTGAGCGTCCGTGATTATTATTTTTCAGGCATATGTTTCCTTCCTAAATTATATCTGGCGAAATTCTTGATCTAATTTTAAGATTCTCAATCAGCTTAGCGGTACTTTCTCCTCCGCAAAGATAAGCTCAAAGCAAATTCTTCCCTGGAAATTAGCGTTACAATACAGCTAGAGAGATAAAACTGTCGTATGCGATATACTCTTCGAGGACAAAGGCAAGGAGGAAGATCGCAGCCGCAATTTTATCTAGCGAGAAATAAGTGCGCCTATTCCTCAAGTTTCCAAACGCGCATTGACATTCTACTCGGTTCCCCGGCCGATAGGCAGGAGAAATGAGAGGGAATTTCTGCCGAGAGATATTACGCTTTTGAGAAGATTGATCGTCGCTGGTTGCCTATAAAATGGGAAACGCGAAACGCGGACTAACCTCAAAACTCAATTTCAAAATCAATAATATCCCGCAATCACTTGCAGCAGGTGACTCAGCTGTATACCCCCTCTCTAAATACACGGCGTTATTTACCTCTCCATTACGCGGTCCATTTCCCTCGTTCCTCCTTTCGACAAGCGCGCACGAGATTATATTTCACGCGCTCGCTCGTCCAGGGCAATATTTTTCTCGGCCGCTGCACGTCGTCTTCAGACTAAAGCTCGCTCCGGTCCGGTTCGCGCGTTCCACTTATCCAACGATCCGCGGTAATGTACTTCCTCGCGAGGATCGGGAGAAAAAATCTGATTCGAATGTACAGGGAAAGAGCGAAAGTAAAAGGGTTTCGGTGCTTTTTTTCTCCCACGTTCGAATTTTTATTCATGAAGTATGTGTGCTTAATGGAATGTAATTTATCATTGTTAATTTATTCGATGAAACAGATTGCAGCCGAGATAAAGGTTAATGGGAGTTTGTAATGGCTTTCCTCTTAGTCTACATGAATAATTTTTTCGATTGCTTTCCCGCCCCCATTAATCTTTCGAGAACTGCTAAAAATCTCTCACATGTACGCCATCTTCAAATTCGACTGATGGAAAAGCTCGTTTACAAGCCCGTAGCATCCTCAACAGGCGCCATAAAGAAATCTCGTTAGCCCCTCGACTAATCACTTACCCGAAAAACTTGCGACGTTTAATATCGAATATTCCCATTGGCCCACATTTCCCCACTCCATCGTGTCTCTCTCTATTAACCGGCTTCGCTCGACTCCGTCTCTTCCGAGCACGCTCGGATCGCCTTCGCGCCATTGAGCGCGAAGCGTTGTTTTAAGCAAGAGTCGAGAGGGCTGCAAAAAAAGGAAGCAGCGCCACCAACGCTCCGGGAGGAGAGGGGGAATCCCCGGGATATCTCGTTTCTCGAGTGGGTCGCGAACGAGGGCGGAAAGTGTGCGCGCGGAAGTGCACTTTTACCGCGTCGGATACGAGTGTATATATATACGCGATCCTGTGTTCACGAGCTTGAGTTTTCGTTTTCTCGCTAGAGCCGGAGTTAATTTTCGTTCTTTTTTTTTCGCCTTTTCGAGGCGCTGAGTGGTGCGATTTTTGCTTTTGAGATTGTTGAGGGCTGATTCTGCGAATAAGCGCAGTATGTCCTTTGGAGAGCTTTGGAGAATACGAAATCGAAAATCAATGACGAGCAAAATAAAATAAAAATTTGTCATTTAAATTCAACGCGTATCGAACTCGTCCAACCCTTGCATTCCTTATACATCCCTTATCAATGTAAATATTTCTCGAAACTCCTTTCCAATTCAATAAGCTCCCTGGAATAATCAGAATCCAGAGCGAGACCTGATAATCGACGAACACACTGTCCCGAAAACTCGAGCGAAACCATATCCCAAGACGAAAACAAGATAAGAACTCGGACAAAACCGGGAAGACAGTGCAGAAAACTCGAAGAATAAATCGAAGGAGCGCAAAGCTCGGAAAACGAGCAACTCGAGGGCGATGAGAATGAAAAAAAAGGAGGCACACACCTAACGACGCGGTCCACTTATTACTTATAACGAGCTCCGGACGTTGGCTACGTAAGAAAGCACTATATCGGCAAATGGTTTCGCTCGGGTTAACTGCGCGAGCTTCCATTATCCGCTTTATTTTTCAATTTTTTGTGCCCGCTTCCTCATGCGTATATACGTACAGTCCAGTCTTTTTTCGCTCCTTTGTTCCACTTTCGGGGCTTTTTTTTTAAATCGTCGAGCTCGAAGTTCGCCCTGTTTGTCTTCTTATACACTGGATCGTATTTATTTTACCGCGACGCTGCGCGATAAGTACACTTTTATTTCGCGAACTTGTTCTTCCACTTAGTTTTACCATTGTCTCGCGATCCGACTTAGTCCGGCTCGTCACTTGCGGAGAGAAAAGTTTTCCGCCGTAAATTCAATCTTTTACTTGAGCGAAAAAGAAGCTTAATAATAGATTTTCCGTGCATTGAAAATCATTGGAAAATCAAAGAGACCACAAAACACGTCCCATAACAAAAACAAATTAATTAAAGGACACAGATCGAAAATAAATTCTCCTATTCTTGTCTCCTATACAAGTCATCCTCCGGCTCCTCCTCTTCTTCTCCTTCACCAGCTGCGGTTTTCCAGGCGCTCGACTCGCGCACTTAACCCATTTCGCTCTCTGGAATTCCGGAAAATACGTAGAGCAGCAGCAGGAGAGCTAACGACCCGCGGATTCGCGGCCGATTACGAAACGACTCGAGGCGCCGATCCAAGAGAAGAAGAGGAACGAGAGACGATCGTCCCCGGAAATTGTCGCGCCGTTGGCCCATACGTTTTCTTTTCTTTTCTCGCTTTTTCCGCAGGTGGGTGGACGACTCGCTCTTGCTTAGCTCCCGATGTGTTATATAGAGAAAAAAGTTTTTCGCGGCGTTATTAGCACTGGAGGAAAGTTTTTCCAGTGGTTTCACCGAATTAGCCGACGTGTGATTTTCCAGGACTGCGACTTTATTTTGATTCTTCTTTTTGCGGACAGTGACGACAAAAAAGTAATCAAACAAAAGGTCATTCCAGCATGAAAATCAGTTAAAACCGAATAATATCCCACAAAAATCCCAAATCGACCATTACACTTGCCGCAGCTATGTCCAGCGGGTTAATAGCCGGGAATATCGCGCCACTGTAATCAAAGCTCGCAATAAACGCCGCCACGTGGAAAAGACGCGCGATTTGCGGTCGCGGTTTTCCGGCGGGTCCCGCAATCGACGGAAGTAACCTCGACGCGAGCGAGTTTCGATTTGTCGACGCGTCGCTCTTGGCTTTGTGTATTGTGTGCCCAAACGTTCACATTATACAAATGTATTTATATTCATCAATTTTTCAAATCCACAATTAAATATTATTTTTACAGGTTAGAAAATTGAATGTACGATGCGGTAATAGCCCTCGTAAACAATAAATCAGCCAATTAAACTCCATCCCACCTCCTCTTCCTCCAGCACATTTTTTCAATCGTTGAAGCAGCCCCTTGCCCTCGCGACTTCACAGCAGTAGTACCTCGTCGTAGAGAGAGAGAGAGAGAGAGAGAGAGAGAGAGAGAGAGAGAGAGAGAGAGAGAGAGAGAGAGAGAGAGTAACGAGTTTCCGGCGATTCCCTCGGGAAATCGATTCACCTCTTCCTCTCGTCTCTCTTCCTTCATCTCTCACTCTCAACTGTACAAAGGTGACACAAAAAATGCGATACCAGCTCTCAATACAAATAATTCCATTCTGCGTTTTTTTCGTATTGGAATCCGTCGTATTTGGTAATAAGATATTTTCCTTCTCGGAAGCGACCTGTGGAATTCCAACGAGATACTGCGTTACAGAGAAACGGAATTTTGCTATGTGGATCGGAGATTCTCTGTTGCGGATGTTTGGCTTGAAAGGGACTGGAGTTTTTTTTGTTTCGGAGAGCGCTGCGTTGATAGTGGATTGGAGAGCGGAATTCGAAAGGGATGAATGCAAGTGATTTATCGAGACTTGTTTCGCGGTCGATACTTTCGTGCGGCTTTATTGAAACATTATTGATAATATTCATTGGTATTTTTCACGAGTTATTTCTAGATGAAATATTTACTTCGTTTGCCGCTGTTGATTTTATTATTTCTGTACATGAATAATTCTCGTGATAACACACGTCCGTAGCTCTCGAAAAGTCAAGTCTGTTCGCAGCTCTTGCGGAAGAAATTAATTAGAGAGCGCCGCTTTTGATATTCAAAAGTCGTTACATCGCCGGGAAAATCCGGATAAAGGATGAAGCTATAAAAAAGTATCTCGAGCGAGAGAAGAATGAACGAGTCGTGTGAGACCCTTTTAATCGATATAACGATAGCATTGACACGTATTCGCGAGCGCGGAAAACTGGAGCAAGAGCGTAATATCGACTATCAAAGTTGCGACACGCTGACTGGGCTCGATTCGCCTTCATTATTTCTAGGAGTATTCGGGCGAGAATTTTTTTTTCTTCCGGGCTATTCTTTTATTCGCGGTTAATGGGGTCGAGAAATGTCGCGTATGAGGCGTGAGAACTTATAATGGATTTATGAATTTCAAGGATTAGAATTTTTCGATCGTGATTTATGGCGATGATTTTTTTTTTGTAATAGTGATGAAGGTTCTAATTGTTCAATGTATCATCCTTTCAGCTGTAACCATTAACTGAAAGTACGAGGCTAAGTAACGTTTGGCATAAGCAAGCTAGTTGGTATTGATTTCGTTGTAAACACTGACCTCGTTTAGATTCTGTCGACGAAACACATCCCCGTAAGAAGTTTGCATTTGTTCGCAAAACTCGACAGTATGACATCCATATACTCGATAATATTGATCGCAACAAGTGTATTACGTGATTTTAAGATTATCGAGGGATGGGCCAATCCTCTGGTGAATCAAATAAAAAGTCAACTGGAGCCGTATCAAGTTACAATTTTCACTAACAGTGAAATCAACTCTGTATGGGATATCGGAAGGTATGAAATTCAACGAATCCTAGCGGATATACCAACGGTTGCAGTAGATTTGGGACTACTCGAATCGCCCAGCAAAGAAAATTTGATGAGCTTACCTACTCTACGCCAACCTCGTAAGGTATCTCTTCACGTTATAATACATTACGTCACCAAATCTGACAACGAGGACCTATCAAAACAGCTATGGGATTTCTTTGATTTCTTCGTTGAGGCATCGGATATACCAAGAAGACCCAAATGCTTAATGATCATCTTCATTGACTATTTGGTGGAGACTAACGAGTTACTCAGAAACATTACTGAATACGCGTGGACAAAGAAATTTCTTGATCTCACGATTCTAGTCGTAGATGTGGCCGACCTCAAATCTAGACCATATCTGTTTAACTACAATCCATTCAAAAATACATACGAGCATCAAGTGTGGGATCCAAATAAAACTACGCTATTCCCAGACAAACTTCGAGACATGAACAACTATACCTTGAGAACCACTGTTTTCAACTATCCACCATACCTAATCATCGATTCTGATAACAACTCTACAAAACCAAATATGGATGGCATCTATTACCCCTTGATGCGTATCCTATCTTCCTACTTCAACTTTACGATGCTGTCTATCGGCGAAGTAGACAACAGCCGAACCTTAGCCTTGGTCGAAACCTTGTACAACCTAACCTCTACCGGTGCAGTAAACCTCCTACCGTTTCCAGCAGCTGTCGAAACCTTTGCTGGTTTCGGTGGCTTGGAACTGAGCTCGTTCTTCGGCTGCTTCGACGTAGCTGCGATTGTGCCTCTCCACCAAGACAGCGACATCGACCTATCCAGCCAGATCTACTTGCTTATACTGTCTGGTACAATGTTGATCTTCTTTCTGCACATCATGGCTCGTTTTCTTAGGTTTGACCGTCGTTTTTGGCGCCGCGACTACATAGTCCGAATAATATTTACCTTCAGCAGTCCTGCAGTACCAAAACGGTTAGCTGAACGGTTACTCTTTTTAATCGTGAGTACAATGGCTATGCAACATTCGAGCAACTTTTTAATGCAACTGGTGGATGTACGCATTGAAAGGAAACCTCAAGTCCTCGACAATTTTTACAACATCAAGCAGTCGCGAATGCCGATCTTTGTCGACGAGGTAATGGAACAAACCTTTTTTTCGGATGACAACAGCGATAAACTCGTAAAATTTCTCCACAATAAGGCTATCAAACAACCGAACATGATTAACTGCATAGATAAGATCAAAAACAACCGCAGCGCCATCTGCCTAACCGACCTGTACCTGGCTAGGTTTTTCACGAAAAACACATCCAATACGACGCAGGTGCTGAAAATCAGGGATCCGCTATTTTATTGCAGACCACTTGCATGCACATTTGAGAAAGGATCTCCGTACGTGGAAAAATTCAGTGAGGTAGTGCAAAGCGTCACCGAGTCTGGAATCCAGTCTATGTGGAAGTGCACCAAGGAGCTCGAAACCAAATTCGTCAAGGCGAGTAATAAACTTGAAGACAAAAAGGAGAGGAGTATGTTACTGGTAATTCTCTTGGTCTGCTTGGGTACTGGATTTGGAACAGCTGGTCTCATACTACTGGGGGAACTTTTATGCAGATCTAAAGCACGTGCAAGGAAACGAGCGTTTGGAGCTAAAACAGTTACATTTGAAGTTTGAAAATGTATCTGATGTATCGGAGCAAAGATGCATAAAATAAAGACTTGGAAAATAAAAATGTTTGGCTTATTCTTCTTTGAACATTATACTATGTGCTTTTCCACGCCTAATAGTCTTTCGCAATAACATGTACGGAAGTAACAGTCATCGATTTCTTAATGCTGCGCAAAAAGTCGTAAAGTGCACCTAGAAATAAATAATTTTCACACTTTCAACACAAATATACAAACCATTCAAATCTGGTACAATTCTCCATAAGAAAATCCGTAATTTCCCGGGCAATTACAGTCAAGCTTCTCTCGTACATATAACACTCACGACACCTCGCTCTCATCTTTGCAGCACGTACGGCTAATACAACGCAGCTACTCTCGCTCTTAGATAAGCCTCTCCTCCCTCGCGTAGCGAGCGAATCACGAGCCGCGAAATTTAGTTTTAGACGTCGAGACTTCCGGCGATGCAGCTTGGGAATAATTAAGCCGAGATCTCCGGTTTGCGCGGGACAAACAGGCCAGAGGCACTTGCATGTAGACGCTCTCGATTGTGTGTCGCACACGAGCTAATGCGCTGTTGGCGCGTCTTGGAGACATGCTTCGCGAAGCTTTTGCATAATTAGAGCTATATTACTGCGACGCTTCTTTCGGCTCGTGATGAAGGATCCTCTTGTAATTATTCGTCGATTTACTTGGAACGCAGCTACGTGGAATGTCTACGGTCTTATTCGAAGTACGCATTCGTGAAATTCTACTAGCCTATGTTTCCAGAGAAAAAAATCGCGCTTTCTCGCCCGGGTGACCCTTTCTTCGCAATCTTCGCACCCGTGAAGCGTTCTCGGGCATTAAACTCGTCAAGCTCCGAAGTAGGTAAAGAGATTACCGCGAGGGACGACTCCTCGTTTGCCTGGCCTGCAGACCTCCGGTTTTCACGTCCGCCGGGATTTTCACGCTCGCCGGCACTCGGATTCTCTAAAGATTTAGTTTTTTCTTGTTTTCTTTTTTTGAGAGGCAGAGTGAGTGAGAGAGAGAGAGAGAGAGAGAGAGAGAGAGGGCATGAGATGTTTGCTCTCCGGATAAGGATGTTTGGGATTTTTATTTAACGAAATCGAGCTATGGAATCTTCGTATAAGTACTTTACTATGCTAATCTTTATGTGCTTAATGGATAAGTAGTACATGGATAGATTGCGTACTGAATAATATTTATATACTATACATACATTTGTGATACATCTAACACTATTCAATTATTTTTATTTTTATACATTTGAATTTCACTTCATTGTACTATGACTTCATCAACTTAGATGATTTTTATACAGGCAATCAGGTACTGAATATACTAAATGCAGAATTCAATTTTGATGTATGCTCTAGAAATTATTTTTCTGGGATTTTCTATAAAATATATTTGGCTTGGTGAATACTTTCTAAATTCAATTAATTCATATATTTTAAATTGTAAACTTGATTCAAGTGACCTTGATGCATTTATTTGCAGGCTTAAAATCTTTTTGTTTGGTTAGTGTAAAATTGAAGTTTATTGTATAATACAAAACCAACGTTTTATTAAACATACATAAATAATTATGTTAGTTACTCGCTACAGTATGCCGAACCTTTGCCGAAGTAAACACTATATATTTTCCCTCCTATATGCTTGTAGGAGCTTCAATGCCCATAGTTGGACATACAGAGCAATTTTCTAGTTCACCATTCATTCTCAATTTTAATTTATGAAATGCATCATTGCAAGTTCCATGGATAACCCAAGAAATTTGCAAGTGCTAGCTATCGAATTTACGATTGATTCGATATAATAAATCAATGAGAGATTATGACTGCAGACCATTTGACTCAATTCTACACTAAAGACTTGAAACAAAAGGGAATCATTAAATGAATCGAAATTAAGAAATATTTTAAAAATAATTATGAAGAGTAGTTACACGAATTTACACATTTTGGTTGCATCACACCGCCATCGACGTAGAAATCCATATGGCCTATAATTATAATTCATTCTATACTTTGTATATCATGATTACTATCTACCAAAAACTTACCTAGATCTTCATTAATTCCAAGAGCATCATTATTGCCTTTAATGTCTGTTTGTGTGTGTATAATGTCCACAAAATCTGCATCGTCCTTGCTAAGCCTCATGCTCAAGTCATTATTGATAAAACAAGGTTGAGCTGGATCCAAACCTGTAATACGTTCTATTTTCCAAAAATCATTTTGTTTTAATAAATGAGCAGTTTGGCCACTCAAATGTGCTCCAAGGCTATGTCCAACAAAATACAAATGATTCCATCGAATATCTTTGTCAAGCTCATCCAATGATGCAATCTGAGCTCTCAGCACTTCTAAGAACCTATTACAAAAAAATGTCAAGTACCTCATATACTTTCACAATGTTTGTATAAAATAAAACTCCTTCAAAGTACTCAGTCAGTTGATGACTAGCCACTTGAGTTTGCCGAGCAGAATTGACGTAGTTCCAACTTATACTACCTCTTTTACTCCAATCGACCATAAATATGTTTGCATTTTTCTATAATATATATTCGGAAATCAATAATGTTTAGTTATTTAAGTTTCAGTATTTTTTTTATTGCACTTACCACTTCCAGAAGTTTATCCTTCATATTTTTGTGACAGTGGATCTGTAACCGTGAATTATAAAGATACTCTTTTTCGAAGTATCAAAACCAGCATCTTTCAGAGATG
The DNA here is from genome assembly GCF_009193385.2 of Nasonia vitripennis. NCBI lineage: Eukaryota > Metazoa > Arthropoda > Insecta > Hymenoptera > Pteromalidae > Nasonia > Nasonia vitripennis. Next base: position 30,653,448 of record NC_045760.1, on the reverse strand, counting down.
TCAACACACTTGAATTGATTTTAATTGGTTCTTTATGTTCACGAGTAGAAAGATATAAATCCACCTTAACAGGATCGGTATTTTTTTCAGCACTAGTGTAGTACATAAATGAACCCATGGTATAACTTTTGAAATCTATACAACTAATTTTCTTTAAATCAATGGTGTCTTTTGCATCTCCTGTATAAGCTTCGTTAAGTAAATTAGATACTAATACAAGCAACAATAGCGCGTCTTGCATGTTTATGTATGTTTAAAATTTTCTTCAACCAAATAAATTATTGATGCACAAAATTCAATGTATATCAAAGTATGCAATGATTATAAACAATTGACTATATGCGAATGAGTTTTATGAAGAGACTGTTAAGATAACCAGCTGTTCTTCGTTATAAGCCATAGAAATTATCAAGAAATCAATTTCTGATTTACATAATTAAACAGCTTCCTTATAACAATTATTTAATCAAACAAGATAAACGCAAGTGTTATAGAACAGCGATTTTTGTTCCTGATAATGATCAGAATTACTTACTATGATCATGAATTTTGGCAGCTGTTATACTATACACTCCATTCATTATTACAACATCGTCATAGATAAAAATTGAATCCATAATATATGCTAATAAGCTTTTCCAACAATAACTCTCATTCATGCGTTTAAGAAGTGATATGAACTAACTTCTTAAAATAAACGATGATTAAATCAGGTGATTATTTTTTTAAATTTAAATTTTAAACGTACGCCATCTTTAGTATTAATAATTATATCCTCAAGGATAAGTTTTATTGAAATAATACATATATTACATCACCATTCTAACATGTATTACTAAATTCCGTGCCTTGGACAGTAATCACAGCAGATAAGTGTTAAAAAACAGATGAAAGGGGGCGTAACATAGAGTGTAGAACAAAATCATCAGGATTTTGCAAAAATTAGTCAGTGCGAACAAAACTTTTGAACCCATCACAGTGTTGTCGGAGTACGTAATTTTAAGCTCATTATAAATTGTCACTCTCTAACAAGACACTATACAAGCTCATTGAAGACTTAACAAACTTTTCCAAAAATGCTATACTAGAAATGAAATATAGTCTTCATAATAAGCAACATAATTATAAACAAACAAATTGCATAAACTAATGGTCAATCAATTTTTCAATTAAATCACTAGCAATTATGGAATCAGCACGCATCTCGGTCGTCATTCTACTGCTCGCAGTTCTCCACTATCCAGCTTTATCGCTAGGTGATCGATCTAAACTAGTCTTTAAAACTGGACAGAGATTACCACACGACCAGATATTCTTAAACACTACGGAGCTCTTTCAACTTCCAAGCAACGGAGCGACTTCTGCACTTTTCAATTTCGTCAAGACTTACTCCGACAATTTGGAAAGGAATTACGTGATAACGAGCGTCGAAATAACAAGAAAGATACCGGATAATGACGACGGGGGGCAAGCTTTCGCGGGTATTGTCGCTGGTGGACCTGGAAAAACATTCGTCAGCATCGATTATTGCGTGGAGCCCAGACTGCGATATTTCTTCGATATAAAATTATATGGAACGAATTATTCGTGATAAAATGAATGCATTATGACGTGTCGATACGATCTGCAAAAATGTTTTTTAAAATGAATAAAAAAATTAAATGATAATTCCAATAATTGGACTTACTCTAACTTGCCCTACTTGCTTTAGCAGTATTTTTATCAATTTTCCGAGCATAAAACGAGTCTAAATAAATGAAAAGAATTTTCATAAAACACAATGACATCAAAAAGCGTCACACCCTAAAAAAGCCCGAGCGAGCAAAAAAAGCAGAGTATACACCAGAGCTCCAAAATGCAGATGAGCCATGCACTGTAACCATACACCTCTAACAGACGCATATACGCCCCGCTCCCTCCCTCTCGTCTATCTCTGACGCCTGGCAATGTAACGTAATTGGTCCGCAGCTGGTGTCGCACGAGCGCCGGTTGTCAACGGCGGCATCTCGCACAATGGCAGCGATGAGCCTCGGCTTCATCGTCATGGTCACGCCCTGGACGATCCAGGAAGTAGTCGCGGCCTGCACAGGCAGCAAGCCACCGGCGTTCCTCGATTTCATCGCCACCTGGCTCTCACTGTCCAACAGCTTCTGGAACCCCTTCCTCTACTGGCTCCTCAACAATCATTTCCGACGGATATCGCGGGAGCTCCTCTACACCAAGGTAAGCTGAGCTGCTTCTATTTTGCTTCATTTCATTTAATAATAAGAGGTACCAAAGAAATGCCATAATTCTTATTCCAAAGACGCCAGTAGCAGACGACAATCGCGAGGCAAACCCAATAACTTCATCAGCGCCTTTCCTCTCCGTATTTTCTTATATCCCTCCTCATCGTTTATCGGCGAGCTTTAACAAGGAAATTATTCCCCTCGATGAATTTATCCCCGGCTTGAAAATAAAGCAAAAGCTCTCTCGCGTAGCCCGCATCTAACTACTGCAAAAGAAACAGGATGAAAATCGTCACTGGGCGACCCTTTAGCAAACGCCATTACCCGCCCGCGCGTGGTTTATATCGGTAACGAGATTTTTCCGCGTCAGACCTTTTTTCCGGCACTTCGCCTCCTATCCTCGATCTCTCTCTCTCGGCCACTTTGCTGATCACTCTCGGCGCATTATTTATTTACCGGCGAAAAAGAAAAAGAAAAGCGCCTGCGACTTTAACGCGCCGTGGGAATATCGAGTTAGGACTGCTCTGGAAAATAGATGTGCAACAACTCGATAGAAAAAGCTTTTTTTATCGCTCTCGGGCCGTGTACTTGCTAGAGTTTTTTCGCGGTGAATAAGAGAGAGGCTGACTTGTATAGGAATAGTAAGATATAAAATGATCGCTATGCACATTGTTAGGAGAAGAATACTCAAATTTTTTTATTTCACTTACATAATAGTAAAAGAACCATAACAAAAATTTAAATTTAATTCAATTCAACTCGTTAAAAACTAAATCCACGCCAAGTTCTCATAATAACGAAGAGCAGTAACGAGGTTAAAAATCTCCGCGACTGCACTTCAGAAGCAATAAACTTCAATACAGGAAGCCGAAGAAAAAGAAGTGGAACACCAGGACAACTGAAAGTACTGCGCGGAAAAGCTCGCAAAAAGATAAGACTCTTGTCTACCGAACCTACTTCTCTCCTCGTCTCAGGGATAGCTCGTCGAGTGCGGGGGATTAAAGTTCGATATAGCGTTGAGCCGCTCGAGTTTTTCCTCGAAGGCTCCGGCCATATATCAACCTTTAACTGCCGGAGCAGAGGTACCTGCACTGACTCGTCACGATGAAAATTGAAAATCCGATCGTTATCTTTTTCATATCCCTAATGTTTAATAAAGTTGCCTTTACGAGGCTGTCATCCCGGAATCACTCAATTTCGCGCTTTACGAAGTCTACGAGTTTTCCGATTGCTTCCTATAAGGTAATACTAGAAAGTTTGCCACGATTTCTCGGGATACACCGCGAGCTTTTTCGAAACAAAGTGATATTCTACCTGCAGATGGTAAATGGATTACTTCGTTTCATATTCATGAGGCGACGAGCCACAGATTTGTATTTGCCTCTTTCTGTCTCTCTCTCTCTCTCTCTCTCTCTCTCTCCCTCTCTCTCTCTCTCTCTCTCTCTCTCTCTCTCTCTCTTTCTCATTTACATTCGCGCGACAAAATGAGCCATTCGCGCCAAACTTTTCTTTTCAGAGTGCGAAAGTAACTTAAAATGCTAATTTCGTGATAAATAATCCATCCGAGTTTGTATACTTCGCGCAAGACTTGATCCGTCTCGAGTAGTAGCGTCCAGAATCAGTCAGACAATGAGAATACATACCCCTTAAAAAGACATCAAACTTCGCTGGGAAAAATGTCGCGCATCCAGCGTGAAAAAGCGCACAGAGAGGCGTTACGTTAACGGCGATGGATTTTCCACCTTCGACTTTACACCTCATGAATTTCCTGAAAAGCGCGTCGTTAGCCCGTAAATCTTTGATTACGCGACAAGCCGCCGCTGTTTACCCAGCTGAGCTCGAGGGGGAGAATCGCGCGGTTGGAGGGTGGAAAGAGAGACAGAGAGAGGGAAAGATAGCGTGGAAAGAAACGGGAGGGAAGAAAGGAGGCGGGTATCAGCGACTATTGTTTAATTTCAGCGCCGAGACAAAAGTAGAATCCAAGCGCGGCGGGTGATTAATTGTAGGGTTTTTTAAACTTTGCAAGCGCTCTGCGGTCTCTTTTCCGGAACCGAGAAAAATGAATGTTCGCTGAGAGAGAAGCCGCGAGACGAATATTCGTTGTTTTGCGTGGGAGATAGACGAGTTTTCGGGTTGGTTAACTCGCAGGAAGAATGACTATTTTTCGAGACAGTGCCCTGACCTAGAGTCGATTACCGAATAAAGTAAAACATAACCTATACAAGGATTACCGACGGTCGGTAACGATTTTCAAAATATGACATTTCAACGAGCCATTCAGCGCGACGTATCTAAAACAGAAGCGATTAAAGTATGTACTTACTACTAAAACCAACAGCAGTATGTACTCAGCTATAGTACGACTAGTGGCCTGGTATCGGTCGAGATTACTTCGGTCATTAGCGCGGCCGCGCGATCGCGCGGCGAGCCGTTTCGCTTTATTTACGCGCGATCTGACAATTAAATTGAAAAACGTACACCGCCGAGCCTGCGGATAATTAATTTGACGCGGCCAATTTATCGGCGATATAGTTCCAAGCTCTCGCAGGCGTTCGCTCGTGTGATATCGCGAGGAGTAATGAATGCGATGATTATTTTTACCTAACGAAGGGCGCTTTTTAAAAGGCAGCAACGCGTGTACGTATAGGAATGAGACTCTGTTGAAAGGTCACTCGATATTTCACTTTTTGCGCAGGATCGTCATATCGCACCGTTTCGCTAACTGGCGCGATCAATTTTTAACGCACCGAATGAGTGACGCCCCTCGTGTATATTGAAATGTGTATGCCTATCCAGCTCTGCGAACGACGTGAAAATCGAAGCTCATCCGTGTTTGCTCAAACGCTGCGCTTTTTTTCAAGCGAGAGTGCAAATAGTTGTATTAAACATTCTTTAAAGGGGATGTGCTCTCTCGGCGGGATGATAAAGAACGTTGAACTTCCTGATTTCGTGAATTATCTGCTGCATAATAAGCAATTTGCATAATAGAGCGTGCGGCTCATACATAATTAATGAGCCCTCGGCTAAACAGGGATTAATCTTCGAGAGTCACAGGTGTGAAGGCTGCTACATCTCGATTAAACTCAAGGTGTTTGGGGCTAACAAATGATGATGACTGGTGCTTAGGGTTTCTCTTAGAGTTTCGATTACACAAGTTGTAACAATTGCTATTTTAGCCGAACGCCGAATGTACAATGTCACTGTGCACGACTTTGTAACGATATTTTCCTTTGTAAAAGCAATGGGTTAACGCATCTTCAATCGTTACAGCTTCTATGCAGGCCTAAGCCAATGGGACCGAAGCAGCATTGCTGCGCCACTAGCACCGCCGGCCTTGACGTCTGCAGTATTGGTGGATTAGATTTATCAGGTATGTACAAACGAAAAAATTCCTGCGCCCAACAGAGCAGCAATGATGCTCACTCCTTCGTAATTATCGGTGTTCATTAGTAGGACGGCTCCAAAACTCGGCTAACGATCGGTCGGAATCTTTCGACTCGACTTTCGTACGCGATCGATTCGTTAATAACTAATGTGATTAAATTGCAAGCGTGTGCGCGCGGGACCAGCAGCGGGAGACAAATGTTTTCGGGCGCGACGCGGGAATTCGTTTGTTTGCTGACCACAGCGGAGATCAATTAATTAGCGGCTTTTTCCTGACGGATGGGATTTCTTTGTTCTCGTGATTGCCATTGTTTGAGAATTGTTTCGAGTAGGTGGTTTATTTTTCATAGGGTTCGATTCCCAAGTGTTTGAATTCACGAGCTTTCGATAAAACACTTGTACTTCCTTTATATAGATATGGTAATGCGGAGCGGATTGAAATTCGTTAGAATTCCTTCGGATGTTTGTGCAAGGAAAACTTCAGAAGTTATTTGATTAGTTCAACTCGTTCTGAATTTCTATATTTACACGGTAATTTGAAAAGTTTAATGAAAGCCGGTAATTACCGACTGAGTATTATACGCGTGTAAGACACCTGCAGCAAATATTGACTCGAAGCTTTGAATACGTACAGTTGTTAGCTTATGAAGCGTTGAATTAAACGTTTGCAATCGCAACAATAAGTAATCTTCGTAACTCGGCCGGTAAAACTTTGCGCGGGTAATTCAAATTTCACTAAAAACTTGTCTACGTTTCAGGACTGGAGCGCTACTCGATGGAGCGTTGCTCACTCGCGCGTTGCTCAACGCTCTCGTTAGCGACTACGCCACCTCTACCGTGGGAGATGACACCTGGTGGCGTGTTGATCACGTGAGGAAGGGACGCCGCCACGCAGACGGACGAGCTCGCCGAGTACTCGCCGACACCGGCTGAGGACGAGGAGGTCAGTTAGTACAGCGTGGCGGCGTCAGAAGTAGCCTCGAGGACGCGCCGCAGCAACAGCAACGAGGATCTCATAATGTCGGCCATCGTCGGGCCCGCGATGAGACGCAGGCGCAGAAGACGCAGGAGGAGGACAGGTGGCGCTGCTGGGCACGCTACCTCTTTCAGGGCGGTATGGCTCTCGCACGACCTTAGAGTCGTTCTGTTGGTATGGGGACACGCCGATACCCTGGCGTTTCTTCTGGTCAGAAACAGCGCCGCCTACGCCTGCGTTTTTACAATGGGACGCACGGGCGCGGTCGCGACGATGGAACGCTTCTCTTGAACTGTCTCTTGATTGCTCTTGGTTCCGCGATGTATAATGAGGTTTTTCAGTTTTTTTTTAGGGGTGACTTGGACCTTTGGTCACTATTTTGGATTGTCTAAAGAACAAATTCTTGTATGATTGAAATTTATTGTTGTTAAGTTGATGAACTTTATGGTAATGCGATTCAAGTTTAGTGACTGAAGGATTCGAAACAAATCTGGCTAATGCGGCTTTAAGTCAAGGCAAGAAAACGTATTTAGCTGCAACAGGGACTAACCATTGTACAAGACTATTAATCTTTGAAATATTTAAAAAATATATATATATATATAAATTAGAACATGTATCAAACTTTACAGAAATATTTAGTTACTCTTGTACAAGAGACTTCAGACATACATAATCAAAAGGAAGAATAGAGTTGTTGCAACTGAATACGTGTCCTTGCATTGATTTGATTGAAAAACAAAATTTTTCACTTCACTCGATTCAAATTTATTGCAAAACTGCAGACACGCGGTACTAAAATTTCTGTAAAAATACTTAACCGAAATATTTTATTAGTCATATCCGTAATTTAAATATATATTATATCGTAATAATCATGATATTTTTCTATTTGCGTAATGAAGTATCTCTTAATTATATTCAATGAATTATCGCATAATATCGCTAACTATATTTACTTATTATCAATGAATTATGTTGAAAGTCTAACGTATTTGGTATATCGTGTAAAGACGAAGCCATGTGTTCTACCGCCACACTTCCTTCGAATTAATGTCGAACATTAATATTGTTAAATTAACGGTAAAAAAAATAAAACAAAGGTGACAATGATTTAACGATAAAAATATAGCCGATAACGGTATAACTTACTAATACACGATGACAGTAATCGTAAAACGCTGGGCGCGATGTACTTATATTACACAGTCGAAAGAAAAAGAATAAAAAATACGGACCTAGTTCAATAAAAAAAAAATGTGATGATACTCGCCGTATAAAAGACAATTAAAAGCGGTTTTAGTTCGGGGGGATCAAACGAAAAATAAAAATAAAATACACACCGAGTGCTCTGAATCGTATAAAAGCAATATGCACTCGCATACACGAGGGTGTGTGTTATGCGCGAAGGTTGATACCAAACGCAAAGGTCACGTCTCAATTAGGCGTTTATATACGCGGGCTAACGAAGCAATCGACGTAATTGTTGTTAAACGCGAAACGGTCGGGGTTTTGTGCCGAGAAACCGACTACTGCGCGACTTTTGGGACAACTATAGGAGTATCCGTCGCTGTAAGCGGAGGAACTGCATAGCTCGGGGCTCGATTTTTGGCCCTATGTTTGATGCACTGATTGTACACTGAAAAAAACACAGCCATTTTAACTGAACTCGCACCAGTAATCCGTCATTGTACGAAGACTCGCCAAGATTACCGTAGAGTTCAGCAGTTTTAAAGAATCAGTTAGGTCGTTTTTGCTGGTGTCCCGCGTAAACGACCAGTTTTACGAGTCGTGACTCGCCAAAACTACCAGTGGCACACCGTTGTTCTTACTGAACAGTCGTTACGGTGGCAGAACGGTTAAAACTACCGGACTTTACAGCAGAAACGACTGTGTTTTTTTTCAGTATAGTGTGAAATTTGTGGTTTTTTCGAAAAGATTATTTCAGGAAGCACAAAATTGGGATTTTTTATTTTGAGTATATAATTGCTCATTTCACAGAAAAAGAAGTGCGAATCCAACTTGAAAAGTCAGAGTAAACAGTAACAATAATTATTATAATGCATATATTGTACGATCGCAAGATTATTTTGTTGAGAATTGTGCACGTGTAAATAACTGTAAGTCCACCGATTCGTCACTGCCCCTTTGATATGGCCTGTCCCGTAATAAAGAAGAATAATATATAAAATAAAATAAAAGTCGTCGCCGATTTTGCCATTTAAAAGAAAACGAATAAAAAAAAGAATGTCTATAGTGAATTACATGAGTATAAACCAATTACTACATCTAATCAAGCACAAATGTTGTGTGGGAGGGATGATCTTTTTGTAATGGAAGAAAAAGCCAACACAATGAAGAGAATTAAACATAAATCGCAAAGTGCGATGATTACATATAACATTTAGGTATATGAAATTAAGTGAAGCACAATTGATTATAAAGTAAAGAAGAGAAAAAAAAGAAAAATATGTAGGTGACATGAACTAACTAAGTAAAGTATGAACTATATATGATTTCATTATATACATATATACATAGTAATGAATTGATTATTAAGTAAGAACTTTTAGTATACATACGTTGATATGTAATAACGCCTTATACCACGAGAAAACATTTTCAAAGACAGGATAGACGTTCAACTTTAAAATTCAATCACTTAAATATAGATAATATATAAATATACAGTACCACAATAATACTATGTAATAGGTGAATAAAAAAATAATCATCCGAGTGATCGAGTTAAATTTCAAAGTTCAAAGTCTATCGTAGTCTTATACGTATATAAAAGATATGAAGAAGAACACAAGAGGCGCTCGCCGAAATCTACTCGCTGTTACAGAAATGGAAATAATTTTATTGTAAATAAATTCTATATATATCTTATAGTCGATGACCGTTCAGTTGTGACACGACAAAAAAAATGGATATCAACCAAAGTATGTTTATTTAACGACGCATTTGTAAGCATAAAACTATGTTTGATGTATCATATATTAAATTACTCATAACAATCAAATACATGCAGTAGTCCACGTTCTTTTATTCACCCTTACAACGTTCCAAAAGTGCAAATTTGAAAATCAAAAGCGACAACCGGAACCGAGAGCCAATATCCCGGCGGGATTTTTAAAAGCGCATAATCGAATGCTTTAGAATCATTGGCAGGTACAGGTTTGACGCGGAAAAACACGTGTAGAACACACAATGGGCGACGAGCATTCGTTAACTGGGAAAGCCCAGCCGACCGCGAAAATTAACTGTGACGCGCGGAATCGAAACGCGAAATTTCCGAGGGAACGAGAGGATGTGTGTACATACCTATATGTATGTGTACAAGGATGTAGTCGCGTGTATCACATGCAAATGACAATGTGTACATGGGGGATGTATTCCGGGTGCGATCGGCCGCAGGAAATTATTGGTTTTAAACATTACCCCGAGCATCGCGTTGGTTTCAACCATTATTTTCAAGTCAACTGTTTATACAAAATGAAAATTTAACTTTCGACCCTCGCTCGAAATTCCCGAAAAGCCCCGATAAATTCCCTCTGAGAGAGAGGACTTAAATTCTCTGATTGGGGTATTCGAAGCGGAATTCCCCGTGCAGTGCAGACATGCGGGCTCGAGTTGGCAGCCCAGTGGTCAAGAGACGAAAATTACAATATACGCCACAGCAGCTTATATAGCCGGGACGAGTCTCTCGTCGAACAGATGTAATGTCGCGCAGTTTGTCCTTTGATGGTCAGGTCGTTTCGAAGCGAGGGATGTTGGATGAGGATCAGACTCGTCGGTATTCGTATGGCTATGCGCGAATAATTTATTTCGGATGAGATTTCGGTGCCAGGCATATCTCTCTGGATGATTATTATGTAAAAATATTATCAAACTCTACTATAATTTGGTAAAATAGAGGTTATTCGGCAGCATTCGAATACGAAATTTATACGTTTCCAACTTGTGTAACGATCTCGAAATTAGAGAAGCAATGCGAGACGATATTTCTAGAGTATCGCATATAATACGCGAGAGAATAATTACCTATATGACGAAGTAATGAGAACTGATGCGCCAGAATTCCTTTGACGTGTAGTTCCGCGACATTATGCTAGTGTCGTGTTGCAGGCTCAAACTTGCATCGTATAATATTAGACACGCGTTATACTCGTTTGCATTCCGTGTGTAAACTCACGACTTAGTTCGAGTTAGGCCCTTATTAGTCAACTTTAATTACTTGCTTATTCTTAAATGATTAATTAGTACATAGAAGTTGACTCTCAACGCTCGCTACGAAAGGCCAATATTATTAGAAGTAAAATCGTAAAAATTGTCGGTTCCAACCTATAAATAGGCTTGTATATACGGAAAACAATTTAATCAACAAAACACAGCGATAGCCGTAACGAACTCACCCTTCGACGTCCACTCTGCAACTCTTATTCTTCATATTCTGAAGATCGATGTTTGATGTTTCTTCATCACACAATTCACAATCAAGTCTCTCGTGTAATGTAAGTATACGCAGAAAGAAACTGGAATTCTCACACTGAACCATATTACTTAACAAACTTTAAACTACTTTTATACTCGCAGCAAACATTTTTAAACAAAAGAAACGTCATTTACCAACATCCTCGAGAACATCATCTCACCTCAGCCCACAACTTACCGGCACCGCGATATTGCCGGGCGCTCGTCGTTGACGCCGTTCGAGACAGGCACTTTAGTTCCACCTCGTGTGCGGTAGATGGCGCGTAATACGCATTTTCAAACCGATCGCGCGGGTTTACACTTCATATAGTCGAATCATAGCTGAATGAGACAAGTACATTAATAAGGATACTTAGATCAGAATAAAGAAAACGAAAGATCTTTTAGGATCAGACTTGTTATTGCATTTTTATTCTGAGATTCATAAAATATTTACAGAGCACTTATTTATCGCTATGTTATAAAGGTAACTTACATAGTTGTATAAAATTATTAAAAACAGCCTGCTATTTTGTGCATACACCAGCCTTTTCTACTCTAAGTTAGTTCTAATAATTTATATTTTTGATCAAAATGTATACACGTTTTTTCGCCAATCGTATTATACAATGTCAAAAAAGATATGCGAGGTTTAGTTGATTTATTTGCACCATCATTGGAGTATGCCACTTGTAATATCATGGAAACCATAAATTTGTTTTTTTCTTGATGTAACATATCAATGACCAAATAAGCTTGTTTTTCATATTCTTTCAATACAGTCTTGTATTCATTTTCTAGCTGTGAAAGTCCTTGCATCAATAGTTCTTTATTTCGGGAATATTTGGCCTTAATGATGAGAGCAGTTTCTTTGTTTCGAAACATTAAATCACAGAGTTTAGTTGTGCCTTGACTATTATTAACTGAAACGTTAGATTTAACGCCGTTAGACGATATTTGCCGTAGCAAATGATATAATTCCAAGCTTAAAGTGGCTTCATAGTCGGGTTGATTGACTTCTGCCCATTTCGTAATAAATAAATCCAAAGATTTTAGAAAATAGTAAGCATAACTTTCCATGGTATCGTTACCATTTTCCTTTTCTTTAAAATTAAGAAAGTCATTCGCATGTCTCAGAAATCTTGATTCTATATCGAATTCGCTATTTGAATCTATAACCATTGTTTTGTAAAATTCAATATATCTATTTTTAATGGATTCTGTTAGAAATCCAATTTTATAGTCTTCCCAGTAAATCAAATCAGAATTGTACAGCTGACGATAAAATGAGGTAACGCTATCATTTTCATTCAGAATTGGCCTGCTGTACTTCACCATAAGTTCATCGCTGTTTATTATTTTATACAGTGCCTTCCTTTGGGTTTGATTTTGCGGTTTGACTAGTGTTATCTGACGCTTGAAATCATAATGCACTTTTTTATCAGGCATTACATATTTCTGGATTTTATCATCATCTTTAAATTTGAGACTTGCTAAAGTTGGTGCATAATCGCTAAGTCTCTCTGTCTTCAAATGTGGCTGTTTTACAAAAGTAGAGAATATTATTAGAGAATCTATTTCAGATGCTGCATGGATGATATCTTCAGATTTTTGTATTTCTAAAATATTACTTTCCAAATGAATTGCTATTATTTTTTTACGAAACCTATCTGCTCTCAATTCATCCAAATTTTTGGAAAGATTCCATGTTACCGCTCCCAAGTCTGGAAAAATACCTGTATGTGTGCCTATATCCCTATCAGCGATATGAACACATACATATTTAAATATCTCAAGCCTTGTTGTGATATTGTCAAGGTAAGACTTTAGCACCTGAAATACCAAACATTTATTATTGCAAACTAGACCGCCGCAAAATGTTATATATGGCTTATATTCGACTAGTATTAGAGAGTTTGTAAATATAAATAACTTACCACTGTTGCCATTTTATAATCAATGTCAATTCCATCTTTAGATTTCACATTTGGTATATTGGCATCAACAGTCTCATCAATCAGTAATTCCTGGATTCCTTCTTTAGCTAGATCATACTCTGGATAGCTTCTTTTTTGAAATTCTCTCTGAAAGAATGTATGTAAATTTATACATACAATTAAACCGTAATAATTGTAACTTTTGTACTTACATTTAACCGATCCAAACAAGGCTGTAGTTCTTCGATACTTTCAATATTAACAATATTAACTTTCAGATCCAACACTTCGTTGAGAAAAGCCTGTACAGAATATAGCTTAGATGCATCCCTTGTTTTAAAATTACTAAAACGTAATCCATTCCTTTCAATGACATCCCTCTACAAAGACAGTAACGAAATCAATTAAAAATATCTTATAAGCCATGAATAAAATAAAGACAAATATAGCCTAAATAAAGTTTACCAAAATACTAGCGTCTGTGATTTCTGACATTGTTTCGGTTATGTGATTAAATGGTTCAGCAATATCTTTTATTTCGGTCTTTGGACGTCGTATATCACACTGGTCTCTCCAGCCTCCATTATAGTACACAATAATAGAAGGCCAGATCCCGGGGTTTCGTGAGTTAATTCAAAGGGCGCCGGTGGCACGTCAAAATAGTTTTTCAAAACGACAACCACAACACCACCACCAGCCAGCCACCAGCCGCACATCCATTCTCCCAACAGATGTCGCCAGCAGTCCCAAAACCCCATTCCACATATATCCACTTAACCTACCTATCGACCGGTCAGCATCTAGCTTTAGCGTAGCGCGTTATTTCGCGAGAATCGACCAATCGACGACGTTGAGCCAACGGACCGCGAATTGTTCTCTCCTCTCGCTCTCGCATAGAGAGGGTTAATGACTCATAACTAATGAGGGAGGAGTCGTCGGTCTGTATTCCCGTGTTGTACATACATATACACATACGTGATTCTTGCGGAGGAGGCGACGCTGCTGCTGCTACTGTCTTTTTATTTCATCCGTTACACAAAAAATCCATTCCTGAACTGACTACGGCAGCGTCTAGTCGAGGATTAACTCGCCTTTTTGGAGCTCCTCGCGTAAGTATTTTCGTGCTTTCCTGTTGGGAGGATTATTATTAGACGATGCTTTTTGGGAGATCGTTATCTCGACTGATTGATATGGTGCGCTGGATTACGCATAGCAGTGACTTTTCCGGGAAAAAATTGTTTGGATGGTTGGTCATTTTTTGTACTTATATAAAAAAGAGTTTGAATCGGGTGATTTGAAAATAAAAGACTCGTCCGAGCGATTTTTTGAGAATTTCAAGGATTTATGCGTGGACCACAATAGGAGGGAAACATGGCGCGCCCTTATAGACCAAATAAGCCAAAGAATTGCTCCGATTTTTTTTTTCGAACTGTTAAAAAATTTTATTTGTCGGACTAGACATTTTTTTTAACCCTAGATTTTCTTACTTATAAAGGATATTTTCGAGGTTACTGGAATTACGTGCGCCCGTCGGACTTTTTTATTTAGTAAAAAAACAGATGGTCTTGTACTAGAAATAATTGAATTGTCTTTACAGGTTACATTGGATCATAAATGCAGTTGAACGCATAGGACACCTCAGCACAGTTGAATGTTCAGAAAGAGAAGCAGCGAACAATGATTCCAGGTGCTAACTCCAGTAGATAGTCATTTTTATAAGCGAGGTGGTAAGCCACATGTGCACAAGTCAGCATTATACTTTCTACCGATATAGTTCTTTTTATTACCTATGACCCTGCAATTTGTGAAATTGCCTCTTAAGATTTTTGATATCACTTATACCTTACAAAACAAATCTGTCGTCAAAGCGCAGTCTCAGATGCAAAGGATTTAATCGTTTACTCATCAGTATTTCAAAAGTGTATTAGAAAACTTGGCTAATAAGTCTACTATTCCATAAGCATAAGGATTTTAGAAAGAATTGGTGCTTCTAAGCATCATCTTTTTACAGTTATATATATATATATATCTAAAGCTCAAAGTAATCAGAATGTCGTTGAGTGCAAGCGCAGAAAATCTGCCCACTGAGAACCAGATCAGTGGTAGTGACACCAACATGTGCTTAGAACTTGCTTTAGAGGGTGAGCGTCTCTGCAAAGCAGGAGATTGCAGAGCTGGAGTAGCCTTTTTCCAGGCAGCCATACAAGCTGGTACAGATGATCTGCGAACTCTAAGTGCCATTTACAGCCAGCTAGGAAATGCTTACTTTTATCTTGGTGACTATGTGATGGCTATGCAGTACCACAAGCATGACTTGACTCTTGCAAGATCCATGGGAGACAAGCTAGGGGAGGCAAAATCCAGCGGTAACCTGGGAAATACGCTGAAGGTAATGGGCAAATTCGACGAAGCGATGATCTGCTGCAAACGTCACCTCGAGATATCCAGAGAAATAGGTGACAAGCTTAGCGAGGGCAGAGCACTGTACAACTTGGGAAACGTGTATCACGCCAAAGGAAAACAAAACGGCCGAGTCGGACACCAGGGCCCTGGTGAATACTCCGAGGAAGTCAAGGAATGCTTGCAGCAAGCCGTCAACTATTACCAAGAGAATCTGGAGTTGATGAAGGAACTAAGTGACTCCGCAGCTCAGGGTAGAGCGTGTGGAAACTTGGGTAACACCTACTATCTACTCGGCGACTTCCAGAAGGCCATCTTCTACCACAACGAGAGACTGAAAATAGCCCGGGAATTCGGAGAAAAAGCAGCCGAGAGAAGGGCCAATAGTAATCTTGGAAATTCACACATCTTCCTCGGCGAGTTCGAGAAAGCCGCTCAGCACTACAGACGCACACTGGTGCTCGCACAAGAGCTCGGAGATCAGGCATTCGAGGCTCAAGCCTGCTACTCTCTGGGAAACACCTACACTCTGCTCCGAGATTATTCGGCAGCAGTCGAGTACCACTTGCGACATCTCCTGATAGCCCAGCAGCTGAAGGACAGAGTCGGGGAGGGTCGAGCCTGTTGGTCTCTGGGCAACGCTTACTCCGCTATGGGCAATCACGAGCAGGCTCTCTATTACGCCAAACTGCATCTGCAGATCTCCAAGGAACTGGGCGACAGCATGGGCCAGGCTACCGCTCAGATGAACGTCGCCGACCTCCAGAAGATGTTGGGCATCGAGAAGACCGACGACGACAAGAAGAATCTCCTGAACACCGCGTCCGCCAACATCGTAGCTTCTTCCCCTGGCAGATATAGACTTCGCAGACAGAGCATGGACAACCTCGACCTCATCAAGCTCACTCCCGACGGCAAGTCCAAGGAGCCCGAGGAGCCGTTCCGCGCCAGAGCCGGTATGGCTCCACAGCCATCTCAGAAGGAAGAAGAGGACGAGGAGAACTTCTTCGAGCTGCTCTCGCGCTTCCAGTCCGGCAGGATGGACGATCAACGCTGCGCCCTGCGCACAAACCAGAAGAAAAACAACAACGCGCTCAACCAGAACAAGGCGAGCAATAAAGACAAGGACGAGGAGGACCTGATGCAACTGATCGCTGGGATGCAGAGCAAACGCATGGACGAGCAGCGAGTGACTCTGCCCTACCTGCCGGGGCTCAACACCACGAAGAACAAGACGCCGGTCGACTCGTCTAGCCAGTCGCTGGTTGACGACGACTCGTTCCTCGAGATGCTCGCCAGGTGCCAGAGCTCCAGGCTCGAGGATCAGCGCAGCTCACTGCCAAACTGCCCTATACTCAAGGACGACGAGCAGGAGAACAACGAGAACGCAGCGTCCGGGGCTACCGTTCCGGAGGAGGATCTGTTCGCGCTGATTCAGAGGCTCCAGGCTGGGCGGATGGAGGACCAGCGTGCCAAAGGCCCGAACAAGACATAAACTGCTACGACGTCGATGTATATGTGTATATTTCTGTACATAACTTTAGGCTTTCTTTTACAATCTATATATGAGCGCCACATTGTATTTTCGTTCTCTTACTCGATGAGTTATCTTGCGACTTCCAGATTAGGATCGTGTTTTGAAAATTATCGTAAAGATGTGTAACGTACATTCACTTGGTCCATCGAAAACGACTGATTCAAGTGCTATAGTAGGAATCTCGTAGAAAGTAAATTCAGATTGTGATATCGAGGCTGTTAGCACAATAGCAAGCCCCTTGAGAATTCAGAAAGAAAATTATTACCATCGCATTGTGTATTCGTCGATACTTTTTAACAGATCTACCGCATGGTTCTCGTTTACTTTTTAACCGTGGGCGTTCTTTTTTTATACTTCTACTATATATTATACTTAAATTATGAATATTTTGATACCTTTTATTATTTTTTTAACCGTAGATATTTTATATGCTAGCCGTTAAGGTATATTTTATTCCATCAGTTTTAATCCATCAGCTATCCGATAAGCGCTAATCGCGTTGTCTATGTGTCGATGGCTTGTAACAATGTAACGTTCTTGTTAGAGACTCGCAGCTCGAGACTTCGTTATTTTGTACTATATGACTATTATACACGTGTACCCGAAATAGTATTCGTAAATTTTATTCCCTCTCTCGCGGAGTATAGAAAGCCATTGCTTTTACGTTATTAAAGTTTTAGATGAAATTTATGAGAAATCTTGTAGGGCAGCTTTTAGGAGCTTGACTTAGGCCGTAGAAGCTCAGCGCCGGCGTGTAATACGATGAAAGCTTGCAGCAGATCCGTGTAAATAATCTCAGATATAGTGTCCTGTAAATAGTATTAAAAAACAAGCAGGAAAAAATATGATCAAAATATGCCCTCTAGAAATGAAAGATTATATTATATGCATAGAGTATCCACGTTATTATTATTATTATATCATATTCTATAACTATCTATACCGCCTGCGTCAACAGCAAGGAACAAAATCATGTAACAGCGTCAGCTTCTCTCATCGTTCGGCCTATAGAATAGATTGACGACCGAATAAAGCGACGAGACGAAAGTGTGAACCGTCGTCGAAACTATGTATTATCGATCTTCATCACATAGAGAGAGCGAAGTAGCCAGGGACACAATTCAGAGTTTGTATAGACACACACACACAAACGTATATATACATATATTGTTATAGTCGAGTGTGTATATCAAAGAGGCTCGCTGCGTGGAAGAGGAAATAAAAATTGTTAAAAACTCTCTCTTTTTTTCCTTCCTTTTTCAACGCAGAGAGCAGCCTTTGAGAGAGCCGGCGTACACAATGGAGCCCCCCACTCGTTCTCTCTATTTTTAATCGAATATAATTTCTCGAGTATATGGTCGACGCTTGTATTCCTCCCTTTTCGTGCGTATAGGGCGTGTAGGCTTTAATGCGTGTGTAGATTGTTAGCTACTTATCGCGCGACGGGAATAAATATAGCCGCTTCGCACGAAGGAACGCATAATATTGTATTTATACTGAGAATATGACAGTTTATTAAAGTGTCGATTTTTATTTAACTCACACAGATGGAATTTTGTTATTTGCGAAACTCTGCTCGTTCCTACGATCCTTTTAATTGAAAACAAAATTACTGTACCGTATCTTTATTGTATGTATGATTCACATGTTTGACTGTTTCATGCTTGTGTCTTTTGCTTCTGCCTCTGACGCATTTGCGAGAGAACCTCTTGGGATCTGTACGACCAGTCGATGAAGAATATGTCGGTTTTCAGCAAACAGGACAGCAGGTGCCTCGCGATTTCGCCGTTGTTCGAACCGCCTAAAAACGAATACGATCGATAGAAAAATAATCACAGTTATGCATTTCAATCGAGATAATACGTACCGCTGCTGAGCACGCAATCCTCGGCATACTCCTTCTTACGGCCGTCGTCCAAAATTAAGTAGTATCGATGTTTATCTTTGTTCACCGTGTCGTCGTCGTTGACCTACGGCAATGTTTTTGTTCAAAGCGTTGCATGTCGGTAATTGGTTTAAATGTCATTGTAATACTCACTATGCGATGTTTTTTCAATAAGCAAAGTGCAAATTTGTCGAGGCTACCGTCTTCGGGCAGTGTTTTTGTGCGTCTGACATGATCGATGCTGACTAAATTGAAAAATCGATGAAATGCTCGAATTGGCCAAAATATTTATTATCGTCGGAGCCACGTTGTTTTGATTTATACTTACGTAACGTATTTCCTGTTTCCCGGAGACAGGCATCTTCCCTCTCTAGCAATTTTTCTTTCAGTTTTGGCCCGAATAGAGCCTAAAAGTATTTTTATCTTGATAACATTCGATTTATCAAAAAAACAAACATTTTTTACTCACGTTAGCGGCAGTTAAACAAAGCGCAAAAACACAAAATACGAAAAGCTTCATTTTCGATTAAAATGCATACTGAAACTTCGAGAAATTCGTCATTTAATCGCGACTCGAGAAGAACTGAACTTTAAAAAGTGTGTCGAGCTGCTCTTTAGGAGGCGATAGTTTTTTTGTCGAACGATAGCAGAAACTTGGGCGACGTACATGCTCTCATCCCATACGAGACTTTGTATATATATGCAATATTTATCTCGTCTCCCCTATCCAGGGTCGACAACTGGGAAAGTCCATCGAAGGTCGAATGTTGACGAGAACTTCGTACAAAATTGATATTATGTAGTTTTTGCAAAACAAAAAAATAATTAGATAGATGTAAGGATTATTTTGCGATTCACTCAGTGCAAAGCTCAACGTGACATGGATCGTCCAATTAGCAAAGTCGTTAACTCGGTGTTTTTTTCTTTTAATCCTATTAGCAGTCACGAACTCGTTATTATGTCCGGAAGAATGTATACCATCAAATTTAAGTTTATCCACCATAATTGTCCTAAACGCTCTGTACATAATGATAAAAATGCTAATCAGTTAAATTAGATTGTATATTATCGTTGGCTACACACATAATCGCAAATATTACAAAACCTGTTGTTACACAAATGCCAGAAATTATTTTAAAAACGCGTTTTTAGCTCCGAAAGGTCAGGCGCTTTCATGTGCTCCAATGTAAGGATCAATGATGAGCACGTGCGACTTTAAGAAGCAGGTCATGTCTCTGCTGGCAGTCTCTCGTCCGTGACACTGCCGGCTGCAAAATAATTACGTTTCGTCACGAATTCTCACATGTTTACTCGCTATTTTTCTTTCTATCTGCAATAGATCTCGCTTCGGTTTTTACACTTTTCGACGGTTTCGAGCATAGACGAATTATCGAAGATGAGATGGCACGAGTTGACGTCTTCGTTTATTGATCCATAGTCCGACATGTGCAGTTTTTTATTTGCGCATGTTTTGACAAGAAGCAAAAATTTTCTGTTTAAAGTGTCATTGACGATGTTACCAGTTGAAGCTTGAAACAATATGTCAGTGTTTGTTCGGAAATTAAATGTCAACTATTCTCCGGATTGTTTGATTGTTTGAAGAAGGCGGAGGAGCTTGTTATCTTTGACAATGTCGACGTTGCATATTTTAAATTTTAGTGTATTTTGGTATATGCACTCCCGACCTCCAATATCCACCAGGCAAGGTCAACACGCCCGCTTACCCTAATTTCAAGCTGCTTGCCACCACCATATCGGCAGAGGAGAGGAAGCCGAATAACAGGTGCTCTAATATAGAGGAGACAAAATCGATTCGGTCTACCTCAAGACGCGCTATTGTTACATGTTGTTTTCAAGTCCTGCTTACAGCTGAATAGTAACATTTCCCACTATGAAATTCCTATACTAGAATGAAACTTCCTTCCACGCTATTTCCTCGAATATCCTAAAAACATTAACCCCCGCTTCCGTATATATGTATATAGCACCACGATCGGAGCGTCAGGTGATTTTCCAACGGCTTTCGCGGGCACTAGCCCCGTTGCTTGGCAACGGCCAATCAGCGCGCGTCTTCGCTCCCCCCATTACCGTTGAGCCTCGAGGAGGCCTAAGGCCCGCGAGCAAAACAGTGCGCGGTATTTGGCGTGGGCGAAGCGTGTTTTGGAATGCTGTCAAGACAACGACTACTTTTGCATGGATTTTGGATTAAAAGGACGATTTTTTGGTGTTGTGAAATTTGTTTTTGAACTGACTATACGTCGGCATCCAGTTGGGAGGAAGATTGCTTTTTTGGAAGTCGTTCGTTGAGTGTAAGTACAGTATTTAAAGTTTTTTAAATAACTGCTCGTTCTTTTTTACTGTTTCGAAATTTGTTTTCTTTCTCAAGGTTTTTTATACACAACCGTCGTTTAAAAGCTTATGTATTTAATCATTTTTAATAATTTTCTTGTGAATACGTGAACAGAACCGAAGTGTCCTATATGCGGCCTATAAGTAGCTGTCACAAACATCTGTTGCCTACACCGTCGTCGTCTTCTTACACACGCGCGATTATATTGACTCCCTCGGCCTTGCAGACTTCTATGCTATAACTGCAGAAGATTCTCGCCCCCCCCCCCCCTCTCTCTCTCTCTCTCTTTCTCGCGGCCCTGCTATGCATTTATTTCCTTCGGGATCTATGTTTTACTCACTCCCTTTCTGTCTCGCACTCGCGTTGCTATGACTTTTCAAAAATTAGGTATAAGCACAACTGTGTAACTTATCACTTGATTTCAGCTCAGAGTAATGAAGATGTCGTCGACTGTTGGCGTAAAAAACGTTCCTACCGAGAACCAGACGAGCTGTAGCGACACCAACATGTGCTTAGAACTAGCTCTAGAGGGCGAACGTCTCTGCGAAGCGGGAAAACCTGGAGCTGGAGTAGCCTTTTTCCAGGCGGCCTTACAAGCCGGTACCGACGACCTGCAAATTCTCAGCGACATCTACAGTCAACTGGGAAACGCTTACTTTAATCTTGGCGACTACGCGATGGCCATGAAGTTCCACAAGCGCGACCTGGCCCTCGCGAGGTTCATGGAAGACAGGCTCGGGGAGGCAGAGTCCAGTGGAAACCTGGGAATCACGCTGAAGGCCATGGGCCAATTCGACGAAGCAATGATCTGCTGTAAACGTCACCTCGAGATATCCAGAGAAATAGGTGACAAGCCGAGTGAGGGCAGAGCCCTCTACAACCTGGGAAACGTGTATCTCGCCAGAGGACAAAAAAGCAGCCGAGCTGGACACCAGGGCACTGAAGAAGTCAAGGAGTGCTTGCAGCAAGCCGCCAACAACTACCAAGAGAACCTGGAATTGATGAAGGAATTGGGTGACTCCGCAGCTCAAGGTAGAGCCTGTGGAAACCTGGGAAACACCTATTATCTGCTGGGTGACTTCCAGAAGGCCATCAGCTGCTACAAGGAGAGATTGAAAATCGCCCGACAATTCGGCGATAAGACAGCTGAGAGACGGACCAGCAACAAACTCGGAAACTCCCACGTTTCCCTCGGCGAGTTCGAGAAAGCAGCTCAGCACTACAGGCGCACACTGATGCTCGCGCAAGAGCTCGGAGATCAGGCGTTCGAGGCTCAGGCCTGCTACTCTCTGGGAAACACCTACGTTCAGCTCCAGAATTATTCGGCAGCCATCGAATACTACTTGCGACATCTCCTGATAGCCCAGCAGCTGAAGGATAGGGTCGGCGAGGGTCGAGGCTGCTGGTTCCTGACCGAAGCTTACTCTGCTGTAAGCAATTACGAGCAATCTCTTTACTACGCCAAACTGCATCTTCAGATCTCCAGCGAATTGGGCGACAGTATGGGCGAAGCTACCGCTCAGATGAACGTATCGAATCTCCAGAAAATGCTGGGCATCGAGAAGATCGACGACGAGAAGGAAAACGTCCTGAACACTGTTTCCGACGATACCTCAGGCTCATCAGGTTCTTCCTCCAGAACGTACAGACTCCGCAGGGAGAGTATGGAAAATCTTGACCTAATGAAGCTTACGCCAGATGGTAAGGCTAAGGTACCTGAACAGCCGTTGCGCCTCAGAGCCGGCAAGACCCCCCAGATGTCTCAGAAGGCGAAGAATAGCCGAAGAATTAATGATCAGATGAAGAAAAAAAGCTCGCTCAACCAGAACAAGGCAGGTAATAAGGACAAGGACGAGGAGGATCTGATGCAACTGATCGCTGGGATGCAGAGCAAACGCATGGACGAACAACGAGTAGCTCTGCCCTACCTGCCTGGGCTCAACACTACGAAGAGAAAGACGCCGGTCGAATCGTCCAACCAGTCCCTGGTCGAAGAAGACTCGTTCTTCGAGAAGCTCGTCAGGTGCCAGAGCTACAGGCTCGAAGATCAGCGCAGCACACTGCCAAACTGCCCTAGACTCAAGGATGATGACCAGGAGAACAACGAGAACGCAGCGTCCGGGGCTACCATTCCGGAGGAGGATCTGTTCGCGCTGATTCAGAGGCTCCAGGCTGGACGGATGGAGGACCAGCGCGCCAAAGGCCCGGACGAGCTGCAGCGTCATAGATAGCCTTTAGGCTTCTGTTCGTAATGAAATTAAAATCTCTTTTTTGTCTTCCATTTTCAACGCAGAGCAGCCTTTGAGAGACAGTGTACACATTAGAGCCCCCTCGTTCTCTCTAATTTTAATCGAATAATTTATCGTGCATCGATGGCGCTTTTCTCCCCCTTTTCATGGGCGTGTATAGACTTTGATGCGTGTGCAGATTGATATACCTACTTATCGAGCGACGGAAATAAATAGCTGCTCTGCGCCATGAAACGCATATTGCTTGTATTTACACTGAGAATGAGAGGTTTTCAATTTTTTTTAATTTAAAGAATTCTAAATGATAAGTTTGAATTGAATTGAATTGATCAAAAATATCTTTATTTAAGACTCATATATAAAATAAGCTGGAAATCGTCTTGTAATCGCGCCTCGAACAACTGATATTAAAAAGTATATCGGGCTATGTATATAAATATAGGAGATTTAGTTTTATCGAACGATAGTATGAAAACTTAAGCAGCATATTGTTTCGTCTTACACAAGTATCTCTCAGCAACAGTTATCTCGTCTGATGTAATACATAAGAATCGACAACTGGGAAAGACCATCGCATGGAATAGACGTATACGCAGTTTTTAATTTGATGTAACATGCGGATATGTCAATCAACTCAATTTCGTCGATGTTTAATTATTTAAAAGCGAAATAAATTGTAAACTTAATGATAACAAATAAATATAATTGAGAGTTTTATTATATTTCTTTATCTGAAACTACGTATAATTTTTCTCAGTTTCAAATGGAAATTAAATCTCAAGATAATAGTAAATTAAATAGTGTTCCTCGAAAAAAAACTTCAAAATGCAAAAAAACACATTTACGTTTTTTTTCCCATGTTCAGCTCCAAAACTTAAGCTCGTTTATGCACTCCGATGTAAGGATCAAGGACGAACACGTCCGAGTTTAGGAAGCAGGTCATGATTTTGCTGGCCGTCTCGTCCACGTCACTGCCGGCTGCAAAATTATCACGTTTCGTCACGAATTCTCACATGGTTACTCGCTATTTTTCTTTTTATCTGCGACACATATACTCACTTCGCTTTTTACACTTTTCGGCGGTTTCGAACATCGCTGGATTGTCGGAGATGAGATGGTACGAGTAGACGTCTTCGTTTATCTTTCCGTCGTCAGACATCTGTAATTTTTTTATCATAAAAAATATGTAGATTATTTATTGCTTAAAGTGTCATTGACGATGTTGACGGTTACGAGTGTGTCGAAAGGTTGAAACAACATCAGTATTTGGTCGAAAAAGAAAAATCAACTAACTCCGGAGTATTTGATTGTTTGAACAAGCCGGAGCCTTATCCTTGGCAATGTCGAGATTGTATAATCGTAATTTAGTTTTTATTACTTACGACGTTGAATTTCTTCAGCATACAGGCTGCGAATTTCGCCATATTCTCGTCGTTGTGTATCACTCGATCGAGATGGGCTTGTTCGACGGTACCTTTTGATGCACAAAAGTATGTTTTTAATTGTATTTTTTAATCGAGTTTGAAAATTTCAAAAAGTTGACACTTACTCCGAGTAACACCGCTTTCCCTGACGCAATCGTCCTGGTCCCTTTGTAGGCTCAGGATGGCTTCGTGAGAAAGCAAACCCTTCAAAATTAATTTATTCAGTTTAGAAATACGTTTTCCTCTATATTTTTTGATAATAATTGTTCTATAACTTCTGAATTATAGATATCGAATCTCATTTATTTATTTCTGGTTCACGATTATACTCACAATAGCAGAAGACGAGCAGAAGATAACAAGAACACAGCTGATGAAAAACTTCATTTTTCAGATGATCAAAACAAGCCTCAGGGGTTTATGGTAATGGAGTCTATTTTATCACTGGCGGATGAAGCAGAATACGTCGCATTTATAAGCGTAACTTCTGTTTTTGTTTAGAAAGTGAAAGTGGGGATACGGGATGATAGCGGCATACAATAATAATTCGGCACTTTATCTGACTAATCTCAATATTGCGGAATATATAACTTACAAAGTTTTGATTTATCGGACTCACTAATATATGTGTAACACATTTGTTATGATTTTGCCTTTTTGGAAATCATGGATTTAATTAAGTTCGGTCGACAATTATTGAAAAAAATGATATTCTTATTTTTATTTCTCAGTTTATTACACAATTTTCATTTTTAAAATAACTGTTTAGTAGACTAATTTATTAATATTAAAATCGTTCGGGACGCACGCATACACAAACTTCTTATCAGGGGGTGGGGCATGACGATCAGGAGCGAAAAATATTAACATATTAAAAATTCATAATTTTTCTTGCGGTTTCGCCGGCGTCTTTACCCGCTATGAAAATAAAAATTAAAGATAAAAAAAAATATTATTAAGTATATTTTTGGTAAAATATTGTTATTTTTTGGTAATAAATTGTCACAATTATATTTGTCACACGTGCGGAAATTCCGATTTGACACGTCTGTGTAGATCCCTATAACGCATTTACGTGTCGGTGATATTTCATCAACCTTTATGGAAATACGTACTGGATGATGTATTTTGGCGTACAATAATAGATCAGAACTTTAAATAGAATATAACTAACAAAGTTTTCTGATGTTTGTTCCAACTTTTTATTCTTATCTCTTATAGTTTACATATGTTTTCTTTTTTTTAAACATTAATATCCCTGGTAGAAGTTCGAATTGTAAAACTGCTTAGTAGTAGACTAAACACTTTTTAGGACCCACTGACAATTCGACTTTTCATCTTTAGCAGGGGGTGGGAGGCGGATGAGTACTGTAAGGCAGCAACGAGTCCCCATCTTCGGCAAAACAATTCATAATTTTTCTCGCGGTTTCACCAGCGTCTTTACCAACTGCAAAACAAATTGAAAATGAATAAAATTAAAAACAACTTCTTGAAATACTTTGCTTTTAGTAAAATACTCACTCTTGGCCTTGCATCTTTCGGATATTCGGTATACATCCGGATTGTCGCTGAATATTGTGTACGAGTCATGATCTTGGTTGACTGAGCCATCCTTATGCAACTGTTAAACAAAAAACGTTTTTTTTCTCGTAAATCTGTATTTTGCGAACTATGAATGGAAAATATGAAACTTACAATATTGTACTTCTTGAGCATACAAATTGCGAATGTGTCTAACAACCCGTCATTGGGAATTATCCTAGCTCTATCAGCAGCTGCAACGAGGGCTAATAAAAAAAAACAACACTTTTATGAGATAACAGAAAAATATGTATTTTTTTTTACAAATTAACATCGCACTTACAAGTATCAGCTCCACTTTCTATCATGCAGTCACGTTGGTATTCGTATAAATAATCGCGGACTCTCGCTTCAAGCAAGGCCTTTGAATAAAAATTATAAGAAAAAATGCATAGAATCTAGTAATTTATTTATAGGTTTAAGAAAAGATGATTAACTTACGAAAGCAGCCGACGAACACAGCAAGATAACGCAAAGCGCGTAAAATTTCATTTTGACGATAGTCGTGTGCCTCTTCGGTAATCGAGCTTACGCGAATCACTGGCTTAAAATTAAAATGTTCGGCGCTTATATAATATTTGCGTTTTTATGTGTGGAGAGAAAAAAAGAGAGCATTTCACACACTATACTTCCATTCGGCATAAGTGGAAGTGACACTATCTAAACACGTGTTGCATAATTAAAAGGAAATACACAGTTTCGCTTTATTCGTTTGTTTTATGATTCGATCACTCCAGTGTAAATATATGAGCGTTTAATTATAATATTGCCGTATAATGTGCATTTAAGTAGTTAGAAGATAAAAGGTAAAAAAATGTTTGTACTAAAAATTAATTTATTCTGAATCATATCGATGAATATAACATTGTCACTCAATGGGAATTATGATTTTATTCGCTGATATCAACTTGTTGTTATATCACTTGTTTCGTGGATCACCTCCTCGCGGACTTGTGTCTCAATGCAGTGTTTATTTACAATTTTAGTTAAAAGTCAGTTGCGCGTCTGAGGGTAACGAAATGACCAGTTGATCTGCTTGGAGATAACAGTTCAAAATTGTCCTCGCGGTATCTCCGGCATCAACTCCAACTATGGATAAAGAACATCAAAACGTAGTGTTAAAAATATTTCATCTTTTTTTTGTATTCAGTAATGATGTGCGTTCATAATATAATGATATTAAAACTTACCATGAGTTCTGCATTTCTCGGAAATTACCTTTGTAATATCCGGTGTGTTAGTCGGAACAAGGTATGATCCAATGTCGGGATTTACCTTTCCATCTTTGCTCATCTGAACAAAATCATTTAATATTATAATCAGAGTCGCATAAATTATATTCCATATTTCGCATCAATATAATTAAATACGTACGATATTTAATACTCGTATTACACAAAATGCGAATACATTCATTTCTGGACTTTCGGGAAGATACCTGGCTCGTCTGGAACTTTCGATACTTTCTGTAAATTTGAAACATTACTGATGAGTAAAAAACTAAAAAAAAAAAATATTTTAAAAGTACCTTATTTGAAAATTGAGAGTAATATATACCTTCGCTTAGTCCTGCACTTCGTCCACATGGTTCTTCGTTAGCATGAAGTAAAGCATCCCAAATTGCAGAGGAATAGATACCCTGCATAACATAACAATATAATCATTATTATTATGCTGGTGAAAGTTTTTTTTTTGTATTAAAAGTGAGCGATTCAATATTTAAGTATTAATTCATCATAAATAACAGTATTACATAAAAATAACTTACAAATACAGTGGGTGTGAAGAAAAGTACAGCACAAAGAACGTATATTTTCATATTGACGCAGTAAAGCAAAAGAATCGACTAGACAGAATATGTATTGGCTGATATGTTACGGTCCGACGGTTGCCAATCACTGATGCAGACTTCAGCGTAAACTGAGCTTTTATATACTCGAGTTGTATTGGGAAAGTCCGAATCGCTGATACAAAACATCAGTTTCCGTAATCATTGTAAATATACAAACTTTATTTATTAGATAAGAGGACTTCTTATTTTTTAAATATAAATTGGTATAGCATAAAGATGAATATAGTTATAGAAGTTTTTTTGCACTGAAAATTGAATTTATTATTAAGAATAACTGATTGTTACAGTTGCTACTGTTGTCAATTTTACTAAACAGACACTTTAGGTGTCCAGGCCATAACCAGTTGATTGTTCTCAGTATAACAGTTGAAGATTTTTCTCGCAGTATCTCCGGAATCAGTTCCACCTTCAGACGGGAAGTCGAAAACATTTTCGATATTATCAATAATTTGTTTCATATATTTAGTGGTAATTATTAGCGTTTGTATATAAACTTACCCAGAGTTATGCATTTCTGAGAAATTCTCCAGGTATTATTGGGTACATCGGTCGGTACAGTGTATGACTGAAAATCGGGATTGATGCTTCCATCAGGTCTCATCTGAATAAAAACACATCCATCACATTCGACTGTGTTTATAGTGAATTTAATCTACATATGGTTAGTAAAATACCCACAACATTGTATATTCCCAGCATACACTTCGCGAAGGCATTCATTTCTGGACTTTCGGAAAGTTTCCTAGCTCGTCTGGCATCTTCGATACTTGCTGTTAATTCAAAGCAACATTATGTAATAAATATGAACAAATTATTCTGGATGTTCAGTTTGAAATTCATCAGTTATACCATCGCTTGCTCCGCTATTGAGTTGACACTTTGCTTCATTAGCATGTAAAACATCCCAAATTCCATTAGAAAACAGACCCTTTAAAACGATAGTACAATCGTTACTAATTTCATAAAATTGATTAATAACATTGATGATAACTCACCAATGCTGCTGGTGCGAACAAAAGCACAGCACAAATCACGTATATTTTCATGTTGTTGCGGTAGAGCAAAAAAAAAATCAACTATGTATACCCCTGACTTGTTGCGATCAGACGATTGCTAATCACTAATGACGAATGATGGGCTGTACCGCATACACTAAGCTTTTATAAGTGCGAGTGGGGATCTCCGGATTTCTGACGTTGCAAATCGCTCCATGTATATGTACAATGATTCGTGTAGTGTGTAAATTGTCTGTTTAATTTGTAAAGGATAATTTCGTTATTATCTAAACATGATACTAATTTAGTCTGAGGCGAATGAAATTATAAAATTACATTGTTAAAAATATTCGTACAAATTTTATTAAAAGTTTTTGTGGTAAAAATATCCATAGCACATTTTCCTACAATCTAAACATTTTCTACGTTTTAATTCTCTTGTAAGCAATCACATTGAACCCATAGGCCATCAGGTTGTTGGGCATAGCGTAGCCGATAGTAAAGAACGAGTGTCCAGGTCCACCGGCTACTATTCCAGCGGAAGCCAAGCAGTAGCGACCCACTGGTGTGACTTTAACACTTGTCAATTCATACGGCTCCTTCGAGTTGCCGGAGTAGGTTTTAACGAAGTACGTAGGCCTACCAATTTCCTTTTGGAACGTTTCGGTCAAATTCAGAAATACTACGTCTTCTGGGGCTCTTGAGCCGACATGAAAGCTGAACAAAGGAGTTGCATGGTGGGCGAATGCGAGAAACAGTATCACGACAAAGGGAGACTGCATAGTTGCTATTGCTAAAGAGACGATTTTTTTATTGGATAAAGTAAGCTTCTGTCTTCTGAACCGAGATTACCTTGTTTTGTGCAGTGTTTTACTGTAATACTGGGGTTAATCCAAGAGTCATGCGGACACTGACTGACTCTGATTGCATCTCAATCATCTTACTATATTTGTATATAGTAAACTACAGTTGCGCCCCCTTTCAGTCTATGTACAACTTTACAATCTTCTCGCTTGCAATCAATGTTTTATATTCATCAATGGCTATATATATATATATATATATATATATATATATATATATATATATATATATATATATATATATATATATATATATATATATATATATATATATATATATATATATATATATATAATATATATATATATATATATATATATATATATATATATATATATATATATATATATATATATATATATATATATATATATATATATATATGACAAAACAATACATATTGAAGATTCTACTTATAGAAATTTTTGAGAAAAATTTACTTTTGTCTCGCTTATCATCAGGAGCAAAACGTGGGTCTTTCTAGTATATTACCATACGTGTGACTTAAATGGTTCATTTTTACACGGCGCAGTCTAAGCGAAAGTCAAGAGTATCGTATAAAATTGTATAGCACAGACTGCTAAAATCCGCAAGTCTCGCCGATTCGTGACTAAAGTAGTCCTTATCTGCACCGTGAGGTTAGGCGTGACTTAACAGCGGATTTTAGCCACACTGTGCTATAAAACATATTTCTTACGTATATTTAATAAAGCCGGAAATTTTACTATTACAGAGCATTTGCATTATTCATAACAATCAAGTGCGTAACAAAATATATTTAGTATTCAAGCGGAAACTCGAGGAGTCAAGCCCATCACCAACTGATTATTGTCCAGGTAACAGTTCATTATCATCCTCGCGGTTTCTCCGGCGCTGTTTCCATCTGAAAATTAAAAAATTTCAAATTAATTGTTCCGTTACTCATCAAGTAGTGCTTCGTGTATTACACTTACTTAAAGTTCTACAATGTTCAGAAACTCTCCAGGTATTGTCAGGGCCGTCAGTGATGATTCCGTAAGACCGAACGTCGGGATTAACGGATCCATCTGCAGCCATCTGAATATTTATAAACAGATGATGATGTAAATAACTCGATACTTACATTGTATTATGGTATTTTTGATTAATAACATTGAAGAATGAGTAAAACACTCACGACTTTGTATTTTTGCATCATGCACAAAGCGAACGCGTTCATTTGTGGGCTTTGGGGTAGTTGCCTGGCTCGTCTAGCAGCTTCGATGCTCTCTGTTAAATTATCAAAATTTAAATATTTACTAAAATCGCTTCCAATCCTCATATCGACTCACCATCACTCGCTCCACAATCTGCTTCATAAGCGTGAAAATCATCTTCTATTAACGGAGAAAAGCTAGCCTGTAAATATGCAAGTACGGGACATGCAACAGTGATAATTAATTCGAATAATGGTATTGTCAGTAATAATAACACACTCACAAAAACAGCTGGTGCAAGGAAAAAAACAACGACGCAAATCACGTATATTTTCATGTTTCCGAAACGAAGCAAGTCTAACGACTGCTATGCAGGTCTATTCTGTCCGCGCGATCGCTAATCGCTGAATTACGCCGAGCTTTTGATGTACGTCATTCTAACATTTCTTGAGAAAGTTTTAGCAGTTTATCGTTTCAAAAAATTAAGAATGCTGCACTATAATACGAGTTAATGCAATAAAAAGCGACTTTATGCTTATTAGACATTGATCGAGTCGCAAGGACACGAACTTTTTTGATTTGATACATTTGATAAGTCTACAAATCAAGTCTGAGTTACATGCATACTAATAATAAGGCACCAACAATTCTCCAGCTTTCAAAAAACAGTTTAAGACTTTTCTCGCCTTTTCTTCGATGTTCCGACTTTCTGTAAAATGACAAACGTTCGTGTATTGACTTTATTTATAATAATTAATTATTTTGCTCAATATGCTAACCCATATGTTTGCACCTCGGAGTAAGGTGAAAATACGCTTTTAGAGAATCGATATTTTCAACTCCAAGGGAATAATTATTAAATTCATTAATTGTGCCATCTCGATTCATCTGTAACAAATAATCCGTTTATAGCAGGACTGCGTGTTAATAAATTTTACAAACTTTGAACATACAATTTTGAATCTCTGTAGTATACAGACAGCTAATGCATCCAATTCTCCGGTGTCAGGAACCCTGTTGTGTTGTCTGGCTAATTGAACCATTGCTGTGTATCATAACATGAAACAATATGAATGACTAGATGTTGAGCGAAATAAGAGATATTCAACACTTATAGCGTTGTCAACGAGATTTTCCTTGATACACTCATTTTGATAATACAGGGCGGTATTGTCTTGGTCTTGTAATAAGAAACCCTTTAAAAATTTGTCAACTTCATTAAAATATCGTGTACAGAGCTGAAACTATGTTTACGGTGTATTTTTGCTTACGAATACACAAGGCGAGAACGCAGCAAGCACAAAAAAGATGTAAAATCTCATTTTTACTTAAGATAACAAATAATACGAATAATGGAAAGTTATGCAAACGACCAAACGCAAACTAACGCGAAAAGGAAATGATCTTCATTTCTTAGCACTTGCATACAAAGGAATTACTTCATACTTCAAGCTCATCGATTCGCGATAAGTTAGTCCGTCTATCTGTACTCATAATTCAAACAAACATAATACGAGAATATCTTGTGATTCATGAAGCTGCAGGAGTATCTCTTTTGCACAAGTTTAAAAATTGAATCATCTCATTACAGGAGCTGTTAATTTAAAAACTAATTTTCAGATGCTGCACATTAAAATATATTATTGTGTTTATTTTTCGCTGATTACAACCAAAAAATACAGTATAATAAATCAGAACACTAAGTACAATCTCGACGAGAAAGCGCCAAAACCATTTGATTAGCTCTCAGATAGCAGTTCATGATCATTCTCGCAGTGTTCACAGCGTCTATGCCTCCTAAAAGAAAGAGATATTTCGTACAAATTTCAAAATGAATTATTTCCAAGTATATGATTACAGAAAACATACTTTTGGAAATACATTGTTGAGAAATGCCAGCAGTGGCATTTGGCACATTAGAGATGATACTGTAGGACATAACGTCGGGATTCACAATTCCATTGCTGTCCATCTAAAATTATCAAAATTATGCAAAGTAATATCTTGATTTTGAAAATAACATATGAAGATACTTACCACATTGAATTGTTGAAGCATACACATTGCGAAGGCATTTAGTCGAGCTGTATTAGCCAACATTTTGGTGTTTCTGGCTATTTCGATAGCAGCTTGAATAATTTAAATTTTTATGATATATTTATACTATGTAAAAATCTTAGAATCTTTTCATGGATAGAAAGTTATTAAGCGTATTTTTGGCAAGTTATGACTTACAATGTGTAGCGCCGCTGACCCGAGCGCAGTTCGTTTCATATTCATGCAATGTATCATCTATTGAGGGTAGAAAAGTTCCCTATAAAATTGATCAATAGATATCGATGAATTAAAAAAATTAGGAATATTGGTAAGTAAAATTTTAAAAAGAAACCCACAAGAACTTGTGTTGCGCAGAAAATAAGGCAAATAACATGTAGGGGGATCATGTTGTCGCTTCAAAATTAAAATATCGACTGTCGTGCAACAATGTGTGCAAATAATGAATTAGCCGAGTTGTTTTTTTTACTTGTACAAATTCATGTAGATTTCTATCTCTATTTACATTATATTCATAATTATGTTGAAGAACACGTTAATAGCCACAATTTACTTCATCCTATATGGTATCATTTTTAAATCATCTTTACTTTTAGTAATAATGTGCGATATTTCAAAAACACAAAATTCATCGGAACAATTATCCACATAAAAAACTAAAATTCTCGTAACGTCTGATTATAATTTTGGGATTTTCCCAACGCTATCAGTTATTGCGTTGCATACAGATGGTCTGCTAAAAAGAATTAATAAACTGCACGTGTAATTGATGACAATCAACGTGATGTTCAGAACATATGCCACTTCCTGCTACAAGAAGAAATAGGGAGCCGAAACTTTACGTCGAAGAGATAATCTTTTTTTTTACACATAATATTGTTTATGCACGAATGCAATTATTTACACGTGAAAATAAATAATTAGGCACACAAATAGTTTATTATAGAAAAATTATTCTCTGCCTTGATATACTGTTGGTCGAAAAACCAAACGTTCACCTTACCGACCCACAATAAACTATCAACGGGACTCCGACGGTAACGAAAAAGCTCGCGTCGACAATCGGTAAAAACAAGACCCCCTTCAAAGCACGTCTATACTTACACATAGCCTACGTGCATAACATATTTATATAAAAACTACTCGCCATTACTGCAACAAGGAATGTGAACTTGGAAAGACCGAACTTTATATAATGCAATTTTTTCTGAAATAATCAAGTCTGCATTACATAAAAATGTTCAAATGACCCATCATTACGTACGATTTTAAAAAATAGCATATTAAAATGAAAATTCAATGTCACATCATAAACATTGTGCCCAATGCTCATACTCGCAAACAAATGCTATACGTCTCTCGTGTAAAGACACTGGCTCGACTTTACGATTCACGATTATACGGTATAGTGGTATAATCTTATTTTTAACCCAAATCTATAAATACCGGCAAACATTGTCAATCGAGGATGTATTTCATAGCTCGAAAAAGCAAAAACAGAATAGCCTAGTTGAAATGCAGTTCCAGGAACATCATCGCTATATATCATTCGAAAAAAGCTGTACAAAACAGTGAAAGGTTCGCGATGCTACGCAGTAATTTGCGGAGCAGCAGTAGCACAGTTATCCGCTACATTGTAACAATTTTTCTCCGCTTCTATATTTCGCCGTCTAATTAACCCATTGATGCAGCTGCGAAACGGTAAACTATGTTTCGAAAACATTTTTCTCGAAAAAAAAACCTCAGCTACTCCCATAAGGTTCTTATTTCAGTCTAGCCGAGGATAATAATTTTATTAAAAAACGAAGAAAGTGCAGCGCAGCGCAGGTATAAGATACCCTCATCGGCTCAACAAAACGGCTGTTCGATCGACCTCAAGGCTAATTAGACACGTCGGCTTTTCGACTGCTATATAACAGTCTAAAAGCGGGATCTCGTCGACGTGGAAATTCAAGTCGGTTGCAAATGCCCATGATTATTTGTTGACCTAGAAAACGGCCTTTTTTAACACTTTTTCCTATACGTAGAAACGTTCTCTCGTTTTTTTTTTTTCTCCAAATCGTCGTATTCAATTCCCTGCATAATACACACACACACACAAACACAACTCTCCATTGTGCAGTGCGTGTAAGCGCGCGTATTATACTTTTGTTGTGAATTATTCCGACGGTAATATCGTTTAGCGCTTATGCAATTGGAGAAAGCGTCGGTACATAATTGCGACGACTCATTCATCCTGCGAATGTATACATTTTCCGCACTTCGGCCTAGCAGCCCCGGAAATGCACTCGTGTATGCGATATATGTATATACATAAGACACACAGATTTAACGATGACTCGATGATCCGCCGATGTATCTTCTGGACTGTAATGAACAGAAAAATAGGCAATGATACGTATATGTATACACAGCTCCGTCGGCGCATCGACGGCCAGCACTGCCGCTCGAGGAGTCGTCCCGAGGCTTATATACCCCCCCACACAACGTCTCCGACTTTCATCGACGTGAGCCGACGGCTTGTGGTGGGGGACGAAGCTACTGCACGCGATCCTGAAAAAGACGCAGAGAGAGAGAGGGAGATGTGTATATATGTATACGTGTGACGCGAGCCGAGAGAGAAAAAGTCGGCTGTATGCGAGAGCTGTGTGTAACATGGCGAGAGAGTAGATTCGGTTGGTGTGTAGCGAGGGACATGGTTGTTTTTTTTCGTTGCGACTGATTGAGTCGAGGCTTTGCATATGACGAGTTGGAGTTTGTGTGATGTGTTTTGGAATCTGTCGTGTTATATATAGAGAGAGAGAGACGCTTATCGATGCTAAAATTATTCAATGGAATTCAATGTTCTGGATATGTGCGAAAGGTTTAATTAGTCAAAATTGCAGGTCGGGTCGGTTATATTTCGGATATACTTTTATTTTGCTGAAAACATGCGAGTTATACGCGAAAATGCGGTGTTTAAAGCTCGCGATGACAAAGAGCATGATATTATATTTTTGAAATTCAAGAGCTCAAAATCACACACGTGTGTGACACGCGGGCACATCGGAACAACGAAACTCATTCTCAGATCGGATGACACTATATTCCTTCGAATTTGTCCCATATCTCTGGTAATAATTACTTTCAGCTCTATCGAGATAATGAATATTCGAAAACGTACGTATTATCCAACGCTAATTGCACATATACATATGCATTGTAGAGCCCGCAGAGCCGATAAGATTATCAATCTCGCAAAGCGAATACGATAACATAGTTGATAAAACAGAACGATACATCATGTACAGCGAGTATAATATATAGTCTATATAGACGTCTTCGGCGGGGCGAGTGTAAATTTATGCACCTGTGCTAAAGAGTATTATCGATTATAATAACGTGCAACTACTCGAAACTTTCCAGATCTCGCGAAGAAAAATCGATTTATTAACCCAAGCGTGGGTTGCAAGAGCGAAGATTAGTCGATTAGCGTGATTACACCGTCTATAGCGTCCTCTCCTGCCTTAGAAGTCTCCTCGGTGCACATAGACTTATTTCGTCGCTATTGCGTTATTCAACGCGGTTAACTTACTCCGTATATATACTCTTATTCACCGACTTTGAAGTTTGCGCGAAAGTTTGCCTCTGACACGTACACGCGGGTGTCTTCATAATTCGCGACAGACTTCTGACTGTGTATGTACAGGGAAAATAATTCATTAGCAGCTCGCTTCGTTATATTGTTTCATATACACGTGCTCGTACTCTGCACATGTGTGAGCAGGCATAAAAACGAAGCTATGCATATATAGTTATAGGCTCGGGCTGAAAAAGCATCTGAAGCGTTACGATCGAAACATTGTGTAAAATTATGTACAATAGTATAACACGTCAATACTCTCTATACATAGTTGTTATTTCAAGAGCAGATTTCGCAGAGGAAAGATCAGCGCGCGAGGAAATTTGAATAATGGATTTGTGCAGCGCGGTGAAGAGAGAGAGAGAGAGAGAGAGAGAGAGAGAGAAGCGCTTAGTTATTCTTACACTTATTCAGTTTGTGTTTGGTCTTTCTCGAGTTATTTGCGAACCGAGTAGTAATGAATTAATATATAACTTCTTAACAGCTGTTGCGTCTATGCTTGGGGCTGTCGTAATGAGACGGAATAATAATGAGTGTTATGTTCAAGGGCGAATATCTTAGTGGTTTCACTTTGCTTTAATGGGGTATTAATTTTCAAGGAAAATCCGATAGAGACTTTGAAGATTTTATAGATTTTGAGAAAAAAGCATGCATCAATTATGATCTTTATGTATACAAAAATGAATGAATCCGACAAGTTTCATCTGCTGTATAAGTAAAGTTCCTTAATATTTACATTAATTACAATCTCGATATCTGTCTTAAGAGACCCCTAATTTACCTGAATTCCAGATCTATTCCAACTATTATCATCTATTCATCAGAATACCCTGATACCTATTTCATCCATACCCAAATACCTGAATTCACAACCAAACCTAATCTTTATCTATCCGCAACTCCCAGATATTACGCATAAATGGTCATCTTACTGATCATCTTTTTTTCCACGTGATTTTACTAGGTCTAGAAGCTTATAAATGAATCCGAAAAGTTTCATCCGCTATGTATAAGTAAAGTTTATACAATCTCGATCACTGTCTTAAGATACCCTTCATCCACCTGAATTCCAGATCTATTCCAGCTATTATAATCTACATAAACTCAATCATCATGATTCATCTGATTCATCTAAATACCCTGATACCTATTCCATCCATACCTAAATTCCCAACCAAACCTAATCTTCTGCATCCCTCCAACTCCCAGATAACAATCCATCAGAAATATTCATCTATCTCACATCCCACCATAAAACGCAACAAAATATACCTACAAATCCCTTATCCCAAGTCTATTTCCATTATCATATTATCCAGCCGACGAAACTCCACGAGCCATTCATCGCGTTTGGACGTCACATTCAAATACACCGAATCGTATAATGCAACGGTCTCGCGCGACGAATAAAGATCGAGCGTTATGCATTTATAATAAAAGAAAATAATAAAAGCAGAACAGCAGCAGTAGCAACAGCTACACCATATATACATATAACGGCTAAACGTTGGAAAACAATCGCGATGCGCTGATGCTCGGCGCAATTATATTACAATACAGCCAGGCGAGAGAGAGAGAGAGAGAGAGAGAGAGAGAGAGAGAGAGAGTCCGCCGAGCGATGAATGGAATAATAAGATAATGATGCGCGCATACGCCAACCCTCTTCGGAGAGAAAAATAACGTTCTCGGAACGTCACCCCGAAATTCTCGAAAAAAAGAGGTGTACGCAATAATTAACGACAACGACGACGTCGGGGACGAAAAAGAGAAGCATCATGAAACGGCTCTCATCGGTTATCGCCACTCATAACTGGCGTGAATTAGAATTGAGGGACTAAATATATGTGTACACTTATACACAAATGCATATCACGTGTATACAGCGTCGAGTAGTGCGGATAGATTTATACCTGTTACCGCGCACTCGAGTGAGAGAGAGAGAGAGAGAGAGAGAGAGAGAGAGACGGACCTTGTTCGCTGCAGAGCAGCAGCACCGGCAACGGCGGCAGTATAGGCTGGTAATAAAAGTATAAGAGACAGAGAGAAACGACGACGACGGCAGAGAGTAGTACAGGAAAGAAACGACGAAGCCCACTCTCTGTATAGCTCCTTCGTGTTTGCACTTATACAAGTCCATAGTGTATAGATATATGCATATACGTATACGCACTCATACATATGCAAACCTATAAGTGTGTATATATATACATATGGGTGTATATAGAAACGAGCGATTTTTCGGCCAATACGGGGAAAGAACATCAGCCTCGCTCGGGAAGAGAGAGAGAGAGAGACGAGAGGATCAAAAGCGTGTACGCGTAAATTGATGAACAGCGTGTGTAGCGCGATACCGTGAGCTACACACACACACACACACACAGCAAAGCGAGCGATAGAAAAGAGGAGAAAATCGTGCTCCGCAGCATATACAGAGAGAGAGAGAGAGAGAGAGAGAGAGCCGAGCGAACGAGCGAGAGAGAGAGAGGGAAAATAATAGAGCGAGAGGGAGAGATCCGCTCGCGAGCTAGCGAGAAAGAGAGAGACGAGTGGCCCTATTCCCCGCCTTGGCTTCGCCTCTTTATGTATGTGTGTGTACGTGCACACACGTATTAGAGGTTAATTCGCCGAGGTTCTCTTTTTCCAAGAAAAACGGGCCCTATCGTATCGGCCCAAGGCCCGGGAAGCCTCTTTCGGGGAATATGCGCGGATCGAGACTCGCACAGCCATAAGTCTTTTTTTCCAGAGAAGCCTGTCCCCCCACAGCTCTCTCGTCTTACGCATACACTCGACTCGGAGTCGGGGATAGTGGAGACGAGAGCTTTAACCGCGAGCTTGACTGGTGTGCGTGACTGTAGGTGTGTCGAGATCGAGAACGTGTTGGGGGACGAGCTGGAGGTATCCTCTAGGAGAAGAGGCTCCCGGGTCCGGGTTTGGGCTGGACGAAGGGTTTGGATACGGGGTAGAGCTCCGGGGTGCGGAGATTCGCGGATTTCTCGGGCTGGAACCGTAACATCTGCCGAGGCTCCAAGCGGGGCCAGGGGATAGTGGAGACGAGGCAGTAGCCGAGAGTACAGAGAGAGAGCGACGGAGACATCGGGAGCGACGAGGATGCAGCTCGCGAACTCGTCTCCACCGAGGCTCGCGAAGAATCAGCCTCGGATAGAGCCAGATTAAGCTCCGATTTTCGACCTAACCTACAAGCCCCGTCCATCCCGAGAACCCGTGGACACGATTCAACCCGGGCTGGACCCCCAGGAGTGTCTCCAGAGGAGCCGAGAAAAAAATTTGCGAAAAGTCAGGCTAGTGGAGAAGCTTCACATACGCGGTCGGTCCGTGCGCGCGTCAGGTAGGTTGGGTCCCTCTCCTCGCCCGCTGGCATCGCGCAGGCAGCCGAGAAAAAGAGAGCGAGACGGGAGTGCAGGGGCTCGCGGCCGCCGAGGGCGCCCCCTAGTGCCGCTGACTCGCCAGCCTCGTACTCGCGAGCGCTAGACAGAGACGGGGCTATATCGAGAGAGCCGCACATACAATATTTCCCACTACTATTACTCTCCAAGAGCGGCGCAGCGAGTTGGGGGTTGCGTGCGCCGCGCGGCGGCATTTCAGCCGCTGACTCCGCGCGGGCACGTTGTCGCGGCCAGAGCACCGCGCGCGCGTACATACACTTTTGAGGTTAGGAACGCCACCAGAATACCGAGATACAGTCGTCGCGCACTTCCGACAGACCGAGAGAGAGAGAGAGAGAGGGCACACACACGAATACATACAGACGTACCGTACAGCTGTGTGTATATGTATATATATATATACACACTTGCACACCGTACGTGTGGGCTCGAGAGGAGTACATAGCGCGCGCGCACATACGCACGCGGGTGTAGCGCGACTCGAGGGTGGGGGGGAAACCGACTCGCCCGGGAGCTCCAGGAGGCGCTCCTTCGAGGAGTGAGTCGCGCGCGCGCGCTCGTCGGACAAGTATAAAGACAGCGAGGACCAGCCGACTTCTGAAGATATACCGTGAGAGAGAAGAGCGAGAGGGAGGAGCCGGAGGAACGTCGTCGTCGTCGTCGTCGTGGTGGTGTTGACTTTGAATGGAGCTGGCAGCAGCGGCGATGCGCCACGCCGGCGGCGCCAGCTTAGCCCTGACGATGGGCCTCCGCAGCTAGCTACGAGGAGAAGAAGAGGAAGAAGAAGCTCCGGCTAGCCGCTAGAAGAAGAGGATTGGGAAGAAGAAGAGCGCGCAATCATGACCATAATAGTCTTTCTCATCGACACCTCGGCTTCCATGAACCAGAGGGCCTACCTGGGAGGTAGGCCCACACTGCTCGATGTGGCCAAGAGCGCTGTGGAGACCTTTGTCAAGGTATGGACCCAGAGAGGAGACACGCTTCTGCTGTAGACTTTCTTGTGAGAATCGGAGGATTCGACTGGGGGAACCCTGCCTGCTGAGATTGGAGCAAGAGCTGTGGTCGAATGTCTCTCGAACGTATCATGATAACAGAGAACTTTGGCAATTTTACTTATTACACTGTGTTACTCGTTACTTGTAGCTTTGACGCTGTATGTAATAGGCTAAGCGCACAAGCCAAAATCTTGTAAGGGTTTGGACTGGTTTGAGAATTTTGTATCGTTGAGATGCGGTCCTTGGACACTGAAGTGTCAACAGCACCGGCAGGTTGGATCGAATTTTAGATAAGACAGGTGCATACGTTCAAGGATTGCATTGAAACGGTCATGAATTCTCATGGAGTCAAACTTCATTCCTGAGATTTTATAAATATACTGAAAATTGCTATTTGTAATATTTATCCACATATGTTATCATGCATAAGATTCTTATAGAAATTTACAGCAGAGGTATGGTATCCGAGTATAACAAAGAGTAAATACACTGACCCAAATGGCACGAATTTAGCATTCACCGTGTTACACAGTTTTTTTCAACGTGACGTCAGTGTCTTCGCTCAACAAACAGTTCAAGTTCTATCATGTCAATAAATAAATTATACAATATTGCTCTCGTGTGTACATGTATTAAGCTGAAAGTCTCTGACATCTGTCAGTTGATATTTACAATTCAGACACAATAGAATTATACCATCTAATGTGATCTACTTTTTTTGCAGGTACGGCAAAGGTCACCAGAGAGTAGAGGAGATAGATACATGTTGTTGACCTTTGAAGAGACACCTCATAACATAAAGGTATAGCTATTGTTCTTCTGCACATTTCTCTTACTCCTTTTCTTTTTCAGATCTTGCGATGACTTGAGATTTTCAAATCTTGAGACGTTGGAGATTGAGAAAGAAGCTTATTCTAAACAGTATCAACCCAATGGTAGTTAACTTGTTGTAACATGCGTACTGCTGCACTGAGAAAATTATGAGTCACCCACACAACTGATGACAATATTTAAAAGATTTTACAATTTTAGCACGACTTGCACCTATTTTTAGGAATTCATGACATGCATACTTGCATGGTTCAGGTTTTGAAAAATGAAAAACTACTTATCCTTTTCTCAGAACAAACGTTACTTAATGAATAGATTTCT
Organism: Nasonia vitripennis; assembly: GCF_009193385.2. NCBI lineage: Eukaryota > Metazoa > Arthropoda > Insecta > Hymenoptera > Pteromalidae > Nasonia > Nasonia vitripennis. The sequence goes on along the minus strand of NC_045760.1, from coordinate 30,610,907 downwards.
CAGGAGAGATTGCAAGGAACTAGATTTAGGTTAAATACTGTGTACACACAGATGCAACATTCACACACATTGGGTATTCAAATGTCAATTTGAAACAGTAGATTTTAGAAGTCAGTGACATTTATTGCTTCAGCTCTCGTCACATTTTTCATTCTGAAGAAACTCGATTTACAATATTTGTTTGAAAATTCAAAATGTAGCTTTCCTACTTCTCTGATAGTCTAAATTAAACGCTACTGTTATAGTTACTGACGAATCGACTGCCTCAAGTTATTAATCATTCAAACGTAATGAAATTTACGACAGGTACTAACAAATACAATTAACCCTCGTGCCGAGCGTCAACAGGCAGCAACTTTGAGCATTTAACGAAATTACGTTCATTATATTTCCGTAAATAACACCATGATCGGAAAACTTTATTGACGACTTCTGTCAAATTCACGAGACTCGGAATCGCGTTCGGGAATAGTAGGGGAAAACAGATGCAAGCAGTTAATTATTTACGACGCGACAATCAATGCGCGTAGATATTGAAAAAAGAAGATTACTAGATAATCGAAATACAGATCCTCTTCATCGAGATCAATCAATGGAAATATCGACTGATACTTTTCCAATAATAAAAAGTAAGGTCAACCGCGCGCGTATAATTCATCGTGAAAATTCAACTAATTAATTAACTAGCTGCACATCGGCTTTAACGGACAATTAACCGATATCGATCACATTAATTCGTGACGTCAAAGCATCTAATTACTCGAAAGGAATAATCAAGCCGAGTATCTTCGGCGAGTGTATGCGAGTCAAAGACCCCGAAAAAAAGACGTCGAAACCACCTTATCTCCCGCAACGCATCGCTTGCGCTCTGCCCTACAACCGCACGCACTCGTCGATCCAGCCTAACATACGTATATATAAACATACACTCGGACGATCTTGGCTCGACTCCAAAAATCTCGAGCGCGAAAATTGCCCACACGGAATCAGACTAATAACTCGCATTCCGTATACTTACAGGCCGGCTGGAAGGAGAACCTGGCGACGTTCATGAACGAACTGAAGAATCTGCAGTGCGTGGGTCTGACAACGCTCGGAGCTGCGCTGAAAAACGCGTTCGACGTGCTGAATATTAATCGCATGCAGACCGGCATCGATACCTATGGCCAGGGCAGGTGTCCGTTCTATTTGGAGCCGTCGGTCATCGTCGTTATTACGGACGGTGGAAAGTATACTACCAGCAATGGAGTTCATCAGGATGTGAGTATTTGTTTTACGATGTTTATGCTTGTGATTCATATTGAACAAATGGAAAAAAAAAACCAATAAACGCAATTCATTGTTACAGTTCACGCTGCCGATGCACGCGCTAATCCCAGGCTCCGAACTGACGAAAGAGCCGTTTCGCTGGGACCAGCGTCTCTTTTCCCTGGTCCTGCGATTATCTGGTACCCCGGCGGTCGAGAGGGATACGGGGTTGGTAGCAAGTGACTCGTCGCCAATCGACGCGATGTGCGAGGTAACCGGCGGACGTTCCTACTGCATCACTTCGCATCGCATGATGATGCAGTGCATAGACTCGCTCGTCCAGAAAGTTCAGTCCGGTGTCGTTATCAACTTCGAGAAGATAGGACCGGATCCCCTACCAGTAGCTAACGAAGCCCCCAACTCGGTGCATCCCGAACTCGATGAGGAAAACGACGAGGAGATGACTGGACCGACCGCCAATGGGTCGGTTACGGTAAGGGTAATGCAGGAAAACTTTTTTTTATTTTTTATTTTGACAGATGTAAAGTAGACGTGGCTTGAGTGCTGTTTTATCGACGGAGTGCGTTTTGGATGTGTCAAGTTTTATTCTTTTTTTTTTTGTGTAATCACTTATCACAATGGCTTAACGATCTAACAGTAATTCAAGCTATACGATTCAAATGATTATCTACTTAACTAACGTATTATGAACGATTTCCAGGGAAGAAACGCCTCGTACGCAAACTCGAATTCAGTGCCAGGCATAGCCAGCGTAATCCCTAACAATCTGAGTAACAATACGGCGTGGCACTCGTGTCGACGTCTGATCTACGTGCCACGATCGGCGCAAAAAGGTTTCGCCGTGGGCTTCTGGCCCATCCCCGAGAGTTTCTGGCCGGACATCTCGGCGAGTTCCTTACCGCCGCGGTCGGCCCATCCGAATGTCAAGTTTACCTGCACGAGTCAAGAGCCTCTCGTTATCGAGAACTTACCGTTCGACAAGTACGAGCTCGAGCCGAGTCCGCTGACGCAATTCATTTTGGCGCGGAAACAGCCTACGATATGCTGGCAGGTGTTTATCGCCAACTCCTATAAGAGCAGTGAGGTCGGTCATCCCTTTGGTTATTTGAAGGCTAGCACGAACCTCACCTGCGTCAATCTCTTCGTGATGCCGTACAATTATCCCGTACTTCTGCCGCTGCTCGACGAGCTGTTCAAGGTTCATAGGATGAAGCCCAGTGCCGAGTGGAGGGCACAGTTTGCGAATTATATGAGGACTATGCCCGCGTATTACGCAGCAGTGAGTTGATTTGCTTGTGATTTTTAGCGTCTTAAAATGACAAGAAACTTCTGATTTACAAAAATTTTGTTTTATTTTACAGTCGTTACGAAGAGCTTTAACGCGAATGGGCGCCCCAGCTGCTCTGGCCCAGACGCTCATACCTGACAACATGGACAATACCCTGTCGTATAGCGTGCTGAACTACCTCAAGAGGTTAAAGAATCAGGCGAAGTTGGAGTTTGACAGACTCTGCAATGAAGTCATATCGAAGCAGGTGGCCAACAAGAGTCTGGCCAACGGTAGCGCCAACTCCGTCCTCGAAGGTCTACGAGTCACGCCTCGAACTACGATCAAGAAAGACTTGGTAAGCATTCCTTCTTATAATCTTACGTGATAAATGACAAATTATCGATAATAATCACTCTCGCTTTCTCTTCGCAGCTATCGAACTCGCTGACGGATCTCAGGGACGAGCTGAACAAATTCAGTGGTTTCGTGGTTGGTCTGGTGAAGAATCACCAGCAGCAGCGAGGTGCACAGAGCTATCGTAACGCCTTCGACATACCGCGCAAATCTCTACTAGATCAGGTCGTAAGAATGCGTGCCAACTTCCTTCAACCAGGATTATCACATACGAAGCTACTGGACGACGACTACGTACACTCGATGCCTGTCTCGCAGATGGGCAACTACCAGGAATACCTCAAGCGCATGACGCCGCCACTCAGGGAGATCGAAAGCACGCCTGTCCGGCAACACATGTTCGGTACGTAAATTTTTATCTATTAACCAAGCCTTTTAAACTACATGGTTCGGAAAAATGTTTGCTTTGTTTGGAGATCTAATCTATCGATCGCGAACAATGAAAAGAGGTCGGAGCGAAAATTGGCGAAAAGCCTACTTACGGGTCAGTGAGCTTGCCTCGCCATTTATCCTACCAACCGTGAAAATACCTAGTTCTTACAGTTTCGACTATTTTGAAAACTAATGAGTCATTTTCTCTTGTTACAGGCAATCCCTTCAAAATCGACAAGCGCATGATGGTCGACGAAGCGGATATCGACATGGTGGGCGCGACTTCATCAGCCTCTAAGGGTCTCAAACGATCTCTCGCCAACTCGGAGGCTGGTGGCCTAGGCTCAGGAGGTGGACTTAACTCATCTCGACCTCCCAGCAAACGCAAACCTGGACCTATTCCGAAAGACATAATGGTTCGCCGGCCCTCGTACTCTCCGACCAACACACCACCCGGCTCTCCAGTCCCCTGGTCCGACCACGTCAAGCGTCCGACGTCACCACTGTTCCCACCAACTCCAGCCACGACGACAGCACCAGTCGCTGCCTCGCTGACGACGTCGACGAGCGTTGTGACGGCTGTAACTTCGACGGTGACCACGAGCAATATCAACAGCAGTGCCAGTATCCACAGCCTCATGATGTCCAAGCCCGAGCCAAAGCTCGTGAACGGAGACCTGCTGCTAGCCGCTGGTGTTTTCGAGCCCGTCTTGCCCAGTGGCAGCAACGGTGCTCTTGTGCATGGTGGTGCTGGTGCTAGTGCGAATCACGAGCCCGCGAACAACGTCGACGCGAAAGCTTGTGTCAGGACCGAGATCAAACTCGAGCCCAAGGTGGCTCAGTCGGAGGCGAAGGAACTAGTACCGCCCCACGAGAACAACAGTGCTGCGGTTAGGATTAAATGTGAGGTGGAGAGCGGTTGTAGTAGTAGTAGTGGTAGTAGTGGTGCCGGTGCAAAATCGGATACGATAGCGAACCACGTTGACGAGAAGCCGTTAAGCGAGCGCAAGCTCGAGGCTGCCGCGGCGATGCTCGCCAAAGAGCGGGCCCTCAGCAAGAAGGAGCTCGAGGACATCCGCAAGCACAACATCGTCGTCAGGGACCTCATTTACAAGGAGGTCAGAAGGAAAGGCCAAAGTGAGTGACTGAACACTTCCTTCTGTAAATAAATGCTCATGTTTTACTTTTTTCTCTTTAATATGCACTACGGTAAATATAATCGGGTCGCTGTAATTGATTCCCCAGAGTTAGGCGTCGGTAAAGCAGGACACCGGATACTCCCTTCGTGACGCGAAAAGTTCACATATATATGCAGTTATGCAAATGATATTTCAAACGGCTAAATAACAGTGTAAACACGCAGTCGAGAGCTGCTGCTGTATAAGCGGTAAATAGGGTAGGCGGATGTGCACCGCATACCTCGTGACTACATGGCTCCCTCTCCCAACAGTTCTTTTTTTTGCTCAGTTTTGCACGAAGCGCTTAGAAGCGTGATACGTGCGACGACGTATTATGTTTTTATTGATTCTGAACCCACTGAAAAACATTTTTTTACAGGCAATTGTGCACAAAGACACTTGCATAATATTATTTAAAAACAGTATCGTGTTAGCGAGCGATAAGGCTTTTTGTGTTTATTTTCGCTTTTCTTATCGACGTTATCGTCACAATTTTCTGTTTTAATGCACTGTGTTAACGTTCTGTCTCACCTTATATCATCGTGAGGATGTGGCACGCGACTTGATTAGAAGCGTTATTCACATTCAACCGTTGCGTGTAGGAAATAATAAACGGTTAGAGGCACATTTAAACTCTATTGTGTTCATACATAGGTACGGCCGAAATGTAATAATCGGAGATTCAAATAATTCATGCCAATTTTTCATGTCCAGCAATGGATGTAGATCTGTAATAAAAGAAAAAGTTTTCTCGTGAACTTTGCATTTTTAAAACGGGTCTTGCTAAACAAAAAATGAATATTCTCGGCAATAAAGCTACATCATTCGGACGAGAAATATAAAGTCTCGTAAGACAAAAACAGCCGAGCTCTTTCTTTCGTGAAAATAGGCCAGGCACTTTTTTATTGGCCACTTTATTCTCGCTTGGCTTCTCGATAATTCAAGGCCAAAAATAATACGAACCTTTAAAATAAAACACTCCCACTCATTATTGCAACGATCGCATTTTGACAAAATCCGCACTTTTGTTTTTGACATTGCAGACTTCACAGCCCTGTTCACACACCTGCAGACGATCTACGGCAGTCTGGACACGCGGTTGGCCTTCGTGCGCGACATCGTGAAGGAGTCGCTGCGCTTCAAACGGCGCAAGCTCGCCGGTATGCTCGAGGACTACCTGAAGAAGCTCCAGCTGGAAGACAAGAACGTCGTCATCACCCACAAGAGCCACCGGCATAACGGCGCCACCAAGATCACCTAATCCGCGCGCGACACTCGCGGATCTGTAGATATATATAGATATATGGATTATATTGATCGACCCCGAGAGACGCTTCGTTTACTATTATTTTTTTTCTTCACATTTCGCTGGCTAATTTATTCTTGTTTTGAAAATCGAGAATGGATCGTTGCTACCTTCGCGTGTCTTATTCCGTATGATTGTTTTCATTGGGCGAACGAGTCGTGCGTTTTTTAAAAAGAAGATCGGAGAGGCTCTCGACGCGACGAACGTTCTTGTAATACACGTTACAAAACAGCGCTGATTATTGGGCGCGATGATAATAATTATTACACTATTACTACTATTATTATTATTACTATTCTTATGATTATAGCGATTATTACTATTGTATAACGGGTCGTTAATCTCTGTGTAAATTTTGTTATTATATGCATATATATATTTGTTGAAAGAGCGGGAAAGGAACGGACACACACAGGTTGACTCGAGGTTCTGCCGAGTGATTAGCTCAAATTTTAAGGATCGTTCGACATTTTTCTTTTTCTCTTTTCGACAAAGATTACCGAGAGTATATAGATACAGGACTAAACGACGCCACGCGTCGGTTATTTGTAAAATAAAAGGAACCCTGTAGCTTTAGGTACGAGAGGAGGTAACCAAAAGCTTAAAGCAAAGCGATGAGCCGTGTATTTGTAAATGAATAAGGACGGAGATAAAGGTTTACTGCGTATTTTACAATGTATTTTACTAAATTAAAATATTTGGGAAAAATAACGAAACGTTGCATATTTTGATTCTTCTCAAGCGAATCTCTCACTCGCTCACCGCCAAAATTTCCACACTTTAGGATTTGTGTGCTCTTGTACATACATACGATGAGGAGAATTTAGAGAGAAAGGAGCAGACGAATGCGAGTGTAATGTCCCTAACCAAAGTTTTAACTACAGTGCCTGATGTTTTTTCTATATGATGATCATAAAAGTAAACGAAAAAAATTAGCTGCACTTCGTGAACGGTGAAATTGCAATTCCGGTGATTTCGAACAGTAGCTTTCTTGATCGACGATTTCGGTAGAAATTTTCGTCGAGTATTATTTGCATTTCCTTTGTACTTTTATACAATTTGATTGAATAATGACAAATGGAATTTTTTTTTAATTATGTGATTGGTACGATTGTTTATAGTGGAATATCATTGTTGAAAATCAACTTCTGTAAATAACGTGCAATTCTTTCTATATTCATTTTACTATGCCGCAAAGGCTGCATATGAAGATTTCACCGTTCGGTATTCTGGAAACTTTAAGTTTAATTGAAAAACAGCGCTAGACTTTGGTTACTTTCATCTGTAATATCTATGCGAAATAGCTTCTCCTTTTTTTTATTTTGAAACACGAAAAAAATTTTTTTTTTATTCAAGATCTTGATTATATTTTATTTTTATCAACATTGCACATTTAATTGATTCGACTTGGAAAAATCAGTCGTTTTTACGAGGTTTCACGTTTGAATTAAATCCATGAACGTAAAAAGCTGTTCGCAAAGATATTGAATTTGCTTTGAATGAGAAGCTTTTATTAAGTTTGAATAAATACTACCACGATGGAAAAATGCGTGTACAAAAAAGTAAAATAAAGTATTTCTCGAAACAAATTTGATATTCGCAAAATTCCTTTAGATAGTATTTTGATTTGCACGAATTTAGGTTACGTCGTGATGTAATTCTCCATAAGTTTTTTTAAAAAGTTGTACTTTTTAATATCGATAAAACTGTGAAACAGTATAAAGATGTGTTTGTAAATGAAAACCTTAAATATTCCAAATATCATGAGATTTTACATTTTTTACAATCGAATAGTAATGTCTAATGAAATTTTTCCATCTGGGTAATAAGACAACCTTGCCTTGCCTTTTCTGGACGTTGTGTAGCGAGAAAGTAAACAGAAACATTTTGTAACGAAACTGTAGGTGGCCGCAATTCTTGATTCCCTCGATATAACTAAACTACAGGTGGTTTGAAATTCAAAACTTTTTCATTCAGAACTGCCATGGATGTTGTCATACTTTTCAAATTTACTTGATTTCTTATAATCAGATCATAGATTTTCATTAGAAAACTGCACGAATACATATCTCTGATTTAGAGCAGAAAATATACATGGTCCTGTAGGTATGAAAAACTTTCGTTTTCAAACAAACTATTCGCGAAAAATCATTGCGTCAGGATATAGAGGCGATCTTATCCACAACAAAGGGACGAGGGATTCCGAAACGAGAACTTTAGTGAAGTCCCTGAAGTGGACGATGACAAGCTAAATACGCTTATCGGCTACGAAATATTGAGCCGAGCACCTTTTTAACACTAAGTGCGATTTCGTAATTTACCCAAAGCGTCGAAAGTGGAAAGTGTCGCGAAGTGAATATTTTTACGCAATCGATGAGTCGTACTTGAAAATTGGTTGATACTATTATTATTATTATTATTATTATTATATTATGATTACTATTATTACATGGTTGTTATTGTTTTTAGGAAATGCATTATAATTATTATCCTATTATACATAATGAAGTTGATCAACTTGGGAACTTGCATATGAGAATCATTGAATTAATACTGTGTAATGAAGCGATGTTAAAACAATCGCATCTTATAAAGACGAGAATAAAAATAGCGAATTATAAATGAAATGAAAAACGGAAACAAATTGTGCAAGTACCCAACCACACGAAATATTTGTGTATTCCTGGTGGAAATATTTAAATAGAATACTTTTGAAAAAATAACGAATTGTGTAAAATATTGTACATTTTTAAACTTTAAAATATGTAGCAATTGTGAAAATATGTAAATAAATGTAATGATTTAAACAGTTTTAATCGGTATGTGGATATATTTTTTGTTACATTATTTTCTAAATTATTTTTCGTTCTCTATTCTTTATGCGAGACTTATATTTTCAAAATCATTTGACAGTAATATTTTCACCACAACAAGCTAGAGCATGCAGCGTACTTTATTAATTTATGCTAAAAAATCGTAAAAAAATTAGCAATTCCAATGCAATGTCAACCGAATTTGATATTCCAATTTATTTTCGGCGACGCTCGCACATTGATTTGAACAATCGACTTTATTATTTAATTCATAGTTAAATATAGCCTCTTGACTTCGAGCAAGCTGTTTGCATCGCCTAGAGTCTATTAAAAATGCAAAGCCGATAACGAGCGACAGAGTCATCAGATTCGATTGAAATTGATTTTAACAAGAAACTAGTATATGCTGTACCGAAGAAAACTATAACAATAAGATCGCCCGATTCACACTCTGTATACCTACGCGTATACTTATTTATATGTGTATACGATAAAATAAAAACAAAAAGAGTCAAGTGGACACTCTTGAGTCGCGCCGCTAAATAATCAGTTTCGAACCTTTCGCTTCGCGAATGAGAAGAAGCGAGGAAAGCGAAAAGCAGAATAAGTGATTCGATAAGAGCTGTGTTCACCGGAGCATAAAATCGCGCGAAAGCTTTTTTTCTTATTGTGAATGCATAATTAAATGAATTTTTAAAAGTTTTCTGCGACCGACGACGAGGAGAGGATGAATTTTTCTATAAATTTACAAAAAATTTCCGACGGGTATAACTCAGCGACGACGAGAGCGTCGTTTTCCAATAACGAGTATATTTAATTATGCATAATAATGTAATCGCGTGTATGGCGTGTCAATAAACTAGTCTTTTTGTGTCAGAGACGAGCTACTGTAAATAGTGTATAAGGTGCTGTTGTGAAGGGATGTGAAAGTTGATCGCAACCAATCGCCGAACGATTCGTTTTAACGATGAGTTTTATTTTTTATTAGTCCACTTTATATACATTGAATTTTTTCTACGCCTTTACCTTGTCACTCTTTACTTGCGGATAGCTCCTAATCAAAAATAACTGTCACACGTCTGATTACAGAAAAACAGCTTTCACGTCACCCGAGCTTAACAGCATAGTTTCATAGAAGTACGATTCATCGATCAGATCGATATAATATCCTGAATCTATAATTGTCGACAAAAATGAACGATAAGTGATCCTCTATTGTATAGTATAACAGGTAGCGAGCCGACCGTGTACATAAAAAATTAAAAAGCGTGTACAATTTGTAAATAAAGATAAGAGTTCATGATTTCTTTTTGTCAAGTAAACGAAACGAATGGATAATATATACCGCAGCAAGCCAAAAATGTATATCGAACGCGTGTGTAATAATCCAATTGTTGTTTTCTCCGCCTGATAGAGTCGAGTAAATTTGGTGGCGCTGTTTGTTTTAAAGAAATCGTTGTATACTCCGCGGAAAGTCGAATTATGAAAAAAACACAATCTTTATCTATTCGATTCGTTTACTGCGATACGACGATAGCGGTTACATATATACCTTATAAAGTACGTCGAATAGTGCGATTAAAGCGTACGCGGATATATGAATTGTTTGATTTTCACGTTTATATTTTTGCAGAAATGCCGAGTATAAAGAACATTCAAAAAAGACTAAAAAAAAATATTGCAAAAGAATTCGACGTTGAACGAAGAATATGACATAATCGAGAATAAAATCCTTTTCGAAATATTATTCACGTTGCGCTTTTATTCGTATTTCCCTCTGGTATTTACGCTCAACTTTTGTTTGTAATATACTTAATACCTCGAATAATGCTACTCTCTGTTTACAGGTGAATTGGGAAAGATACTTTTTCAGTGATTCTCCCGCAAGCCTCCGGACGGTGCGAAGACAGTAAATAAGATAAACAAAGGAGAATAGTTACCATCTGAAACAATAGAAGCTTTGTAATCTTTCGTTATATATTATGCCAAGCAGAAAACGAGCGTTATGTAAATTGAGTTTATTTTGTATGATATTGTTATCTCGCTCGCGAATTTCTATATTTTGCACTCTGCGTTCAAATCTGAAATGCAAAATATAACACGGGATTATTCTGCTCTCTGTCTTCGTGATTATTTTTTATAAAAATCTCAAACTGTATTTTTATCAATTTTGTAAAAAAAAAAAAGCCATAATTACTCATCTCACCGATTGATCTTCATAAAAGACATCGTAAAGAGCGTCGAAAACTCATCCCCAAATCAATTACTCACGCATCGATGCGCACCCCCATAAAGAAAAACCCATCAGGCATCGTTCCGAAAAACCACCGCATGCACTGGCATGGCTCTCCCTCTTATATACCTATATATGTATGCTTTAGCCTTATAGAAAAAAAAATAAGAAACTTCATCATCTCAACGCTGAGGTCGCTGTGATCGCTCGCCAGATCTCTCTCTCTCTCTCTCTCTCTCTCTCTCTCTCTCTCCTCAGCCAGCCTAGGTGTGCCACGCTCGTCTCTGTGTGAGCGCGAGCGAGAAGGAAGAGGTCGAGGACCGCCAACCGTCTCTCCCTCTCTCTCTCTTTCACTCGTCGTCGTTTTGATATATACACTCTGCATCAGCAGCACAGCAGAGTAGCAGAGCAGCAGCATCTCTCTCTCCCATATATATAAGTGACTCATCAGCGCCGTTTATTGGAAAAATGGAAACGTCACATTGAGGCCGTGTATTAAAAGTTATATATACACGCAAGCGTATAACGCCGCCGACGAGAGTGAGTAGCAAAAGGAGTCTCGCGAGGGGTGGCGACTCGTGTTCCTCTCTCTCTCTCACGCTCACTCAAGTGTCTGTATGCGCGTTGTGTAGTATCGCCAAGTAAGAGAGAGAGAGAGAGAGAGCAGCGTAAAAGGGGGAGAGAGTCGTCTCGAGTACCTATACGACGACGGGAGAGTCTCGTCTGCCGAGACAAGAGGACGACGCTCTGCTCCTGGACGAAGCCGGATATTTATCTGTCCCATGCGAGAACAACGCCGCTGCTGTTTCATGTGAGTAATTTTTCCTTTTTTTTTTCTCGGCTGGTATATACTCACTTGTGTGTGTATATACATTGTGATCTGTCTGAAGCTTCTTTGTCGCACGCGGGAGCGAACCCTTTTCTCTCTGATGTGTCTCTCTTGATGCTTGTAGAGTTGTTCTGAGCACTGTGGAGCTGGACTGATGAGTCTGTGAGGTATAGGTTAGATTCTGCTGTGGAGCCTTAGAGTGGCTTACCGAGTCTTCTTTGGAGCTAACCTGTTGACTGGGAAATGGTTTGAGTTGATCGTAGCGCAGAGAACATTGCTTCTAGACTGTTTTATTTCTAGAAGATTGTATAATTAACGTGACTAATGAAGCCAGCCTTTCAGTGCCAATGAGATGTTTGTTTGATCGCTACTTTGCCATGTTATGATTAAGCATAAATACAGCATTGGTTCTGAGGATTTTGCTCCAAAACCAATCCTCTAACCTGTTGATATCTCTAAGTAAGAATATTTGAGATGTATTTTGGAAAATAAATAAATAAATACTTTGAACAGAGGAATTTTCCAATAAAGTGATTGCTTGATTATGATCAACAGTTTGGAATAGTAATAACACAAAGCGTAGTTTTAAATATTCAAGGATCAGTGAAGTGGTAATATTTCATCTGTTTTATTAGTCAGTCATTGCTTGCTCATCTAAAACAACTCACAATTTACTTTTTATTGCCACTTTCAATCAGATCAATTTGTTTGCTCCAAAATGTATTGATTGCTCTGTTTCACTCATGTTAAGATTCTGTAGTGTCCAACAGCCAGTCACTTATCAAAAACTAAATTTTCTGTTTTTACTTCTGATTACAGGTTGATAGACTGCTAGTTCTGTATATTTAGCATTTGTGAATATTAATTTTTACCAATATGACTGAATACAAGCTTGTTGTGGTCGGAGCTGGAGGTGTGGGAAAGTCTGCGCTCACCATTCAGCTGATTCAGAACCATTTTGTGGACGAGTATGACCCTACGATTGAAGACTCTTACAGGAAACAGGTATGAAGACTGAATTAGAAATTAGACATTGCTTATTGCCAACCGGTTACTTATTTATAAACTCTTACTTGGAATGCGCATTCGTTAGTTATCAACTTAGATCAAGAGTCAAATAAAGAAGTGTCTATTTATAAAGTAACAACCTCATGAAATATTTAATGAATCAATTTACCAAGAACAAGGCTAAAACTAAAATTACTTCCAATCCGCAGGTTGTTATAGATGGCGAGACGTGTTTGTTGGACATTCTTGACACAGCAGGTCAGGAGGAATACAGTGCAATGAGAGATCAATATATGAGAACAGGGGAAGGATTTCTATTGGTGTTTGCTGTAAATTCTGCAAAGAGTTTTGAGGTATTGAATTTACAACCTCTTTTTTCAAATTTCAAGAGTATCTCAAGGAAAAGTCGAGAACTATGTGTTAATCATTATGTGCAGGACATTGGTACGTATCGAGAACAAATCAAGAGGGTGAAAGACGCGGAGGAAGTACCAATGGTGCTGGTCGGTAACAAGTGTGACCTGCAACAGTCCTGGGCCGTCAACATGACGCAGGCGAGGGAAGTGGCACGTCAGTATGGTGTCCCTTTCGTCGAGACGTCTGCCAAGACCAGGATGGGAGTCGACGATGCGTTTTACACTCTGGTGAGTATTGTTTCACGAGATACTAGACGATAGATATCCGGGAAGTCTTCGAATGAGAATAATATCAAAAATAGAAATATTTGCGAAACGATAGCGCAGATCTCGCTTCTGCTGAAGTATGATGTCACTTGATGTTAAATCATGCTGGAGTATGAGATCACAGTGGAACTATTAACTGCAGTGACTTCCGCGTGCCTTGATCATTAAGAAAAAAATTCAATTAGACTCTTGCGGTCTGCGCTTTCTGAATCTAGATGGTTTTGATATTAAAAAGAAATAAAGAAGAAAACGCTGAATACGCTTGCTAGATCGGAGTTTTCGATTAGGGTTGATGATTGATTCGTGATTTCAGGTGAGGGAAATCCGGAAAGATAAGGAGCAGAGGGGTAAAGAGAAAAGAAAACGCATGAAGGCTGGCAACTCAAGTCGCAGGAAACACCGGTGCTGTATTCTTTAAATTGATAATTTTGTCATTCAAGAGCTAAACGAAAAATGTAAGAAGCTTTAGTATTTTTACCTCGTATACTTCGAGTTATTAATATTTGCACAACTCTCAATTAAGTCACAAAAAAGTGAGACGAGTGCAACAATCAAGCACAATTTACGATTTGAAATAACAATATGCGATTCTCTTTTACGAAAAATGTTGGTAAAGATCCGTCGATTATCTTCAATCAATATATAACAACTCAACTCTTGATTCGATAAATTTACATGCAGGCATAAAGGAAAATAGGCTCTCGTATGTATTCGCGATTTTAAAACTTGCTTCCATTTATCCGAAAACTACAACTTGGGAGTGCATGTTACAGCGTGTAAGGTGACGTTATTTTTCACGTGTTTAATACTTGCTTAAGTGTTTTTAAGTATTGATAAATAAGTATAGATATTACGTACTGTATTAATTTTACAATAAATGAGAACTTTGTTGCGACGGTACAATGACAAAGTTAACGAAGCACAAAACAGTCAAACGTTCAAAGCTCGAGCACTCCCGAGTTGAGCACATTTCAAACAAAGGCAATAAATCTTTTACTGTGATCATCTGGCCTCTAACATCAGCAAACGCAATGGTGAAGGAACTTTTATGTAGATTATACGCCGATTATGTATAAATCGTATAATATGAGTCGCATACGGTGTTGCTGAAAAATTTCATCGAGCGCTTTTTTATGTTGATACTTCATGCCATTTTTCAGCAAGGAATAATCATGAAATAATGAATGAAACAAGCATTTAACCCGACTAACGTTACGGAAAATAGTAGGATTTGAAACACTTGTTTACAGTACAAACCACTTTTACTAATTTCGATTAGTCGATGACAAGGCTTTCTTTTTAAATCTGGAATGCTTCTTTGTTGATTATTGTATGACTGTTGTTCAAACTGTACCATACTTACATATACGACTGTGTAAAGACCGGATCATCGGTGAGATTATATATAATTGTGTATAATGTATATAAAATTTTCTGAACCACAATCACTCACTTGACTCTACACTCTTGGTTGAAAAAGAAAAAAAAATAGCTACAATATAAATATGAAGGAAGAAGTTCGAAGTAACGTGTATAAAATGAATATCTGAATTCCGGAGACTTTGTTCGATGCGCACAGTGTAACAAAGTATCTGTCAGGAATAATTTTCTCCGATGTCGTGTGTGCTTTGATCCAAAACATTTTTAAAACATCAATATTTCTATATATATACACGCATACATATAGTTATCTGTGTAACGATTTAACGATTCAAGCAAGAAGGAAACGAAGAAAAGTAAAAAAAAATAAATAAATAATTAAATAAAACGAAAAAGCGACAGTTAAGGGCTTAGCGAAATTAGCAATAAAGTAAAACTTGTAAAGTTTTAGCTTGTAAACGTGGAAAAAAACGTGACGATTTTTCTTCTGTGTGATATAAACAAAGTGCATAATTGTTTCTTTCGATCGTAGTAAGCCTCGTGTTTAAGATTTTTCGACGAGAAAACTTCCTCTTCCCCCTTTTACTCGTGTTATATATTGTTATAGTCCGTTTTTTGCTCTTCGCCGTGTATTTCGCAATATGCGTCATCATCATTACCGTAACAAACTTAATATGTCCGTTCTTCCCCCCTGTCCCCCTCCTCTTTTTCTTTGTTTTTTTTTTGTATTAGCGATTATATTTTTTATATAAACTTTTGTACAACGACTCTACGCCGTAGGTCAGTCCCCTTTATTTAGCTCATTTTCCACTTCATTTCGATTGAGAAACTATCAATGCAAATCTTTGTTCTTCCAGCGCATGTGAACACAACAATATTGCCATTATATACAATACATATAAAATAGCGAACGCGCAGATGCACAAATTGTTGCCTCGATTTTAACGTTTATTTTCTCTCTTGTAATTAATCACATTGTAACGATGTAGCCGTTAAGAGGTATAGATCCCCGGCGTCTGTGCGTGTGATCAAGCTTCGCCGGAGCCTCGAAAATCGAATTAAACATGGATAATACTCTTCGGAGAGGCTCCGCAAAACTTCGAACGCATATTCCTCGGGGGACCAAAAAAAAAAAATGAAACAGAACCAAGCAGCGAGCGTTATCGAGATATGTACCACATACTGCACGATAGAGTTGATGTGTGAGTGAGAGAGAGAGAGAGAGAGAGAGAGAGAGAGAGAGAGAGAGAGAGAACCTTAAAGGCGCAAAGCATGACCCGCACGAGTGGCGCTGAGTCAGTGCGCGGCATTCCTCTCTTCTCTCGCGCCTCTATCGGGTCATGCCTATTTTTAAGTTGTCCGCTGCTGCTGCTGCACATACAACTCTGCGCGAGCCGCTAAAGTTACATATTATATACGCATATATTACCGTGCGCTCGTCGTTAATTACAACAGCCGCCAACATTGTATCGCTATATTACATATTTATACATATACTTTCCCGTTGATTATTATGATTGTATACATGTCGTCGAGGCGAAGCTCTGCCGTTTTCTTGAGGGGGATGTGTGAGTCTTTCGATATGACATATCCGTACGTGAGAGAATGCCAGGGATGAAGGGGATTCCCTGGCGTGGGATATTAGATTTTTTTTTAATTTGTTGGAGATCGTGTTTCGTTTTGTTGTCGTGGGAGTCGGGGTTGGGAGATATCCATACATTGACGTTATTTTTATCGCTGTTGTGTAAAAAAAGATAGAATTAATAAAGTTCGCATTTGTTCAATATTCGTAGATTAACGGCACGAATTTTTCTCTGAACTTCGATGAAAAGGGTAGTTTTATCATTGATAATAGCGTAGAAACCATAAGCTCTATTTTGTATGAAATGTGAACGTCGCTAAATACTCGTGTAAAAATATTTTCCTAACACTTCGTGTATTAATAACTTGGATGGATTTTTACATTTACAAACCTATCGTTGATGGACAAGAAAAAAAAGACTATTTTCGGGAAAAATGAAGGAAAAAAATAATGTAATTTTGATAAGCAATTCGCGCGATTCGTGAATTGTGCATAATTAGTGTGAAGCTGTTGTCGGTTCGATGGACGAATTTAGATGTTTTCACTTTCGATTCACAAAAAGACTCGGCAGAGTTTCGTCACGGGCGAAGTGAACGCGTTAGCTCAATATGAAAAAAAAACATTAATTTAGATGAATATATGCCAATAATTCGTTACGATTACTTTGACAATAATTCTGTACATAGATACAGTGCCAGGGCTGCGTTTTTTCTCTCCTTTTTTATTGAGGAAAAAAAGAATGTTATATAAATAATGATGAATTTTTCGAATCTTACTTTAATCTGTTTTATGTTCAAACGAATACTGGAGTTCTTAATCATAAGTACTGATATCACTTATTGCATATACATATGACGAAAATAAATTTTATTAAAAATACGTTCTGCCGTTGTTTTATTTCCACTGATTGTATATATAGCTGTAAACTATCGTTTGTTTTTGTTTGCATCGTGGATGCTACTTGAATCACTGAAAAGCTCTGTTTTGTATCTAATTTTTATTTATGCTTGTAAGATAATTTCGATAAGACACGTTCTTTGGTGATTTTACAGCGAATTTAATTAAAATTGCAACATTATATGGTGTAAGTAAAGAATATCGCAACTTTTCAAGTTGTTCTTGATAACGAACTATCACGAGGAAAGAGTAAGAGCCGCAGTCTTTATCAGAGCGTGTATAGCTATTGAGATTCCACGTGAAAATCGTAATCAAACAACTTCTTATCGTGTGTTATCGTTAAAGAGTCGATGAAGAGTCGGTGGAATCCAATAATATTTCGCGTCTTTGCGTACTCAGAATCACTCCTCATTAAGACGCTTCGATGTATTTCTATAAGTCTTTTATTTTATTTTGTTTCTTTTATTTACAATAACAATACCGATAACACACATGTCCTTGCATTCGATCGTTTCATATACAAATATACTCGATATCTTATTGTATAAATGTTCATGATATGTACAATATTTTAATGGTAGGAGAAGTTAGAGATCTTAAAACTATGGAATTATTTCTTATAACTAAAAGCTTATATTACAAATTTAAAAAACGATATGTTAATGTTCGTTATAAAAAAATATTTACAATTTTCATTTGTCAGTTACTATCATATCTTAGATTTTTAATTTATCATCCATCATAAAAAAAATGTCAATATCTGGATCACAATCTAAGAAAAAATCCTGTCGTCTTTAATACCACCATCTCTACACTCGTACTCTGTAGCCTCTCCGTCCTCGCTGATCACCACTACTTTATCACAGTGTA
The DNA here is from genome assembly GCF_009193385.2 of Nasonia vitripennis. Lineage (NCBI taxonomy): Eukaryota > Metazoa > Arthropoda > Insecta > Hymenoptera > Pteromalidae > Nasonia > Nasonia vitripennis. Next base: position 30,592,803 of record NC_045760.1, on the reverse strand, counting down.
ATTTGGGCACGCGTGACTTGTACGCGATCGTCAGAATGGTGCAATCCGCGAAGCTGTCTTTCAAGAGCCTCTGAAGAACCTCGTCCGAGTCGTCGGTTCCTGCGGTCTCGTCCACCACGAGGATCTTACTTTTTCGAAGAGCTGCTCGAGCCAGGGACAAGAGCTTGCGTTTGAAGGGACTGAAATTCAGATTTTACGAAGATTATATACGAATTTTTATACATGTAAGATTGTGAGGCAAAAAATCTCACCAAAGCTGACAGCACGAATGGTCCAAAGAAGCAAACGACCTCTTCAAATCGACGAGCTCCAACGCATCCCAAATATCGTCGTCTTTGAACTCTCCATCAGGATCAAGACTATCTCTCGGACTACTACTTTCCGCCAGGCAAACCGATTCCTGGGTAACGTAGGCTATTGTCTGGCGCAGCTGATGAAGACTCAGATTTTCGATGCAGTCGATGTTGTCGATTATCAAAGATCCTTCGATTTCCGCCAGACGATAGAGAGCTGAGGTGAGGGATGATTTTTGCGACTCGGCGTTTTCGATAACGAGGACCTTTGATATGAAATTTATTCGATCATTATATTAAAGGTTGAAGATCTTTAGATGTAGATGGAAAACGATTGTCTTACCTTTGATCCAGGTTCAATGGTGAAATCGAGATTAACCAGAATTGGTTCATCGGATTCACTGTACCTGACGTACAGATGATCGAATTTGACTTCACCTTTACTCGGCCATGACTTCAACTGCTTCTCTTTGGCTTCGTTTTTATACAGAGCCTCCAGCTCGAGCTCAGTGAAACCGACTATCTTTTGGAGACGTTCCTTCTGCTCTTCCACTTTGGCTGATGCCTTCAAACCTGTAACATTTTCAAAGAATCAATAATATGTGGACTTGAGAGAAGCATCACATAATACTTACCTAATCTCGCCATCCTTGCGATCACCATAAACTGCTTGAGCGTCAACGCAATACCCGCCAACGTTTCGATTCTGGTTGAAGAAGTGTCTAAAACTAGCTTTTCTTTGAGTGCTATGAATCCAACGACTATCAAGGCTCCCAGAATGGTCAGCAGCAAATCTAGCCAAAATCTGACACCAGCTATGGAAGAAAGCACCAGATTCCGAGCGGAACTGCGCGAGTCCTGACTGGCAGAGAAGCCTCGGAGGACCAGTCGCTGGGCTCGACTGTTTCGGATCGTTGGAAGGCCACTGATGGTCGATTCCACGTGGCTGAGGGTCTTTTTACTTGCTGAGAGTGAACCAGAGCGTGACAGAATTGAATGTAAAAGAATTGAATCAATAACGTACCACTATGCTCCAGTAGTCTGAGTTTCGGAATCGTCGAAGCATAGAGACAAGTCAGTCTATAGTAGAGGAAGCCTATCGCGCAGATTGGGATGATGGACCAGTAGTTGATCACAGCCAGAAGTAAACTCGCACCGAAAAGAGCGAATGATATGTGGGACACCTCGAGCATAGCCTCGGGTAGGTTGTTGTCTATCCGCCCGATGTCATCTGAGAACCTTTGCAGGACTAACTCTAAAATGGAACAGAAATCTTCGTTTTATCAAAAATTCAAATGTGATAATGCCAGCAGATGATGAAGTTCGTACCAGGTGGATTGTCGTAGAAGAACCTCATGGGAGTTCTCAACAATCGCGAGACCATCTTGTTGTGTGTCTTCTCACTGCCGTCCAGACAAATCTTCAGGAAAATGACATTTCTCAACGCGAAGAAAGCTACCGTTCCCACGACCAAAACTGAGTAGACGTAGATGAGATAGTCGCCATCGCTCTGCCGTGGTTCATTCCAGTTGTCTGTCCTGTACAGTTCAGAATATGCGTTATCATCGTGTACTCGAACCGAAGAGACCATTTTTTATACGACAAATGAAATCATCCTACCAGTATCCTAGCCAGTAATCGCTGCCGCACACGGACGCCTCAGCCAAGATGCAGAAGAGCAACAAGAAGCCGAGAGTTACGTGAGAGCTACCGGTTTTCAGATACCAACAGTAGAGCCAGTCGGAGTTACTCGATTTCGTCAGAAGCTCCTCGGTTTCATCTGGCTCTTTTTCCTTGCTTTTCTCTTGATGATGATAGGTGTTCAGTGGTAAAGTCGTGACGCGTATCACGTCTGTTTTTTCCACTGCTGGAGCTTCGATCTTTCTGTTCTGAGGCTCGACGAACATGCTGCTCTGCTCGTAGCTCTCGTAGGTGCCTTGGAATTCGATTTGACCCTGTAACACCAAACAAATTCGTAAGATATGCGATAAATGTTGATGTTTACAGAAGAGTATCTCACATGTTCGAACAAGATGATTTCATCAACCAGCATCAGAAGCGGCGAGTCTTGTTCAAAGACGATGATCCTCGTCTTGTCCTTCAGGACACCGTTCATACAGGCTTCGAAAACTTTGTCGTCCAAAAGAGTGAAAATTTCGTCTAGAAGATAAATATCCGCTTCTCTGTAAAGAGCCCTGCGAACGAAAAATTCAAGAATCATTCACGGCTGCAGGTATTCGAGAAATGAAGATATGCCAAAAAAAAACTCAAACCTCGCCAAGTTAATTTTCATCAGCTGCTCGTCCGTCAGCTTCGTCTCGCCACTCAACATCACAGTCTCGTCTCCCTTTGGTAGAATCTCGAAGACCTGATCCAGTCCACACATAGCTGTCAACTGTCTGTAATGCAGCTCGTCGTACACTTCGCTGCACAGAATATTGTCTCTCAATGTTCCGAAGAAGAACCAAGGCTCCTGACTGGCATAGGATATGCTTCCGTTTACGGATATTTCGCCCGACGTGAGTCGCAATTCTCCCAGTATCAGTTTCAGAAAAGACGTCTGTAAAAAAATGTGTTTACCGAAAGTATTAGATGCTTCGCAAAAACAGCTTCAGCGTAAATTTACCTTTCCCGCACCGACTGGTCCCGAAACTCCGTACAATTTTTTCGGCGGTACACAGACGTCGATGCTCTCCAGCAGATTGACATTAGCATTTTTGGCCCACGAGGCGCTGACGTCCTTGACTGAAATGCTCGAGTCGTCGTTGCTCAACATCGACAAGGCCAGGTTCGGTTCGACTTCCTCTAAACGCAGGAATTGCTAGAAAAATATCGAAGATAACAGATTATTCGAAGTATAGTTGCTGGATTAGTTAAGAGCTAGCCCTGATCGTACCTCGATTCTTTTAACGGAACCGTTCGCCTGAACTACGGTGGTCACAGCCTTTGGAAACGTAAATATCATGGACTCGTGGAGAACGTAAACATACAAAACGACGAGGAAAATCTTTTCGTGTTCGAAGGCAGTGTATCCTAGCAAAGTGTAAACCAAAATCACAGAGAACAGCGACGTGTACTCGGAAAAGATGTAGGCGGCCAATTTAAGGCCTTTGGCGAAGGAAGCGATTTTGAGGATGTCGATTTCGTAGCTGTACAAATTGAAATTTGATTTAGTTATTACACGAGAACAATGAGATATTACTTGTGTATCCTTACTGTCGATTGATGTACAGGCTTTTTTCGATCAGCTCTTCCCAGCAGAAGATCTTCGCCTCTCGAATTTTCCGAAGCACTTCCCTCGTTATCGAAATTCTCTCCTGCGTCCATAACGCGACTTTGGACTGGAAGCCAGTGGCTATTTTGTTGCTGTACACTGAAACGAACCCATACATGTTACTATATATTGTTGAGAGTAAAGATTTATAGTACAACAACACTACGTACGTCTTACAGGAACTCCTTGCAACAACAGCAGCAAAATTCCGAACAAACAAGATGCTCCGACTTTGTTGTACACGAGACACGTGACGACGATCACTTGTAAAGGCGTAATCCAAATATTGTGGACGTAGGCAAAAAATTTGTCGAAATTCTTCACGTCCTCTTCGAGCAAGCGGATTATGGCTTCGGAGGTCGTTTGACTAGCCGACGAGCAGGAGAGTCTAGTTATCTGAAATAGCATAGAATAATAATCGTTTCTTATTTAGCATTTTTTTGTTTCTGTGGCATTTACTCTCACATCCTCTCGCATTGGGTCTAAAAAAACTCGAGACAAAAATAATTCAACGCGTTATTTTGGCTTCGGCGAGAAACAAAAGCAAATATCATTCGCTTCTCAAAATTTGTTTTTCCTTTTGACCACCAATACAATATTATACACATTACTCATCAATCCCAAAGATATCGTATCTCTCCTTATCATCAGCCGCAATCAATCTCATCCATTAACACTCGAGAGCACGAATCTCTCGCGATCTGTCAATATTATCCCAGTGTGTCTGCTCTCTTCCACTCACCTTTCGGTAAATAAGGGAGGCACAAGCCGATCTCAGTCTGGCGCCGTTTTCCCGCTGCTGTAGTCGCACGTGAGACGCCAGTAATGCCTGCAAGCTCAAAAGCACAGCGTAAGCTGCGCCGCGTGAGCTGATGTGGGAAATCGGTATCGGCTCGCTCTGCAGCCTGTAGTAGTCCAAGCTCGAGACTATAAGCAGCGGCTGCACTACGCTGTTGAGTAATTTTTAATTTTTTTCAATTGACACTTCTTTTCAGCTACACTGAATGACATTAGCATACGTAGAAGCTTATTTCACTCGAGACGCGTGACTTGATTCGTTGAATAGCCATACGAGTAAAAAATGATTAAAAGCAATTCGAGCCTTATTCGCTTGCAACTGCACATTCGACCTCTAGAGAATTTTATTTCTCAAAACCAACCTAACGATCAGATCCAGGAAAAGCACCTGCAGCAGGTGCTGCGCGAAGTACCACTTGAAAGCCCAAAAAATCGCTCGCCACAACCTCGGACCTCCGCTTTCGGCCTTGGCTACGTCCTCCACCTCCTTCTTCCATTTCCTACGCAAATCATCGTTATCTACATAAACATGTTTTTTCATAAGAAAAAACTCTCTCGTTTCGCTGAGGAGAACCGAAAGAGAGATAGTATTACTGAAATAATGTGTATTTTTCCTACGCTTCGAGTTTGTTGCCAAGAATCTCGCTCCGGTCGCTCGACGGGGAATCGAAGCTCAGATGCGACGCTCGGACTTTGTCGTTTCTCACGCAGTCGAGCAGGGGTTTGAGGTACCTATATGAAAATCAATTAAAATCAATTAAAACTTCCTTCCATATACAGTACTCCAATTTCCAGGCGCAGCTATCATCGACAGTCAAACAAAAAGCCTCTAAATTTCGCGCAAAGACAGACTAATTTTATCTCTTCTCGCGCACGAAAGCTCGTAAATCCACATTAGCGCGCACGTCTATAAACAAATCATCCCAGACGTGTAATTTTCACAATAGCATCCGCAAATCTCGATCGAAAGCAGTGCGATAAGAAACCGCTCGAACGATATAAAATCGATGAATTTTTTTCCTATAATTTTTCATATCTCGATAAATCAGGGGGAAACCCATCCGGATTCGCGCGTGGCTCTCGAGAGTCGAGTGTACCGATTTTGGCTACTATAGACGCTCGCTTACGCGCGCTCTTGATATTCACGGTATACGCTTAATTACACATGCAATGATATACTGTAAATTGCCGCCGCGTGGACTCTGACCTCGTTTTAACATAGTTCTTTTCAGGCCGACTTGACTATTTTCTTCTCTATTGAGTCTCGAACTTAAACAAAAATAGTAATAATACTCTATTCAATATTTCAAGCGTCCGCCTACCAGAACACAAATCTGCTGAAACAATTGGCCTTGTGCCTGGGGCTCAGGTTCCTCGATTTCTTCTTCTTCTCCATCGCCTTCTCTGTGTTAAAAATTCCACTCGATCACTGCAGTATCACAGTACATCCCAAAGCACAAAAGCCACATGATACATCGGGCCGGAGACGATTCCGTTTTAAAAACCACGTACAACCGCACTGTCGCAATAACGCCGTGTCCACATCGCGATTACGCTCTCGGCCTCGCCGGCTCTCGACTACTACCACTACCAATACGTGTACGTTTATACACACGAGCTGTTTACGTTATACCGTTAGCTGCGCGCTATACTCGCGCCGAAAATAATCAAACGACTACTGGCGCTTTCAGAGTCTGGGCAGACGCGTTTATACGACAAGCGCTCGTGTATTTGTGATGGGTAGGAAAGAGCGGTAGTTCTTGTCAGCTGTGGTGGGATAATCGGGTTGGGAGATAAGGCAGAGAGTGGGATCGATTTCGAAGGCGAGGCTGATTCCGGTGTGCGATATAATGTGGGTCAGCCGTGGCGGGTTGCCGGAACGTCGTGGTTTTTCGAGCGTTCAAAATTTCCGCTGTGATATATTGTGATGGGGAAGAGCTTTGGAGAAGGATTGGACTTGGATTTTTTTCGGAGCTGATAAGAACGCGCCGTGATTGTTCCTATAGGCTATTTTTAGACTAGACCTAGATGAAAGCTCGAGACGAGAAGCGTTTATGGTTTCTTCTTTTATTTAGGCTCTATATAGCTATCGTTGTATTAGTATTATAAATTATACAAAAATAGCTTACACGTTTAACTTATACATCGAACTTATTGTTCTTGTAAGACACTTGTAAAGTATGGACTATCTTACACGTTACCGATATAATTATATACAAATACATATGCTCAGAAATCACTTGTGCGTCTGCCGTACACACTCGACAACATCAGAACACATTCTTAAAATACCGATCTGGCTGACTCGTTGAAAACTTTCATTGTGTTAGGCTACGAAATCGATGAAAACGTCACGTCTGCGATCTCGAAATCTTGTTGACGTCGCCATTAGGAACTGATTTCTTTGAACTGTTTTTCACATTCTCGTTGAATATCTGTAAATTGAAATTCCAAACATCAAAACAATACGCTTCACTCGATTCTAAATGAGCTAGTATATAATTACCCTCTCAGCTGTTCTCTTCAGGTGCTGAGACATCGCGTTTCCAGACTGCTGCACCATTTTAGAGAAGTAACCGTCGTTCTTCTGCAGCAATGCGTGAGGTTGATCAAATTCGACGACCTCACCGTCCTCCATCACGAGCACCTTGTCACTGTCCATAATAGTATTTAATCTGTGAGCTATCGTTAGCACCGTACAATCCTTGAATTTCAGCCTTATAGTCCTCTGGATGAATTCGTCGGTAGCAGGATCGACGTTGGCAGTGGCTTCGTCAAGTACCAGAATCTTGTTCTTCCTCGCGATAGCTCTGGCCAGGCATAACAGCTGACGCTGACCAGCGCTCAAATTGTTTCCTCCTCGTTCGATCAGGTGGTCGAGTGAGTCGAACATCTTGTTGAGCTCGACCTCTTCCAGAGCTGACCACAACGAGGCGTCGTCGTACTGATGGAACGGGTCCAGGTTATCGCGCAGCGAAGCTGTGAACAACGTGGGCTCCTGAGGTATTATCGAAATCTTGCTTCGCAGGTCGAAAAGACTGATGTCCTTTGTGTCCAATTTATCAATCAGCAATGAGCCGTCGACTTTTGCCATCCGGAACAGGGCTGAGATCAGGGATGATTTTCCAGCTCCGGTACGACCTACGATGCCAACCTGGAATTCGAACTAGGTTTATATACCCCGCCTTTAAGGTTTCACATAAAATTCGCGTACAATCTCTAGGTTTACCTTGCTATTGGGATCGATGGTCAAATTGAGATTCTTCAAAACGGGCTCGTCCTCTTCGCAATATCTGAGGTACACCTTCTCAAACCTGATCTCTCCGTGTTCGGGCCAGGTTATCGCAGGTATGGATGCGGGTTTAGTCTTGGAAGGCTCCTCCTGCTCCAACTTGGTGAACTGTGCCATCCTCTCAACACTGGTGAACTGAGTGATCACTTCGGTGACCTGTTTGATCATGTACTGCAGCATACCACATACATTGAGAATGTGAATGACGACGAGGCCGACATCGCCAGCGAACGTTTTACTGTCATCGAGAAAGATGAAGCTGTACACAACGAAAGTCAGGAAGCTGATGGTTATCATGTCCATCCAGAAACCGAAGGCTCCGGCTGCTACCAAGACCAGGTTGTGGGCCGCCGTGTGATCGTCCTGACGAGCGTCGAACTCGCGACTCACTATCTTCTGAGCACGACAGGAGCGAATGGTTAGAAGACCTAGCATCGAAGTGTTCACCATAGAAAAGACTGGACTCTTGGCTGTTGATGACATACATGGTAAAGTTTGCAGCTGGCAGTGATCACACTGACATTTTAATGCTTACCACTTCCTTCCAAGCGCTTGATGTTCTGCATCGTCGACAGATAAACGTCGCTGCCTCTTGCCGAGAGATAGCCGATCACCAGCATAGGAAATATCGACCACCATTTAACAACGAGTATTTGGATGACTATCCCGGTCGTCATCAGAATTCTTTCGCTGACATCCAGCAACGACGTTGGCAGTGTATCGTCCACAGTGCCGGTATCCTTTGAAAATCGGTTTATTATCCGTCCTATCGTAATGCGACAATTACGGGATTACATTTCTAAAGCTAAATAGATACAAATTGCAATGAATTCGTTACTTTACCAGTAGAATTGACGTTGAAAAATTTTAACGGTGCTCTGACCAGCCGAGAGAACATTCTGTTGTGGATATTTTTACTGGAGTTTAAAACAGTCTTGTAAAACAAAAGATTTCTGACAATTGACAACACTACGATCGCGACTAGCAAACCTCCGTAGACGGACACAGCCGTGATTTCACTTATAAAGTCGTCCGTATTGACTGGATCCAAAGCTGTCGTCATATTCAGAGACAACCTCATTCGCTTCTCTTCTTGTTTGGTCCTTGAACAAACCAAAACGAAGCCGATGACAAACTTTACACGTAATCAGTATAATACTAGAAGATAAGTGATTGCTTACCAGTAAGCTATCCAATAGTCAAACCCACTGATGGCCAACTGCGTCAATAAAAAGCACATCATTAGAAGTGCAAATACGAAGTACGAGGCCCCGGATTTGAAGTATTTCAGGTACAGAGATTTCGGGATTCGTCCCTTGGCCAAAAGCTCTGCGGTCTCCTTCGGTTCCCTATCGTCTTCTTTATCGGATTTCGAAACCGGCTCTACCTTTTCTATCTTCTTAAGGCCACTTTCTTCCAACGGCAGTTTCTCCACCTCTTCCTTCGAAGGCAAGTATTTGAGGTACTGTTCGTTGTTGTAAAAGTCCTGGAATGTTCCTTGAAATTCCAATCGTCCCTGTGAAGCATCACACATTTTTTTTTAAATAGCATACTCGATACAGTATCCAAAATAATCTACGAAGTCTGCGAAACTCTCACGTTGTTCAATAAAACAATATGATCCACTTGCTTTAAATACTGAACTTGATGCGTAACTAAAATGCGGGTTTTGCCCTTGAGTAGACCGTTGATGCAGTCTTCGAATAAACTCCTACCAACGCGGTTATCCACCGCAGAAAGGGGATCGTCGAATAAGTAAATGTCGGCATCTCTGTAAACTGCCCTAAGTATACATAATATTAAATTTCATTAAAAATCTTTCTCAGCTTCGTTATAGCTTAAAAAGTCAAACTGCACGGTATACCTCGCCAAACTAACTCTGGCGCACTGCCCTCCACTGAGGGCCATTCCTCTCTCGCCTACGAGTGTTCTGTCTCCATAGGGCAACTGTTCAAAATCCTTCAACAAGGCGCAAGCTTGTGTGACTCGATAGTATTTCTCAACGTCGTAGACGTCTCCAAAAACGATGTTGTCGCGGACGGAACCACTGAACAGCCAGGGCTCCTGACTGGCGTAAGACACGTTGCCGCGAACGAGAACCTGACCCGAGCGTGGCTGAAGCTCGTTCAGGATCAGTTTCAAAAAGGTGCTCTGAAAATGAGATTTTTGTTTGGAATTTTTGAAAAGTCGATTCTAACGAAAAAATCTACCTTTCCGGAACCAACGGGTCCTACGATAGCCCACAGCTTGTTCAACGGTACAGATACATTAATATCGCAGAGATTATCGGCTTTAGCCTCTTTCTCCCAGGACGCGCTGACGTCCTTCATAGAGACGACCAGACCGTCGTCGCTGACGGCTAGTCTCTTGACTTCGGGATCTACTTCTTCCAGCAGCAAAAAGTTCTGAAACAGAAGATCGAACCACTCATCCTGCATCAATCTTCATCCACATCTAACCAATAATCATACCTCTATCCGCTTCATAGACACGTTGACTTCGGCAGCCAGTGACACAGCTTCCGGGAAGAACGACGCCATGATGGTCCTGACCAGAGCAAAGTAGTGGATCATAGAAAATATCCGGTCGGCCACTATGACGTGTCCTTCAAGGACGTAAACCAGAATCGTGAAGAACACAGCTGATCGGTAGGTGAACACAGTCGAGGCGACTCGAACACTTCGAACGTAGAACCGCTTCAGTAGGGCGTCGATCTCGATTCTGCCGATGGAATTAACGATCAAATTTAGCATACACAAAGTATTTTTTGGATCGCGTACTTCCTGGCGAGGTAGACCAGCTGCTCGAAGGACTTCTCCCAGGCGTACATCTTTATCACTTGGATGCCGTTCAAGATCTCTCCGAGAAGCTGGACTCGCTTGTCCGTGCGAACGGCGCCTTTGGCTCGGAGCTTCTTCGTCAGCTTGTACCAGCACACTGCAAGTAGTTTACAATGATACATTAACATTAATCATGAAAGTTTTATTTTATAATTCATTCGATTAGACGACATGATCGTTACCTTGCATCGGTAGTATCTGCACAGTCATCAAAGCGATGCCGGTAAAAGCGGCGATGCCGAGTTGTCGGTAAAGAAGATACGTCATGAGGCTGACCACGAACGGCATGACCCAGACGTAGTGCAGATGCAGACAGAAAAGCTCGAACTTGGTCAGGTCGTTCGAGAGAAGGTTGATGATCAGACCACCCGCTGCTTGACCGGCTGACGCACTGGATAGCTTCAGTACCTGAAAATATGAATTTGAAAAATTGTAAACGAACTCAAAGCTCGACAAAGATGTCACTCGTCGCCGGCGTTATTAATAGAGCCGTAAACTGCGTCTCTTATACTTTATTACTGGTCTGTTTACCCACTTCACGAATATCCTATTTATAGATGAAGAACAATATTTTGTTTTTGTCCAAGGCCAATAGAATCTCGAGGATATAATGGCTACTTTAAAAATACCCACTTTTCTGTAAATCAGAGAAGAACAGCCGACCCTCACTCGCATTCCGATCTCCTGAAGTCCGAGGTGCGCCTGACGAACGATAACCGTGTTCATCATCGTCGCGAGTACCAGACCCGTTGCGTACATGTAGGCCTCTTCTGTGCTCATCGTCGACTGTGGGTCGAAGTACCAGACCAGCATCGCCAGAATCAGCGGTTGGAGTATTCTGAAATTCATTTCTTTTTTTTTAACTAATTGTTATTCCTAAAATAGCTGCGCAAAGAGACTACATTTTTATTGCAGGAAGCAATGAAGCTCGCGATTTTATGGCAAACGAGTTTAGCGCACAATCTGCGCGTTAGGATTAAGTTACAGAAAGAAGTGTACAATAAACCAGATCGTTATGCGATATCGTGTGCTGTTGACAACTTATTATTCGCCTGGTATACATTGTACGCGCAATTTAGCGCTCAATTTTTTGCAATTATTTCGCGCAGACGATATTCCTTCGCTGCAGATGTTTATCAATAATCAAAGCTCGAAGTCTGCATTTTTACGTAAGCTTTAGGTGCTTGTGTTTATGTTTGGACTGAAATTTATCGACATTGTTTGTTCAAAGCGAAGATGCCGCTTTTAATTGTTTGCCTTGACGTTCGAGGATGAATCGAAGTGAATGAGATTTGTTACAAAAAAATATAATCATATGTTAAATTTTTTAAAACAAATGAAAATTAACGAGTTACGACGAGTGAAAAATAAAATAAAACATTGTTATAGACGTACTACAGCGTCGTAAATCACACCTATATCCGTGACGATAAAACACATGCATGTAATATAGATAATAGTCGCGCTTGTATATATATATATATATAGCGGCATCTACGCTTCCGCACAATATAACAGCTGGCGACGCAGTAATCAACTTAATTGAAAATTATAGCCCACGCGTCGTTCTCAAAACACTCGAACACAGCGAAGAAACTATACTGTTCCGGTGTATATCTGACTAATGAATTTTTCATAGATTTAGAATGACGCCATGCATTCACGCATTTAGCATCGAGTGATATACATGTCGAGCAAAAGAAAAATGCAAATGAAAATCAATTCGACCTACTTAACGACGTTCAGAAGAAACATGCTGAATCCATATTTGACAAACGGCCAGCCGAACGTCCTTATGACGGCCCTCCACAGGCTTGGCTTCTGCTTCTTATCTCCGGCGTCTCTCAGCTCTTTTTCCCACGATCTATACGAATCCAATGAATTATTGCGTAAAAATCAACGAATATATCGCACGTGACACAACTTTGTGTTTACATACTTTTCCAATTGATCACCCAACGGTTCGCTGACGTTTTCCGGCAAAACATCGTAGAGGTCGTTAGCCTGGAGATTCCGGTGCTTGCTGTCCCAAAATAAATCGCCGAGCCACCTGTAAATATGACAATTTTTATTTTCATTTTATTACCGACATCGCTTTTTAAGTATCGTCGATCGCGATAGCTTAATAAGGGCATAAATGGCACTTGAAAATTAATGCGAAAAATTTGACAAACCTGCGCTCACGAGGTCGTGCGATTATCATTTACTCATCTCTATATCGAGATATTTTATTGCCTGACATAGTGCCGAACAATAATTTAGAATTTTATGTTATTTGAATCTGGGAAACAGATATGCCAACGAAGTAATCGATCATATACGGCTGACATATTACCATTGAATTAAAAAAATGCTGTTTCACCTAATGGTCTTTATAAATTTTATCGAGCATAGGCCGAAGATCGTTTTATTTGATCGGATGAGTTGCATAATTTTGCAATGTGTGCACATCTGCGAAAAAATTTGTATTTGAAATTCTATTGATAATTATATCTCGCGTTTGAATGCGATTCCGGAGAAGCAGTAAAATTGCGCACACTTCGCTTAACAATGGAAAGTCTATTTCTGTGCGCTGTGTGACTAGTGGATTTTACGATTTTTTGTTGACTCGTGCACTTATTGCAAAAGTAAAAGAATTTAATTTAGGAAAGATCAGGTGATTGTTTACTTCTACTACTTTCAGATCGCGGAGAAACACTTAGATGTTTTGCCATTAAGATTATCAGCGACACCGATATTCTAGTGAATCTTGATTTTTAATTATCAAATGGAAAAGTTTCGTAGTCGCCTTTACATAATATGCGTCAAAACGATCGTCGACACAAAGAAGCATAGCTACAAGATTTTCCCGCAGTTTTCGCAATAGCAAAATTTTCCAATAACTCAGGCTTATCATCGTTCAAGATTCGTTCGTAGACTCAACAAGTTGTATACACCGATTTAGAAGTAAAAATTTTCAAAAAAAAAAAAACTCACCAAAAGGACAATCTACTGACAAAGTTCGCCTTGAGCTTGGGGCTGGGATTCGGCGGCTTTCTCCTCTGCGAGCCGTCCATTTCCTCCTCACCTCTCGTCGCTCCTCGTGACACTTGAACTCGGGCAACAGTCGTCGCTGGGGAGCCGATCGCTCCGCAGCGATACTACCGGCGTCAGATAAGCCTCAGTCATCAGCATCGCATATATACCCAGGCCAAATCGGTCTTTTTTCGATCCTTTTATTTTTAATTCAGATCGGCAGGAACCGATTTTTCGATCGATCGGTTGAATTTTATCTGGTCAATACCGATGGAAGTGGAGAATCTCGTTGTTTGTCTGAATATATCGCCAGTATGTCTCTTGCGGACAAAGCTCTCGTGTTGTCTGTGACTATGTGTCATGAGAGAGAGAGAGAGAGAGAACCGTTATGCAAGTGTCTTTATGCAGCAGCGCGATTTTTCAAAACTGCAGGAACTGTGTACAAGTATTATATGTGGAAATTCGAAGAAACGCGGGCCGATGCGCGCGCATACGCACTTTACATCTGCAGAATAAATCCACAGCGTCGATAGAGAGTTCAAACAACGATTGTACCCTTTGAGTTTGTTTGCGCGATCGTTTCGCAATTTTACAACCGATTTTACGCGCTTTACGGCCTTTTTTGTCGATCACTGATAAATTCGACGATATGAGTAATTTACACGCGTACGTTCGATGACACGACACACAGCGAGACGAATAAGGAAGACACTCGCAAACGCGATTGTTTACGTGTCGAGAGTCACTATATGCGAGAACGAAGATATATGTGACTCGCTGCCGAGCGCGGAGCGACTGCCGAGCTGAGCCGCTCAGCTGATGATGCTTGTCGCGGTTAAAATCTCCGGTGGTTATAAGCGGCGGTGTTCAGTTCGTTGGGGACTTCAGAGAGTACAATTTGCGGAGATTTAGTTTTCGTCGAGAGGAAGGAGTGGAATTTGTCACGTGAAGATGTTTGATTTGTGATATGGTATTTCGCAACGGTTACTTTTTATACGAACAGATAAATATGATTTATCGACGAGCTTGTTTCGAGGTGAATTCGAAAATGCATCACAAGCTTTTACTATTATACAATTTTAGGAAATAAAATAATAATAATAATGGTTTTTATTGTTTTTGACATTTAGAGTTCTCAAAAAGAATTTTTAAATAATAGCGCGGGTATTATGATGTTCGGAAATAGCGGTGAGCTTTAACTCAAGTTTAAGAAGATATGGATATAAAATTCTCATTATATATACTAGAAATAAAAACCCGTTTTAATCATTATCATTGTCTTTTGATCTTCTCTTTGATTATACTTACACCCGTTTAGATTATTGGCTACTTTGTTGTGCGGCATCCTGTTTGGCGATGACATTTCGTTATTCATTGTCGAATTAGTGGAATAATGTACAGGGTGACGAGCAAAATCGACTTCACTAATGTATGATCGTTTTATTGCCGCTTAAATACAAATAAAAAAATTATAGAATTGAAGTTCAAAAACAAGAAGCGCGATTTTAAGTGTCGATTGGATAGTCTGTCTTCATAATTGCTTAATTATTATAGTCCATTAATTTGGCCGTCGCCAGTAGGTGCTCAATATTTCAAAGAACCGAAAGACAAGCTCGAAAATTACATGAGCGGAAAATTCGACGCTTCGAAATTCAACTCGTCTGGTAACGTGGACGAGCTTTATTACTACCGTCTCTGATGGCTTATCGCGACAGATAGGGACAAGCAATAAGCGCCTGACTATCATCTTCCCGACTCAAGTCTAGCAAATGATATTCATCAGTAAAGACACTTGTGATTTTGTGGGAGGTTGTGAATTGTATTCGTTTCTGGTATCTACTGGTAACAGTTCATTATTCGAAAATTTCGACTCCGATACAAAGTGCGATTATTATAGAGTAGGGTATGAAGTAACCAAGTTGTGAAGAATCGGTTTCGATGTACTGATTATGTATTATACGATCGAGTATTTTGTATCAATTATGATGATCATAAAAACGTTGAGGATTTTTTACATTAAAATAAGGATTACAGTTGTTACAATACCAACACAGGGTTTACACAGGTCGCTATAGCTTATATACATTACTTTGTACTATAACAGGTCTACGCAATTTTTTTCATTATCACGCAATCACTGCAAATACGCCAATACCTCAAAATTTTACTTGCCGTCTGCAAGATGTTGATCATAGATAATAGAGCTGTTATTGAATGCCTAAAACAAGAAATGTTTAAAAAAAAAATAAATAAATACATCAAAGGTACTGTACCGAAGACCACTCACCTGCTCTGAAATCGCTTTGAGATGCTGAGATGTGTCGCCGTCAACCTGCTGTAACATCTCAGAAAAGTGTCCGTCGTTCTGCTTCAGCAGAACGTACGGATGATCGAACTCCACAACCTCGCCGTAACTCATCACCAGTACCTTATCACTGTCCATTATCGTATTCAGTCTGTGTGCAATGGTCAACACAGTGCAATCTTTGAAGACAGTCCTGATCGTCTTCTGAATCAGTTCGTCAGTAGCAGGATCGACATTGGCAGTGGCTTCGTCTAGAATCAGAATCCTGTTCCTCTTGACAATGGCTCGGGCCAAACAGAGCAGCTGACGTTGACCGGTGCTCAAACTCTTGCCACCTTTGTCGATGACCTTACCTAAGGAATCGAACGTTTTGTTGAGCTCGACGTTCTCCAGAGCTGACCAAAGCGAGGCGTCGTCGAACTCACGCTTCGGATCTAAATTGTCTCTCAATGATGCAGCGAACAGAACAGGCTCTTGAGGAATTACAGAAATGCGATTTCGTAGATAGCAATAACTTATTTTTTTGGTATCGATGCCGTCGATCAACAATGTCCCGTCAAACTTGACGAAGCGAAAAATTGCCGATATCAATGAAGATTTTCCAGCGCCTGTACGCCCTACTATTCCTACCTTCAAGTGCGTTATTTATGGTTTTAAATTTATTGTAAGTATAAAAAAATACCAAAAAAGTAGGAATGCGCTTACCTTCATTCCTGGTTCAATTTTGAAGCTCAGATTTTTCAGAACCGGTTCCGCGTCCTGAGAGTATCTCAAATAAAGCTTATCGAATACAACTTCACCTCTTGTTGGCCAATCGTTACTTGGCTTTATCGGGGGATCTACCTCTGCGTCAGGCTCCTGCTCCAAGTCTACGAACTGGAACATTCTCTCTACACCAATCATCTCGTTCACAGCTATAGCCATTTGCCTAAATCCATATTGTAGCATCATAGCAATGCTACGGAGCTGAACGAGTGCCAACCCCACGTTGGCTACAAATAAGTTATTATTTTTCAGGAGAATGCTACTGTAGGCAACGACAGCCCAGAGAGAAAATATCGTCATATCCAGCCAAATGGACAAACTTTGATTTGCTACAACGGTTAGGTAATGTGCAGCGGTATGATGATCCTGATTGTCATCAAAGATTTCACTGACTAAACCTTGAGATCCAGCTGATCGGATGGTCGATAATCCAGAAAGCGAAGAAACTGCCAGAGACAGGACTGGACTTTTAGCTGTGTTATAGAATATATATTTGTAGTACAATTATTTGCATTAGTTAAGGTCATTAAATTATTGGATCATTTTCATTACATCATCAGCTACCTTTGGCTTCCAGTCTTTTTATAGCTAGCATTGCTGGAATATGAAATTTAAATACTTTGTAGCATAAATACATTGCAATTAGAGATGGAAAAGTGTTCCACCAGTTTACTATTAAAACTGGCAAAAGAACTGCAGTACAATTTGCTAGTTCGTTCAGAACATTAAATAATGCAACTACTAGCATTTCATCAATTGCTCCGGTATCTTTGGAAAACCGATTTAGAATAAGTCCTAAAATAATATGCACATAGCTATAAATAATTCACGAATGGGTGTATTGGATAACTCTAGAATTAAAGGCTTTACCAGCAGTATTAGTCTGAAAGAATGTCAGGGGTGTTTTCATCAAACTTCCAAACATGCTATTATGTAGCCTTTCACAAGCGCTTAAAGTCACTCGAAAACACAACAGATTTTTCAGAATATTTGTAATGACAACTGTAATTAACAATCCTCCACATATGGACAACGATGTTACTATATACGAAAAGTTCATGAATGATAAACTATTTTCAACGATTGCCGTATTTCCAGCTGCGTTCATATCCTCAATGTTTTCAAAACTTTTCTTTTTATTGTTAGTCCTAAAAAATAATAAATTTGCCATCATACTCGGGCAGATTCAATTTATTTTATTATATTATATAATAAAATAAAGGGGATATATTTGTCCTACCAAGCAATCTGCCAGTAATCAAAGGCAGAAGTAGAGCATACAGCTGCTACGAGGCCAAGGACTACGAAAAATAGCATCATATAAGAACCACTTTGCCGAATAAATCTTAGATATATCGATCTTTTTACATGTCCTTTGGCCAATAGTTCATCCGTTTCTTTGGGTCCTTGATCTACATTATTCTTGTCTTTTTGAGAATCTGAAGGATCGTTCAATCTCTCACTTTCATTTTTTGTACTGTCTTTCTCATTTGCTGCCGATTTCTCCGATCCTCTATTCCTAGGCAAATAACTATAGTATTTTTCGTTTTTATCGAAATCTACAAAAGTGCCTTTGAACTCGACTTTCCCCTGAAACATGCGATATGATAAAAAATGATCAGGCGGGAATGATACGCAATTGAAAATGGATTCTTACATCGTCGAGGAAAACGATCTCATCCGCCTCTCTTAGAAACTGAAAATTGTTCGTAACTAAAATTCGTGTTTTGTTTTTCAAATAGCCGTTGATGCATTCTTTAAAAATATGGTTTGCTACGTGTGCGTCAACCGCAGAGACAGGATCGTCGAGTAAATAAATATCGGCATCTCTGTAAACTGCCCTGCAGGAATTTGCACTGGATTAATAATCAATTTTTTTTAACAATTCTTGTGTGCCCTTACCTTGCCAGACTGACTCTGGCGCACTGTCCGCCGCTGAGATTCGAGCCTCTCTCTCCGACCAGAGATTTGTCGCCGTAAGGCAGCTGACGAAAGTCCTCCATTAGGGCACAAACCTGCGTCACTGTCCTGTATTTGTCTTCGTCATATTTCTCGCCAAAAATTATGTTCTCTTTTATCGAAGCTGCGAAAAGCCATGGATCCTGGCTCGCATAGGAAATCCGTCCGTTAACAATGACTTTGCCGGTTTCTGGTTGCGCTTCATCCAAAATTACTTGGAGCAGTGTACTCTAAAAATTGACAAGGTATGTGGTATCATCGATTTTTGCTACTCCTTAGGCTACTAGAATCATAATGTGCAAAAACCTTTCCAGCTCCAACAGGTCCGATAACAATATGCAGTTTGTTAGCGACAAAATTGACATCAAAGTGCAACGATTTTTCTTTAATGGGATCTCCCTTTGAAGGAAGTACTGTTACATTAGTCAGTTTTATGTCTGAATCAGCCGTTTTAATTCTCTTAACATTTGATGAAATTTCATCCAACAGTAAAAAATCCTAAAAAGTTTTAAGATTATACGAATTTTTCTGCATTATCAAAAGTGATATTCAGGCAGGAAAAAATTGGGAACATTTTATGTACCTCGATACGTTTCATTGAAACATTAACGGTTGCCATTTGAGTAAGGCCAGCAGAAAAGAATTGGGCCAATGTCTGTCGTAGATTAACCAAGTAGCAAACTAACAGTAATATTGAAAGAGGTGATATTGTACCGTATTGAAACGTGTAAAGAAAAATCGTCGAGAAGGTGGTAAGCCGATAACCAAAAGTAGTTATAGCGAAAGTTAGACCTCGGATGTTGTGTAGCTTTTTAAACATTTTTATTTCACGTCTAAAAAATATGAAACCATATTAACAATGCAACAAAGCATCTAGGCATAATTGCACGTTTCTACTAACCTTCTGAACGAATAAATAGATTTTTCAAACAATCTTTCCCAACCAAACATCTTTATGGTGCGAATCCCATTAAACACTTCACCTATCAACGATATCCTTTCGTCAGTGCGTGCAGATTGCTGTGATCGATAATTTGATAGTAATCTGAAAAATAAAGCTGACTCGTGACGTAATTATTAAAATATCCGTTACTTTATCGTTAAAATAACACAAGCGCTAAAATCGCCCATATACCTTGTGGTGGAAATATTAGGAGAATCAATAAGCTGACAGCCACGAAAGCTGCATAGCCAAAGTATCGCCAGAGTATATAAGTCGTGATCATCGTTTCAATCGGAGCAAATACTAAAAAAGGAAGAAAAAACAACACGCACTCAAATCTTCCCACATCATTAATCAGCAAATTCGCGACCCTTCCACTAGCATTGTTGTTTGCCGACAATCGGAGCATCTATAATTACGTTAAAATATACTTTTTGATTTGTCAATATTTACAGCTTTTAGCATTTTCGATTACCTTCCTATACATGAGAGATGTGAGGGCGATTCTCGCGCGGACGCCAATAAGGGTGAATTCAACCATACTGTGACGCGTTCCAAATGTCTGCACTATCTGCAGAAGAAGCAAAAGAGTTATGTACACGTAGCACATTGATGTATCGATGTGCAACAGTAACTGCTCCAGGATCAACGGTAAGAGTAAACTACAACAAATTTGATTAGAAAAAAATTATGTATGTGCATATGCTTGACAACTTACTCGATGATGATGTAGCATGCTGGGAATATTAACAGCTTCAAAAACATGGGTCCATAATTTATCCTGCAAGCCCGCCACAAGCTTGGCTTTCTTTTGTTTGCCTTGGCATTACTTAGTTCCTCGTTCCAAACTCTATTTTTGATAAAATAAGAAAACAATTGTATTCTATTGCTTACAGTATATTTCTTTTAATCGGTTTGTACTTCATACTTCTCAAGATCGTCGGAAAGAAGTTTACTCTGAAGTTGCGGCAAAACTTCATAAATGTCACTGTCCACAATGTCATGCTTGTATCCGTACGAAAGTAGCTTTTTGAGCCACCTAGAGAAAAAAAATGCTTGATAACAATAATCGAATTTCCTTATACCTTTCTTACATATTTTGTTTAAGCATCACGACACAACTAAAAAATAATTCAACATTTCTTTAAATTTTCGCTTTTTTACTTTTTACGTAATAGTTTGATTTTTCTAACTTAATTACCCTGGTAGAAATGTCAACGGTTCAATGGCTTAGCAATGGCTTATCGCCAATGAACCGCTTAGAAAACCGCTAAATAACCACTTACTGTAATAGAAGCTTATGCACAGGTCCTTGCAGTTAATTTGCTTAAATTCAGTTTACAAGCCATGCGTATACAATAGTGAGGTTAGAACTTTTATTAATAAATATAAATTCACCTATATGATTGATTATAATTGAAAAAAGGTTAGGAAATGCAAAGGACATGTAACAATTTGTAGAAAATATATTCAAGTTATTAATATTCCAATTTTTCATATTTAATACAGTTCTACTCCACTATCATGATAATACAAACATTTTCTATTTATTTTATTTAATCAGACAGCATGACATTATGAAATAACAGTTGATACAGTCAAGTGAAATGAAGTGCAGTGCATGCGTATCATACAAACCTTGTTCAGATAGTAGAATAGGACTATATTAAATGCAAAAAATGTAAATATTAATAAAATTAAATTGATTCATTTAGCTGGTGATCATCCTAACCTCGTAACCTCAAATTAGCCTCCGGCAGACATCTTGGAAACTTAGCCGTTCCTAAACCACATTTTTTGTTAAATTTTAGCTTGGCAACCGTAAAAACAGTTAGCTAAGTCTAAAGGTCTTAGCAAAATCGAATAATTTTCTACCAGGGTAGGTATTAATTTGATGCAAACTAAGTAAAAAATTTACCAAAAAGTAATCTGGCTCAGAAAGTTCGCTTTCAGTTTTGGGCATGATTCGGTGAATCCACGTGTCTTACGCATAACTACAGCAGCTAACGTAGCTATAAGATCAAATATATTCACCGTGAATATCGTTCGAAGACTGAATTTGGAATTCCATCATTTGAAATCGTATTCAATTTGATTGCGTATCTCTTTTATAAAATGTAGATAACAGTTAACAGAGATAAAATTTTATTTACGTAAGTATAGGAGGGAATTCCAACAGCAAAGCAAGACTTAAAGGAAAAATTCAAGTATTTTTAAAAATGCACTCAGTTCATTAAATTTAAAACTTTAGTGAACTGAAAAATTGGGAAGATAGTTTTCTTTCGTTCTAAACAGTACAAAATTCACTGCACGATTTATTTTAGAATTCCAGAAAATACATAAGTTACATAGTGTTACATAAATTACACATAAAATTCGCAGGCTGTCATAATGCAGCAATTATTAATACAATAACCCATCATAACGCCGCGACCCTGCAGAGGAAAACAATGTTCCCTGTTCGCAGGTCCGGAATAACAAAAATAACAAGATAGTAACAAAATGCTGGTTAGCTTAGCTGTATACACTACAGCGCCAAAAACCTCCAGCCATACTAACTACCATACTCTACTTCAAAACATTCACTCTGTATGACCGTATTTTCCATATCGGACTTCCAGACAATGGTTATACCATCATACTTACTCATTCACACTCAAATTGGATATAAGGGTCTATTTGACTCCTATGCCCAATTTTTAACAAGAATATAATCATTGGAAAAGAAACAAATTTTATATAATCTATCTATTTTACTTAAGAAAAATAATTTATTTGTTGTACTCTTAACTTAATGATACTTATACTTCTTTTTTCGATAGATTATATTGCACGATTTGAGATTCTATATTTTGTATTGTCACTTAATTTTTTTTTATTTTATATCTATAATTTAATAATTTAAAATCATTGCACTTTAGTTTCACCATCTCCTTACCAACATTTGTCTTGCTGTCATAAATCTATCTGTTGTTGCGTTTTTTTCTCTTATGTAAGACATCCTTTCTGTTGTGCTGAGCCTTGCGGGGCACGTAAGCCCAACTGCACAGGTTTCTCGGTAGTGTGGAAACATCTCATTATGCTGATTTGATGAATCACATTTACAGTCTGACGTAAAAACTATATCTTTATAAGGCGATTGGTGCTTGAGTGAGGAGACTGCATTTATGAAAACCTGTTTACCTCTTATACCTCTATCAAAGTAGAAAAATGCCTTGTTAGATCCTAGATAGTTGATATCGCCATAAGTCATTCTGTGTTTAGCTGATTCTGTGATCTTCTGTCCTGGTGCAGATGTCGCTTCCTTTTTCCTAGCTTTATTGCTGTTTTCTTCGGCCATTTCGTCGATCCTGCTGAAGACTGTTTCTGGTTTGCCTTGGCATTACTTAGTTCCTCGTTCCAAACTCTATTTTTGATAAAATAAGAAAACAATTGTATTCTATTGCTTACAGTGTATTTATTTTAATCTGTATGTACTTCATACTTCTCAAGATCGTCGCAAAGAAGTTTGCTCTGAAGTTGCGGCAAAACTTCATAAATGTCACTGTCCACAATGTCATGCTTGTATCCGTACAAAAGTAGATCTTTGAGCCACTAGAGGAAACAAAAAGAACTCGATAACAATAATCGAATCACTTAATACCTTTCTTAGATACCTTAAAGTGCCCCATAATTTTAAGAAAAATTCAAAGTATCATCGTAATCAGCGGATTACGACATGGACATGCGGTCAAGAAGACGAGTGCGAAAGGTGCGGGGATGTACGAGGCTGGAGACATCGTCGAAGAGCTAGTCGGCGAAGAAGAATTCCTGCATTACCGGCGATCCTGCGGTGGATTGGTAGAGTCGAAGTCGGGACGATAATCCGACTCTAGCGGGGGGTTGTAACGAGGAACAACGTCCCTCGCCACGCCGGTAATCGAGGCAGAATAGAGTTTGACGAAATAAGGCGGCATTAGCTCGACGTACAGAGCGCGCGCCTAGAGATATCGGGAGCGCCGGATCGATTCTCGGTCCCGGCGTCTCCTTTTGTGATTTTCTCCACTCACGTCAAAAGTCTCACCCCGTTACACATCAAATTATCGTTCCTTTATACTTTTTCCGTAATAGCTTGATTAAAAAATTTACCAAACAAAAATTAGGCTCAGAAAGTTAGCTTTCAATTTTGGACAAGATTTGACGAATCCTCACGTCTTACGCATAACTGTAAATTACGCAGCTATAAGATAAGATATACGTTTGCGGTGAATATCACGCGAAGACTGAATATGAAAAGTCCAACATTCAAAGCCATGTTAAATTTGATTGCGTATCGATTGCGTATCTCGTATAAAATGCAGATAACATCAGGTGAATGAGATTAAGATTTATTTACAGAAAAAATATCTCAACAGCAGAGCCAGACTTACTGATTTTACGTTCCGAACAGTACAAAATTCACTGCACGAATGTACCCATTTCCACGACAGCGAATTCGACGGACTGTATTAATACTTTATATCTTCAAGCTATACACTTATTCATCATTTCGAACTATTTTGTGGTTTACCCTTTTCATTCTCGTTTTATTATAAAGTCGATTTCTCAAGAAAAAAAAACTTTTGTTGCACGAAAATTGCAGCCGATTATCTTATGCTTTTAAAATTGCTTAGGGCTAAAGTCTGTCAGCATAAAATAATGCCTGGAGTAAATTTATTCAAATTAATATAATTTCTCCCAAGACTTTAGAGTCTAGAGAAGACATTATCTTCAGTATAGAATATTAATCGCTTCACTGGCGAAATCATTATTATAATCTATAGAAGACACATTATCTTCGGTATGGAAAATTAATCGCTTAAACGCGAAACCATTAAATTATTACTGTTAAAAATGCAGTGTATTCACGAGCGACAGCCTTGAGAGGAAACGAGAAGGCAGTTTCAGACAATATCGAAGATGAGATAAAAATCATATTCGTCGATATTATTTCGTATCGAAAACTTTATTCGTAGGTTCAATGACATGGATAAAGAACGAAATATGGATCGCATGAATTTCTACTACATCTACAGCAGAATATCCATGCTATCCTTAGGACTTTGGCCTTATCAGTCCTGGTCATCCATGATGACTCTTCGTTCTTTATGGATAATTCAGCACATAAGCATCATGTTACCCGAGGTATTTATACAAATTTTCAGCACTAACTCAAATTTCTCGATCCCCCCACCCCACGATTTCTCAATTCAATTTTCTTATACTTTGTCTATAGAAACAAAGACATCTCCCCCGTTTCCCTCTCCAGGCCGTCCTTTCAATCATTATAACGATGCTATACCATAGAACCAGTATTTTTCTTGACATTTTCTATACAGCCGCATTCGCAGACTGGCACTCGACTGCAACAGCACCTGAAATTTATTATGTAAAAAAGTGTAATATAACGTATCATGTATCGTAAACTGCGATTGCTTTTAGCTGATAAAAATCTACGAAAATCGAGGCCATTTCAATTTACTCATTGAAAGTCTTCCTCCATTCACGTACAACATTGTCATGGCAATAAAATTTACGAACGGAGTCCTGAATCAACGCAAAGTAAGCATACACACACACACAAACACGCACAATAAAATCTTTTTCATGAATTATGCACGCACATAGCTAAAATCCATATTGGAAAAAATTAAGTACGATTGGAATAAATTTACGGACAAAAAGGAAATCGAGATGCTGTGTTATTATAGCCATAGAGGAAAATCTTTAAACACGGTGTATATCGGTAAGTACGTATAATACATGTACGATCTGCACCTTATGGATCTCTTTACGTCTAATTTAATAGACACCTTGCAGGTCTCGTGGCTGTCGTTTTGCTATCTTACATGCTTTTACCGATGTTGCCAGCCGTTTTGGATCTTATAAATCCTCTAAATGAGTCCAGGCCTAAAAGCCCCCTGTACATGGTGGAATTTTACATTGACCAGGACAAGTACTTTTATTCAGTTTTGACACACGCTTACATCACTTCGCTCGCCGGGGTGTTACCGCTTTTTGCTACCGATTTGTTATTTTCTAACTGTGCCCATCATGCTTGTGGAATAATTAAAATACTGGGGTTGGTTGTTTTGTCGACTTTGTGTGATGAAGTGATCATTTTTTATACTTCGACTTGATTTTAATCCAGGCGCCGAATTGAAAATATATTAAGTGAAGAACCTGCCTTGAAAAGGTCTTACAAGGTTGACGATGAAAAGAAGGCTATCGCGTGTGTTATTGAGCACCAGAATATAATAAAGTTGAGTATGAGTGTCATATGTATTTCATGTATTGACAATAAATAAATATTAGTATTTTTTTTTTCTTTTAGATACTGCGAAAGCATAAACTCGTTGTACACTACGTCTTTCTTTTTGATACTGAGCATCTCGATCGGACTGATGAGCGTTACAGGATTCGTGGTATTCGCTTAATGTAATTATAACTTATAGACAATGCTAAAATTATTGATTGATTGTATTTTTTTTTTTCATGTTCAAGCATAGACTCTAATTAAAATGAATGAAGAGTTTAAGGATTGCATAAGGTTTGCTATGTTTACCTTTGCCCAAATATTCCATCAGTTTTGTTATTATTTTTTGGGACAGAGTGTCTTGAATCACGAAGAGAAATTGAAAGATTACGTGTAAGTTTTACTAATGAAGACTGTTGAATTTTTAAATCACACGCTAACTAAATTGAGTTGTTGAACATTTTATAGGAGCAACTTTAATTGGTACAAAGCTTCTCCTAAAACTAAATTCATCATCAAATTTATGATCATGAGGACTTTGAAACCAACAAAAATAAGGGCGATGATTTTTCCATTAACTCTAGAAAATTTTACATCAGTAATGAGGGAAAAATTATAATTATTTTCAATGTTGAAATGAAGAATGTCAATAATTCTGCGATATATTTTTCAGTTAATGAAAACTACAATGTCTTACTTTACCGTTATAAAGTCTACAAGATGATTTCGATACAATGGCAAACAAAAATAATACTTTCTGCTGTGGTAAAATGTATCGATTGCTTTGTAAAACTTATTCTTTTAACCATATATTTATATGTTTTCAAATAAAATTATTAGTACTTTTTTAATTATTTCGCAAGAATCATACAAACACAAAGTAATTTGTTTTTAGAGTTATGGTTACTTATACTCAGCGTTAGCTTAGTTAGGGGTGATTAGATATCGATAATTTCTTGTCTGCGTTTATTACAAGTTTATAAAAAACATTTTCGAGTTAAAGTCTGACATATAGTGATCACATTTGTTGTGATCAATTGATAAGTATGTACAATTTTCAACTGTAACCCTTGGCTTTTATCACGTATTGATTTTACCATTATATATAATGTGAGGGAACTTGTAAGTCGAAATCTCCAAGTTTTGTATTTGTAATTAGAATAGAGGATAACAACGAATTGATATTCGCCTTTCAACAGCTGCTAAAATTTAAATAATGCAGTCGCAAGATAATGATATGAATTATACTAAACAAACAGCGAATTGACGAACTGATTTAATGTTTGCAGTCGATCGGAAATTTTATCTGAAGCTTTCCAACTTCTGTTGTATCCAAAATTATCAATGATTCCTTGGCTGCTTAGCCATCTCGTAGATCTTGATTTGTTTGTCTGCAACAGTATTAATAATATAAATAAATTGAATAACCAACCTCACTTATATTATAATATACCTGATCATTTTCGAGAAATAACCATTTCTCTGAAGCAAAATGTCGGGATGATCGAATTCCACAGCCTGTCCATGATCCATCACCAGAACCCTGTCACTGTCTATTATGGTGTTCAACCGATGAGCTATCGTCATCACAGTGCAGTCCTTGAACACAATTCTGATGATCTTCTGAATGAATTCGTCGGTGGCTTGATCGACATTGGCAGTAGCTTCGTCCATCACCAGAATCTTGTTCCTCTTGATAATGGCACGAGCTAAGCAAAACAACTGACGTTGACCAGCGCTCAGATTACTTCCACCTCGATCAATATTACGATCCAGGGAATCAAAGGTTTTGTTCAGTTCGACCTGTTCCAAAGCCGACCAGAGCGTCACGTCGTCAAACTCGTGATTGGGATCCAAATTATCCCTCACGGATACAGAGAACAAAACCGGTTCTTGAGGAATGATGGAAATACGACTTCTCAGATCGGACAAGCTTATTTTCTTCGTGTCGATACCATCAATCGACAAGGTACCATCGATCTTGGCAAGTCGGAACAGAGCTGAGATCAACGATGACTTTCCAGCCCCTGTGCGTCCGACTATCCCTACCTGCAAAATTTTTGAATTTTAGTAATCGCTTCTTCGTACATCCCCCAAGTCAAATTGAAGTTTGGAACTGCCCATGCCTTTATTCCAGCAGAAATCTTGAGATTGAGATTCCTCAGAACAGGTTCCGCATTATCAGAGTAGCTCAGGTACAGATTATCGAACACCACTTCACCTTTATCCGGCCACTCCGTCTTCGGTTTGATAGGAGGCTCGATTTCCGCGTCGATCTCTTTTTCCAGATCGACGAACTGGAACATCCTCTCCACGTTGGTCATCAGATTTAGGGTCTCACCAGTCTGTCTCATGCACCACTGGGATATGAAGACGATGCTGCGAAGCTGCATAAGAGCCAAACATACATGACCGATGGGGATGCTGCTGGTGTTCTTCAGAGCTAGACTACTGTAGGCTGCGAAAATCCAGAGTGAATGAACTATCAACTCCAGGCCCGTTGAGAACGCTGTGGAGGTCAGAAGGACCAGGTAGAATGCCGAGGTGTGACGATCTTGACGTTCGTTGAAAATTCGAGTGACCAAATTCTGACAGCCGCAGGAACGGATTGTAAGTAAGCCTGAGAGGGACGACGCTGCGTGAGATAGAACTGGACTTCTGGCTAAAGATGTGAAAATATTCATCTTTGAGTAACGTTATGCAATTGTACACGAGAAGTTGTAAATGAAGCTTACCATTGCTCTCTACTCTCTTGATAGCTTGACTAGTGGTGAAGTAGATGCTGCCGAATTTTACGAACAAAAACGCAGCGATCACCGACGGAATAACATTCAACGGACTGACTATTAGAGCAGGTAGCAGTACTGCTGTGCAACTCAATATATTGTCAACAGCGTCGAATGAGGCTCGAGGTAGTAGTTCGTCCATAGCGCCTGTGTCGCTGGTAAAACGATTTAGAATTCGGCCTGCGAACGAAATTCAAGCAATAATATATAAATAACGGTCATAATTGATAAGAATATTCTCGTAAGAGATGATGTACCCGTACCGGACTGATTGACGTCGAAGAATCGCAAGGGTGTTCGCAGAATACTGGCGAACATGCTATTGTGCACTTTTTCGCCAGCGTTAACCGTAGCTCTGAAGTATAAAATATTTTTAACGATCGACATGAGAATGACAGCTGCGATCAAGGAACCGCAAATATAGAGAAATTTTTCGACTTGAGAAAGAATCGCATGATTTTCCTCGAAATCGGTTTCGTTTCTCGAACTTTGAATCGAGTTGTTATTCGATGCCGCTTCTTTCTGCGTGGACCTACGCGAAGATAAGAATTTTTAGAAGATTCACTATTGAGCTTCACTTTTCATCCATGTATACTTACCACATAACGAGTGAATAATCAAACGCAGAGGTCATAAATGTCGAGAGAACAAAGCAAAAAATGAGCGTAAACAGTGTGCACAGAGATCCTGACGCGCGAATATACCTCCAATAAACTGACTTGGCAACGCATCCTTTAGCCAAAAGCTCCTCGGTCTCTTTCGGCTCGTCATCCTCTCCGCTGTTATTGTTGTTATTTTTAAACGAGTCTAATTTGGTCTCATAGTTGATCTTATCGAAAGATCTCGTTGACTCATCATTTTCGTCCGTGACTGTCTGGTCTCTTTTCAGATTATCGGACGATAGTAGCGCGTATTTCCCAATCTTGTTAATTTCGGAATAAGATCCCACAAATTCGACTTTTCCCTAACAACAGTAAAAGCACATGTCATAAAATCAAGTTCGTATTTATAATTTCATATGTGCTTACAATAATTGACGTCTTACATTATCGATCAAGATAATCGTATCGGCTCTCTCCAAATAATGCAAATTATGAGTAACTAGAACCCTCGTTTTACTCTTCAGCAAACCATCGACACACTCTTCAAACAGTCTTTTAGCCACGTGCGTATCCACAGCGGATAAAGGGTCATCGAACAGGTATACATCAGCGTCTCGGTAAACTGCCCTGTAAAAGGATGTTAATAATTATTAATCAAGCTTTTAATTTGAAGAAAAAGTTAATTTTCACCTTGCCATGTTGATCCTAGCACACTGTCCGCCGCTGAGATTCGACCCTCTCTCGGCCACCAAGCTTCTGTCACCGTAGGGCAACTGACTGAAGTCATCCATCAGTGAACAAGCTTTAGTCACTTTTTCATACCTCTCCTCGTCGTAGATTTCTCCGAATAGTATGTTATCCCTCACCGAAGCTGCGAACAGCCATGGCTCTTGACTAACGTAGGCGACTCTTCCGTTGACGTGAACTTCACCTTGAATTGGATTAACTTCTCCCAGGATTAGCTTCAGTAAGGTACTCTAAATTTAGAAGCAGTAACAGTTTATCAGTCTATTCTAGTGAAATCGTAATTTTCGCACAAACCTTTCCTGAGCCGACTGAGCCGATTACGACATAAAGCTTATCGCGATCGACATTGACGTGAACATCGTCGAGACTTTTCTCAATCAAGTCTGTCTGCCACGAAGTTGTTACGTGTCTTATTACGATAGCTGCATCGCTTTTAAGTTCGTTTCTCCGAACACTCGATTCCATCTCGTTCAACATCAGGAAATTCTGGAAGTATTATGTATAAATAAATATTCATTATCGTAATCGATTTTGTAAAATCTTTCACGAAACTCACTTCGATTCGTTTCATCGAGACGTTAACGTCTGCCAAGGCTCGAAGACCATTGGAAAACGTGAAGATCAAAGAAGCTCTTAAGACGAACATGTACTGGGCCACGAGTACAACAGTAATAACTGAAATTGTTTTGTACTGTATCATGTAGAATAACACCGAAATAAATACTGCGAATCGATGCGCGAAAACGCCCAGAGCGCACACCATCGCAATTATGGTCCAAAGCTTCATTTGCACTTTAATCTCTAGTCTGGAAATTATTTGAATTTGTTGATTTATCATTCGTTCTTTTTCGATAGTGTATAAAAATAACTCACTTTCTGTAGTGGTACACAAGTTTCTCGAAAGGTTTCTCCCAAACGAACATCTTAATAGCCCTAATTCCACTGATCACTTCGCTTATCGTGGAAATCCTCTGGTCCATTCGAGGTGTCATTTTGGATCGACCCTTCAGCGTCAACCTATAAGTGACGACTAAACTTGTAGCTTTAGTTTTATTGCACAAGTCGGTAACTCAAATATTTTTAATTATGCGATATTATACCTTGTACCGGAAGCGTTTGAAAGATCATCAACCCAACGCCTACGAAGGCGGCATATCCAATGAACCACCACAGTATGTAAGTCGTGACAAGCACCTCCAGTGGAACTATCACCAGGAAAGGAATGAAAAAGGTCCAATATTCGAACTTGGACACGTCGTTCGACATGAGGTTCATGATGTTCCCACTGGTTTTTCCCATTGTAGAGTGACAAGACAACCGCATAATCTATGTATAGGCACAAAACGATTTAACTCGTTGATTTTGTACTGCTTTTGACTGAAAATTTGTTTACGTTACCTTTTTGTATATTAGAGATGTACAGGCGAGTCTAGCTTTCATCCCTAAATGCGATAGACCGACGAAGGCGTGGTTGAACGTAAACGTCTGAGTAAGAATAACACACACCATAATTGTGGCACACAAGTAAGCTTGGGTATCGCTTGTCGTTGAGGAAGAAAAGAAGTGTTGAAGAAGTTCCTGCTGTACTATCGGTGCCATGATTCTGTTAATATGATTTTGATTAGATGAGAAAAAAAGTCTCAGAATTTGAATGAGCAGAGGACATACGATGCAACCGAAAAGATAACTAGTATCACTGAAGTGGTCAAGAATTTTAGTCTGTAAGTTTTTATAATGGCGTTCCACAGCTTTGGTTTTCTTTTTTCAGCCTTGGCTTCATCCAACTCATGTTCCCAGGATCTGTCAGAATAAATGCAAATTATTAAAGATAGCTCCGAAATTGATATTTTTTGTTCAGAAGAATTTCGAAGTTTTACTTTTCCAATTCATTGCCCAGGGGTTCGCTGAGATCTTCAGGTAGAGCATCGTAGAGATCGTTCACAACAATGTTGTGCTTTCTTCCGTATAAAAATAGATCTTTCAGCCACCTATTGTACAGCGCGAAAATAAAAAATTATTCAACAAAATTTGAGAACATGGCATACATTGATAAGGATTAATTTTCAATTACGCCGGTGGAAAACCAGTTTTGCACGTAAACGAAGTGAGTTTTTGCGTGGCGTTATCTATTTTTAGAGTGTTCGGCAACTAGTTAAATAGTAGCAACATATAAATTCTAATATTCTGAACTTAAAAATAATTTGTAGTTTTCAATAAAATCCCAACTTATTTTTGAAACTTTTTAATCTCAACTCAAACAAAACAAGTCGAATAAAAACATTACATCAAAATGTAGTCATTGCACACAGTAAATCTTATCAATTAAGTTCATAATCTTCGTTGATTTTGTAACAATGCATATTATACGAGTTTATTTATTCCAAAAATTATATGAACCTATGAACCCAAAATCTCAAGTGCTCGAAATATAAAAAGAGATTGAAAAGCAAAGTGAAAAAATTTACAAGACTCACCAGAAAAACAACTCACTAATAAAGCATGCCTTGATCTTCGGATTTGGCTTGGAATTTTTTTCAGTGTTTTTCATCGCTGCATCGTTTGTCGGCGATCAAGCGTCGACTTTACCTGACTAGACTCGCTGCTTCGACGCGAAAAACTCGAGTGAAATTCGCGGCAACTTTAACGTCATTTGATGGGAATAAGCTATCTTGGATAACTCGAAGATAATAAAGTCAGTTTTTACGCCACTAAAATATGATAATCGTATTATAATTGTCTGTCAAGACAAAATCGCTTGATTTCATGTGATCAATTGTGCATACATTAATCTAACGCGACGAAAAATTATATGCAAATGTGCAGTCATTACTTACAATGTATCTCTAAAGCGACTCACGCGTTTTCGTTAAATCGATTATTTCACGCGACGATTTTTATAAGAAAGATATTGTTTATTTATACGCTTTTTTATCGTATTGTTATTGTTTTACAATTATTTTTAATGCATTAATTCACAAACATATTTACAAGTAATTAAGTATTTTACGTACAAATTATTTTTTGCATACGAAAATCTCATTAACCCAGGCGTATTTACAAAAAAAAATCTTATAAATGCTAATAAGTTTTATGATCGATTTATAATATGTAGATTTTGGACTCTAATAACGGTTAGTAATATTTTACAGATTTTATTAACTTTTTTTAGCTTTTATTCAATTTTCGATATATTCTGACACAAAAATAAATAAATGCGTGACCTCCAAAAAAGCTAATAACTACTATAAAATTTTATAAATTACTTTTATTTTTGTCTTCTAATATCTTAAAAAAAAAAATTCTTTAATCACTTGGTTTTAATGTTTTTAAAAACACACAATGATACTAATAAAAGCTAGTAAACTCTAGTAAGATCTAATAGCTGTTATTAGCTGTTTTAAGCTTTTTTCTAGGAGATTATTTAACACACTCAAAAAAGTATTAAAACCTAATAAAAGTTTAAAAACATTTGTAAAATTAAAAAGTATATAATCAAATCTTTCAAACATTAATAAGTGTTATAAACTATTATTAGAGTCCAAATTCCACACTTTATAAATGGTTATGTAAATCTAATAAAAGCTAATAAAAGCTAAAGTTTTATTAACAATTATGTGAATAAGATTATTTCCGCTTGGGAATTAATAAATCATCGTTTAGTTTGCTGTACCATCTTAAAAAAGTAACCGTCGCTCTTCTGCAGAAGAACCGACGGATGGTCAAACTCTACAACTTCTCCGTTATCCATCACCAGTACCATGTCGCTATCCATGATCGTATTCAGTCTGTGAGCGATCTTCAACACCGTACAATCTTCGAAAGCAACCTTGATGGTCTTTTGAATTACTTCGTCAGTAGCAGCATCGATGTTGGCAGTAGCTTCATCCAACACCAGAATCTTGTTTCTCTTGACAACGGCCCGAGCTAAACAGAGAAGCTGACGCTGTCCGACACTGAGATCACGCCCACCTTTTTCAATACAACGATCCAGACTATCGAACGTCTTGCTGATCTCGACCTTCTCCAGAGCTGACCAGAGCGACGCGTCGTCGAACTCGTGTTTCGGGTCGAGATTGTCTCTCAATGTCGCTGAGAATAAAACTGGGTCCTGAGGGATGATGGAGATGCGGCTTCGTAAATCGGATAAGCCGATTTTCTTGATGTCAATCCCGTCAAGCGAGACTGTGCCGTCGAAGTTGGTCAGGCGAAACAGAGCTGATATCAAGGACGATTTTCCAGCACCTGTGCGTCCTACTATTCCTACCTGAAATTTCATAGATGTATAGTACATTTGAATGATGAAATATAATAACAATGCAAGCCTTACCTTCATTCGAGGTTGGATCGAAAAAGTGAGATTCTTCAAAACTGGTTCAGCCTCTTTAGAATACTTCAAATACACGTGCTCGAAAATGACTTCACCTCTCTCCGGCCATTCTTTACCAATTTTAACGGGAAGTTCGACCTCCGCGTCATCCTCCCTCTCCAGATCGATGAACTGAAAAATCCTCTCAGTACTTGTCATCTCCTGCATGACATTCGTCGTCTGTCTAAAGGACAGCTGTATCAGGAAGCCGATGGACCTGAGCTGAAGTAGCGTCAAACCAACGTCGCTCATGTAAACGTTGTCATTTTTTAGAGCAACACTTCCATAAGCTACGGCAACCCAGAAGAAAGACGTCATCAGTTCCAAACATCTCGCGAACGATGTTACGAACATCATCGTTAGGTAGTATGCCGAGGTGTGTCGATCCTGCCATAAGTCGAAGATTCGGCTGACCAGTTGCTGACTACCGCAAGACCGGATCGTCAACAGACCAGAGAGTGACGAGGCTGCGTGCGAGAGGACTGGGCTTTTAGCTTTAACAGATTTGAATTGATGGATTTGAACGTTATGGATTTTCAGTCAGTTTTTATTTGAATTTAAATGTACGTGGCATTATACCATTGTTCTGCAATTTTCTAAGGCCTACGATGGTAGATACTGTCATTCTCCACAAACTGTAGTAAGAACATATTGCTATGATCACTGGAAACACGTTCCACCAGTTGACTATTAAAATCGGCAGTATTATGGCGACGCAACTGAACAGGTTATCGATCGCATCGAAGCCAACTTTAGGCAGCGATTCGTCGATGCTGTACACGTCCTTCGTAAAGCGATTTAAAATCCTACCTATATCAATATGTACAAAATTCAGTAAAAATATGATAGATCTTAGTTTTACAATTTCTATACTCACCAGCTGGGTTGACATCGAAGAATCTCAATGGGGTTCGAATTAAGCTAGCAAACATGCTGTTGTGAATATTTTCACTGGCAGTAAGCATACCTTTGAAGTACACGATGTTCTTGACAATTGCCGTGACTGCGACGGCTGCTATTAGAGCCCCGCAAACGTGTAACGAATTTTGTACGTAGGAGAAAGTCTTCTCCTGGTTATCTTCAAGTCGTGTAACATTGAATCTAGAGTTTCTTAAAACGATTTCTTCCTGTCTGGTCCTGAAGTGATAGAGAGCTGACTGGATGAGATGAATCTCACTGTGTAGTGTTTATATTCGACAACTTTTTAATACCTACCACATGACCAGACGGTAATCGAATGCTGAGACCAGCAGAATCGAAGAAATGAAGATAAATGCCGTGAAGAACAATGTCGGATAAGAGCCGATATTTTTAAGGTATCTACAGTACAAGGACTTGGCAACGAATCCTTTAACCAACAGTTCTTCGGTCTCTTTTGGCTCATCGTTTTCCCTAGCCTTCTTCGAAACCAAGTCTGGAACGACCTTCGACACATCATTTTCTCTTTTATCTTCAATAACCGTTGAAGTTTCTTCTTCCGAGATCGCGAGCAAGTAGCTCCGATACTTATCCTGCTGTCGAAAATCCGAATACGTCCCTTGAAATTCAATTTTACCCTGAAAACACGGTCTCTCAAAGTCATAAATTCAGCCTAATTCGGCAAATAAAAATTGTTCCTAATCATCCTCAAGGTCTTACGTCAGCGAGCAAAATAATTGAATCAGCATTTTTGAGGTACTGTAAATTATGCGTGACAAGAATTCGGATCTTATCTCGGAGTAAACCGTTGATACAGTCTTGGAAAAGTCTTTTTGCGACGTGGGTGTCCACAGCGGATAGAGGATCATCAAACAAGTAGATATCCGCGTCTTGATAAGCTGCTCTGCAAAAAAGATGTGAAACAGAAAAGAATTTTTAACTATCCGAAAAATGCAATCTCACCTTGCCATGTTGACTCTGGCACACTGACCACCGCTGAGATTCGATCCCCTTTCGGCCACTAAGGTTTTGTCGCCGTAGAGAAGTTGACTGAAGTCTTCTGACAAAGCACAAGCTCTCGTTACTCTTCTGTACTTCTCATCGTCGTAAGCATTGCCGAAAAGTATGTTGGCCTTGATCGAGGAGGGAAAAAGCCAAGGCTCTTGACTCGCGTAGGAAACTTTGCCGTTGACGTTGACTTCACCGGAAATCGGTTGAAGCTCGCCCAACATTAGTTTTAACAACGTGCTCTAAAATCGGATGATGGCTTCATTTTAGTAATTCCATTATAGGTGAGCAGGGTTAATCCACAATAGTAAATGTTCAACCTTGCCTGATCCGACTGATCCAACGACGACGTAGAGCTTATCACGACTTAAGCTCAGATTAACGTCTCTTAGAACTTTTTCCCCGGCTTTCCATGAAACTGACACTCCATTCAGCAGAATGTTCTTTTCCTCGGTTTTAGTGCATTTAATGCTCGATTTGACCTCGTCCAGCAGTAAAAACTCCTTAAGTTATCTTCGTTATAATATTATTGTGATAAACTTAATATCGTGTGGGGATAACAATAAAACTTACTTCGATTCTTTTCATGGAAATTTTGACGTCAGCCAGATAGCGAAGGGCACTGTAAAAACGAAAAGTCATTGATATTCGCAGATTGTAAAGATACTGGCACATGGTTACGATCGTAATAGCTGTGACTGTTCCGTGATCGAGTATATAGACTAGAATTGAAAGAAACACTGACAATCGATGCGCGAAAATGCCCAAAGCACAGGCCACTGCTACCGTGACCGACAGTTTAACGTAGACTTCGATTTCTCGTCTAGAATAAAAAAAGTCGTTATTAATAATTGACTTTCTTGCACATCAGTTTTTTTTTCAAAAAAATGAGTTCTTTCATTAACCTTCGGTGAAGATAAACGAGCTTCTCGAAATACTTTTCCCAGACGAACATTTTGATGGCGCGAATCCCATCGATAACTTCACTTATTCTGGAAACTCTTTGATCCATCCGATTTTTCAGTTTCGCCCGAAACTTCCGCGTCAATTTGTATATTATAGCTGTATGAATATATATTTTTCATTACTCAATATAAATCAGTCGTCGCGAAAGATAATAATCGCATATACCTTGCGTCGGAAATATTTGAAGTATCATCAAAGCGATACCGACAACAGCTGCATAACCGACGTATCGCCACAGAATCAGAGTCGTGACGATCAGTTCCAACGGAACGATTACGAGATCTGGTGTGAACATGACCAGCATCTCGAAATAGCCCACGTCGTTGGACATGAGATTCATTATCCTTCCGCTTGAGCTTCCGCCGATGGACGAACACGATAGTCTCATCATCTGGATAATTAATGTTTCTATTGTTTGCTTTTTATCCTTGAAACTGTGTGAAAAAAATTGTTCCTTGTACCTTTCTGTAAACCAGCGAGGTACAAGCTATCCTCATCTTCATTCCCAGTACGATGAGGTTGTTGGTATGCCACCAAGTAATAGTCTCTGTCAACAGAAGAAACACCATAGCTGTGACGTAAAAATAAGCTTCGCTGGCACTTGTCGTCGACGCGGGATGAAAGTACAAGAGAATCTGCTCTAGTACTAGTGGTACCAGGATCCTAATGAGCAAATTATTTAATTTGAAAAAAAAGAGCGCATTGTGTAATGCCATGACAAAATTGTATACGCACTTTGCGATGGTACAAGCAAGTGACAACAACGACCATTTAAACAATTCCTGTCTATAAGTGCGTATTATGGCGTTCCAGAACCTCGGTTTTTCGCTTTCGGCCGCGGCCATCGACAATTCTTCATTCCACGATCTGTCGAAATATTTGTTTAAAAGATGGTTACTTTATAAAACTACGGGAACAAAATTATTTTTTACTTTTCAAGCTCATTGCAGACTGTTTCGCTGAGATGTTCCGGTAGCGTATCGTACAGGTCGCTTTCTACTATAGAGTGCTTTCTTCCATGCAAGAACAAATCTTTCAACCACCTGCCAAAGTAAACGGCGAAGAGTTTATCTCGACCCTTTTTTTTACGTCGTTTTGTTACATAATTTAACTTCAGATATCAGACACTTTTGAAAATTCTATAAAAACACGCATAAGAAGTTAAAAATGATTAATCTTACCAGAAGAACAATTTACTGAAAAAATTCGACTTTAATTTCGGATTCGGTTTCCAAAATCTCTTGCTATCATCCATTGCAGTACAACACCGTGTTCGGAGTCATGGGCGGATGATCGTCGACTGGCAAATTACAGTCCCCGTCAAGGAATTTTACTGGTGGCCAAAAAACAACCGGTATAGCTGTGCATAAATCAAACGCTCTATTGACACTCACTCACGTCAGTATATAGCTTAGATTATTTTTATCAGCGATAAGAACAATCGGGTTTTCCCGATTCCTTATGCGAATTGCAGTCGTGATAATGCATTATATAAAACTAAACGAGTTCGTTGACATTATGGAAAGTTTCGATGTAATTTCTGAATAGTTTTTTTTTTTTTTATACGGATCGACATTGACAATAGTAACGTTGAAGTAAAGTGAAGAAACAAAAAAAGAAGACGCGAAGATAAAATACAAAGCGAGTATAAATTAGGATTACAAAGTACGAACACATCGATGTGCGTTCTAGTCGTTGTTGACGGGTTTATATACACTGCGTATGGGTTGCATCTCGAGAGCGACAGACTTCTCGGTTGTAGGCACTGTAGTGTTACGTAAATATACCGTCCGCCATACTAGAAGCGCGAATATTCAAAATAAAAGAATAAAATCTAGTTTCTAGTATAACTGACAATCTTTCCTCGATGTTTTTCCGCGCGAATCCGAGAGACGCACTTTTACTCCCTTTACGATTACACCCGAGTCCTCTGCCTGCAGCACATCTGGGTCCTTCCCCCCCCCCGCTTTCTCTCTCTCTCTCTCTCTTTCCCTCTCCCTCCCAAAAACTACTTGACGTGCAGCCGAGGATAAAGCTGCTTGGATCTCAGTCTACAATCTAAGCTTCCACCCGGAATGATCTACCTTGTTCCGTACTATTTCCCGTACACACTTTTAAGAAAACGCAGAGAGAAAGTGTTGTTAATAATTGTAAAATCGTCCTCATTTAACAAATCATAATCGCGCGCTTGAAATCGAACTATAAGTTCTAAAGACGAAACGAACCGACCTTATATTCCCGGACGCGAAACGCGGGACAAAACAAGACGTTTCGATAGTCACGTCAGAAGGCTGATGGTTTTTTTAAAAGATGAGGAAGCTTGGTTACGGCGGAGTCTAACGATCTTCTTCACTGAAAATTCCAAGAATCACTAAGATGAAGACCCTCAAGCGTGAGTATAATAATTAAGCGTATTTTTTAACTGATTATGCTTTTATAGAGGCACACCTATACGGATGCCGACGCCAATAAACAAACAGCAGTTTCTTCTCCCACCATATGT
Source organism: Nasonia vitripennis (assembly GCF_009193385.2). Lineage (NCBI taxonomy): Eukaryota > Metazoa > Arthropoda > Insecta > Hymenoptera > Pteromalidae > Nasonia > Nasonia vitripennis. The sequence goes on along the minus strand of NC_045760.1, from coordinate 30,553,149 downwards.
ACTCTTCGTCTCGCCTGACTTGCGATACGATATAGTATCTCAATCGCTTCTGCGCAGTCGAGTCAGTAATAAAGCACATTTAAACGAATTGCCATCATACAACGTTGCTCTGTTAAGTTTAAAGCTTTATTACAATGTACAATAAAAATGGCCTAGTAATGGTTTTTTTGTTTAACTATACCAAGACATTTACATTTAAATAAAGTAGGATTGAAAAAATAATAACAATTGATGTCTCATCACAGAAATGCGTATATTGAAAATATTTTTATAAACAAAATACACATGTCATACTGTGAAATCGTCTGTAAATAGCTCTGAATTTGAAGTGGTCCAAGTAAGGCACACATATAGACACATACACACACACACGAAACAATGTACAACTCATTTACGTAGTGGGTCGGACGTCTAAAGCATCAATTACATATTGAAATGGTGGATTGTAAAAATATGTAATACCTGATGTGATTACGATCGAAGCTTAAGGTCTTAAATTTTAAATATTCACGTTAAAAAAATATACTAATAAATGTAAAGGTACATAAAACGTACTTTCAGTAGATACTTTGCGCTGCTTTTATGATTTAAGTTTTATAAGCACTCGCGAGTCGTTTGGAATCACGCGACTTCATTCGAAAAATACTCACAGTAGGAGTTTTTTAAAGGCGAGTATTTAAATATAAAACTTATAAACTTCATCTTAAAAAAAATTAAGTATTTATCTGATCGCAAATCTTAATCTACAGCATCTTTCTTTGTTTGATCCTCAGGAACTGAAACTATCGAGTTGTCCGTTAAGTCTTTTTTGAAAGCCTGAAACAAAGTAACGAAAGCGTTCATTACAAATGAATTTATGCTAAAGTAATTCTTTTCTTTTTTAAAAAGTAAGTATGACTATATAATCCACCTGTTCAGCTATAGCTTTGAGATGCTGAACCATGGAGTTGCCGGTTTGCTGCACCATCTTAGAGAAATAGCCGTCGTTCTGTTGCAGCAAGTTATGTGGATGATCAAATTCCACGGCCTGTCCGCTATCCATGACGAGCACCTTGTCACTGTCCATAATAGTATTTAATCTGTGAGCAATCGTTAGCACCGTACAATCCTTGAATTTCATCCTAATAGTTTTTTGGATAAGAGCGTCAGTAGCTGGATCGACATTGGCAGTGGCTTCGTCCAGTACTAAAATCTTGTTCCTCTTGACTATGGCACGAGCCAAGCAGAGCAACTGTCGCTGGCCCGCACTGAGATTACCGCCGCTACGAGTAACCGGATGATCCAGTGAAATAAAGGTCTTGTTAAGCTCGACCTCTTGTAAAGCAGACCAGAGATCAGCGTCGTCAAACTCGTGGAATGGATCAAGGTTGTCTCGTAAAGGTGCTGAGAATAGCATGGGTTCTTGTGGAATTATGGAGATTTTATTGCGAAGGTCTAGAAGACCGATCTTCTTTGTATCTATGCCGTCTATTAGTAAGGAACCATCGATCTTGGCCAAACGGAATAGAGCAGATATTAAAGATGACTTTCCAGCACCTGTACGACCAACTATTCCCACCTGCAATGACAAAACGTTTTATTTACAGAATTGTAAACCATAATTTAATTCGAATGCATTCAAATTAATCACCTTCATTGCCGGTTCAACGACAAAGCTAAGATTCTTCAGTACCGGGTCCTCGTCATCGGCGTATCTCATATACACTCCCTTAAATTCGACCTTTCCCTTGTCTGGCCACTCTTTCTTAGGCTTGTTTCCTACTTCGCTCTCAAAAGGTCCCTCTTGCTCAAGCTGCGTAAACTGGAATATCCTCTCAACACTGGTCATCTGAGCGACCATCTCAGCGGTTTGTCTCATTCCATACTGCAGCATTCCGCAAAGAATCAGCGATTGCGAGATAGCGAGACCAACGTTGCCGGCGAACGGTTTGGAACCATCGTCCGCGGCAAAGAACTCGTTGCTGTCGACGACTATAAAGCTATATGTGACGAAGGCTACGAAAGCTATCGACACAATGTCTAACCAGAAACCGAAAGCCGTTGAGGTGGCAAGGATCAGGAAGTAAGCGGCCGTGTGAGCGTCTTGGTGTGAATCAAACTCACGACTGACCATCTTCTGGGCGCCGCTTGAGCGGATTGTTAACAGGCCAGAGAGCGACGAGTTGGCGTGTGAAAACACTGGACTTTTTGCTGTTTATAACAAATATAAAAAATTATAGGAATGTTCAAAGTACCGTGCGATTCACTCGAAAGTTTATAAGCATCTTACCATTGCCTTCAAGCCTTTTGATATCTTGAGCAGTAGCTAAATATATATTCCTAATTTGTAGGAAGAAAAAACCCATGACCAGCATGGGAAACACCGTCCACCAGTTTATTATAAGTACTTGTAACATTATTCCAATCATCACGGAAAATATTTGTAGCGCTTCTAACATTGCCATTGGTAACGTTTCATCCACCGCACCGGTATCTTTAGAAAAGCGATTTAAAATCCTTCCTACAAAGATGATAAATAGTCAATTAAATATTCAATAATTCGATGTCGTATTAAGTCAATCAAAATGTATGAACTTATACCTGAAGGATTCACATCGAAGAAACGCATAGGCGCTCTAAGTAAACATGCGAACATGGTGTTATGGAGATTCTTGCTTGCATTCATACAGATCTTATAGAAAACTATATTTTTCGCCGTAGACATAACGATACTGCCAATTATCAATATACTGTAAACGTACAGAGCTGTTATCGGGTCCAAATAAGTCGAAGATTTGTACTCTTCGTAGTGGGTGGAATTAGACATGCTTTCCACTTGTTGTACCGATAAACAGTCCGACGAGTTGGTAGCTTTAATAAAAGTTCGTAGTCGTTGTTCTTCTTGCCGAGTCCTACGCAATAAAATTTGTAGATTTACACAATGAAATAAAAACAGTAAAATTAACCAGTTTAAAGGGAACTAGATTTACCAATATCCGATCCAGTAGTCACAACCACTGCTCGAAAACTGCGCCAGAATGAAGCATATGACCAATAAGAACAGCATGAAATATGACCCTCCAGCTCTCAGGTACTTCCAGTACAGAGATTTAGCAATATTTCCCTTGGCAACTAGTTCCTCCGTTTCCTCGGGTTCGTCATCCTCGTCTTCGGCGTTATTAGAAATGACCGAAACTTGAGTGACTATACTACCAGTCGGTTCAGGCTCTTCAGTGGGTGTCTTCGCCGACTCCTCAGCATCAGAGGGTAGGTGGCGTAAGTACTTCTCATCGCTACTAAATCTTGAAAAGTCGCCTTGAAACTCGACTCGGCCCTGAGAATTTTCAAGTTACTAGTAATTCACATTGAAAAATAGAAATTCTATGAAGCGTTTTGTGAACTTACATTGGTAAGTAGAACAATGGTGTCAACCTCTTTCAAATACTGCACTTGGTGCGTCACTAAAATCCTAGTTTTTTCTTTCAAATAACCGTCAATGCAATCTTTAAACAAACTTTGACCAACGTGAGTATCCACAGCTGACAGAGGATCATCGAACAGGTAAATATCAGCATCTCGATAAACAGCCCTATAAGATTTATAGAAAACAAGTTGGATCACTCTTGAAACGGAAATAATAAATTTGCACAAAACCAAATCAGTACCTAGCCAAATTAACCCTGGCACATTGTCCACCGCTGAGACTCGTACCTCTCTCGCCCACGAGGGTCTTATCTCCATGAGGCAATTGTTCGAAATCAGTCAGAAGCGCGCAAGCCTTCGTTACTTTCTTGTACTTTTCTTCGATGTAGGGTTCACCAAACAAAATATTTTGCCTCACCGAACCGGCGAAAAGCCAGGGCTCCTGGCTCGCGTAAGAAACGGTCCCGTAAACCAGCACCTGGCCACTTAATGCGCGCAGCTCGCCTAAAATTAATTTCAAAAAAGAACTCTGAGCAGAAAATTAGTCGGTTCTAAGATTATTACTGATGGAGTACAGAGTATTTTTCAAAAATTTCTCGTACCTTTCCAGCACCAACCGGACCCACAACAGCATACAATTTATTCTGAGGTATGGTTACGTTAATGTCATGCAAAGTATTGGCGATAGATTTTTCTGTCCACGAAGCGTTTACGCTTTTTATCGAAATACTTGTATTGTCGTTACTAGGCACCAGTGGTTTCGTGTTCGGCTCCACTTCATCCAAAAGTAAAAATTTCTGCATAAAAAATTTATATTATCAACAGATTCGTTATACTTTTATCTTTTTACGTCGATAAATTAATTTGGTAATCATACCTCTATTCTTCTTATAGAAATATTAGCCTCAGCAGCGCAGCCTACCGCTCGAGGGTACATAATAGCCATGGTCAGTTGTAAAATGTTATAGTACTGCGCCATTGTAAAAACTTTATCAGCTGATACCGAATATCCTTGAAGTACATAAGCTACGATTGTAAAAAATAAAGTCGTGCGTTCGGTGAACACAAATGAAGCCAAATTTATGCCTCTTAAGTAAGAAGTTGTCGTTAGAACGTCAACTTCGTGCCTGCAATATTTCGAAATTTGTAACTGCATGTTTCACTTCACAAAAACGAAGATGTAAAAAAAAATTATTTATCTCTTACTTTCTTGTGAATGACACAAGTAACTCGAAAGGTTTCTCCCAAGTATACATTTTTATAACTTTGATTCCATTGATGATTTCACTCATCAGCAAAACTCTTTCGTCCGTTCTGGTAGCCACTTTCGAGCGTAATATCGACGTTATCTTTCCGCAATAGGCTGAAAGTAGTTTATACTTGGTAATTGATCATATAATGATTAGCAACGTTATTTTTAATAAATTTTGTATTATTACCTTGTACAGGAATCGTCTGTATCGTCATTAAAAACACTCCAGCTAGCGAAGCAACGCCAACATGCCTCCAAATTAAGTAGGCTATCACAGCTCCTTGTAGAGGCATTACCCATATGTAATGAAGGAATACAAAGAGTTGCTCAAATCTGGCCACGTCGTTCGACAATAAATTAATAATTAAACCTCCCGTGGCTTGGCCAGCAGCTGAACAGGATAAACGCGTGATCTAAAAAATAATTCAATTTTATAAAAACGTTTTCAAATTCGAAATTCGACTTTTGAAGATTACTTTTTCGCTATTTCTATGTACTTACTTTTCTATAAATTAAAGATGAACATGCGACCCTGAGACGCATACCGATTTCCAACTGACCGAAATTGGAGTGATGTCCCAAAATCGCCTGCAACAGGGCCATCACGATAACACCGGAGGCAAGAAGGTAAGCATCGGCCGTCGTCGTTGTCGAACAAGGGTCAAAATGGTAAATCAGAACACCAAGGGTCAATGGTTGCACCACTCTGTTGAATCAATGTATTAAATTACTACTTGTAAATTTAAAGAAAAAATTAATTTTTCTAATTTAAATTTATGCTTAGGGCTCACCTTACAACTATAGTTAAAAATAAAATGTGCGCTGCATATTGAAAGTAGGTCCAGCCAAAAGTTTTTCGAATGGCTCTCAGCAAACTAGGCTTATTTTTGCCCTTCTGAGAATTTTCCACCTCTCTCTTCCAGAATCTAGAAAAAGCAATAATTTTCCATAAGTATATAAGAAAATTTTACATTAAAACACAAGATTAACAAGAATGACAAGATTTTTCAAATGATAGCTAATCTTGAAAGAGATTTTTCCTTTATGGAGAGGTCAGTGCGGAATAATTTTTTTATTTAAAATTTCCTCGATATGCAAGTATATAGTTTAAAATCTTAAGAATTTTTCAAATCCTAATCATTGATAAGTACATTTCTACTATCTTATTAAAATTTTAAAACAGTCAACAAGTCACTGCTCTTAGTTATGTTATGAAATCAATGCCTTTGCTCGATTTTTTTTCTTTTAATTATTCATTTTCTTCGAGTCATGTTATACCTAAGCAAGCAACATTCAGCTTAACATAAAATGCAAGGCCATTGCACAATTAAGTAATCACACTGCAATGCCATGTGCAGTAGCACATACTACTAAACAACGCTCAGTCAAAGAAAAATTCCTCTTATCTCTTTTGACTGGATGGATTTACTTCTTCATCACACAATCATAGCTTACTTTTCCAACTTGTTCCCCAGTGGTTCACTGAGGTCGTCGGGCAGAGCATTGTGCAGATCCTTAGTCTCAAGGTCGTGCTTCCTTCCATACCAGAACAGCGGGTTGAGCCAGCTGAAACACATAAGGAAAACACAGTGTCATCGCTTGATCTTCTGAACTTGCAACTCATCACTCAAGGCCTGATCTGCTTGTTTGTGTGTTCTCCGGAGCCTCTTCTATATCAATCAACACAACTGAATCAAGTGGAAACACGCAATGACCAGCACCACTTGCGCAATTTTATTTAGAGACTCTTACATAAGTACACACCATCAGAGAAGGTATCCCATTCGATGAACGAAAAACTAAACCACCGAAAAATCGCGTCGCACCTGTGGCTCCACTCCACCTATATATAATACAGGTATAGGTATACGCGGACAACATGTAGGAAGGATCTCTCACCAAAAAAGGATCTTGCTGAGGACGTTGGCCGAGAGCCTGGGGCTCGGATTTTCGTACTTTTTCGTCGAGTCCATATCTCTAGCTTCTTCTTCGCGTCGTCGTCCGCGAGATCATCGTGTCGCAGCACGACGCACTAAGTATACCCGGTGAACCGAGACTCTATCCTATATATACATGCATATATAAATATTGAACGTTGCAGCGGCCTTACGGAAAACCGCGCGAACGGCTCCGCGTCTGCCCGAGCACTGAGTCTGCAGTTGGCTTGTCGCTGAGAATATTGCACGCGGACGCGAAACAATGTGGTGTACAGCGAAGGAGGGATGATGCTAGTGGGTGTGTTATATATAGACACAGCTGTTGAACTTACTGGCGATGACTGATTATGTGTATAATATGCGCGGTATAAGTGTATGGGGTTATATTATGTATTTATGCGAGTGTTTCTTTGTGAGAACTGTGAGAAGAGGTGCGGAGTGACTTGAATCTGTGATGAGATTGAAACGTTATATGGCTATGCGAGCGGATGGATTGAAGAATAAGTAATAGCCTGCAGTGCGTAAGTAATTTTTGTTTATGAATATCAAGATCCTTAAAAAATACTACTTGATAATCGTGTGGACTGAATGTCGAGCCGATATTTTGCGAATATGCATGTCGACAATTTTGAGGTTGTTTTTTGCTATTAGAGCCTATAATTCGAATGCAGGTATATATATGACATGTTGGTAAAAAAATATTGTTGCTGCTGCAAAAAAAAATTTAAGCCTAAAGCTGTGAACACGCATTATACGCCATTATCCAAATTATTGATTTGTTAAATGAAAGCAACCAAAAGACTACGTCATTTTATTTTTAGCTCAGAATATATGACTGATGCGAATAATAACGAGTCACGAGAGTTCATTGCGCCTACTCGAAAAATGTGCATATATTGTGGCTAGATGATGTTGAATACATGACACCCACGCATCACATCTCCAATCCGAAATTCGTGATTCCCAATTGAGGTTCTCTGAATCACTGCGAATAACGAAAAAAAAAAAGCAGCCTTATACATCCAAAGTTTTTTCGAAGCATCGAAAAAAAAAGCAAAAGTGCAATTCTCCGTATAGAAACGAGGAAAACTCGCGAAAATTTGCATACACAAACGCTTTTTGCTCTAGTTTAACGTCTGCATTTTCACGATCACGTATAATTATTCAAGCAATGATTGAACTTTACGTTACGCTCGAGATAAAAAAAAAATTTATCCAATTCGGATACGCTTGATTAATCGTGAACGTGTGCGTACGTGACTTATTTATCAATGGATCGTGCGACTGATGCAGATTATTCATTCATCGTGAAAATCAATCAGGTATCGCTTGGTGAGTAGGTGGTGATTAATTATCCGTAAAAAGAGTCGTTAAAAGTAGTAGTCAAATAGGAGAACTTCTGCAAATGAACGTACTATGTGATTAGCTTTTAATGACCTAGTCGTTAAGGCTTGTGACTACTGCTATAGATCAAAGAAAAATTGCGAAGCATCGAAAGAATTCGAAAAGCGCAGCAGATAAACTATATAGCAAAAAAGTTCGAATTTATCGCACAACACACTTTTTTTTTTGGCTTAGGTATTTCGCCGAGTCACCCGTTATACTTTCGAATGAATCTCAGTTTCCTTTAACGATATATCTGCATTTTGATTTAGTAAGATATACATTTTTCGCATTTTAATTCAGATAAGAACTGTAAACACAGCATTTTACAAACGTGTGTCTATATACCCGTATAACAACGGTTTACGATTTTTTTCATGAAAAAGGCAACATCATACACGTTGTGATTAACAAGCTCTCTTCAAACGCATGTTTGCTCTCCTTATATATTACGAATGTCGAGTTTTAAATGCCAGAAATTCACGAGACGCTTTTACGATGCTTATACCCTTATCGTATAATATGATAAACTTTACGATTATAATCATCGCTAGAATCGAGGTCATAATTAGATTAGCTAATAGCAAACAAAAAAAATCTATATTTAGATTAATACGCAAAAAAATGTTTTTTCAATCGCTTGTATACAATTGTAAAACAACCATCGCGTCGACTGTGAAACGGATACGAGCTTTGGAATTCGATGTGTTCGGTGACGCCTGTTATCTTTGAGGTACTCGCTCAAGCTCACACATTAATAACCTCGCGTCGTCTCTTCGCGTGTATACGGCGCTTCAATTGCACGACAGGTGTCATTATCGCGCGTCGATGACATTATACACTCGATAAGGTGACGAAAATGACGTAACGCTATTTGCGGTGCAAGAAATTCATTTATCAGGAGAACATAATTTCCGAAATATTTTATAGTTCCATTTCGCCGTTGATTTCTCTTATGCATCAAATCTAAATGGAAAAAAAGGCGAAATTGCTAAGTTTCGCGTTTCTATTGCATAAAACTCCGATTACATGACTCGTGGAAATGAACGTTTACCGCGCCTATATACTTTAACGAGACCTTCGATCAACGTAACCCTTATTGTGAGCTTTTCACGAAAAGCACTACCAAAGACCGGCCCTGACATCCTCAAAAGCCATCGAACGCTTCGTTTTATTTGACAGTTTATTTATAGACCTTTCATGGTTTTCATTCTTTAAAAAAATCCCAGCCTCGAAAATCAAGCTAAAAAGCTCAACTTCAGCAAAGCTTACAAACGTCTCGCGAGACGCGACTCAAATCCATTGAACTCAATCAAGCTCAATTCGCTCCAAGGAAAACTAATACAACTTGATTTATTAACGCGCGTAACGCTTGATGTGTGTTAAGTATCACTACGGATCTGCGGATATGCTTGATACCATGACGCAATTTTCGAAGTCCAGATGGACGATGAGTCGGCGTTTTTTTTTTTTCTTCGTTAAATACTGACTCTGCTCTTATCTATGACCAGTTGTAATGCTATACTGTTATTGTACGCTTTTCCGTTAGGAGCGAAGTTTTTACGAGATTTTAAAATGATTGAAAAATAGAATAAAAGTGGTATTCTTTTTCCGCTACTCATCCCGCTTATATACTTTATTTTTTGAAATTTTTATTCCAAGCGCGCACTATCCGTCAATGTTACGCGCCAATATCTTATGTGCAGTTTCGCAAAACGCATTATCGAAGCTAAATATACTCGGAACACGCATATATACTATATACATAAAAGAGACAACGAAATCGATCTATTCACTTTTAAAATTCCCGCCACTAATTTCGTCTGCTATAGATCCTAAAAATTCGGCCTTTGTTTGTAAACAAACGTCGCCTCTCTCCCACGTGCTTCTATAATGACCAACAAAACGTATATACCCGCATATAACACCAACCCAGATAACAGCACGTGCTGTCTCCACCGAGACTTGTTGTGCCGCACGGCGTGCTGTCCGTGTGCCGTCTCTGTGCTATCAAGCGGGGACATCTGGCGGGCGTTTTTTTGCAGAGCATGCTCTTGACGTGCCGCACGTCGTGCTGTCACTGTGCCGTCCAGTTGCTGTCTCGACCTAGGGCGTCTGTACGCGACGGCACAGAGACTGCACAGCGACAGCACGCGTGCCGCGTGCTCAGAATGTTGCATTATTAATAATTATGGACTTTAATTAGTAAAGAGCATACATTTATTACTTTTTTTATTCTCTCCAAACCGAATTACATTTAAACATTATTTTATTACATAATTCTAATTATTAGCGATGATTATTAGGTGCAATTGTGCATCAAATTGTAAGAAGAGTTGTGGCTCAGAGGCTAGAGCTTCGGACTTCTGATCCAAAGATCGTGAGTTCCAGCCCTACACCCGGCAGATTTTTTTTTCTTACATAAAATTTTTTTTATACTATATAACAAAATTTATTAATTATTTATGATGTAGATGCTTAGTTATGCGTTCTAACTAATTTTTATTTAGCGTTATTTTTATATGCGATAAAATCGCTCCCCGCCGGTAGCGTTTTCTGCTGGCACAGAGACGGCACAGAGACGGCACGTCGTGCTGTCTCGCCGTGCCGTCACGTGCCGTCTCTGTGCTGCGGCAGCTGGACGTCACGTGCTGTCGTGGATGCCGCCTTCTCGTGCCGTCACGGGGACGTCTCTGTGCCGACACGTTGTTATCTGGGAAAAAAAGACTCGAACATCACTCTATAAATATATAGTTCGTGTCATGTATATATACCATGTGTATACAACATGCGGTGCCGACGACGCGCAGGTGACGGAAAACAGCCGGCCGCGTCGATCGATTTTTTTCTTGACGACGACGCAGGTGACGGCCTACGCGCGGCAGGTGCTCTCTTCACTATGAAACGCAATAGTTAGCTATACGGCGTAAACATCCCAAAAAAACAGAAATATGGCGAAAATGCGGTGGTTGTGACGTTTTACAAAAGTTATCGCCGTGTCAGGTTAATCGGGAAATCCCAGTTATTTAAGCCGAGCATGATTATTGCAGAGCAGGAAGTTTATCGGTTGGAATTATGGAAATGAGGTATGTGATCAGCAGTTATTCATGGAAAAGGTTAGTCACGAATACGTAATTTTGCTCTGGATTGCTTCGAGGCAAAAGTGCAGCATAATACAGAGATTATGTGTTTTTTGTCCAGGTTGTAGCAGGAACAACATGGCATTTTCCTTCAGAGCTGGTACCAACTGGTGCCATGACTTTCCCAAACTTGCCAGGGAGTCTGGGTTCTACTTCAATATGCATACGGCTAGAGTTCGAGTCGACTGGAATCGCATTAGTAAGTGTTATCGCTGTGTCTAATGATAAGAATATAAAACGCTAACAAGGATGTTGCTTATCTCAAAGTCTTGAAACACGTGTGCTGTGAGGCACAATTGCAAGCGACGGTTGTTCTATTAGTGCAGTTGGAAAATTGTTGACGCTCACCTGTCACAGTGATAATAAAAAGACTTTCTTTAATAAAATGATGGAGTCGATGGGTCCTTATGAATTGCTGATTATTGTACTATATCTAAAAAGCCGTGTGATTTATCAATCTGCTAATCATACTCTTGATATTTTCAGGTTCAATAGATATAGATCGAGTTATAAGAGAACGTGATTTTCAAACAGTGGACGAGAATGTCAACAATGTTATCGATTACTATCTCGAGAGCGAGTATGATGTCAAGATCTTAGATCCCAATTTTGTTAAACTCTTTCGCTTGGCTCAGTTGGCTGTCGAGTACCTTCTTTATTGCAAGCAATATCTAGACCAGAGTGTTGTCATTTTGAAGGAGGAACTGAAGTACAAAATAGAAGATAATGTCAAGTTCAAAGAAGAAGTTGTCAGACTTCAAGATACAGTCAAGGAGATGAAAGAGAAACTCAAGGAAAAGAGCAAAGCTGCTGATTTCAAGTCTGATTCACATGGGGAACTTCACAAGGTGACAATTGGTTTCCTCATTTTTACTTGAAACTCTACTTTGTTTTCTTAAATAATACAAAATTTATTGAAAATTTCAGTGCCCACACTGCCCAAAGGCATTCCTCTCGTCCTCCTTCGCAAACGCCCATGTGATGCGCCGCCACTCAAACCTCTCGGAATTGGTCCAATCCTCTCAGCAGCCAGTTCACGAGGAGTATCGAGCCGAGACGGAAAAATTGCACAACGAAATCAAAACGTTAAAAGAACGATTGAATCAAACCGAACGCGTCATTCGCAATGAATCTAGCAAGATGATAGCCCAGAATGAAGCGTCTAAGCGGGAACGAATGTTGAGTTCACTTGAAGAAGGAGACTCGTTGCACGATGATCAGTACAGGAGATACCAAGAGGAGATCAGTAATTTGAAGGCTATGCTTTTCACTGAGATCAGAGTGAGTATTTTTGTAATGTTTTGCAGTGTTAAGAGTTTCGGTGTCTTATGACTCGTTTGCACTTTTAGAATATCAAAAGGAAGGACAACAACTTCAACTCGCAGGACAATGAGATCAATCACGAGAGTATAAAAGAGCTGGTTAATCAGCAGGAGAATGAAATTCAGAGACTGAAAAATCAATTACAGGAGCATGTGAGTTTTTTAAAATCGATTTTAAGTACTGTAAATTTTGCGACCGTATTGATTATCGCTTAAAAATAGTAAAGTGTCTGAAACAATCAATGATACACGTATGCCAATTATGGCTCGTCGGTGAGTACATAAAATAAATGAATAAAATATTTTTCCAGCTGACGTCAAACGCAAACGAAGTACAAAGTAAACTAGTCAAGCAGGAGGACTACTGGAAGGCCAAAATCGACCAGCTAGAGAACCAGCACCGCAACGACATCGAGAATCTATTCACTCAGCTGAAACTTACCCAAGAGTCCGCCAACCACATGAAGTCCGAGTACGAGGAGAAGGTCAGCTTTCTGGAAAAGCAGTCATTGGATCAATCAAAACTACTCAACGCACAAAGCGAGCAGCTGAATAATTTAACGAAAGGAATGTTGGATAGCCAAAATAACAAGAGGGTGCAAAACGAGCAACTGGATAATTCAACGAAAGGATCACTAGATAGTCATAATAATAAGAGAACTGTGGAGAATGTCTCTGACGTTCCCAAGTATCATAAGCAGAGAATGGAAAGTCTGACCGAGGATACGCTGGACAGCGAATCAAACGCGGAAGTTAATAAGAAGTATACCAAAAAGGGAGATGACAAGTCTCCCAGTATATTGAAATCTAATCAGAGCTACGTGAGGCTATTGTCGACAAAGAAGCCCGAGGAGCCGAAAAAAACAAAGAGCCGAGAAGAGATAGCCAAGGAATCCAATCTATCGAAGTACAAGGAAAAGAAGCCCGAGAAAGTTACTCACAGAAAAATCACCAAAGCGGGTAACAAATACTCTTCTCTCGACGAGTCTGATAACAGCGACGAAACTACTGCTACTGCATCCGAAACAGAGTCGGATGGGGATAGCGACGAGGAGACGAGCGAGTCATCCGCGACTCATACCGAAAGCACCAACGATGAGGCGCCATCGGAAACTGAATTGAAACCTGTTAAGGTCCAGAGAGAATATCAGAATACGAGGAGACGCTCGTCCACGATATCGCTGGAAACTGTGAGGCAAGATTTGCAGGAGAATTTCGAAGGTAAACTGAGGGACTTAGGAATTGACCCTGAATGGGATGGGATACCCGCGGCGACTTTCAGACAGAAGATGGAGAGCATTGGACATCATCAGAACATTTCTTCCAAGGTAAGAAAGTCGCTTTTTTATGAAGTGCATCTGTATACTCATTTGTAAAGTTAATTTATTTTTCAGAAATTCCCCAAATATGGACAGATTAGGAAAAAGATTCTTGAAGAAGTGACCAGGAGAATATCTGTCAACCAAAAATCACCGAAGAGATTCGAACTTGAAAAGAAGTCGTTTCTGAATAAAGCAATGAAAAATGTCAAGTCGAAAGCTTTGAAAGCACTCAACGAATTCAAAGTTCAAAAAGGCAACGGTAAAATTCCCCCTACTTGTACAATTCTTAATAAACACGTGCATTTTCCACTTTGATATCAAATATTATTTCTGCTGTAGAAACTTCAACGCCAGTCATGAGCTCCAAGAACTCAACGCCTAGAGAGCCACAACCAAAGCGACGGTTCAGCTTGGAGTTACTACCAAAGAAACCAACACAACAAGACATCCAAGAGATAAAGCGGCAAACGAGACTCGAGTCAGCTCTAAAACAAAAACGAGACGAGCCACCCTCCAGGCCGAAATCCGGCCTCCACGTCGAGGAAACCGTTCGCCAACAGGTGACGGAAACGCCTAAACGCACAAAGCTCCTGCAACGCTCGTACCAGAGCATTGAGGAATTTATGAGGGACATCGATGACTCTCCGAAACTGGACATGGCCAGCACCAAAGTCACATCCACGCCGTCCAGAAATGTGAAAAATATCCTGCAGGACACTTACAACGACTCCGACGGACACGTAACTAAGCAGGATGCACTGTGGGCTTTAGCCTCACCAAAGAATAACAAAAGCGTTTTGAAGTCGACAAATGGGACTATGAATACTTTGGTGAAAAAGAAGGTGCTTTTTGACCTGGAAAAGGAGTATAGTCCTGATAGAGAGTCGACTGCGACGAAATCTGTTGGAGAATTTCTAGTAGAAGAGAGTAATGGAAAGAAGGAGGGGAATGACAGCGATTGGAATATTTCGAGGTTTGTGTTATTTCATTAAAAGTCATTACTAGTATGTATGTATAATGCAGAGCTATAATTAAAGATTTCAATACGTTTCAGTCTCTCTGATGAGAAAGAAAAGATAACTGTGAAAGAAAAAAATGCTAGCACCGAAAATATACAGCTGAAGACATCACAGAGCGAAAAGATCGCCGAAATCTCCAGAAAAATTCAAGAAAAGGTATCACAATCGTTATCTATAAATATAAAAAAAGTTGCGCGATGAAAAAGAACTATAAAATTATTTTCTGACCTTCAGTTAGAAGCATCGCGCAAAAAACCCGCCGGTTCCATAGAGGCGATGTTCTCGGCAAAGACGTTTTCCTCCAGCAACGATAGACCCGAAATGATGCACCAAAGCTCCACGGACATGCCCAGCTCTATGCTGTCGAGTCCGTCTAGTCATATCGAGCCCAAACCTAGAAGCAGTACTATTCCAGTGCCTCGACCTGCTCCTCGCAGGCATATGTTCGAAACCAAAGATTCCGACCTGGATATGGACATAGACGATTTATTAGCTATTAAGTAAACTCAAATGCTCAAAACTAGACGAATTTCGCTATTCAAGCAATAGTTTTTCCAGTATTATTAATTTTTAGATATTCTAAGAACATATCGACTCGCATATCGTGTTAATTTACGGACTGGTAGAATTGATCTCAAAGCGTTGGCTCTAACGTAATTTAAATAATTCGTTTAGCTTTTTTTATAGCTAAAATGATTTCTATTCAATATTACCATAGCGCTGCTACAGTGATTTATCTTTATCGACGTTTTTCACTTGTCCAACTAACACTCGCTTGTAAGATTACTGTAAAACTTAACGATCTACGCAGGTTAAAGAGACGCACACCTACTGAGAGAATTATCACATCTGCTATCTTCTGTACATTCATTGTTATCTTCGTATACCTGTGAGTAGAAAAAGAGGAACTGACTGCTAATAACATATATGTACTAACAGTGTTGCCATGTATTATCCGTCCAAGAAAACTACGTGTACAAGATGTATTACTAATATCGACTTCTTATATAATGTATAATGTAATGCATAATTTGAAAATTTTGTTTTAAAAAATAAGAAACAGTATTTAATAGTATATAAAATAATTATATATTACTATTAATAATTAATAAATAAAATAAATATACATTTTTATTTAACCAAACGAAATTTTTATTGTCTCAGTTTATATTTATATTTTTCAAATGTACTATATTTGTGCAATTTGACAAGTTTGATTTTCGCGCGAAATCCTCATTGACGCCCGCGCAACGGCGTAACGCCGCAAAAAACATGGCGGTCATCCAGTTGAATATATATGATTTTTCTCGCTGAGAGGGATGATGGCATTTTTTTAGTGTCAATTTAGCGTTTGTTTATATTATTATTTTTAGTTTAAATATGTCCCCAACATATTTACTTTCTTACTCGAGTAATTGTCTTTCTAAGACGAAAAAAAGATTTCTTTTTATAAAAGTAAATCGATGATGATTACTTCGCAACTGTAAGAGGTTATATTGACATTGTTATTTTTTTCAGTCGGAAAATTGATATTTACTTAATATTTATTTTATGACATCTTGTAAATTTTAGGTCAATGAAGTATTAAGAAGAACGTGTCACTATCACAAAATGGCTTTAACAGATGATTCTAAATCGTTTTGCCTTGTTTGCAATTCAAACATTGACTACCGCACAAATATTTTCTACGTTACACTCCCTCACACTGGGGAAACTTTGGCCAATTTCATACAAAAAATACTTAAACTATCGTCCTCCGACTTGCGCAGCTCTTACATATGTTTACAATGCCACAATCTGTTTGGTATGCTTGAACAAGCACAACAAAAAGTTACCAATATCCAGGAAGAAATTTTTAAGGTTTTTAATCCTAATGTCAATAACAAGGCAATAAGTGATAATTCCTTAGAATATGAGAAAATCAAGGTATCTAGGCTAAAAAACATTGCAAAGCTACTTTAGATTTTTAATTTATTGTTGCATTATGTATTTCTATGATCCACAGAATTACCCTGAAAGCGAAGGAATGAATCAAAATAAAGAATCCAAAGTATTAGTTGCTGAGCATCTGTTAAAAAAAGACTTCAGCTCATTAAGCAGCATTACAAATCAAACTGTAACTGACACCGTGATACCTGTCAAAGTAGAAACCAAAAGTATCCTTGAATCTCATATGATAAGTCCTAGAAGAATTTCCAATGAAGTTGTACAAAATATTACAACTGAATCAGCTAGTTTGATAGATGATATTCCTATATTTTCTGATGAAATTATTCAAAATAATGTTGAAGACCAAAGTAAAGGAGAATGCCAAAGTATGGGGGATGCTACCAATTTACAGAACACTACCATTATCAATACCAATATCAATAACAGTAAGTTACATCAAATGTGTTATCTAAAAGGATAGTGTGAATAAATTCATGAATCAAAAAAAAAAAAAATCTTAAATCACAGGTACAAATTCCTCACACCTGCCAGAAAGTCTTCCACTAAAAACAAAGGCATGGAAATCAAGTGTGATATCCAATTCTAGCCAGAAACCACTAAAGCACACCTGTCCTATGTGCAACAAGAAATGGCGTACCTCCAGTGAGCTGAAGACGCATGTAAATTCACACTCGAACCAACGTCCTTATATGTGTGAAAAATGTGGTAAAGCTTACAAGCACAAAAATGCCTTAGAGATTCACGTGGGTATGCACAATGGTGTGAGTCCCTTTAAATGCAGTCACTGTGACAAATGCTTTACACAAAAAGGAGCACTGCAGAGACACATGCCCATACACACAGGCGAGACTCCGTATCAATGCGAGTTGTGTGGAAAGAGATTCGTACATCATACCAGTTACAATATGCATGTACTTTCTCATACTGGAATAAAGTCTCACAAGTGTCATGTAAGTTTCGATGTTTATTTAATACGACTGCGTTTTTTTAACCAATGCTATACGGACTTTAATTTATTTCCTATGATCAGGTATGCGATCTTTCGTTGCTGTCGACGTCGCATTTGAAAAGGCATATGCGGGCACACACGGGAGAAAAACCATACTCTTGTGAATTTTGTGACAAGAGTTTTGCAGAGCGTTACAATTTGTTAGCACACAAAAAGATCCACGATCCGGAGCAAATTATTGCCAAGGAAACAAAGAAAAATCAGTACAAGTAAGCTTTCTAATTTGTTGTATTTTTCAAATCAAATCCCAACAATTTTACTAGTAACTGCTATAGATTTGTTGTCTGACTATTCCCTGTACATATCTACTGATTTTCGTAAAACAAATTTATACAGCATTTTCATTATCGTGAATAATTCTATTGTAAATCAATCAAACGCATGTGTACGACAAAAAAAATATTTGAAATCAAATTTACAGATGCGAGCAGTGCGACGTTAACTTTCCCAAGAAGCAAACGTACGATGAGCATCTCAAAAAGCACGAGACAAACGGAAAAAATGACAAATGGCTGGGACACACCGTAGACGTTGTCGATTCAAAATCGACAAACGAAGGCTACGCTGCTGCCGTGAACGCAGTCGATTTACTGGAGACCTGTGTTAACGAGGTATGGCAGAGCCTAACTAAAGACTGAAAGTAAATAATACTAATGAGTAATGATGATTTTTTGCAAAACATTTTAATATTTATTATTGCGATCTTACTAAGTAACAATCAAATAATAGAGATTATCAGTTAGAATCCAAGCACTTGAAATTGTTATACTCAAATGGCTCGTGAAAAAGTAGTTTTATAAGAATTTTTTACGGAAATAATGTATTTTATACTGTAAAAATAATAACGAACAATAATCGTTAACTAACGCCATTGATTGCCTTATTGTAAGGATCTACGGTTTTCTTTTTACATATAATCGCACTTTGGCTTTTTATATTTTTTACAAAGAGATATATCTTCTCAATGATGTGTATACCTAATATATTTGTATAAGACAGGAAATATGATTCCTAAGCAGTTTTTATATATCAACAGTGTGATACAAAATAAACTATCTCAAATATAAATATACAGCTGTTTAAACTGTATTTAGCTCTTGATTATTTACAAAAGTGTATATAAACTTTATTATTTCTTTTAGTATAATTTCATTCTAATATAAAGATATAACAATATATTTCTTTGATTGTCTTAAAAATATATTTTTGTTATTCTTAGAGAATGTAACCCTCATTTTTTATGACCACTCGCGATCGTGATCTTAAAAATTATGTACTTGGCACAACGACTCTACAGTAGCTAAACATCTGCATCACTGTAGTGCACAGCATGATTAATCATTGCCGAAAATTAAGTTGCATTTCGCATAAAAGTTACTCCGAGCCTAAAACTGCCGCCTCAAGTAGTTTAATTGACGGTTTTGCACTTAAGAGGCTGATTCATCATGTTGATGCCATTTTCTCAATGGAAGCCCTGTCAAATTGGTACAAATGAAAGTCTTCTTTTTCGGTGTAGTCAGTGGCACCTCTCTTTTTGTAAAAGTTTTTGGCAGGATTCCAATCAGTGACCACAAATTCCATTTTTCCAATCTTCTCGTCTACAGCTTTCTGCAAGAAAAAAAGATTCAATTAGTTGCAATAATTGAGTTGTCAATCCAAGTGGAGATAATGTGTTGAGATTTATTTTAATGACTTCTGTTGGAACACTAGAATTTACAGTGGTTCTCATGTAGTAATAGAAATGCTTTTTATGACTCCATAATAAGATTACAGACTGTTTATGATCTTAACTTTGAATCAGTTAGTTAGCTAACTTAATTGCAACAGACCGTAAAGTTATCAAGTCTCCTATTAGGTGACTTGATAAATTTAGTTGGCGAGTGACATCACTTTATGATCACTTTACTAGTACATTTGTTTATTTTTTTCTTTTACTCTTATCAAATTAACTATTGATATCTTTCATCTTTAATTGAAGAGAAAATTTCTTGAATAAATCACTAAAATTAGAATAAAGAATATTTTTCCTGGTACGCCATCATGTATGCACATTTTTTAAAGAACTCACCTTAGCAAGTGCATGCATAAGTTTATCACCAACACGATGATTGCGAAACTTCTCTTGCACGTAGAGGTCCTGAAGGCACATATTCTTCCCCAGCCTGATGGTGTACGTGTAATAATAATGACAGTAACCGATCACAACATTATCAATCACAGCAACAAAGAAGCCCATATTCGGATTGGCAACATCAAAGGTATCTCTCTCCAACACTACAATGACAAACCAGCTAAATGCTCAGAAGCCCCTTCATAAGCTTATACAATCTAATCCTAAAGTAAAAGTCTAGCGTCTGTTTTTGAACAGGTGTTTGCAGAATGTGAATCAACATATACTAATATAAGTCAGCATACAAGCGTATCTTATCAGCAAATTCGAAATATCATAATCCATTAAGAAAAAAAAATGAAAACTCAGCGTTTCTCACCTTTGACGTCAACCTGAGGACTGTTAAAGTGTTTGTGAAAATTCGCTATTTCCTGGAGACGAACACAGAGAGAAAATCGCTCGATTAAAAATAGAAGCAAGGTTTGCGAAAAGCTTATCATATACACAAATCAAACGCACCTTAGACAGGTTGATAATGGCCTGGCAATCCTCGCGTCTCGCCTCGCGAATCGTAACAGAAGCCGAATCCGACGACGACATGTTAAAACAACAATACTTGTATACACAAAACAAGAGAGACAGAGTAGAGAATCGTTGCCACTACCTTGCACACAGGAATAACTAAGCAACACTAAACCCGCGCGACCTGAGCTTGCGGCGCGAGACCATACGCGCCAGCAGCGTGGAATGCGCCTATATAAACAAGATAGGGATAAGATGCCTTATCCCCCGACGCGCACAACTCGCCGAGTATATATTCGCATTCGCGAGTGTGCGGCTCATTACGTAACGCGCAATATGGAGATTTATGACGCGCCGATTTTCTGAATGGCTATGCACACACGCTCAACGCTGTAGTGTCTTTCAATTATATAAGATATATCGGATGCATTTGAATAAGCGCAAATGCGCTCCTCTTTTCTATTGTTTTTTTTTTTCGTCGTTCTCTCTTCTTGGCCTTATTAGCGCGCCTACGCTCGGACGCTCTGATTTCTCGATTAATTGCCGATGCGGGTAATTCGATAGAGAGAGAGAGAGAGATATTCAAGTATTGGATTCTTTGGGAAGATGAGAAGACTGTTTAGAGATGTACTTGTGTGAAAAAGTTGCATCATGTATTTCTTTGAAAATATATTACTATGCAATATCTAGAGTTTCTTAATTAGTAAATAATCGTGCAGACTTTCGGGTAGTGCTTCATAGTGGTTTTTTGGTGTGTTCAAACAGTCTGTATAAATGCCACTCTTCGCTTTCAGTCAGATCAACAGCCCCATTGCAGCTGTAGAATTTTCCTGCATTCTTGGGATCCAGGATCCAAAAGTCGATTCTGGAGCACTTTTCTTCTATTGCTTTCTGCAAATACAGGGAAAATTTTTTATTTTTTCTGCATGAGAAAGATAAGCAGTACTAAAGTCGTTAGCTCACCTTTGCTACTGCATGGAATAAATCATTCCTCATGTTTACTGCATGTTCATTTTCAGAGACATAAAATTCTTGGAGATACATTGATTTTGCTTCCCATGTTGAGTACGAGTAGCAATAAAGTGCATAACCAACTATCTTGTCATTTAGTAATGCAACTAAATATCCAGAGTAAGGATTTGGTTTATCAAAGTCTTTGTTTTCTGAAATAAAAAAAAATTAGATTTTGAGCAAATCCTTTTTTGTGGAAGCATTCGAATTTAAATACTAAGTGATGTGGTCTAATTACTCTCAAAAGCATTTACCTTCAATTGATATACAGATTTCGTCATGGTTTTGCTCGTTTTTCTTCTTCTGAGTAGTTCCTTCCTGAAATAATTTGTTTGAATCTATTGTTTTTTCATAAAAGAGAAAATTATTGATTGTAAAAGACTATTACCTGAGCCAATCTTTTAATTGAGTTGAAATCTTCAATTCTTGCATCACGTACTTCGTATAAATCATTTGCATGTTCTGAAATTAATTATGCATTCGCAAACTTGAATGCTTTTATGTTTAATCTAAAGCAAACAAAGGCTGAATAATAATTACCAACTTGATGCTAAATTTTGTAAAGACTCTTGATTGAGACGGTACATGTGCCAGCCTTCCACTTCAGTCAAGTCAACAGCACCTTTGGCTTTGTAGAAATTCTGTGCTGGGTTCCAGCTGAGAACCGAAAAGTCCAAATATTGACATTTCTCATCGAATGTTCTCTGGAAGAAAACCATCTAAATTTAGCTACGATTGACGTGTTTTACATTATAATCATATTGATGAAATTTTGAATTAACCTTGGCTACACTGTCAAACAGGCGACTTCCTATCTTTTTATCTCTGTAGTCAGGGGTTACGTACAGATCTTCCAGATGTATGGCTTTTTGCTCCAATGTGGAAAAGATATAAAAATACAGGGCATATCCCACTAGTTTTCCATTACACACAGCTACGTGGCAGTTATAAAGTGGATTCTCACTATCAAAACCATCCTTTTCGATGACTGAAAACAAAAATATGAATGAGTAACTAAATAAATGAAGGCTTTTTTAACTGCAAAATCTGCTTTATTTTATCTCACCTTGATAATCTATTTTTGGACCATCTGGCATTTCTTCAAAATCAGCCAATTCCTATCAGGAAAAAATGATCTTTATTACCGGGTGAATTAATAAAATAAAATAAATCTCCTGATATCAATTTGATAATGAACCAGTGAGTTTTGTAAAATGAGATTGCATTTTTTCTTTTTAACAACTGTAATTGTTGTAGGGAATTAGCAGTGATTTATTTATTATTATTTTTCAACTAGAATTTTTATTTCTTTAAAAAATAAGTTTCTTGAACTTTACTATTTAAATTTACAATCTTTTTTTATTTTCGACTTTTAGTAAACAAAAGCAACTTATGAGAGTTGTTAGTCAAAATCAAAGGAAGTATATAGGTATAACGCATTCTAAACATAAGAGATAATAAAAATACGTTCGAGAACAATTGCGCTATTTTTAGAAATACAAATCCCCTATTTCTACACGCTCCCAAAAATGTAATCAATACAAGCCGCACCCAAGAAAAAAGTCTCTCAAACTCAACAAAATTCGAATCGAAAAAGTAAATATCCGAAAATTTCGAACCGTTATAAGATAGAAACAAAACTAAAACTATATACACACACCCCAAAAATAACCTCCCAAAGCCGGTCTCCAAAAATAGCCGAAACTAGTCGGCCTGGATGCTTACTTGAATAAGCGCGCGTATCTGCGGGCAGTCCTCCTTTTCGGCTTCCCTGATCTCCACCACCTTCTCCATGATTTTCAGACTCAACCTAGAACCGAGAAAATCACGAATAAACAACAAACAACGACACCGGCACGACTCGGCGGACGACCGAAAACTATAGATATATAAGTTGTATTACGGGCAGAATCGCAGCATGACGATAGTATATATATAGACTAGACGTTGTTGACTTGACGAGCAAAGTGTGCGCGATGCTCTCTGTGGCGCAGTCTCTCTCTCTCTCTCTCTCTCTCGTCGGCGTTATTGGCATTGGAAAGCGACGGCGGCACACACACGGAGGAGCGTCGCTCACGCGTAGATAATGTATATGTGTAACGCGTCGCAGGAGTGAGTGAGAATGACGACCTTGATTAATTGTCGTTATCAGCTGATGCCTTATGCGTGTGTGTATTTTAGGTCCGTTTTTTGTTTCCCGATTTGAATTTCCCGCGCTTGCTGATCGGTTACTATATTGTGTATATACTTCCGGTTGCGCTTTGTGCGCGTTGGATTCATTTGGATCAATTTGCTCCGGTTTCGTTGTTGGCTTTCGGCCGGAAATGAGAGAACAATGTGTAACTACTGCAATCGTAATAATGGAAATAATGAACGTCAACATAAGGTGTTTCTGCGGAAGTATCGTTTATACATTGTATACACACGCTAAATTAGTTCTGAAACATCTGTCGATTCTTCACTTCCATATGGGGTTTAGCTGCGCTTATTCGCGCAAAAGTTTGACGAAAATATTATTCACATACTTACGCCAGGTGTATAAACTGTATGGAACGTTTTGAAAACATTTGAAAACAAATTTCATATCCCTGTCGAGTAGATGATGAATTTTTCGTTACAATTTCGTTTTCTGTTTCGTATAATAAAACGATCCACATGTAATTTAAAGAATATTCTTCTGGTAATCAGATCCAAATTTTTCCATTGTTACACATTTATTAAAGATAACCGTCAGCTGGGCGACATTAGAAAAATGTTCAAGTGACAGGAAGTGTGTGTGTGTGTGTGAATTAGTATAACACAATTACGATTAACGTCGCAACGCGATAACGTATGTGC
This sequence comes from Nasonia vitripennis, assembly GCF_009193385.2. Lineage (NCBI taxonomy): Eukaryota > Metazoa > Arthropoda > Insecta > Hymenoptera > Pteromalidae > Nasonia > Nasonia vitripennis. The sequence continues at coordinate 30,528,932 of NC_045760.1, read as the reverse complement.
GAAGGTATAATGCGTACAAGTAGTACAAGCCTAAGATACAGCTGTAGATACATGCTGAGATTGTCGAGACATGAGTGCAACACACGTTAGAAGAGTTATAAGGAGATATGTATATAGAAGCAACGCGATCGTGGGATTTAATTGCTGATTACGTATTACTGCCTTTGAATCGCTTTTTATAAATAATTATAATATTTACTGGGATGTTTATAGATACGCAGGAAATTTTTTTCAAAGAAGAATTATTATATATTTTTTAAATTAGACCTCTTACATCAGAGCCGATTAAAAAATCTCCCCCACACTGCTAAAAATGTTTTAATACCTATTATTCACTTTGTTATAGTTAAAAGTTACTTTTTAGGTGCAACAAAACTCCCAAATGAGTTCCGAAAACAATGTTTCGAGTTGCTTGAGGCAGTTTTTTAATTTTTAAAATTTTTTAAAATTTTGAATATTCAAATGCTCTAAAGCATGTATTATTGAACTTGTTTGGGAGGTTTTACTACCTAGAAGGTAACTCTTTATATGAATTATAAAAAATACTAAATTATAGTTACAGTAGGTCAATATTTTCGTCGATTACTTATCTTGATAAATATTGATGAATCTTGCATTATTTTAATCAATGCGAAATAAAAAATTGCGTGTTTGCTCTATATTAATAAATAGTGTAAAATATTTTGTAAATTTGATACAGCTCTTTCATAATCGTGCCGAAATCATCGCGAGTCCGTGCGCGAGTACTTCTAATGCATTACGTATACACGTAAAAACGACCTTCATTTCTCTCTAAAAAGAAGTCGATATCGCGTCACTATTATCAACGCGTTTTCGTAATGTAACATAATTTCTATGCGGATACGTGAATATTCTTCGGATTTGTTTTACTTTTTTTTGTTGGTCCTCACTTATCTGCACTTCGTTGGCACTCAGTCTTCTTCTCTGCGCCTTGTGCGCGCATCAGGTATATCAAACTGTTCTATAATTTAAATATATACTTAGGCAAGTAATAGTTGTGCAAAAATAATAATTTATATTAAAAAATGTCACGTTATAGATATAGGCTACACGCTGGCGGGTGAACGTGACCTTGATTTGACAAATACCAAAGCCTGCCTTGCAGAACAAAACCTTGATATACGTGTTTTTCGTAAAATTTCTGGCCAACTCGTGTTAAAACGAAATTTCGTCTGAAATTACTGGAAATACTTTGAAACGAACTTCTGATTGCACAACAAAAATTTTGACCAGAAATGCTGCCCAGAGATAGGGTCTAATCGCACTTTAAAAAATATAGTATACATTAAAAATAATATGTATAGATACACCCTCAAATCTGTTTGGGTGACAGAAAGCTTTTATAATACGACTTTAGAAAAATGCAAAGGTAATGCATACAGAAGTGCGCGTAACATATACATATACGTACATATGCGTATATACTCTGGAATGTAGGTATTGTTAAAATAATTGTTGTTCGTCCTTTTTTTACAGCGCACGAGCGTGATCTTATCGAATACCCAGGATGCTTTTATGATATCGTTTATTATGAGCCTGAAGAGATAAAAAAGCTAGGCAATAATCTCCAAAAACAATTTAGGTCCGAGTAAACACATATCACTATAACGTATTATCTGTAACATTTATTTTTACTGTATATGAACAATTAAAAAAAAAAATCACGAAAAATTTACAAAATTTAAATTAAAATAATGATAAATAAATGAAAGTATGAAGAAATCAATTGTTTGCATAAAAGCGTTTTTCTTTTTCATAACGTTTTGAATGTCGATATAATATTCGAAATCAGAAAAAGAACAGTAGTGAAATCAAATATAAAATATTTATGCAATAATCCGCACGATAAAAAGTGAGTAATAATGTAAATGTCAATATCTTATACGCATAAAAAGCACAATATTGTCGATATTGCCAGCATTAAATCAGCACTGAATAAATCGCGCATTATCGCATTCTATTCTAATTATCTTCTAAGACACACCGTCATTTATGTGCGCAGCATGATTAAAAAAAGATGAAAAACTGCGAAACAATGTAATCATAACTAACTTATAATACCATAGACCCCTCATATTCTTACGACAAACAGTCATTATTCTACCTCTGCGCCGCAATAAAATTAACAAAAAATTGCACAGGCGCCAGATAAAGACTGCCTTATCACCAGCAGTTTAAATAACTGCCATACTTGGCATCACAGGTAGCTTATGTATATATACAACACATCACCTAAGCGCCATATACATATATCGAATAATAAAGTGATATATATATATATATATATATGCCTATTGTTTAATCTCAGGAGCTAAGAGTCATTCGACACATGATTCGATGACACATTCATCTGATGTCATGTGTAGTCGATGGGGAGATGATTCAGAAAAAATGTGGAGCGAATCGTTTTTGGAAGAGCAGACGACGTATATGCGACGATCAAGTGCAATTGCGGTTTATTTTTAGGCGAGTCGTATAGAGATGACGTGTTATAATGCCAGATGTGGCTTATTTTTCCTCGAATAGCTTAAGTTAAATATTTGGCGCGACGAATTTATACGAAGAAAATGAATAATTCAAGTAATTTCATCACTTGTACTCGATGTTACGTCAAATCGTGCGATTTTATTATATGCGTTTTATCGTCGGAATAAACTGATACGGCATCGATTCCTTATCGAAGTACTGCACGAGCTATATGATTTTTATTGGCTACATCTATAAAAAAATAAAAAAAATAAAATACATTTATTGCATACGTTTGTGTACACATAAATGAAAGTCAAATTAAGCGCGATTAATTAAACTGTCCAACACATATAATAGTCCGACTCTGTGAGTCAACAAAAATCGATTAAATTGAATGGACAATAAAGAAGAGCGACGTTTCATTATGTTGTTGTCAAGGCAGTCGACGTCGTATTGTTCACTTTGATTTATAAAAATGACTGCATATGAATACGCTTAGTCATGCATCCAAATGGATTCGATTAGAAGTAACTGACTTACATCGTTTACACACCTACATTCAAATTTTCCCGCCATAAGGTAATCCGGCGCTGCGCGCGCCGGAAACCCGCGAACCGGCGTTTCCTCCCTCCCCCCCCCCCCCGCCCCTCGCACTTCTACGCACCAGCGGCGTCGAAGGCCATATTGCCATAACCCAGTCAGTCTGTAACGCGACGTTCGGCCATCGATCTCCCGTCCTCCGTGTCCGCGTATATACTTCAACCCGTTCTCTCGTCCTCGTCCGGCAAACAAGTAAACAAACCTTCGCGCTAACATCAGCCGAAGCTACAGAGGCTGTCCTCTGTCTCTCGACAAAAAAGAATCGCGTTCTAAAGAAAAAAAAATAATAATAACTCGTCGCGAGAATGGCGGAGATCGACGCGAAAGTGAACATGTCTCTCGGTAAGTGGACGAAGGCGTCGCCGACCAGCGAAAACCAACCCCCGTGAGCGTACGGCTGCATGAATTTCCCAGTGTCTCTCTGCATACATATGTATAAATACGAGCACGTAGACGTGGTTTATCTCTAAAAAAAAAAGAAAACGAAAAGAAAGTTAAAATACATACTTATAGGCCCCTCGCGTGTATATATGTGCCCAAAGATGGCGACGTGTGTGTACCGCACGCGCGTCTCGTGTAGCATAACACCTGCCCCTCGATATTCTCTGTAGATACGACGTGCTCTCTCCGGGAAATTTCGATATGCTAATCCAACAGCGAGTAGAATCGGAGTATGAAATTAAAAAAAAAATTAACGCATTATATTCGTACATGGGATAAAGAAAGATCTGTATTTGAGAGAAAGGAGCGAAAGATGGGTCGAAGAGGAGGAGGAGAAAGAGAGAAGCAACGATCGATTGATGTTTTTCCTGGTTCCGAGAGCAGCGTCGCCATGTTATTCAAGCGCAGCTGAGGATTATGTCGGCGTGGGCGGCTATATACTTTCACATCGCCTTATGCATCTTGTTTCGAACGGTTTTTCAACGTGGACTTTTGCCAGTTCATAGAGAAAAAGGGGCGACTGAATCAGGCCTATTAAAGTTCTAAAATTATCTGCTAGACCATCCTGCGAGAGAAAGATGATACCCTGATGCTTGGTCTATTTTTGGAAGGATTCGATAATATTGAGGTGTTTCGGAGTTTCAAGTTCAGTAAACGTTGGAAGATCATCAACCGGACCGGTTTGCTTCCATGATTCAAGGAATAGATTATTTTCTGCAATGCTCAGTTCGAGGAATGTCCAATTACATTCTTTGTATTCGTAGGATGTACAAAATTCGTATGAAATCACAGATCATTCGTTTAAGGAATATCATCATAATGGATTCAGTCTACAAGCAAAATCTATAAACATCTTTGGATAGCAGTACATATTCTTCAGAACTTTATATCCATTTGGAAACAGTATTTGATTAATTTCATTTTCAAATGTATCAGTCGCTTTTGGAAGAAAAATTTTGGAGCAAAAATTTTTATTATTCAAGGACAAGATTACAATAAGTAAAAGAATTTCAAACTTCTTACCAACAACTTAAATACACAGGAAATATACTACGGAATTATGATTCAAATATTTCTGCCCAATCAGCATAATAACAGCAATTAAAAGAAATTCAAAGAAGATAGTTCGCAAGAATTCAGGATAAACAGAAATCCAATCACAACTTCCCAAGTTTATGGAATTTCTGTCTGCAAAAGAACCAGGAAAACTGCAGCTATAACAACACAATCAATTATGACCCTTATACAGATTCTTCATGCTAAACTGATAAAGAAAATGAGAATACGCTCCATAATTATTTTAAAAAACATACAGTAGATTTTATCGTGCAAATTGCTTTGGGCATTATAACGAAATAAAAATAAACCGTTCATTGTAATAAAAATTATGTTTCTAGGCAGAGAATAAATAATAATTAAATAAATTCGTAACTCGCTGTTGAGGCCGTACGCTCACTTATCATCGTGCATTTTCTTCCTTTTAAGATGACATCATAAAAATGGACAAGAAGAAGAAGGCAGCTAATGCAAAATCTAAACGCGGAATGTCAGTTAGAGGAAGAGGTTCCACAAGAGGTAATATGCGTGGCAATGCCCGTGGCAATACACGTGGTAACTCTCGAGGACGTGGCAACATGAGAGGAAACCAGAGAGGCAATATGAGAGGTAGAAGCAGTAGCATGAGCAGACGTGGTCAATGGCAAAGATACCCGCAGAACAACTTGCGTGGTGGATATATCAAGAAAAGATACAACAACAGCAATGTCAAGTCTAATCTCACAAGATCTAGAAGCAATATGTCTTTGAATCGCTTGAATCTGAATGGTAGCCCTAGAAGCTCTAGAGGTGGATATGCCTCGCGCAGAGGTGGCAGGGGGCTCACTCGCAGTAGAAGCCGCACAAACCTGTCTTTTAATAACAAGCCTTCCTTCATGGCTAACAAAAATAAGGGTTACCTGAAGAGAACTACAAGTATGCCCGATCTGCGAGACCCCTCCTCTGTTTACAACAGACTGGGATATCAGAACCCAGCTCAAATTGCTTACAGAAGCAGAGTTAAGCGAGCAAAAAATGTCTTGCTCCAAAGACAGACCAAGGCTATGAGAATGCAGAATGCTTTATCGGTATGAACAGGATTCAATTTACGTTCTTACTTTTTACTCACAATCTATAATTTTTCCCTATCCAACTATGGATAATATCTAACTTTTCTTTTTCTATATATAAACCTGTTTATATACTTTGTATATCCAAAAAAAAAAAATAGGTAGGAAACAAAAATTCGATTCTTCATTTTCAGCTATCACCAGTGAGCTACAAAAATATGTCACCTCTAAAACCAACAATCAACTCAAGACAGTACAACAGTAGTGGCTTTCGTTCAGATCAGATGATGCGAATGCAAAGAAGATCACAGTATGAACAAAAACTTATGAGAATGAGGTACAACAATAGACAGTTAAGATATACATCAAGATGTCTCATTATTATGTGAAGATTTTATGGAAGTCTATAAAACTGGACGCTTCTAACTTAACAATTTTGTTACAGTAACACGCGCTCACGCTCAGCTAATCCAGCAAGTATGAACTTCATCAACTCCATAAATGCCGCCTACAACTCCAACCGACATCCCGCAATGTCTCTCTACGATTCCGGAACCGACAGCCCCATCGTGGTACCCCAGCGTAAACTCCAGAGAGGAAGATCACCCTTCAGACAAAGCTTACAAAGCTTGAAAGCAGCATCAAAAGCTGTGCGTATATTTTCTTTTACTACAAGCAGTAACTTTAAAAATTTCATTGCAAAGCATTTAGCTGTTTGTGTTGAAGCAATTGCTAACGAAACTTTCTCCAACAGGCAAGCCGTTCAGCGAGTTACTCGCGACAACCGCAGAGACGTTCCAGATCTAGGTCCCGCTCGAGGCCGCGCAACACCCGCAACAGCGTAATCAGTCTGACAGATGCAGCAGATCTCGAGGACAGGTCTTTCAGTGAGGTCATGTACAGTCTGTCCAACGGCTTCGGTGTCACCGGGCGAACCCTCAACGATCGTTTCAGTCTTTTCTAGGTTCAAGAGTTATTCTAGACGACTATTTCATTCAAAACGCAGGACTGGGACGATTCGATTTTGATTTGATTCAATCTTCATTAAGTAAATTTATGACGCGTGAATCGTAAAGTACAAGCTGCTGCTTTTTTAGTTATCAGTTTTTACCGAGGAAGATATTTTTTTTGTAAATATAGTACTTTAGTTCAAAGCGTACGCTTAATTATTTAGCATCACGCGGTTTAGTTCATTTGAGAACGCGTTGCAATCCCAGTCCTGGTAAAGAAAGAACAAAAAAGCATCGTGTGAAGAACGTTTCTTGATGCTTTCTTGATACACACTTTCTATTTTTTTTAACTTTTTTTTAAACTATAGTTATTTTTACAACTTTAAGAACCAAAATTGAGAGATGTAAAGAAGGAAATCAAGGAGAATATCACGAATGTATAGAGTATAAGCAATTATTCAACACTCTTTGGCTCGAGTGCGCGTGCAGCTTACGAGTATATAATTACTATATATTATGATTCTAATAATGCTAGCAAGTGAGGAAACTTTCAGCGTTTAATATTGATTAAAGTGTAGTCCATTTATAACGATAACTTGTGATATTTATTTCCATAAAGATTTCAATAAATATCACCATTGTACTTTTTACGGTTATAATACAATAGATGCTCTTGTTTTACAACACGTAGATGAATCTTAGCTTTTTTCCTTTTTTCCGTATGAGCTTGAGTATTGTTTGCAAGAATTTTGTATACCAAGAGGACGAAAGAGAGAATAAGGAGAGTGACAGCGTTCAATTAATTATAATTACTATACAAGTATTTAAGGAAAATACAACAAAGAAAAAAAAGAAGAATAAAGTATAATCAAAACCCGCAAAAACGATCAGTCTTATTTTATCATCTATACACTCACATTCTCACTTCTCGAAACTGGATGTACAGGCGTACAGCATCTCTGTGCGCAATTGAGCGGCGTAGATCACGCGAAAGTATAAACACACAGAGAGCAAAATCATCGGCTCGCGATAACAATGAAAAAAAGGATCTTGACCTTTCATTGAGAGCAGCTCGTTTGTTAAAATAGGCTAAACTTCATTGTTATCGAACTTACGCACGTAACATCATCGGCGCATTCTATTCTAGATAAAATTATTATACGCATGCAAGAGAAAGAGGGAGAGAGATAGATAGGAAAAAAGAGAAATTCATCGGCGGAGAACTGCGCCGCGCGTGATCAGCATCCGAGGCATGTAATTTAGCGTGCAGCCGTCAGTTTTATCGGAGCAGTTCTCGAGAGCGTGTCGATTATACACCAGTCGCACTCGCCTGAGAAACAAAACACGGATTCTCCCTTTGAAGTCTATCTCTCTCTCTTATAACCTTTTTCTGTATTAAAATTTCCGCGGGTTGTCTTGTAAAAGCATGTGGACGCGTTGAAAACTATTTATAAACGACACGATGCTGAAAACTCTGGCAAAATTCGCTGTGAAAGACGGTCAAATTAAAGTAAGTGTCTTCACGAGATTCCAATGTGAACACTCGACAGTATTTTTAAAGTAATCCGAAAAAATTCGCAGTCGATTTTAGCAGGTATTCAATCTTCGTCATGTAGTAAACAGCAGCGGCGATTCCTCAATGTCCACGAGAACCAGGCGTATACTTTGTTGAAGTCGATGGGAATACCGACGCCGAAGTTCGGAGTAGCCAAAACACCGGAGGAAGCTGCGGAAATCGCCAGGGAACTCGATTCCAAGGATCTGGTGCTGAAGGCTCAGGTTCTCGCCGGAGGCAGAGGGAAGGGAAAATTCAGCGGTAGCAATGTCAGCGGCGTTGTTATGTGTGAAACGTGAGTCATTTTTGTGTACTCATTACCTTTGATAAAAACCGAACTGTCAAATATTAAAAATAAAAGTGACTGGAACGTCAGTAAGCAATCCAATAAAATATAAATCCTTTCAGGCCTGAAGAAGCGAAGGAACTGGCTTCAAAAATGCTGGGAAAGTACCTCGTGACGAAGCAGACCGGTGAGGTCGGTCGTATCTGCAACGAGGTGATGATCACCACAAGGATGTTCACGCGGAAAGAGCTTTATCTATCGGTCATGATGGAGCGCAGCTTCGACGTAAGTCATCGATAAGTTTCTGCATAAGGAATACTTCCCGATTTTTTGCAACGATATAGACAATACGAGAGCCTTATCTCGGCGCATATGTGACAAGAGATCGATGTCCGTGTTTTCAGTCGTTTTTTTTTTATTTTTTCATGTTCCAAGCTTATCGGATTTTTTGGCAATTTTTAAAGCGCGATTTCTCTATCAAATAGAACGCACTCTTTCAAAGAGATAAGTCATACTTTGTAAAAACAAGTATGACTTCATCATTTTCCTACTACGAAGAGTAAATGTTTTGTATGCTCTGGAGGAGATAGCTGGTCTGTAAATAATATAAAAGTAATATAACGCAGAACCGGTTTCTATTTATGGAAGGAAAGGCATCTTAAAATGCGCATTCATTTGTAACTGTCAAGAGTAAAGCAAACTTCCTGACATTCGCAGATTATAAAAAGAAAAATGTTGATTTGAAGTCATACCAGCTCGAGATATACCAGAAATAATTTCTTCATTTTTTTATAGGGACCAGTAATCATAGCCTCGAGCGAAGGCGGCGTCAACATCGAGGACATCGCGGCAACTAACCCAGAGGCAATCTCATACACACCAGTTGACATAAGAAAAGGTCTGACGTGTGAGCAAGCGGATGCGATCGCCTGTAGATTCGGTGTAGGTGATCCTCGGGTCCTTTCCGAGATTGTGTGTAATCTGTACGAACTGTTTATCGAAAAGGATGCCTTATTGTTGGAGATCAATCCGCTCGTACAGGATATCTGCGGACAGTGTGAGTATTTGCCGATCGCCAATAAATGCATTTTCTTGAATGAAAATTGTGCGATATACTGTAAAGAAGTGTCGAACTTTGTACCGAACTATGCTAAACTAGTTTGAGTGATGTGTTACAAAGTTTGATGTGACTACTTTGCCACAGTTTCGTCGGCAGTCGTAACATTCTCTTCTTTATGACAGATTTCGCCCTGGACTGCAAATGCAACTTCGACGACAGCGCGAGTTTTCGACAGAAAGATTTGTTTGCGCTGCAGGACTGGAGCCAGAAAAATCCTATGGAGGTCAAGGCTGACAAAATTGGACTAAACTACATAGCGTTGGATGGAAACATTGGTTGTATGGTCAATGGAGCTGGCTTGGCTATGGCTACAATGGATATAATTAAACTCTATGGTGGAGAACCCGCGAATTTCTTGGATGTAGGCGGGGGAGCTTCTGTGAAGACTGTCACGGAAGCTTTCAAAATCATATCATCAGATCCCAAGGTGTTTATTCATCAAACGATATTTAACATTTAATGAAAAAGACACCGATTCATTGAAACCATCTATTATGCAGGTGGAATCAATTTTCGTAAACATATTCGGAGGCATCATACGCTGCGACGTGATAGCCGAAGGCATTATCGCGGCGTTCCAAGACTTAAAGTTGAACGTCCCAGTCATCGTGAGACTTCAGGTATATACTTGCTCTATACGATACGTTTCACAATTCAAATGTGAAAACACGACACTAGAACAAAACAATTGAGTAATATATTCGCACGAAATTTTCCAGGGCACAAACGCCGAAAAAGGCAAGAAGCTGATAATGGACGCAAAGCTGAAAATAATTCCCATCGATGACATGTCGGCGGCGGCCGAGGCTTCGGTATCGGTAGCAGATATCTGTCGCCTGGCGCGGAATCTCAATCTCGACATTGAGCTGACTCCCAAGTCGACGCAGAAAAGCGTCTGCTGAGCGATGCGCGTTTATCTCGCGGGGTTCATTGAGAGTTTGTATACCACTTTTTGTTGCTTTACAATTTTTTATTACTATACTTTGACCCTTGTTTTCGTTTGATACCGTGTTTATACGACTGCCCGCGTCAGAGAGAAGCTACAATGTAGTTGCTTAACTTTTTATAAATTCGAAAACGGGACGTAGGTCTTGAATTTTTTTATAAACTACTCTTAATAAAAAAAAAATTACTGTATCAATGACCTATTCGACTTGAACCAAAAGGCTCCGAAAAAAAGAAAACGAAAAGCGCTGACGATAACGAATGTATATACGCAAGCGACGAGCGTCGGCGCAACACTGTTTCGTCTGACATTCGCCGGGGTTGACTCGAGTCAAGCATCTATACTATATATACATACAATGTCATGCTTCGAGCGCGTGCTCTCTCGCGGCTTTCGCTTCCTCTTCCGTCATTGTGCAGGGGGTGGGTGGGGGCCGAGTAGACGACGCGCGACTCTCAAAAGTTAACTATATGTATATCTAAACGAGGTGCGAGAAGCAGACCTAGAAGGGAGAGGGAGAAGAGATGATTTTGACGGTAATTTACGGTCAGCCACAGTGCGCTTTCAAGCTGGGGTCCTGCGTATGATGCAAATTGAGCTCAATTTGCAGTTTAGTGTCAGAGGCTTGCAATTTTTATTGATTGTTGAATCTAGGGTGATTTATCGTTTGGTCAAGAGGTCGTTGGCACGCAATTATTTTGTTAGAGGGCTGAATAAAATTCTGCAATCTAATCAGTTGTATAAACTACGCAATTTTGTTTGCAGCGAATTTTAGATAATTTAGAACAAAAAATCGATAAGATAAACCTGCAGCGAATTGCACTTCGAATGTAAATATTACGAAATTTTCTGTCTCGTCGGTGCCTTGATCGATCATCATTTATGATCATCTTGAACTTTGAGACAAAGTCCGAGGTTGGCAAGCTCTTGTCAGTCAGCTGATAATAAAATACTGTAAATACACACAGAGAGAGACTCCACCTCTCGTATTGCCGGTTTCTAATACATCTACTGAAGGCAATCAGTAGGTAATGTCGGAAACCGACAAGACTTAACTAAGTAGTTATACTGTATAAATTAGTTTACCGCATGATGTAACAATCTGCAAAGAAAGTAACTGAATAAATCAATTAGTACCGAAATTTCCGAGACTTTAAATCTGCAGCAACATCCACCTGTATCCCAATAAATCCTGCCGATAAATCCAAAAGCTTTCGAAAACCGTGCACAATTATAATAAATTTATAAATACATAGCTGCAACTCCAAAGTCAACAATACAAACACCTCCCGAGTCAAACGACCGACTCGAAATTCCCGCCAAAAAAAAAATCAAAAAGGACACGCGCCAGTAGTGTATATATAGAATCCTTCGCAAAAAAACCGCACCCGCGTCATAATCGTCTGGTCCCGGGACGGTCAGTGCGTGTAGAGCATTGCCAGGTGTTCCTCGTCACGCGCAAACTCGACTCGCGAGTCGCGACACAGTAGCGCATAGCCAGAGCAGCTCGAAGCTCGCAGCAAAAGAAGCCAGCTCGGCGCTCTGAGTGCTTGTTCACTGCCAGCGCGCTACACGCCTCGACAGCAAGATGGCCACCATGTTGTCGCGGACGACCGTCAGCCTTGCGGAGTCTCTCAGCCGATTGAACGGCTCGAAGGTAAGTCCGTTGCAGCCTGTAACTATACTCCGAAATCTCGTCTTTCGTTTGACTACGCAAAAGTCCGGGTAAAGTTGGGCCAAGTTCGCGAAAATACAGATGGAACGAGGGCTATTACAGCCAGGGCGGATACTTCGAGGCCATTGTGAGCCTGTGCGTGTGTGTCTGTGTGCGTGACGAGCGTAGTCTGCTAAATTGGGCGCCAGGGTCACGCTTACGCACACGCAGATAGCGACGTGGATTTCGCACTTTGTACCCCGCGAGGTATTTACGTAAGACGCTCGGAATTTCGATCTTTGACTCTTCCGCCAATTCCTCGCGTGGACTACATATACGACTGGTAAATCGCGTTACGTTGATAGAGAGTAAGAGAGAGAGAGAGAGAGAGAGACACTTGTCATCTCGCGGGTGAGTCAGCCACGAGCAGCTGATCGACAGATGGTATTTCCCGGTTTTTGCCGAGTTTCGTGAATTAACTTGGGAGAAATTTTCACGGGACGTGTGAGAGAGAGTGAAAGGTTACGGAGGGCGAGTGGAATTTTTGAAGGACATCGCGTGGGTGTGACGCTATCGGCTGTTATCGAACTCGGGGGATGAGCGACGGCCGTTTGAAATTTCGGCTTTTCACGTTTGCGACACTGCTCGCGTTGTCGAGGTTTAAATTACACGAATACCTTTACCGTCGGAGGCTCTGTTTATTCATGACAGGTATTTTCCTATGTATAGAAATCGAAGACACGAGTGTCGGTGGATCACGAGAATTTTGACGGTATCGATTGATGCAATAAAAATTCCGCGCTGATGGCGGGAAAGCGATCTCTAATTAAATATTGCTTACGCCGAGGAGATAAAAATACGCCGAGCCGATAGCGCGCGGCGCGATTGTTTTTTAATTATCCGAGACGGTTTTTTTTATGAATGGATTGTTCTGCGCTGTCCGAAGCGAGCTAATAATAAGGAAACGTTTATCCGCGATTATTTTTCGCTGCGAATTGCAGTAGTCATCAATATTTATGTGTTTAAGCGCAGTAGATATAGGTATTAGAAAGTTTTTGCACGATATGCAAACTACACAAACAAATAAGCATGCTAATGAATTCATGCGAGACACTGAATTCCAAGCTCAGACATTCGATGATTGCAGTTACAGCGAGATACGTATACACACTTGTGAAATGCCGATGGGAAAATAAACAAAGCAAAGACTAATTGAGGAAGTTTGCTGCGAAGCTTTTGCAATTGGTGACTGAAACCTCGGATGTGATTTTCAGCAAGCTTAAACATAGTCTCGGTTGAGAAGCCTGCGCGCGTCGCGATTGACAAGTGTAGGTCAATGCCGCTTGGTTCGATGCCATTGACTATCTATTTTTATCACCCTGAAAGATGTGATCTCAGGGGAGAAAGAGACTTTAATCTTCTGCGCATACTGTATCTTGTAACTTGATAAGCAAGTCAAAACATAGCTGATAACGATTGCCTTCTTGTCGATTGCAGATCTTGGCCTGCACCAGCAGCCTCAACAAACAGCCCGTCAGGAATCTCAATGTCCACGAACACATCAGCTACAGCATCCTCAATGAGGCAGGAATTCCTACACCCAAGTTTGGCGTTGCCAAGACACCTGATGAAGCTGCCAAGCTTGCTACCGACTTGAACACCAAGGATATCGTGCTGAAAGCTCAGGTTCTCGCTGGTGGCCGTGGCAAGGGCCACTTCAAGGGCGGCAATGTCAGTGGTGTCAAGATGTGCGAAACGTAAGTTCTCCTTACATCACTTCCTTTAATCAAAATCTTCTCAAATTCTAGAAATAAGACCAAACCAAAGCTATTCTATATTTAGTTTTCGTTTTTATTTACAAACATTCGTTGAAATATCCTCTGATGAACAAATTTTCCATTCCAGTCCAGAAGAGGCAAAGCAACTGGCAAGCCAGATGCTGGGCAAGCTGCTGGTGACCAAACAGACCGGTGAGGCCGGCAGGATATGCAACGCTGTGATGGTAACGCAGAGGATGTTCCCTCGCAAGGAGTACTATCTGGCAGTGATGATGGAGCGCGCGTTCGGTGGTCCAGTAATCATTGCCTCGAGCCAAGGTGGTGTCAATATCGAAGAGGTCGCGGCGACAAACCCACAGGCCATCATGTACGAGCCCATTGACATCAACAAAGGCATCACCAAGGATCAGGCTGACAGGATCGCTGTCAAGCTGGGACTGGAGAACGTCAAGGAATACATCTCCAAGATGATCATGAACATGTACAGTCTGTTTGTCAAGAAAGACGCCCTGCTGCTCGAGGTCAATCCTTTGGCTGAGGACATCAACGGCGAATGTAAGAAAATATCATCGAATCGATGGTCAAAGTTTATTTATAAGTTTTTTCTTTGGCACAGTACCAGGTTCTCTGTATATAAACATTCATCTATTATTGACTCTCGATAACGTCTCCATCGTCCGTTTCTTCTGTCTTCAGATTTCGCCCTGGATTGCAAATGCAGGTTCGACGACAACGCCGAGTTCCGTCAGAAGGACCTGTTCGCGCTGCGCGACTGGACGCAAGAAGACCCGAAAGAAGTGGAGGCCGCCAAGTTCGAGCTGAATTACATCGCTTTGGACGGTAACATCGGCTGCATGGTCAACGGTGCTGGCTTAGCTATGGCTACTATGGACATCATCAAGCTGCACGGAGGCGAACCCGCTAACTTCCTCGACGTCGGTGGCGGTGCCACTGCGTCGGCTGTGAAGGAGGCTTTCAAAATCATCACCTCCGACTCGAAGGTACTTATACTGTCGAATAAAATACTGAAGAGAAAGACTATTTATCAATCTATTCTCGGCGATCGGGGCTTAAGGGTTTTAAATTTCATGAATCGATCTACCGAAAGAAAATTTCGATCGGACCTTTTGTTTTCCTAAAATCTGGGAAATACGAACAGATGTTTACGCGTACTTGCGGATTTGCGAAGCTTTTGGAATGACAGCCACTTAAATCGAGTTAGAGTTTAATTATGACTCGAATTGATCGATCTGTTGTTAGACTTAAAAGAAAAATTATATAACTCGGTTGTATTTTGCAAATTACATAAACGTGTTTACGACGTCATTTATTTATAGACTGTTCCCTAACTGGTATATGCATACGATGTTTCAGGTTCATGCGCTTCTGGTAAATATCTTCGGAGGTATCATGAGGTGCGACGTTATTGCTGAGGGTATTATTGCTGCGACGAAGGAGCTTGACCTCAAAATACCCGTTGTTGTTAGACTACAGGTAAATATATGATCTTGTTATTTAATCATTGAGTTTGAAATATTGAGATTTAAAATTGTGCTCGTTTTTTCAGGGAACCAACGTCGATGAGGCCAAAGCTCTGATCGCCAACGCGGGTCTGAAGATCGTGCCGGTCGACGATCTCGACGAGGCAGCCCGTATCGCGGTCAAACTCTCCACCATCGTCAAGCTTGCCCAGTCCGCGAATCTGAGCGTCAACTTCGAAATCCCTCAGATATCCTAAGCGAATTCGTGTCCTAGTTGAAAAAGAAGAAAAAAAAAATGAGTTTAAATTTTAAGGCAACACACACATACATGCAAGTTATGAAAGAACGAAGATCAACACACACCAGCTAACAATATTCGGTGATAACTAAAAGGAAAGAATGCGAGAGCGGCTCTTGTTTCAGAGAGCCTCAACACGCGTTTCAATGTCACGACCCAGGAAACGATGTACTACCGCGACGCTAATGATGTTCGTCAATGAATCGTGCGCAATTCGTCGTTGAGATTGTGAATAAACCGGTTTTCGTTACTCGTGCAGTAGCCGCAAAGTTGATGCGGTAGACAGTCTCCTACGGATGGATAATTTTTTTTTTCTAACGCATATTAATCTGCTCGGTACTGTGTACCTCTGCGAGCTTACTCTTGTGGTTCTTGAACGAGAAAATGAGAATCGGATTTGCGCATAGTTCGTGGAGCGACTCTTTCCCGGGTTTAACTTGTTCCAGATATGTTTGTCTATTTAAACGCGTTTCTATTGAAAGTGTTTTTTGGCGCCGCTCGCACGCCGAAATATTAATATTAAATGACAAAAAAAAAAATGAGGCGCGATCAACGCTGCCGCAAAGTTGAATATTAAATATTTATTAATCTTAAAGAAAGAAAAATAAAAACAACAACGCTATTGTTCGTCGTATAAACTTGTATTGCGCGAGTCAAACTGCTTTGAGCACTTGAATTTTTCTCTCTCATGAAGATCCTCTTGTATAACATGCCAGGCACAAAAGCGTTGTAACTTTAGGTAACTTATTTCGATGTAATCGGTCTTTTCGCCTTGAATATTAATGTTTTTTTTCGAGAGGGATTTTAAAGTGAGCGCTTCAGTATTAAGGGATGGTTTGAGTGTTGAAAAATAAGAAAACAAAAACGATTGCTAAAACTGACTTAAAAATTAAAAATGATTCGCATCGCGAGCATATATTCGCGTCTCCGAGGATGTAATGAATCGCGAGAGCGACGCATATGTACGGTGAAAAGAAGCGAAGGAAAAAACGAAGCATTGTAATCCTAAACCATAATTAATGCGTTTCAGTGAGCCTGTCTAATGTAATATATATACATAGTTATATATACATACATAAATTATTTTACATAATTTCAGTTTTGTCCTCATTTCGTTTTTGCACATATTTTCACACACGCCTATATTGCCACACATCTTTACTCTCTTTTTTATCTCTCATATATTATCCAAAGTTTTGCTACTAATTGCACGTGTAAATAGTAACGATGGAATTTATTTATGAATAATGAAGATTACAAAAGTATTGAGATTTATTAATTTTATTTATTCTCTATATCATAGCAAGAAGAATTGCTAAATAGCTTCTTATGATTATTTTGCATTATTATACCTTTGTTCATTCTAACTTTTGAGTTAAATTTTTGAGAATACGATTGCATGCTTTTGTTTGATAAATTTCCTTCTGATAATTAGATATAATTATAACCGTTGATTTGTTTTTATTTTAAATAATGCGATTAGAATAATATAACAAACAAGTTATAAAAGTTATTGCTGAATGTGCAAGTTATTGACTGTTGAAAAGAAAATTAATAAATAACGAAACTAATTGTGAAATCATATTTATATACACTGAATTATTTAAAATTTTTATTTTTACTGCAGCGTTTCAGTGAACAAAGTATTCATGCTAGCGTAAATTCAAATTCATCACAAGCAATCAAAAGAAAACATGAAAATTCCACGAAAACGATTATCATTTGATTTCGCGAACTGCCGCTGATACAGATTACAGACCAATGTTATTATCACCAACGGGATAGTTCCAATTTTGGCCACCTTATGGGATTTCACGTGTATTTCGTGGCGCTACTCGCGACTTAACAAGGCGATAAGTGCCTTTCCCCTCCATTTCTCTCCTGCGCGAAATTTCCGGCGCAGCACCGCGTCTCCTTCGCACACACATATATATGCTTATCTATATACATATATACTTGCAATTCTCCGGTCCGCGGGTCGCCTCTCCAATTCCGCACAGCGTCTCCAAATATATAACGCGTCACGAACACATATAAATAACTGCACACATACAGCGAAAAGTCGCTGCGAGGGATTCAGATTCGTGCGGAGACGAAATGTCGTCGGCGACGACGAGATCACCCTGAAGAAGACACATACCCACTGATCACACATATATATATACACTTACAACTGCACCGAAGTAGTTCCCGGAAGAGGATCTTCCAGTTCGCATATAGAATATAGTCGAGCATATATGCGAAAGAAGTGAAGGATAGAAGAGGTGTACAAAATATATTGAGTCTATCTGTGCAAATTCGAGCTCGTCTCTCGCGCATTGTTTTGCGGGGGACTCACTGCGTTTATTTCGAGGGAGAGAGATAATACCGGCTATTAACTGAGAGAGGACAGAAGCCGCCGCTGCGAAAATGACGAGCGTTTCGTATCACATCGCCAATCTTCTGGAGAAGGTGAGATTTTGGAAATCGGATATTTTTTCGGACAAAGGAACAGAAGAGGGGCTTTGCTCTCGGGGAAGAGGTTCGCGCCGGGTGACGAGATTCCCGAGCCGATGGAGAACCTAACCTCCCAAGCACCGACTGGAAGATTGTTATATACTTTTAGGCTTAGTTTTTTTGTTTTTCGGGAATTTTTTTGGATGCTTTCGGTCTTCGTTGTATCGTTGACGATGTTCTGGATGAGTTTAGTTTTCGAGATGCTTAGATAGATTTGAAGGTTTATAGGATGGGGGGGGGGGCTAGAGATGAATTTGTTGTTCTTTCTTTTGTTGTTGGAGATTGAGATGAGAAGTGACCGATTGGGTGTGTAAAAATAACATCCATCGACGGTGACTTTGAATTAGTTGAGTCTAATGACCCGTAGACAAAAATACTGTGCGAACATTCTTTGGGTTTGCTAATTATATAGATATGGAATTATTTGTAGATAGTCTATCACATAAGATTATGTAGCTCGCAAAATGAGTATATAATATCACGGGTACTAATTTTGTTGGTTTTGCTACCATGAGTAAATAAAATAATTTACTTTGGATGCTTGAGTATGTCAATAATTGTATGTTTTCATGATGTAGATGACATCCAGCGACAAGGACTTCAGGTTCATGGCAACAAATGACCTGATGACCGAGTTGCAAAAAGACAACATCAAATTGGATGATGATTCTGAGCGAAAAGTTGTTAAGATGCTTCTTAAATTACTAGAAGATAAGAATGGAGAAGTTCAAAATCTTGCTGTCAAATGGTATGTATCATCTAGAACTTCAAATTCATAAAATTCAAAGTACTGAAAATGATTAAATACATAATTCTTCATTTACTTCATTGTAGCTTGGGACCACTGGTCAACAAAGTCAAAGAATTTCAAGTGGAAACCATTGTAGATGCTCTCTGCAGCAACATGGTTTCTGACAAAGAGCAGCTCAGAGATATTTCAAGCATTGGTCTGAAAACTGTCATTGCAGAACTTCCTCTGGGTACAAGTGCACTAGCTGCTAATGTCTGTAAAAGAATCACTGGTCGATTGAGTAATGCTATTGAAAAGGTAATGAACTTGATCTTCTGTATTATCAAAATTTTTTACAGTACTTAACTAAATATTGTATGTTTTTATAGCAAGAAGATGTGCCTGTTCAGTTGGAAGCTCTCGACATAATAGCAGACCTGCTCTCTCGCTTTGGCTCTCTATTGGTCTCGTTTCACTCTGTAATCCTGGCCGCGCTTTTGCCGCAGCTCTCGTCTCCAAGACAGGCAGTGCGCAAAAGAACCATAGTTGCTCTGAGCCATCTCATGACTTCCAGCAACAGCCAACTGTATAACAAACTGCTTGACCATCTGTTAGAAGGACTGTCAAACAACAAAGTGAACAACGTCGTTCGTACCTACATACAGTGTATCGCTTCTATTTGGTACGTTGTATGACTCGAATTATTTTGTTGTTTGTACAATGTAAAACAAATATTTTCGTTTTTAGTCGGCAAGCTGGTCACCGATTTGGAGAGCAAATCGAGAGGGTTATGCCACTTATTGTTCAGTACAGCAAAGAGGACGACGATGAGCTTAGGGAATATTGCTTGCAAGCATTTGAAGCTTTTGTATACAGGTGTCCAAAAGAGATCACTCCACACATCAACAAGGTATGAAAAATTACAAATTTCAAATTATAAATTTTTGTTATACACTCTATATTAATTTTGATACCTATTATAGATCATAGAAATCTGCCTGATGTACCTAACATACGATCCAAACTACAACTACGACGATGATGCAGCTGACCTTTCAGACGGCGAGGGAGCTGTTATGGAAACAGAAGAGGACGGCGAGGAAGAAGCTGAAGATGAATACTCGGATGACGACGATATGAGCTGGAAAGTCCGCCGCGCGGCTACCAAATGTCTCGAAGCCGTTGTCTCCAGCAGAAGAGAGTTGCTTTCTGAACTTTACAAAGTTGTATCTCCTGCTCTTATCTCTAGATTCAAAGAACGAGAGGAAAACGTAAAATCTGACATTTTCCACGCTTACATCACTCTTCTACGTCAAACCAAACCTACCACTGGTGTAACGCTGGATCCTGACTCGATGGAAGATGAGGAAGGTCCAATCTCACTTCTTCAGCAACAGGTACCCTTGATCGTGAGGGCAGTCCACCGCCAAATGAAGGAAAAGAGTATTAAGACTCGACAGGACTGTTTGTCTCTTCTCAAAGAGCTTGTATTGGTGCTTCCCGGTGCCCTTACTAACCACATACCTGCTCTGATTCCGGGTATTCAGTACTCGTTGGGCGAGAAGAATTCATCCAGTAACATGAAGATAGACACTCTAGCGTTTGTACACACGCTGCTATCTACACATCAGCCTGAAGTCTTTCACGCTCACTTGCCGGTCCTTGCACCGCCTATCATTCTCGCTGTTGGTGATCCCTTTTATAAGATCACAGCTGAAGCTTTGCTTGTGATGCAACAGCTCGTGCAAGTCATCAGACCTCATGGTAAGTTACCGTTATAATCATTTATTAATGAATTTTGTCTGCTTACAAAATTTTTTATAAAAAGAGAAGTGAATGAAATGTAATGTATTAAATTTATTTTTATAGATAAACCATCAAACTTTGATTTTACGCCGTTGTCCGGAGAGCTTTACTGGTCAACCTTATCAAGATTGCGTACGGCAGATATTGATCAAGAGGTGAAGGAACGCGCGATCGCATGCATGGGTCAGATTATCGCACACCTCGGTGACACCCTAGAGAAAGAATTGCCGACGTGCCTGCCGATCTTCCTCGACAGATTACGCAATGAAATTACTCGACTTACTACAGTCAAGGTTTGCACTCTTTAATAGTAGTTGAGTGCTATGGGCATAAAGTTGATTTTTTTATATAAATTGTAGAGTTTGGCGTATGAGTTAAAGACACGTTGTAATCATTTAACAAAGAATAACACAAATTTATTTTTAGGCTTTGACCTGCATTGCTGCTTCGCCGTTGCGCATTGATCTCAAGCCCATCCTGCAGGAGGCCATACCTATCCTGGGCTCTTTCTTGCGTAAAAATCAACGCGCCCTGAAACTTAGTTCTTTGGTGTTGTTAGACACCTTGGTGCGTAACTACAGTGATGCGATTCAACCTGATTTACTGGAGAAGGTTACAACAGAGTTACCGGCGTTGTTGAACGAGACAGATCTACACATTGCTCAGCTTACTCTTACGTTATTGACAACCATCGCTAAGCTGCATCCAGTTGCACTGAACACAATTTCTACTAACATCTTACCGGAGATTCTTACACTTGTAAAGTCGCCTTTATTACAAGGTAAGTTTATTTTAAAATCAAAAAAAAAATGTCCAAGTCAGTCAATTTTGCTACATATACTGAGTATAAGATATCACTAAGATCCCTAGTTTACCGGCATTTACTCACCTATAGATAGCATAAAGTTGTATTGTTATTGAATTTTTTACACGTTTTTTCATATAATGAGGTGGAAATATTATTTAAACCATTGAACTAAAACGTATCACAACTAACATTATTTATTACATTTGTTAATCAAAATTTTTTTAAATCTCTAAATTTGACATATCGCATCTTTTTTATGATAAACAAATAGAAACTCTTAAATGATATTTGAAGATTAGGTTTAATTGAGTATTTCCACAAGTAATAAAGATTATAGTATGGGAATTGTAAAATATCAACCATGGTATATCAATCAAAGTCTTACTTAATATTGCTATGTTAGGTATCAATAGTTCACAAATTGAATGGATTCTTCTTTATTTTGAAAGAAGTAGCTGAAAAAAGTGCAATAGATTCAAAATATCTAATAGACTTAAAATTTGTTGATTTGTTAACGCTTAAATTCTGCGCTAAAAATAATCTTCCAATGCAAGATTATTTGAGATCATTGTCAATATTAATTTGTAACTATTTCTCCGTGTAAACTATTGTTTTTATATCAATGTATGCAAATATGATTGGCAGTAAGGATGGTCAATATAAATGTAAAACGAGGATGTAATTAGCAAAAATTGTACTTGAACTTGGTAAGGTAACAGAGCGTTTAACTGTTCTAAATTTATAGCCTAGAGCAAAAAATAACGCCCGAACAGGGACTCGAACCCTGGACCCTCAGATTAAAAGTCTGATGCTCTACCGACTGAGCTATCCGGGCCTGTCGGGCTGTTTTTTTTATGTACATTTTAAGCAAAAATCACGTTTTTAGACAATTTTTTCAATATTTTTGCCAAAAAAAATTTTTGCAGAAAATCCTTTCCGTAACGTTTTATAGGTATCAAAATGTTGCATCAACCTCATAAAAAGTGGATTTTAGACTGCATTTTCTTTATTTATTTATATAAAAACAATTAGTTAATCAAGATTATGTTGCTTTTTAGACCAAAATTAAATCATTTAATTAGTTACATGCTGTAAGTACTTCTTATTCCATAGTATGCAACATTATGTAACTCATCAATGTTCACTCTATTACTACTTTCTTCTATTTGTTCAAATGAAATTGACAATATTATTGTTTTTATCATGCTGATACCTATTGTGAAATCATATTTATTGTTCAAGTAGTTTGCAATGTATAAATTTCTGTGATTATCGATGCCAACTTCAACTGTGACTAAGTCTAGAGCACGTGGTAATATCGCGTCCCGTGGTTCTCAATCTCTACCGTATAAGCAGGTGTTCTCAACTTAGAGTATACAAGATTACAATTACTTTTTTCCAGTTGCAAATTTTTTTGCCAAAAGCCGAAAATGCCGATTTTATCAAAAATAAATAATTTTCCAAAATGTTACCCTTGCAAATGTCGCGATTCAATACACAATATTAAAAAAAAACACAATTAATGAGTACCTACAAGACGTATGCACAAGCTGTGATAAAAAAAATTAATTATATTCAATAAAAAATCCAGGTGCCGCCCTCAACTCTATGCTGGAATTCTTCCAAGCTTTGGTGCAAGCCGGCATCCCCGAGCTTGGTTACAGGGAGTTGCTGTCCTTGCTTGTGGCTCCGGTCAACCAGATCCAACAACTGCACAAGCAAGCCTATCATTCATTGGCTAAGTGTGCCGCGGCCCTGACCATCACCTGGCACCAGGAAGCCCAGGGTGTCGTCGAGGAGTTCCTCAAAGATGTCCAGAAGCAGCCGACCGACGCCAGACACATCTTTGCTCTCCTCGTGATTGGCGAAATCGGCAGACACGTGTAAGTAAATCTCGAAATGTAAATTAAAAGATGCAGATCACGGCTTTATTAAACAGACCGTGAATCAACCAGTCTATAATAACTGATAATAATTGTGATAATCATGTTCCTAATCATTAATGGTATAAAATAGAATTAACGTGTCGACAATAAATTTTACTAAATACGCTTTGTAAAAGAGACTCAGCTTTTCTTTGCGTCTGTACGCAACTAGAGTAATCCGCTTATTAGTGACAGAGTCTGAGTACGTGCTAGTACCGATGTATACCACACCGTACTCTTATCTGTTATACTGCACTAATGACTTTCGTATACAGGTACAACTATACAGACTACGATCGTATTATTTGCTCACGTGAGAAAATGCATGAATGCAATGTCTGCCGAACGCGCAACCTTATGATGTCATAACGCGGAATTAATAATATTCGTATTTATTATTCGATATTTCACCGACTTTTATGATCGTGATTACATCGTATTTTATTACTCTCACAATATAGTACTTCGAGTCCTTTAAGCTCACTGCAGATAAATCAGGCACGATCTCTTTACATATTAATAAGTATGAATATTCAAAATCTTTTTGCCAAACGTTTCTGTAGTTGGATCAATTTTTTCTTCAATTATTATACAGCTCAAAAAATATTTAGCTAATGGACTACGTGCGAAAAGTCGTGTACGCCCATTTTTCATTCAATGACGAATGAATATTTAAATAGCTGATTGAAAATGCAAACCTACAGAACCAATTTTGAAAAGCGATGTTTTTTCATTTGCAGCGACTTGAGCAGTATCCAGTCCTTGAAACACATAATCTTGGGGTCCTTCTCGTCTGCATCGGAGGAAGTCAAATCCGCTGCGAGTTACACGCTTGGTAACATAGCCGTTGGAAATCTACCAGAGTATTTACCCTTCATACTCAGTGAAATTGAGGCACAGCCAAAACGCCAGTACCTTTTACTTCATTCATTAAAAGAGGTCATTACAAAAATGATTGATGCTTTTATATTAAATAATTTAAATGGCGTCGTTGAGTAATGCAAACTTCTAATTATTTTCAGATTATCACATGCCAGTCACAGAGTCCGTCTGGCGTAACGCATTTACAAAGCTTCGTGCCTTCGATCTGGATCCTTCTGCACCGACACTGCGAGTGCACCGAGGAGGGCACGCGCAACGTCGTAGCCGAGTGTCTCGGCAAACTGACCCTCATCGATCCAGCCAATCTGCTGCCCAGACTCCAGGAGCTGCTTAAATCGTCGTCGGCACTAATGAGGACCACCACTGTCACTGCTGTTAAATTTACTATTTCGGATCAGGTAAACTCTTCTTTCAATTTGCAATCCGTTTGATTTGCTAATGAGGTGATTACTTATTAATTCTGTAACTTTCAGCCTCAACCAATTGATCCTATGCTAAAACAGTGCATGGGTAACTTCCTGATAGCTTTAGAGGATCCTAATTTGAACGTAAGAAGGGTAGCATTGGTTGCATTTAACTCGGCCGCTCATAATAAACCAATGCTAGTTAGAGATCTTCTGGATCAAGTTTTGCCGCAGCTTTATGCCGAGACTAAAGTTAAGGTGTGTACATGCAGCTTTTCTCCCTTCTTAATACTTCTAATGATGTAGGCTTTATTTTATCAATTCTATGTTTATAAAATTGCAGAAAGAACTGATTAGAGAAGTAGAAATGGGCCCATTCAAGCATACTGTGGACGACGGACTCGATCTGCGAAAAGCAGCGTTCGAGTGTATGTATACGCTTTTGGACTCCTGCTTAGATCGACTGGACGTTTTCGAATTTCTCAACCACGTCGAGAGCGGTCTAAGAGATCATTACGATATCAAAATGCTCACTTATCTTATGACCGCTCGTCTCGCTCAACTCTGCCCTACTGCTGTTTTACAAAGTAACATTTAATTTATTTCACGTAGTTATGTTTTGTACAAAATTTTATATTAATTTATGTTTCTTTTATTTAAAGGGCTCGAAAGACTGGTAGAACCACTTAAGAGTACATGTACAATGAAAGTTAAGCAAAACTCCGTGAAGCAGGAGTATGAAAAACAAGACGAGCTGAAGCGGTCAGCGTTCCGCGCTGTGGCTGCTCTTCTCACAATCCCAGACGCCGGTAAGTTTCGCATACGCAAATAAACTTGAAGAACTTTGTATCAGCAGACTGTCGGTAGAAATTGTTAATCTGATAATGTGTACATTTCAGACAAAAATCCAGCATTGAGCGAATTCGTGACCCAGATCAAAGCAACGCCTGAGCTACAGCCTCTGTTCGATGTGATCCAGAAGGATAGTACAGGCGGCAGTCTTAACGAGACTAACTTGATGGATCAAAGTTAAAGTCGACACCTCGATCAATGATCAAGCTTTTGATAGCTTTCAAACGCGCGCAAGGATAAGAAGGAAACGGGAAAAGAGGCGAATCGCTCGGATTTTTGTATACACGACGTCGACGGCGACCCGCGTAGATTTTCTAAGCGAGAGGTAGACGGTAATGATAGGGCAACAAGCAGCGGGTCGTCTGTGAGATGTACCAACCACAAGGCATTAAACGAAAAAAAAGGAAGAAAAGAAGAAAAAAATATAACACTATTTACAAGGAATACTATAACTTCCTTCGTCCGCGGTCGCCAAGACAGATTGTAGAGAATGCAGAGTGAACGATGAAGGAAGATGGAAGAAAAACAAAGAAGCAACTATCGATAGTTTATTTCTATACGTTATTTTTTCATTAATTATATAATACTTGAATCCCCGAATTGAGAGAGAACACGATGGATGATGATGATGATTGTGGATAAGAAGAGAGAAAACAAAGAAAAAAATACGTAGCTTTCAGTTAATGTGATTTATATTTAGTGCTAAAGCCTGTATAAACATGGAGAATGATAAAAAAATAAATTTACCGGACGTTTAAATATTTTAAGAATTGAGTTTCATTGGATCTTCATACGACTGTGTGCAAGTTATTTTCTCAAGAGGTCAGTGTGATAGATGATTGTTGTGAGAGGTGAGAAGAATGAGCGATAGTTACGTTTCTGCATTCGTTTAGATAATCGACTTGTTTATTTGTATGTTTATAACATCAAGATAAGAAGTAATAGTTGTTATGAACCAAGACTAACAAGTGATAGCCCATTTTTACAAGGTAACCTTTTTTTTACTAATCTTTTGTTTTCGTTGAGCTGAATTTTTAATACTTCTATTTGTCACTCGACTTCTCACGAGTCTAATGAAAAAGGAAACGTCTGCTCCCGAAGCAAATCTACATCGCAATCAACGAAAGTCCTAGCACTCAATTACACTCAATTCCGTTATTCCATCAGTCGGCGGCATCACGAATGAAGAAATTAACAGTTCGCGACCTCGATGCCGAACTGGAGTCTGCGGAATTTCTGCAAGCGAATTGTGTCTCTCCACGCGAAAAGTGACTACGTGCCGTTTTGCATACGCCTCATGGCGAGAGCTGCTCGCTTGCGCGAATGCATCGCATCCGCGAGCGTAACGCGAGCCGTTTTATCGCCTTTTTTCTGCACGGGGTAGTGCGTTCCGCTTTTTTGATGAGCGAGGCGAGCGCGTGTATCGCGATGAGAAGGTGATGGACGCGTGATGGAATCGTTCTGAGCCTAGTGGGGGATTCAGGTGATGGGCTGTTTTAAAATAGTTCTATTCGACTCGTTTGTTAAATGTAAATATCGTAAATTGCTTAATACTTTTTTCGCCGATTAGATATAGATGTAATTACTTGCATAAGTGCGATAAACTTGGAGAGAAGCGATGACGCTTGTCAATTATTTGCTCACATATTACATTGTTGATCGCGCGCCATTGGTTTGTCTCAGGGCTATTCATCTCTTAAAACAGCGATGAAATATTTTTTCTTGTTTTCAATCGAACTTTGCGTGTGCGTTTATGAAACATCTTAACGACTCGCTTTGTGATTTAAATTTTCATCCACATTGTCGCATAAGGTCATGTCAAAGCACTTATTCATCGCCATCAATACCACTTACAGTATATGGTATACATAACAAAAATCGTTTCTCGCAACTCTGTCAAATTGAGACATTCTCACCCCCCCCCCCTATCTATGCATCGCTAAAAATACTTGTGTTCAGCTTTCTAATCATCCACGCGCTATCTGTCGCCGCCTCGTCATCGACAAGCGTAAAGCCTTACAACCGTGAATCGCGCATAATCATCACAAATTGCGCACGTGTATGTGCAGCGCATCAGTTCGCTTTACGGGCGCATTGATTGACTGTAATGCCGAGCGCGGCTCACGTAGGCGCCGACGTAGTAAAAAGCTGAGTCGACCTGACGACGTCACGGATTATTTGCTCGCATTTCGTTCTCCATCTGCGGCTGATTGTGCCCGGCGCCTACTGCGATTTCTCATTTTTTTTCGAGGGGGATTTTGATGGACAGGGTTATAATACGGGCTTTCATTCGGAGGTGAGGCTGCGAGCTTTTGAGGAAAGTTTGGTTGTGCAACTGGTGGGTAAAGAAAACATGAGTTATGTGCTAACGTTTGCGGATTGATTAGAAAAGAAGTCGGGGTATACATTAACATTTAATAGTCGAGAATTTGCATACGTTGTAAGTCGAATATATGTCCATAAATGGAATGAATAGGTGCAGCGGAAAATTGCTTCTAATCAAGCATGTAGTCAAAATGAAGCGTATATAAAGGTGTTGATGAGACTATTACACAAATTCTTGCGCTCATTGCTCGTTTCTCTTTCCTCAACGCCCTGAGTACACGAAAAAAGAATCAACAAAAACTCGTTGTGTGACACTTACTTACGTTTATACAGTACCAGCTGAACCCGTTTCATTTAGTCATCTTGACAGTACAAATTCTCGTTACGCCTGCAGTCGTGTACCTCCTCTTTTTTCTCGTCTTCCACGCGCACAAGAAACAGGACGAGAATAATCGATCTTTTTTTCTTACAGCCGCCCACGTACTCGACCGACAACCTGTTTGCTCCATTTGAAAACGACTTATCATCACACTTCAACGACTGCAGCCGAATAAACCTCGAAGCAATTCTATAAATACCTTCGATCAACAAAGTAGAACGAGCCAAGAATCACGTGGAAACAAAAACGCAATCAATCTAGACAATAGAGGAGCCTCGTTGGCGGAAATTTTGCGACTCGCGCCTTTTTTGCTCCACTTGCAGCGCGCCGCTACACGCAGGATCTGCGCGATAACGATCTCGTGTTTTGCGCGAGGATCAGGATTTTGCGCGTCAGCCGTTAGTTCGTACGCTCGACGCGTATACACTCCGCTCTCCTTTTATTCTCGTCGGCCTGATGTATGTTCCTCGCAGCGGTAAAGCCGACTTAGATTTTTCGAGAAATTTTTCGGAAAACTACGATATGTTTCGAAAGTGCGATGCGGATTGTTTGGAAAATTGTTATTACGTGTATAGAGAGATTTGTCTAGACGGTAGCGTGTATATGGCATAGCATTTGCATTTTGATAGCGGATTTGCATGTGCGTAAGTCTGCTCTCGGCGAACCAGTTTCTACGAAAAAGGATCTCGGCTCTCTGTGTTTTCATGGAAAATTAACGATGTTGTGGGTACGAGAGCAGCGGCTCATTGTCTGCCGAAACGGTTGATATGACTGTCGCGAGTTTGTTTTTACGAGCCGCACTAAAACGCTGCTCTCTATTCGCGATGTATACTGTATACACACCTATTAACATTCCTTTCGGACGGCTCTCATTGCGACCTGTTTCTGCGGACGTCTAATTTTGCGTTATTGTATCGCGCTCGTTGCATAAGACTCTTGAATTTCGAATCTTCTGTAAACTGCTGCTGTAAAAGTGCGGAACAGTTACATCCTAAAATTAATTAACAATTCGACGACGCCGCGCGCAACAAATCAGCTCTCGACGAGCGAAATAAATTCCGTAAAAATTTGTCGCAAAAACCTCTGTAAAGCTCCAGCGGCTAAATTTACAACTCCTCTGGGCCTATACAATTTACAACCCCCCGCAATAAAACAACATCAAACGCAAAGGCAAAAAATCAGCAACTCTCCCCACACGCCGCGATATTTCACTCTTACACAGCTGCGCAGAGGGGCTACCGCGTCACCGAGTGTCCCGTGTTCCCGAAAAGCAGCGTCTCCCATAAAACTCGGTAGTCTAAGCTAAGCGCAACACGATCTCCGGCCAATTGTTCGGCTAAAAGATACTTTGTAACATCGCGAGCGAGGAATCTCTCTTCTTCGTGTATGTATATAGGCGAAAAAAGGCCGCTGAATCAATTCGGTCGGGGAGAGTCGAAACTGGTTGCGGCCGAACTCGTTCCTCTCTCGGTAACAACAGTCGTGTTCCTTCTTCCCTTCTTCGTCTTCTTCTTCTGCTTCGAGGTGCTACGCCGGCGTTTAGGTCTCGCGGTTCTCTCTTTTTCGAGCGGCGCCGCTGCTTCCTTGATTGAAGAATTAGCTGTCCCGTTTTTTTTCCTGTAGGCCTTTGTTTTGCGCTTGTAGCGTCGGCCTTTTTGACGAGTAGTCGCGATATAAATTTCGCCGTTTGATTCATTTGAGCGAGCGAGCCGTGTAATTTCGAGGCGAGGAGGAATATTTAGATTGCAATGGACAGTGATTATAACGCTGTTGAGCTTTTCTATTAGCTTCTTGGATTTGGGATAGGATGTGGTAATAAAAGGTCGGGGCCTAGGAATTATATACGTTCATTCTGGGATACGCGGGCTGAATTAAATTCGAAGGCTACTTGATGCAGTGCCTATTTTAATTATACGCTTTTGTGGTTCTAAGCTACGCTATATACAATTTCCGATTTTGAAACTTCTTAACGTACAAAGAAACGTTCTAACGAAATCCTACTTCAAGGAAGGTTATACACCTAATTACACCCAAATATTCTAATTCCTCTCTCTCTCTCCACTTTGTAAATCACACCGGGCTTATTCGCACATCCCGCGGCGTTGGATCGCGGTATATAATCGAATGCAAATGTTCGCAAACGAGGCCCGCAGAACCACGTGCTGTCGGCTTAATGCTAAACCGCGTGTTTCAATTAGTCGCCGTGTCTCCCCCTTGGCTTCTTCTTCCTCTCCTCTCTTCGATTTTTCTTTCTCTCTTTTCGAAGGAGGGGCTGTGGTAGCAGCTGCCTTATTATGAGATACTTTCGCGAGCTGAGAGTCGGATTAGCGAGTCGATCGTTTTGACAGTTGACGATGTTTCGCGGCTTTAGAGCAGGACACGCTACTTGGGTTAAGTGGATGGCTCGATACTTTTTTTGGGCTCTTCTCCGATGGCTGTATGTTGCGCACGAGCTTGATCGAGTGGGCTGTCGATAGCTTCACCGACAATGAACTGTCAGCTCCTCTTTTTTTGTTGCATAAACATAATGCCCTCTCGGGATTACTTGCGCGCAGGAAATTCGACGCTTATTGATTCTTCAAGGAGAAAGGCCCCCGTAACGGTGAAACATTCTACAGTGCAGTGCATATACACTCCAGCCAAAAATTGATCTCGCACACCTCTATGGCGAAAAATTAATCATCTCGCGCTCGACGAGCATCTCTCGACTTATTGATTATACCGCATCGTTCAACTCCAGGCGAAATTACAGCCGCGAAGCCTATGTGTATCCGATGGTACAGCGCACGAGTACCAATAACCCCTCATTACGCATTCGTCAGAGCGTAAATCAGCGTCGTACAATGGCTGTGAATGTATGTATTTTAGAGGCGATAAGGATTCAACGCCTACGTGCAAGTATGGTTTTATTGTTCGGTGCGCAGGGGGCAACCTTGCGACTATCGAGAACTAAGGCGCGGTTAGGAGGAGCATGAAGAATTCGGTATGGAGGATGTGCTTAGCGAATTCGACGCGTTTTTTTTTCACGACTGTTCGCTGCGCATAAATTTTCATCATTTCGGATCGATCGCGAAAGAGTCGTACCTAAAAATCAAAGTGTTCGAGTGTACGACGATATCTATCAGTCGCTGTCGCCCTCAGGACGTGTAACAAGCTGCGCGATATAGTAAAGATTGATATAGCTAAAACAATATGCTCGACGTGTCGGAAAAAAATTATTATTAAACACAAGCTGCTGCATTGAGATTCACTCAGCGCACGCAGACATATAAGGGCCCTTCTAGATGCGCCAGAACCGATAGAGTCATTATACCGAGAATATAAATCGCGAATTCCTTTCAATCAGGACGTCGATATTTCACACGCCACCTATGCCCACCGAGTCGAAATTCTCGGTCCCTCTAAAACAGTCATAAATCACAACGCGCCGGGAAATCCGGCTAATAAATCTATAATCAATAAATTGACTCATTTCGCCTCTCTCTCTCTCTCTCTCTCTCTCTCTCTCTTAAGCCGGAGCAAAGGCCCTTTAATTAATAGTAGGTGCCTTCGGCGCACGAATCCTTTACTTTCTTTCTCTCCTCTATATACTATTCGCCTCTTGTAGGCCACGGCTATACAAGACGAGACTGAAGAGAGTGAAAAAAGAAGAAGTCCGAGGGATTTAGGGCCAACGCACCGCTGCTGCACCCACGCGCCGATGGTCTTTCTCTCTTGCGCGGATTTGTACTTTTTTCTACGCCCTTCTCCGGGCTATCTCGAGTTCGGATCTTGCTGCGCCGATGTATGCGCGGAGAGAAAGGAAAAAATGTTTTATTCAGTTCTGCGGGGGTGCGCGAGTCGAGGTTTTTTCAATTGTCGGCGAACGAGACAGAAAGAGTTTTGATTTCGGAGGAGGAATGTTTGGAGAAGAGGAGGCGAGGATTTGTTGCTGAAAGCCGGTCTTTTATTAAAATAAAATTTTAAAAAATGTCACCGCAGCGTAGAACCTCGGCGCAACCGATCACCTTACCGTCTCTATAATCATCCCAATGTACTCTGCTTACACGTCGGAGGTGCCACCAAATACCCCTAAATTCTCCCTCCTCCTCCTAAAAAGAAAAAGAAGAAGATAAAATTCCCCTCAGCGCACTCAGCCGCGTCCGATCCATCAGCGCGAATTATCGCATCTTCTTGTCCAAACTGGCTCCTCTCTCTTACCGACTAATTCGCGGCGATGGCGCATCGCTCGTTTATAACCATATCGCCAGGGCCGATCTGCCTTCCTTTTTACCTCCCGCCGGCGCAAATTGCGCGCATGCAAAAAACTGGCGGGGTGGTCGCCGCTGCCCTGACAGCTCCTTCCCCCGGCGGCGTAAAACTAATTTTCGTGCTTATTCATGCGATCGCGCAGCGGTACCACCCTTTTGCGATTTTTATTTTATTTATTTTTTTCCCTTCAGTCCATACAGTCGGTCTAATCAGTGCTTGAAGGATTTTTGAATGAAACCGTCTCGCGTGGATAATATACGAGTTCGAGGTGATGCTGCTTATTGCCTCTCTCTCGGCTCTCTTTTTCGGCGCTGGTCTTGTTACGCGCGCTTTCATGTGCTGAGGGTATATCAGCTCTCTCTCTCTCTCTCTCTCTCTCTCTCTCTCTCTCTCTCTCTCTCTCTCTCTCTCCGATGCGGTTTTGTGTGTGCGAAGAAGCGGGAATTTTTGTTCTCGTGTCGACGAGGGGGATGTTTTAGTGTGATTAGCACACCTTTCGGCTGGCCTTTTCGGAGATGATTGATGGGAGGCTACTTTGCTGATAGTTTGAAATCGAATTGTTATGCGCATAGATTGGGGGATCATTAAAAATTATTTAGTAATTTATTCTGCAAATGTAACGCAAGAAACTAAATCTTTTGAAGTTATCAAAATCATCGCAGCAAGCACACCCCGGCCGCTAAAACATAAAGCATATGCACACAGCACGCCTTACCTGTAATTTACCGAAATCTCGCAAACGCGGGGCGAAATTCACTTTTCAGAGAGGAATTTCGCGTATCGTATTCCCTTTTTAACAAAAATCGGAAATTCAAGTCGCACTAACGTACGACTCAGTATTATTATTTTTACACGAAAAAAAAAAATTATCTATTTTCAAGAAAGAGAGGAATGTATGCCCGATTGCTGAATGAATCGATTATGTCAATTAGCCATACATTATTATTCCAATTGCACGACTGGCTTCCTCGTAACGTCAGCTTCCGTGAAGGAATTTTTCAATTGAAATAATTGAAATGAGCGAAAAAATCACGTGTTCGAAGCCTTCGAATTCTGTATAAGCATAACAAATTTTATCGGCGAATGTATGTACACTTACTACTGTGTGCTGTAGGTCGGTCACGAAGCGCTTTTCTAGAAAACGTTTTATCAGTCTCTGTGGCACTACTTTACGCTCGCGTCGATTAATTCTAATGCTTGGCTCACGTTCGCGTACTTGTTGCATTAAAACTTGGAATCAAATTTAAAATTTTCAAATTCAACAAACCATTTATAATCGCCTCTAAAAACTATCGACGAGGCCTGACAGTTCTCCCTCATCCGGTGTCAGCATCGGCTCCGTAAATCACTTAAGCTCACGGGGACAAGCGACGACAGCACATATGCATCAGAGCTGCCGGCGCGCGAATGAAAACGTACTCTCTGAAAAGCTCGAACATGCCGTTGGTCACGTTTACACACTGAAAGACGCGCGCAATTTTCAAATTTCGCGCGCGGAGGGGGTTCGATGCATCGTCGCAAAGTGACCTTTTTATGCGTCTATGATATGTGTGTGCGAGGCTTCGTTAAGAATGTGGGTCGACAGTGAGCTGCCGCATGTGCAATATTTTTTGAAATTGAGCCCCGACGCATTGATATACGCGTGAATCAGCTCACGTCATAGTCGGAGGAGTATTAGAGTCGCGTGTGGTAATGACTGACCGCAGGAAATTTTCTATAGATTGCTGGAGATACGGGGAAGGGGTTTCGAGTGCGAGTAGTTCGATTTTATCGATTTTTGATTATCGATCGCTTATCCGAGGACGGAGAAAAAAGAGGTGCAGTTTTACGATTGTAAAAATGTGTCGCTTTTATTTTCACTTTTAGGTCTTGACGGCTTATAAGTTTATACGATTCGTTTGAAAATTAGTTATATCGATCGATGATTTACTCGTATTTCGTGCTAATCGCTTCCGATGATACACAGCAATACCAAAACATTGAAATATCTGCTCAAAAGTGTAAAGTATTGTAATTCGTGTAATAGTCAGCGTGAGTCATCGTTTTTTTTTTTAACTGGAACCCATTTTTAGAGAAAATGATGCGATTTTACGAGGGATAAAGATTACTCTAATGACGTCTTTCGAGCTGGGACATACCAATAATTAGCGTATGAGAGAAGAAGGTACACGGGTGTCGTGACAACTATAAAAATCCGACACTTTGACAAGTGACACGTAATTAAATATCACTTTTTGTAACTTTAATTTTTTACACTTTTTAGAAATATCCTTTGCTCGATCTCGTATTGAGTAGTCACTATCATAACCAATTGGGTTGACCCTTGGCATTTTTTATTTTCACTTCTGCAATACAATTCTACGGGAAAAATGCAATTTTCTGGTTGGAGAAACCGAAAAAAACAAATGTTGGGGCACACTCCCGCAACTTTTTTTTTCTTATTGTACATGTTTAGAACCATGCAAAACCACGTTCCAACATCGAAAAATTGCCTTGTGACGCTGCTTTCTAGGCCCTTCAATTTCGTCGAAAAATAACCATCGTTCAAGGACATGCACCTAGGGCCCAAACAGAAAATGTATTACGGTAGAGTGAGAGAACGGGAAAAGAGCTTGAATTGAAAAAAAAAATTGCGTTAAAAATACTTGATTTGGCCAAAAGTTACGCACAATTGAAAATGCGGAAAAATCATAAAAAAAGATACAAATTTCTTGACTTCGAAAAATACTGCAATTTTCATGATTTTTCTCTACCGTAATACATTTTCTGTTTGTGCCCTTATGCATTAGGTGCATGCCGGTGAACAATGGTTATTTTTCGACGTATTTGAAGGGCCTCGAAAACAGTGTCACAAGGCACTTTCTCGATGCTGGAACGTGGTTTTGCATGGTTCTATGTACAATATTTATTTATTTAACTCCAGAGTTACAAACATTTGCATCCGATACAGAGTTGATATTATTCACCCAATAACACACTATAACGCCGCAAATCCTGCAGAGGAAAGCAGTATTTCCTGTTCGCAGGTCCGGATAACAGAGATAACGAGAATACATATAAATACTGGTTAGTTATTGCTTTACAGCAATAACCTCCAGTCATACTACATACAGTCCAGCCTCCATTCATACGTAGGAATAGCATAAATCCTTGAATAAGAAAAAAAAAGTTTCGGGAGTGTGCCCCCCCCCCCCCCCCAACATTTGTTTTTTTCGGTTTCTCCAACCAGAAAATGGCATTTTTCCCGTAGAGTTCCCCGTATATACTAATCTCTAACAATTTATTTTTCAGAAAAGAACGTTCGAAATCCAAAAACCCCAAAATTCACCCCTTTCCACCCTAACCCTCAAATAAAAAAAAGCCACCCTCAGCCTCACTAGGTCGGCAAAGTCGTTCCCTTCAGTCAGCTGAGCCGGCACCTACAAATCCCGTCCCCTTCTTCGCCCGTCTCTCTCAGCTCTCTCAATGCCCCCACCTCGTCCCGCAGTCCATGCGAGCCTCCTCTTTTCTCTCTCTCTCTCTCTCTCTCTCTCTACCTATAACCGACGAGAGGAAAACGTGACGTCGCACGCGCGCGGCGCGTCGACTCGATGCGACGTATAAAGGGGAAGCGCGCCGGCCGAGAGCAGCGCACTCCGCCGCGGCAAGTGTCCGAGCCCACTTCGTGTATACTTTAGACTTGTACCTGCTTTTTCCGATTCTTCCCTCGTACAACTTTCGATCCGAAGCTTCCTTGTAATCATCCTGCTCGATCGAAAGCTCCCTCGGGCCACGCGATCCTCGCAAGTTTTCATTGAAGAATCGAGCTTTTCGTGGAGGAAAAAGCGCGCCAAATTTGAAAACTTCATCAGCAGCTCAGTGCATAAAAGAGAATCAGCCGATAACGACGACAAGGAGTAGGAGGAGCTTCGAGTTGTCAGGTGATCAGAAAAGATTCAAGATCGACGTGAAACTAGAAATGTGCGTGCGTACGGTGTCAAATGGCGGTGGCGAAGCCGAGCGGCCTCGGCCAGACGAGAATCCGCCTATCGTGGCGTTACCTAAGGAAGAGATAAAGCTCACCGGCTGCCCGATGCAGGCCGTGAAAAACGGCCTGACCAAAGCCAAGGAGAAATACATGAAGCTCCACGACGAGATGCTCGAGAAGGACGCCGAGATGTCGAAGAGACTCGAGGCCGAGGCTCACCTGGCGCAGGACGCCGAGACCGACCTCGTCGCCAGGAGCAGCAGGACCTACAAGAAGGTCGTCAGGATGGCCAGGGACAGGATCAACGATTGGCAGGATTCCAAGATTTACAAGTGAGTAGACCAGGGCTCTCTGTATTATATGAAAGTTCACCGGTACACGACTTACGTAAATCGCGCGTTTAAATAAAGCTCCAGAATTCCCGAGCTTGCAGCGACCCGAGCTCTTTAAAGCGAGTTTTATTGTCGAACGTCGAATAAAAGTTAAAGCTAAAACGTGCATCTTCTATTTACACTCGTCTATCGTGTAGGGTATATTTCACGAGTAAAAATAGAAGCACCGACGCTATTCTCGGCCGATAAAAGCCGGCGTTTGACGAGCTCCCAACAGTGCATTACCGTAAAGTCTGTACAATGTCTCCTATTTTACACACGAGCGAGACGTGCGTGTCTATTAAAAAACACCTGCCCGATTCTCGGTAGAAAAAGAAAAAGAAAGTCGCGAGAACGGTGTCAAGAGAATGACCAGCTCTTTATTTCGCGCATTGTCCCCCTCGTTTTATTTTTAAAGGACACGAGGCTCGATTCTTTGAACCGTCCGAGTGGGCAATTACGCGCCGTTCGAGGGAAATGATCTTTAATTCGAGGCTGTTGGACACGAGTTTCGGTGTAAAAATGGAAGTGATAAAAAGAAAAAAAAAAGCACAATCCAGCTTCCAGACTTCCGCAGCCGAGTAATAATAAGTGGTTCACCGACCTCAGGTCGGCGCAAGCTGGGTTAGCTCACCGCGTCCGTTTCGACGTCTCGCGAAAATAATCAGCGATTAATACTCTGCTCTCGGATTAAATCTCTTGTATACCCGCACACGACTGTCTTCGCCTCTTCCGTTAGGATATAAATTTCGTTGCCACTACTGACTCGGATCTCCCGTGTTTGCTTGGAAAACGAGGAATGGAATAGTGTCTAGGATACACGATATCTCTTCGTGTGTGGCGGTATGGTTTCGGTCAGTCGGAATTCGCGACTGGATTTATTTACGATCTGCGGTTAATGGATTTTTAAATTCTTCGGCTCCACACGCGACTATATGATTTTGAGTTATTGCCATAGAAAGCTGATCAGGCGTGGGCTTTTAATTAATCGAATTTGCATTTTCATTGCTCGCTGACATTTTCTCCTGACAATCGCGATCAGCGTTATTATACGCAGTTTGCGCAAGTGTACGGCTCGTTCCAAACGTTCGTGCGAAAAATCGGCCTGAGGCCATACCGCGCTATGAGATATTCGATACAGCACGCGTATTTGACGTCGGCGCCGGTTTATCGGCACAGCGCGTTGTTACTTCACTTTCCGATTTTTTTTTTTTTTTTTTTTTCATTCGGGTGGGCTTATCTGCGCACGGGTGTACGTAGATACGGTTATTGTTGTTTTCGCGGCGATGGCGTGTGCCCCGACGAAAGTTGATCAGATTGAGATAAGCTGTATATTTTAGGGTAAAATTTGGTTTTTAAATTCCGTTTTCTTTTTGAAGGCTCCGATAAGTGACAGCTTTTAGGCCGAGTACTTAGTGGGCGTTTAAAAAAAAAGGATATTTTAAGTTCGACACAAGAATTTTAAAAATAAATACCGACCACTGTTTGCTCGAAAATACGCACAGCTTTTAACCTCCGAATTTTTTTCGAGCTCGCATTCGGCTTTTTATACTCTTACAATCTTATCAGTCATCGTAAATATCAATGAACGCGCGTGGCTGGTTCAATTAAGTTTTAATTCCGTCTGATGCCATTAGCATCGTGTATTACATCGTTTTACGGCTTTTGGGACGATATTTTATCTCGTAAAACTTGATTTTGTTATTAAAAAAAAAAAAAAAAGAAAGAAAACGAAAATTCTGATTACTCGCGTGCCCTAAATCCATCCCAGACAAGCCCCATATAATCCGAAAACAAACGGCGCTTAGTTCTCCAGCCCCTCCTCCCAAAAAACAAATCTCCCCATCACGAAATTCGCACCTCATCACTCTCGCACCCCGTAAAATTGACTTTTCACGCCCATTTCGCGTCGTTTGATTTTCCACTTCTCGCCGCGCAGCTTCATTCATCGGCTCATTCTATTTTTCTCTTCTATACTCTCACTCTCTCGGCTCTTCTTCTCTCCGCCTCCCGCGGACTAATTAACGGCCCTCCGACGACTCACGCGTGTCTTATTCTTTTTCCTTCTCGTTTTTTAAGCGCCGCCGCAGCCGATTCTAAGTTTACTCTTTTTCCTTTCGCGCTTACGCCAGAGACGACAGAGTATTGGGCCGCTGCTGTTGCATCGGTTATTTTAGTTCGGCGGCACAAAAAAATGGCAAATCAGAGCAATAAAGCTGGTCGTCGTCATCGGAGAGTATGGTCGGCATATATCGTTTTGAATGAATCGTTAGCGTTGCAGGCGTGGCTTTTTATACGCGCTTTGATAGTCGCCTTGACATTTTGAGTATGACTTTTATCGCGGGCTTTCGTCAGAGGCTCATCTCTCGCGCGAGCTGCTCGTTTGCATCCGAAACTCGTTAGCAGCTGCTCGTATCCGACTGTTTGCGGTCGGATAGTATGGATACGCCAGTATAGCAAATTTAATGTCTCCATGATGCTGTGCGCGTAAGTGCTTTTGTAGCGAGATCGTTATACTTCGAAAAGTTTAAGGGGCTCCGCAGAGCCCTGCCTTACCGACGGAGTGAATTTCATTGTTGAACTTTACACAATATAAATTTTGTAATCGAAATAGAAAGCACAGTGCTTATGGATAATCAAAGTTTCTAATGATCCTCGACGCACCCCCTTACGCACTCCAGCGCAGCCCCCTAATCGACGCCTAAAAAATTCACAGTCCCAAACAAAGGCGACACGTTTTCTAAGCCCCAGACACCTATTCTGCTCCACATTACAGCTCTTAAAACACGCACAAAAGCCACTCACCCCGAGCCCCCTAAATACTTCACACGCCGCAGACGAAGTGCATGTAACAAAACTCGTCTGCGGTAGCCGAAGACAATGATCGTCCCATTTTCTCGCATCCTATAACCGTCTTAAGTCTCTTCCGCTTCTTCGAGTTCTCTCTCACTCTCTCTTCTCTCGGCTACTTCGGGTTCGCAGCCCTTATGTAATGTACATACATACGTCCGCCTTTGGCGGTTTCCGCGCTAGCGCAGCGCGGCACGCAAGCGGCTGCTGAATCTTTTTATTGCATTTTCTATTAATAACGAGGGGAGGAAACTAGGCTACTACACGCCGACCGGCTGTCGTATACGTATACTACTTGTTCTCTCTCGTATGCACGAACGTCTACGTGTATTGTCTTGAGTTGGCTGACCGGTGAGAGAGTTGATTCATAAAGCTGATTTAGGGGGGTGAATCGCCAGATGCGAGACTCGCGATTTTTAATTGATAAAGGAGACGCAGAGAGAGAGAGAGAGAGATGATACGCTGGTTCTCGTCAAGTGACACGAGTTTGTAATGTTTCTGCATGAATAGGTCGACGTGTACTTCGTGTACGCGATGACTCTGCGATGTGTAGTTCGATAACGAGGCTTTTATATGGAGTAATAGCCCTTAACTGATCGTTGCATTGATGGATCAGTAGCTCAAATAACTAATCTCTCCAGAAAAGTGTCTGTTACCATAACGTCCCCAAACAAGGAAGTACACGCGTATCCCAATCTAATCTCCATCGCCTTTACAGATACAATCCCTTATCTAATCTCTCATCCCAAGATACAAGATAAGAGAAAAAAATCTCCAATTTCGCACTATATAAATACCTTTCACAGGGTCATGCTTTCTTTCGAGAAAAGTTCAAGGCGTCGCCGATAAGAGCTCGTACGTTGGCCGCTTCGATAAATGAACCAAACCGTGTATGTGTGTGTTCCTTATTGCCTCGTGCGATCCGTCGTACTTCCTACGTTGGGAAACAGATTGGTATTACCGATGAGTTAGTCCGCAATGGGCTCAAACGATAAATTAACATTTATACTCCTACGTCTACCGCTCTGTATCTTCGCTTCGCTTCGGAGCATATGTTCCAGGTCGCTTTTCCTCGCGAATTTCAACGAACTTATGTGTGTATAGACTGGTTTTTATCGAAAGAACAGTACGTTACGTATGCAGACGCTGTTGACTTAACTGTTCGATGACGACTGTATACCTTCGTTTTTGCTCGATCGAGTCGAACGATGCTCCTTTTATAGACGTAATTCGTACGAGTATAACTTACACTTTGATTCGCTCAAGTAGATCCGCCGTCGCGAAATTAATTCGAGTCCTGAGATTACACGAGCGGCTTCTTTGGATCGAATTACACAAAGTCGTCGTCGTCGGGGCTAATTGTTGACACACGCGTCGTATACTATGTGGTCGTTGTGCAAACAAACATTTTATCCGGAGAGAAACGCACGAATCGGCCTCGTGGCTGTTGAGAGACAGAAAAAAAAGCGGCGAGACGACACGTTGCAAAAACTAAAGAATCGGGTGCATTATGTGGATTTGAATTTCGAAGCGGCTGAAATTAGCATACAGCGATGTGTTCTGATACAGCTATTTAAAAATACATGCTCGGCGGCTGGTCAACCGGCTGCAATCAGTGTGTCAATGCCGCGCGTTAACTCCAAATCTCAACAAAAAAAAAAAAAAGTCAACTCCAAGACGTGAAAAAATCTCACACACGCGCGCGACCTCCGGGGCGCCTCTCACAATCTTTGCGAATCGCGCGCGAGCGCGGGTGTTTCGCAAGCTCTCGATCCCGATGCAATACCCCTTCCCCGCGCGCATCGTGAGAGCAAACGCGTGTGCCTACGTGACCGCGGACTACCGGCTCATGTCGCGGAGAGCAGCTCCTTTGTACATTAATGTGTGGCGCGAGAGAGAGAGAGAGAGAGAGAGAGACAGCTCTTTCTCGGCGCTTTTTTTGCGCGAACGAGACAGCGCCGAGAGTTTTATAATGTAGCGCCGCCGCCGACGTGGAGAGCTAAATTGCGATGATGACGCGCCGTAGTTGGGTTTTCTTGGTTGGGGATTTTTGTAGGATGTGGAGAGATGAGGTGGTCGCCTGTTGTGGGTTGAGATTTTGCGATTACCATGTAGTTAGTAGAGGCTAATGCAGATCGGACCGAAATTCCAGGCTATTGTACAGAGCTTGTCGATCGACGACGATGACGGGTTGAAAATTTTTAATGCGGGTGAGGGTCTGAAATCCGATTTGAAAACGAGCCTATACGTTATGTCTCTAAGAAAAGTCCGGATAGTCTATACACGAGAGATTTGCATTTTTACGATAGCTTCAATTATGAAGTTTTTATTCATGAGGGGCGTACGTGAGGTTGCGCCTTTCTTGAACGCTCATTACAAAAGCTAAATTTTTTTCAAATCAATATACGATTATTGTATAACAGCCACGAATAAATAGAAACAATAAATTAAGGCATACCTCGCTAACAGCGTAATAACAGAGCAATAAACCAGCGCAAAAATTTTCCAACAATTAATATTCAGTTGTCAAATCATTTTTCCCCCTCAGCTCGGAAAAAAGAAGCGAGAAATGCTGAACCCCAGAGAAAGAGCCGAGAAACAAACACGAGCGTAAGAGAGAGAGAGAGAGAGAGACGGAGCATTTCAATTAGCATCGGTAAATTGCACTCATTACAGGTGTTTATGGGCTCGGGGTGAAAAAAGCTTCTACGACCGAGAGCAAACACGTCTCGGGAGCTTATATAGTAATGACAGACCGGTCCGTAGAAATAATAATAGGAACCTTTCGCGGCTCGGCTCATTACGCGCGCTCGGGAAAGTGCCGTCTTAAATTCCCGGGATTTTTGCAACTAAATACGCGCTTGGCGAACTTTTTGGTCGCCGAAATTGACCGACTGTCAACTATACGATTGCAAATTCGAAACGAATCTCTCCCGACCCGTTGACTGACACTCGCGAAGCATTTACTTTTTCAATGCTCCGGACGACAGTTACTGCGAAGTTGCGAAAATTCGAAAAGTCGCGAATACACGCGGAAAACGCGCTAAATCTTCTCTCGACACTCGAGAGCGCAGTCTCATGCATACGAAATCGCGGCTTTCTTTTAACGCGAAAATGAAAAATTTCTCGACCCTTTTATTCAGCTACCGCTCATTAGCATACGCGAATCTTTTCTCGAGGAAGCGATGTATGCCTTCGTGGAAACGATATCCCCGTACTTTTTTTCATCGATAGAAGCCATAACGCCGGTCTTTTGACGCTTTGATTACGTCTCGCAGCTATGCCAACTGATTCGAGTGAGATTTACGAGGCCGTTAAAGGAAAGATCGGACTACATCTCTCGGCGAACGGAAAACTCTTTGAACAAGCTTTGTACTGATTTATGGGCAAAGGGGTGAGGGGGTGAGGTGATTTTTTATTTTCGTTTCACCGCTTCAATTAGCCTACGATCGTTATATTTTATCCTTTTTCTCTCTATGTGTGTACGCATACGATGTACTGCAGCGTCGAGGCAGTACGAGTACTCGAGTTATGATACAGTCGTCGCTAGAGGCAATCAGGAAAAGCTGAAGGCGGTTTAACTGTAGTTAAGAGTTTATGCGGTGTAGGCGATGTTCGTTTTCACTCTTAGGATAATAATAACAATATTATTTTACACTTGCAAACGAGTCAGTCACCTCAAAGTCCTCAGACAGCCTTGAAATCGAAAAAAGTATAATCCCCCCAGTCGCTGCTCTCTCTCTCTCCTGACTTCCGATCGCTTCGCGGGAGATCGGACGAGGGTTCGGCTCTCCCGATTGGAATGTATCATCCGCGTGCGGATACGAGCGCCGCGGGACCTGTCGCTGCTGCTCCGATAAGACAATGAACCGACGCTTTTTTATCCGCGTGTTACGGTGAAGGCTGATGTGTGCGCATCGTTATTTTCGTTATTTACGACACTGAGCTGTTTATTATGCAAATTAATGGTAGTCGATATTAAACCGCGAATTTACAAACTAGTTTCATTTACTCCACATACTAAGTTTATAAACTACCCCGCGATGCAAATCAGTCGATAAACGCTTAATTGCCAATTAGAGGTAAATTCGAAAAGCCGATTTACCTATAATAAATTCATAGAGCGACTTATGTGTATATCCGTCACCCACATTTTGTTCTCACTTCCTCGGTTACGTGCCGATGATTTACGGCCTCGAGAATAGTAAATGATTGTGATTGGCTTTTGTGAAACGAAGAAACGAAGAAAGGCGTCGCTTTTGGAAACGAGCGATAAATCTCCCGAGGACAGAGAGGAAGCTCTCTTTCATCGATAACGACCGCCACGAGAGGACAGAGGCTAGAGACATTCTGTGAGAGCTTTCACCGGGTTAGATATGGGCTGTGGGACGTGAAAATTTAACTTTTTTCGACGATTCGCTTTGTTTGTATCCATTGGAATTGCGCGAGGTGAAGGATGTCTTGGGCTTTGTAGATGAAATCGAACATAACCTCAAAACGTCATTGGAATTCCTTACTCTTTTGATTAGAAACAACGAGACAATAGCAACAAAGGAATTTATACGAAAATCCTATAACCAACTCTAAAAATAGCACACCTAACCTCAAACCGATCGCTCAATCAAGGCTACTTCCTAGTTCCAGTCCTACACATGCTAACATAGCGACTCGAGCACACTTGTCTCTCGGTGCATAAATTTTCCGTCAACACATCAGACGTCGTCGCTTATTAAAAAAAATTTTCGCGTCGTCAACCTTCGCGCGTATACGAGTCTTATCGCGGCAAAAACGAAAGGGACGAGGGCGCGATGTCGGCGAGGATTTTTGCGATGCTTAATCAGAGCCCCGCGGCTTATCGAGACCGTTCCACAGAGATAGATCTCGGTCAATTCACCCTTCGTGTTTGATCTGTCGGACTTGTCGGGGGGATATCGTTCTCGCTGGTATGCCTTGCGTCGGCACTGGCTTTTACACGATGATTTTTTTTTATTTATAAATATAAAT
This sequence comes from Nasonia vitripennis, assembly GCF_009193385.2. NCBI lineage: Eukaryota > Metazoa > Arthropoda > Insecta > Hymenoptera > Pteromalidae > Nasonia > Nasonia vitripennis. The sequence goes on along the minus strand of NC_045760.1, from coordinate 30,484,178 downwards.
ATTTAATCTTACAGCGTAAGGACTCATTAATCAAAGTCCACGCAGTTTTATTATTATCAGTTACGTATTTGCTTTGTTGCGAATATGCCCCGATTAATTCCAACCAGTTCTGAAAATCTTCGTCATTAATAACAAATCGGAAAATAATCGAACGTCTCGCGCACTTTTTTTTGCACTACACGAAATTCGCGCAATATGATGAACGGTAGGGGTGATTGATGAAGAAGTCCTTCTCTCACGTGTCGCGCGACCATTTTCACTGTCCTGTAAAAACTGATTGATGGCACTTGAAGCGTATACATTTTTCAGGGAAAATACTAGTCTTCCATAAATAATAATTCACCCGCGGGTATTATACAGGGAAATCGAACATTTTCTATTTCTGCGCTGTACGCTACACACTACGCGGAAGAATTTGCCAAAACCACCGTTGAATAATCATCGGTGCTTGAAGCGAGTAGAGTCACGTTTCTAAATTGAATTCGCGTGTAGTAGAGCTTTACTGGCACTACTTCAGGAGAATATATTTATCCGCGCAACACGTCGCTATTTTTGCGGTCAAACTTATTGTTTCCCGTCCTGTCCCATAAATCCGTCAATCGATCCTGAAAAAAAAAAATGCAAATTCTCTCTAACGGACTTTCGCAGCCCTTATCAGCGTATCACCGAACAACCGCTTACTGTCCGATAAGACCGGCACTATCCGAATATTCCACTTGTCCGTCTCGCGCGACGAGTGGGCGCACACTTGGTAAATTAGGATCGACACGCGGCCCGATAAGATTCCAACCAGGAGAACTTTTCTCTCCGGCAGACGTGTGTGTACCTAGACGTAATATGCGGAAACGACTTTCGCATCGCCAGAGTGAGAACAAGATACGTTTTTAGAGCCGTTGGATTAGATATGAGTAGGAGCGTGTAATTAGGATCGGTTTAATTGCGACACTTTTTATAACTTTAAACATTTCCTTTCTCGGCTCCTCGAGCACATAAATCAATAGCATCCCGGGGCCAGCGCCGAATAAAGCAATACGGCAATTTGCTTCCAATAAATCAAACAGCTCGCGCCTCGCAATTACAGGGGCGATATTTAAATAACGCTTATTAACAGGCGCGAAAAAAAAGGTGAGAGAGAAAACCTCACCTTGATCGCGAGAGCTGGCCCTCCGCGTGTGCTCCAGTTTGCTGATAATAAACGATCGAGGGGAATGCGGCACACACGTGTCCGCCGCGCGTGTCGATCTCTCGGACTTTCTTCGCGGTTATCTGCGCGAGATAAGCCGGAGATGTCAATTCTAAATTTTCGGCTCGCTCGACTTTCGAACTTTGCCGTCGTGGAATTCCTGAGATAACGATTTTTTCTCCCGAAGCCGATTAATAACGATCTACGGAGGGCCTCGTATTCTTCTTTATTGCACTTCACTCTCGAGTGTAATTCGAAGGTATAACAATCGTAAAGATCGATCGATCGGATTCAAAGCCGATTCGAACCCCCAAATTTCAACGCATCGACGACCACCTCGTTGCATCTCCGAGAGAGTGAAGGAGCCCGTAGCAGCTCATAAACGAAGCCTCGAACCCGTAATTTACAAGTGATGCAGCAGAGAGCGACGCATCGAGGTTATGTGCCGATCTTTCGAGGGGGCCCCCGAAAAGATCGCAAAAACCGGCGCTGCCGCTCCGGGCGACTCGCGAGTTATATACATAAGAGGGAACTCGTTCCCGAGCCGCATAAGCAGCCGCGTAAGTAGAATTGGCGTGTAAGTAAGCGTTTTAAGGAGGGGATTTTTCGGTGAGAATTGCGCGGAGAGAGAGAGAGAGAGAGAGATCGGTATGGCAGATTTTTGCTTTTTTTTGCCGGCTGTCGGCTGGATTCTCGGTATTTGAATTTTGACGAACCGATTGGTTAAGCTAAAAATCGGCGTAAGAAAAGTAAGTAGCGCAAATATTTGAGTATTGATAGCGCAATCATCAAAGGAGTAATATGTTGAATAATCGTCGTACACGTGTGCGAAAATATTTTCATCGTCGGAAATACATTCGAATGCATGAGAAAAAAAGCCAACCGTCCCAATAACAAAATATTTTCCCCGTTGCAATCAACAGGAAAGACGCGCGATGCCTATATACCGTTAAAATTCACCAGGACACGCACGTGTATTTTTATATTGTGTCAATATGTTAATTGTCGCTAGAGATCGGCTTTTACACGCACTTACGCTCGATCGACGCGCGGCTTCATTGAATTTCAAATTCGGCCATAGTAATTAGCGATTATCGGCTTTTAAGGTCAATGACACCGTTGTAACCGCGCGTCATTATAGCGTCATGCACACACACACACACACACACTTATCGACCAATTGTCACTTTCACTACACCGTCGCGCGAACTTTGATGAAGCTGTGCAGAGGATTTTATTTTGTCTCCCACACTATACGTTCTGCAGCGATAAGCTATCGAAAAATGTGTACAGTAATGGATGACGAGGTTGAAAAGAATTTCGAGTCCGACAATTTGCCAAAGTGGAATATTTGGCAAAAATCCGGGTGACGTTAACGTCGTGTACCGTTTGGAAAAAAAAAACTCATGGATATTAATGGATCTGCACGAAGGGTAACCGTTGGGAACTTCGAAAACGTCGCGAGCTTCAATTGCCACGAATTGAACGTGACACATGTGACTACTTTCGTTCTATTTCGCGTCCATCAGGGCTGAAAGCTAAGAATCGCGCAACGGCTCGTATAATTGCCGAAATTAAGATGGAGTAATAGTATAGTCCAAAGTCTCGTGCCAAAATGTGTAATTCCGTGAATTTCACTATAGCGATTTCGATGACTGTCTCGCTATACACGTGTCGTGAATTACAAGCGTTCGCTACCATCAATCAAAACCAACTTCCGACCCGATCCATCATCCCACTCACAACACGACGAATCATTTCGAAAAAAAATCTCAAAATCCATAACTCCGGCTCCAGAAACCCATTTCTCGCCGCGAACACATATCCCCTCAACATATAGCTTCCTCATCCGCTTGCAGCCGCTCTCTTTCTCTCTCTCTCTCTCTCTCTATTTTATGCGCCGGATCTCGGCATTACAACGAGCTCCGGGACATGCTCTCGGCATCTATACACAACGACACGTACACTACAGCTAGACCGAAAGAGACGTATATACATAAAAGGCGGCGACACACAGCGCCCTTGATAACGAATGTCGCGCGCAAATTGAGACAATACGAAATACAACGATTAGTCCCACGACCGATGCGTGTGTGGAAGTGTATACACTCATGTGTGTGTGTGTGTAGGGGAGAGAGAAGAGGACAGGAACTGTAATGGAGAGATGAGTTCAACGATCGACGATCGTCTCAAGGGTCGAGTGTGCGTGTGATTTAGGCGTATCATTACGGCGAGTTACGTCCGTTTATAGATCTATCACATTTTTATTGAATATTATATTTTCGGAGAACAATTATAGATAGACGCTCAGACGACTGATTTTTATCGGTCGTGTACATTCGATTACCAATGTCATTGCCAAGTATTTGGTAACCCGTGTGTGTCGCTTCGATCGAAGATTATAGAGATCGTATTATCGGTCGAGTTTTAAATTCGTGTATTTATACAGCAAGAAAGGTATCCGAGAAATTTAATTACACGAGCGATCGAAAAACTCGTCCTCGCAGGCATAATAACAATCGAACTTTGCCACCGCGAGAAAAAACTAGACCGAGAGTCAAGTTCACGAGTTATCAATCAGTCCCCGCGGGCTGAATAAACATGAGCCGAAATACCGGCTCTCAAAGGAAGAGTCGAGCCTCTGAAATTTGCGCTCACTTTCCAACCGACCCACGGCTCTCTTTTACGCTTGTAATTCTTCCCTTTCCGCGGAATCACGCGAACAGTCGATGAGTCCGTTGACCTGTTCGATTGGAGATACGCACGCGATAATTTTTTTTTTTCTTTTGGGAGGAGAAAAACGCCAGTGTATGGGTGTAACGTAATGATGCGGCGCGATCGGTTCTGCGGAAAGTGAACGTTTGTTACGTAAATTTTTGCTTTTTATCGTCTAGTCGAACTAATCTCTCTCTCTCTCTTTTTGTGTTTGCTTTTTAATTATAATTAATCGTCACATCCGTATAAGTAAGCTCCAGAACGTTCCGCGAATAACTTCAGGCAATAATGTACTATAGAGTCTACGAACTTCAAATCAAGGGCAGCGGAAAATTTAGCGTCCGATTATAATAATACAGAGACTTCACACCAGCTATAAGCTTATCACCGGCCACGAGTCAAGCCATCGCGAGTTTGCGCAACCGGCCGAGCTCTATACTCTTTTTTTCATTGTTTCATTGAGATAAATTCCGTCGAAATTCTCTCAGATAGAGATGTTTGCCGCACTTTTGTCGTCGTAAAATTGTGTTATACGCACTGATTGATGATGATGTCTCTCATTTGCGCAGTTTCGATTCATAAATCGATTAAGGGGGACAATTTTTTGTCCTCGCGATCTCGATAGCTAATTCGATCAGACGGTGTACGCAACCGAATTTTATGAGATGTAAACGGGAAAATATAGCGAAAAAACCGTCGGTTATTCAGCCAGACGATTTTCTCGCTGCGTATCACGCGCGAGCAATTTTCCACTCGTATAACGTCGCCCTCCCATAATGGATATTAACGACTTTCAGCGCAAATATTTGGATAGCCTTTTTCGCGTCGGGAATTATACGAGTCGGAAAATTCTAGAAACGATTGTAGGAAAATATAGAAGCTGCGACCCTGAGCACATCGAATAATCGCGTTATGTTCGCTCTCGACGACGGACGAGATTACGCGTCGATAAATTTTCATTCGTGCAAACTCGACAAAGGCAAACAAGAGGCTCGCGCCGTTAAAATCCCCCGATAAATCTCTCCCCAACGGAAAATCTCGACGACTCGCGCGCGTGGGAGGTTCCACGCGTCGAAGAAACAACAAACAATTGACGAAACGCGTTGCGAATTACGGCGATTCGAGACGCGCAGGATTATATATACGTACGTGCACACTCTGAGCGTCTGCGGAGGTGGCGTTCGGGGAACGGATTTACGAGGCGATTGAATGGCTTGTACGGTGGAAATTTATGTCGAGGTGCACTTTGCTGACTTTCCTTTTTGAGATAAAAATTTAGATTCCGAAGAAAAAAAAGGATGACTCAATCGGCCGAATTCACGTCGGGTCCAGTGTGTAGTCTGGGACTAGCCTCATGAATAAACTAGACTAAACAACTCATTTCGATGGAGCGGAGGAGCGGCTTTCATCCGGAGAGAAATGCTAATTTTACCATATTCGATCGAGATCGACACATTTTTTCTAGAAATGTGAGAAATTCCACGCCTACTAGTGACACTTCTCGGTGCAAATATTTGAAGAAATCGAGTGTGATCGTTAGCACCGGCTATTCTCAACGTTTTCCACGCGTACATGTAATACAGTCTCCGTTCTGGAGATCCTTAAAAACCGGTTAGAAATCGGCTACCGAAATTTTTCCACCGGCTACACGTATCTTCAAAGCGAGACGCAGTTAGCCCCAAACAAGAGAGAGAGAGAGAGACTGACATTGATAATGACGAGACAAAAAGAGACTAATACAAGCGGGTAATCGATCTAAGCGGCCGCTTCGCCCTGTGCCTCTTTCTTCTACAGCGTTGGCTGGTGGTCGAGGCTCTGCTTTTTTACTTTTGAATTTCGCAGCAGCTTTGGCATACATCGCGTGACGCTTATAAACTATATTATATTATATAAAAAAAAAATATTTTTAAAGCTTATCGACTCCCATCTTATCTGTATGAACAAGTTATTCGAAAGTACATATACGGAACCGCTTACCGATTTTTCGTCAATCTCATATATTATTGCGCTACACGTAATTCTTCCAACGTGTATACCAGTGTCTCTCTGCCGAAGAGGAGGAGCATAGCGGACAGACTGTCGGAAATAGATCTCGAAAGAGAGAGAGAGAGAGAGAGCGTATGTCACGCGAGTCGTCCACCATAAATTCGGACGGCGACGCGTCTACGGAAGCTCTGCCGGCGCCTTTTTTATGCCGATTATGACGTTGGAACAGAGACTTTGACGTGTATATATTTGGCGATGACGATTGTTGCCCTAAAGCTTCTCCTTTGGGTAAAGGAAAGCTCGTTATCTTTTATGATAGGGGTTTCGAGTCTATAGTTAGACGTATACTTTATGAACTATTTCAAATTTTAAAGCTCTAAATAAAGCTCTAAAGATCGTTCGGTCGAAGCCATTAGCTCCACATCTCCTAAAACTAAAAGAAAGAGCTGCCAACCTCATCGTCGCCCGAAAATCGCTCTAATCCTTACCGATCCATCATTCCGATTTTCAAAGACCCAACCATCCGCTTCTCTCTCTCTCTCTCTCTCTCTCTCTCTCTCTATTTCTACTCGGCCCCGCACATTTGCATACAGAAGCAGACGTGTCCCGGTTCCAACGTACATAGCTCGACACTTGCAGCCCCTCAACGGCTTAATTAGCTTCATCGTCGCCTTATCGCGTCGACCCATCGTCTACAGGCTTCTGGACCTCGATGGCATTGTTACACGAGCTTCTCTGGAAAATATGCGTATCGTTTTGCATAACGTTAATCAATCCGAAATACGTCCCGGCTCTAACGGTACACATCGCTGTGTTGTGTATATATATTTAGGTGATCGGATTAGAGAGAGAGAGAGAGGGAGAGTATCAGAAGCCTGTATTTAGCGCCGACTTAATTATCCGAATAATTTATTATATCCGGATATCCGCGTTATCGGCTGCTCTGAATCTCCTCTAGTATAACGCGAGTAGGTGTATATAATATTAATGACGGGGCAATCACTGCCTCGGGTATATTAATCAGTCTGGGCTTGTGTGTGTGTGTGTGAAATATTCGAGCTTCTGAGTTATCGGTGTACGATTTACGGGGAAAGCTGCGCTTTAGAATAATGATGATGTAAACAAATTACGCAGAGGGTACGATTAATCATCGGGATTTTTTTTTTTGCCATTTCAGCTCGAGGGTGTGTCTAGCTGGTACTAAAACGCACGAGTAAATACGAATAATTAGCGCAACTCGTCGTCTCCCTACGAAATTGCGCATTTCAAGCATCCACAGAAAACACGACAAAACCGCATCCCAAGCCGCGAACCCTCGGCAAAACAAACAAAGCCACAGAGAGATACGTATATGTACAAAACCACTAGGCAGTCTCTCACGCGCTTTTCCGAATCACACGGCGGCGCACGTGGTCTCGTATATCACTAGAGCGGCATATATAGCTCGCGCGAGCATCTGACGACGATCTATACGATGTATATAGCTGTATATATACCTCAGTCGCGTCGGGCCATTCACTCCTCTCTCTCTCTCTCTCTCTTACTCAGTCGGGCACAGCAGCAGCAGCGGACACTATAATTAGCCGCGAGTCGCACGTGTGTGTGTAATCGCGCAATTTGCCGGCCGTTAAAGCGTAAATCTGCCGGCCCGATGATCGTTTTCTCGGCGTGGGCGATTTTTGCTTAATGCCGTAGGGGGAGAACTTTCATATAATGAAGAGGTTTAGGAGCGATTTTTTTCGAGCTGAATTTAGATAAAGCGATAGTCTGATGCAATTGTGGTAATCGTTGTTTAAGGCGCTAAATCGATGCTAATCTGTATAGCAAGTTTTCGAAAAGAAAAATCGTTCGGTATTAGAGACAGATCTTAATCTCGTGAAATTAAAGACGACGTAATAGCGGTTCAATTACACCGCAAAGCCGATCGGCGATAAGCTGGAAAAATTTAATTGACGATTGCGATCGGCTGCAGATCGTTGAATTAACACCGATACATCGACGTTTAACGAACGTTTCGCGCGTGCGCTTCTTTGGACTTTGAAGTCCGTCTGGATCCCGAGATACATGTGCACTTTTCGGATAAGAAAAAAACAAGCAATTCATGTAAACGCATTAACTGAACGCGTTTACTCCCGACAATGGAATCGTTAAGCGCATTAGCACGAATCGCCAGGAAAATTGTTATTGCAAAACACTCACGTCGTTCTATCCATCGGAAACTTTCTCCGCTCTCGTGAGAAAGGATCTCGAACTCAACCACACACGCCCATCAGCGTCTATAAAAGCTCGGACATTAGCATAAACGTCGACAATATTCCCGCCATACCATTAGCGCACGTGTCAGCGATTTTAAAAGTTTTGATTTCTTCATTTAATACACGTTCCAGTTCAGCTGTCCGTGTCAAAACTCGTTGCCCAAGATATCGAGTTTATAGTCCCTGCGCTTGTGTATCAAAGCTGGCTGAAAAGCGATCGAAAACGAACACTATATCGAATTACACTGTTTGCGCAGAACGTCAACGGTGAAACGGTTACGTGGGAGTACAGGAGATTGTCGTTTGTGAAACTGTCCCAAATGCTTTCATTCATGCGGCTATCGTGGGAAGCTCATTATACAGTGTGAGCTTTCGCTCTGAAAAAAGTTCCACGAGTGTAAGTGACTTCGTGAAAATAAGCCCTAGTCCCAAATCTTCAAATGCCACGTAATGCAGAACATTAGCCAAAATGATGCAATTCAACACACACACACACAGAATCAAAAAAAAAAAAAGAACCTCCTCTTATCACACACCTCGAGTACAATCCCGCTCATTATCAAACGTCTCTGACGTCACTCGCGAGTGCACAGCTCTCGTCTCTCTCTCTCTCTCACCTGCGCAATCTTATCAGCGCAGAACTGCACAACAGCTCTCAGTGTCAAGCTCCGATAAATCCTCGATCTTTCCATCCCCCCTCTCCTAAAATATCGTATTACATCCCCCCGATACCATTGCGCAACAGCAGTAGCACGCGCTTACTCACGAGCGATCAGCTGATCGCTCGTGTGCAACGTTGAGGGTGGTAAGTAAGAAACGCGAGACTGCAGTAACCGATGCAGATGCGTTCGTGCTTCGCGGCACGTTCGCAACTCCTTGACCTTCCGCTGCAATAAAGCAACGGCTGTACGCCAGCGGTTTTCCCCTACTCCGCGGGGAGGATGACGTTTTTGCGATTAGTTACGCGCAAGTTACGGTTTACGGGGCCTGGGAATTTTCATTTATGCGGACGCGACGCGCTTCGTTCAACTGAGATGGGGAGAAAGTGCGAAGTGTAATTTTTTGTATTATCGCTATAACGAGTTTGCGTATATATATAGCGCAGAGACAGACGGCGCCAAAACGCGAGCGTAAACCGTATGAATATAGACAGAGAGGCGAACCCACTGCGTGTCTCGTGACTGAACAAAAGAATAATTCCACAGTAGCTTATATAGTAGTGTATGGCAATTAGTGCATTACTTAGTATAGTTAAGCGCGTAGAGTCCATTGAGAGCCTCAAGGCAAACACGACATATTACAACGTCCGCGCGAAACCTACATGTGCATCTCCACGTAGACTGTAACTTAGAGACACCATAGCTTTCCGAGAAAAGGTTCACGAGTCTCCTCGGTCACGTATCACACTATACACTAAATCATTTTTTTTTTTTTTTTCTTTTGGAACATTGCGCCAAGGCGCTTTTGGCTGCCGATGCACGAGGGAATTCCTGCGTCCGCGTGACCGGAGTCGGGTATACAGTCTATTCGGAAATATAAATCGGTGGGAGAGCGGTTAGTCACGCGGATGGTTCCTCTCGGATTCTTCTTCTTCTTCTTTTTTTTTTTTTTTTTTCGGGTGAGAGGTCTGCGCGTGACGAATTGGCCTCTCGTCGCGAGGTCATTGGGTTATGGTGATTATCTGCGCTTCTATTATGTCATCTCGATGTTTATGGGTTCTGTTAATCGGTGCGGGTATAACGGATATACACCTGTCGATAGAATTCGGTGTACAGTTACGTCGGATAGTCCAACTTTTTCGAATTTTCGTTCATTTAAAAAGAGTTTCTCGACGTCAGCTGTACCGCGTACAAGTTAATCCACTAAAAATGCTCATCGCGCGAATAAATCCCGGGCTTTGAGCCGCGGTGCGTCGGCTTAAAACTCCCGATATACAGCTGAGACATTTGCTAAAAAGCGAGAAGAGCGGCTAATCGAAAGAAGCCTGAATGGCCCGGCTAATTTATCGCTTTTCGAAATTTACGATACTCCGACGACGGGATGCTATATTGTCGCTTCTCGTCTATGGCTTAACATATAAATTTCTTCGTAATAAACGAAGCCTGATTTCTTCGGAGGTCGCGTGTACTATTTTTCAGAGGTATTTACTTTCACAGTGTATGATATAGGGAATATTCGCTCGTAGGATATGTTAATCCAAATTTATATCTATAATAGCGTTGCAACAACGAGAGGAAATAAGGCATCGGCTTAAGACACGTGTCCAATAATAGGTTCGAGAGAGAGAGAGAGAGAGAGGCGACTCGTCGCTGTGCCACATGACGAAACGTTATACGTATGCAATATATTTTAAGTCACCATGGAATCCTCTGGGCTTTTATATTATTATACGTATAAAAATTTCGATATACACCTTCGCTCTCTCCTCTTTACGAGCCTCTCGTTCAGAAGAACGTATATAGCTCTACGGCCGCATCCGTATTTTTATAAATCATAAAAATTCAATCCAATGCCTACAAACACACCGTGAATCGTTGCAGTTTCCGCTTAGTTAATCCTACAAAAGTGCGTAATCTTACCGAGCCGAAAACGTGCTGTAGGTCAGGTAGGCCGATGAGTCTCGGCTTTTGTCCTCACCGAAGCATCGACAAACGTGACGAAAATCGTTCGGCCGTAAGCATCTTCCTCTTTCGAATTTCTATTTCGATTTCGCGGCGTTACACCAACAAAAAAAAAAAAAAAAAAAAAAGAGGACGTGTGCATCATCTCTGATTTAAGAGCGAGAAATACCACTTACAACTAACGCCCGATACTTTCCCCGCCGCAGCTTTGAGCTGAAGGCGCGAGTCTGACAAATGGACCTCGGATTTTAATTCGAGAGAGCTATCTTATCGGAGGGCCGCGGGCCTAAACGCTTTGAAAGCTCGTGTCTTGCCGCCGCGGCTGCTGTGGATAATTGAATTTTCTGGCTGTATGGCTGCAGGGATATCGCGTGTGCGCGACTTGTTGATTGCTAATCTCTCGCGAGTGAAGAATGGCGAGGATGTTTTTTGTTTTTTTTTTTTTGTTCTTATGCAAGGATTGCGAGGTGTCGGCGGGTCGAGAGTAAAAATCATTTTGGTGTAACGTTAATACCTCTAAATTGGACGAAAAAAATTTAGAATAAATTATAGCGAAACCTGCTGTACCACCCATTATCCCCAAAAAATGAAAACCCGATCGATCAGCGCTTTTTGCTTTCGAAACGCATACATATTCCATTACGGACTTACTATACTATACATACCATAGGCTACTCTCTCGACTCGGCGATAATTAAATTTGCCGCGGGCGCTATATACTCCTACGCGAAATTCAGGCTAATGATGCATGTAGAGCGTCGACTCTCGAGTTTAGACTCGGCTTTAACTTCTGTATATAGAGATAAAGCGATATGCAGTTTTGTATCGGATTGAAAAACTTATCTGTATCGGCATCTACTGTGATAATTTTTTTTTTTTTTTTCTTGATTAATAATATTTTTGTGCCTCGTGTGTGTCTGTGTGGATGATATAACGATGGGCGTAATGGTATAATGGCTGCGTCGATGTGATACCGAGAAATGATTAGGAGAGAGAAAATGTAATACTTATAGTAGCGTGCAATTGTGTGTCAGCCTAGTTTTTCGCGTTTCTTTTACGCGGAGTAGCCTTATGATTTGGCCTCGTAGTTATTTCAGAGGAGGTAATTACACTTGATTGGGAAAATGTCTGTGATTTTCAAATTACGCGCTACTGGAATCCGCGTGTAGAGGATGGACAATCTTAAGTACACGTGTTGTGTGAATATCCTTCGTTCTTACAGAATTTGAAAAAATGTCAAAAATTATTAAATGTAAAATCTTCAGGGAGAGGAGACACACCAAATATCCTCGCGCAGTTCACGTATATAAATCGACGTAATAGCCGCGAAAAACATTACAGCCAACCAGGAGTGCACAGCACATATAGCTCGTGTATATACTTGTATATGCGTAACCAGATTCGCCTTAGTCGAGACTCGAGTGTCACTTTGAGGCGTTATTGTTATGCACATGCAGTATACCAATACACTTATACAAATTTGATTGAAACCGAAGAATTTCATCAAACCTCGCGGTACAGCACTTAAAATACCTGCCGAAGCACATAAATTTCCTTAACTATATGTATAAACGAATCGATATATTGCAAACGGCGAGTTGCACTCAAGAAACTCGCGTATAATAACACGAATGCGAATGTCCACATCGTCGCAACAGTGTCTACATATACGAGCAAACAGCTTCCATAAGATAACTCTGGATAATTAGAAAAAAAAAAAAACATTTTCGCGCATACGCATATCGCTTCCTAAAATTTTTCCCGCCGCCTTAATTGAAAGATTTATCAGTTTACACGGCGCAACGATGCTCCTTTTATATACCCTCACGCGTATACGCGAAAAACTGGTTTTTCGCGCTTACCGATACCTCAATTAAGATAAGACGCTCCACGCCGTGTATATGGTTATTAGAATTTTTTTTTTATATATTTCACCGCGATCTAGGAAACATTACGCGCGAGAGTTATGGTTTATGAAATATTACACACTAGAGCGAGTCGAGAGAGAGAGAGATATTTATCGGGTGGGGTGAAAGAGATATAGTTATGACATAATGTGAAGATTGATTTGTTGCTCGGTAAAAAACGGGGACGGCTTATTCGATCCGCGAATTTTCCAGTTATGTGGTTATATATATATTAAAATTGATGATAGATAAGTGTCCGTGCGTGTGGCTTATCGAGAAATAAGCGACTATGTTAGACGCGTGGGTGGGACAGAGTTTCATTCAGGATATACGAAGCCTCTAAATTTATACGCGCCGCGTCCCACATTCGGCTATCCGGATCGAGTATGTATAAGAGGCGAGATGTCAATCACTTGAAAATCAATGGCTCTGATTTATCTACTATTGGCTATAATAAAATAAAACCCCAAAGTATAAACTCCTCTCTCGTCCTCCATCGAGTTCATCAACACGCGCCGGCACCTCCTCGAACAAATAATAACACAAGGTCTCTCTCTCTCTCTCTCTCTCTCTCGGCAACCTTCGCAATTCACGTCAAATTACACGCATCCGGCGCGCGTTTTTCCGCGAGTATACATATAGCTGCATAGGTGCACAAGCGTCCTCGGCAAAAAGCTCTTGGTGGATAGATCTAAGTTTAGAGGGAGGCTGTATACCATCTTCGCGACGCTTTACGACTGTTTGGGCTGCTGGTCTAGATTTTTCAGCGCTAATACTTCGTTTTACGAGCTGATTAATCGAGAGGATAAATACGGCGTTCCATGAACCAACGGAGATGCAAACGTGCGGATCTAATCGCGCCGGTTCATTCAATGTATCCATATTCTTTATTTCTTCCGATGAATGGCGATTCGTTTTGATCGATGAAAGTTCCTAAAACACTTTCGTCTCGATACACTGCGAAATTGATATGAAGATTGATAGTTCCATTGTAACGTCACCCTATTGTAAACAAAGCAATTATGCGAGCCTTATCTAAGACGCAGATCTAGGGAGACGTCACATCCGAATCTATTCTCAGCCTCAGCTCTAAACATTCTGTTTTTTTCTCTCTTGTTCACAGGATCCTCTTCTGCACAGCCCAGCCGGCCCACGTGATAACGATAGCCGCGGTGCTGTGCGTGACATCTGCCCTGCTGCCGTCCAGCAACGGCCAGAGCTACGGATCCACGACGGCTGGACAGCCCAGGTCCAGACTCACGTCCTTCGTCTACTTGGCCTCGTTCGTCATGCACTTTGGTTCCCAGATTTGGATGACCTTCGTTTCTGGTGAGCTTTTATTATTTATTGCAAATTATTCTCGGCTTGACAGCGCAAAAGTGACTTTGAAGCCCGGAAGCTCGAGGATCTTCAATTTTCAACGTGCCGTATCGCTGCGATTCTGACGTTTTAAGCGCACGAGCTTGATTAATCTCTTTCGAAAAGTATCCTCGTTATCCAACGAATTTAATTACGCGAAACCGGTATACACTATATACAGAGAAACTTTCTCATCGAGCCTCTTAATAATAATTGAGTGTGTATAATCTCCAATTAAAAAAGGCGCAATAGTCGAAACATTTTTCAAAAAGTCCATCCGAAAAACCGTTAGTCCAAAGAACGAAATTAAAAGAAATCGGTCCCTTACATACCCTCGACCACATCGCTGCGGAGCGAAAGAGATATGATAAAACCGCGAAGAGCGAAAGGCCAGTCGCCTCTCTGCTCGTCGCGCCGCATTAAATCGCATTCCTTTTGCGCTTCCGCCACTCGAATGCGAATAAGAATAAGAGAGAAAGAGGGAATGATAAATTTTTTTTCTTTTCTTTGCAGGTCTGTCCTTGTATTTTGCCCTGCCGCGCCACACGTTCGGAGAAGTTCAGCGCGTGCTGTTTCCACGTTATTTCACGTTGAACGCCTGTCTCAGCCTGACGACACTGCTCATCTACGTGAAACATCATCCGGCGCACAGCTGGGACGCCGAGATCGCTGTACAGGTGGGTGTTCGATTTTTTGAATTTGAATTTCCCGCCTTTAACTTTCCAAAATTCGAATATTCAAATTACACGTTCGCGGAAGGAACGAGTTCAGTTACCTGTCGCGATGATCGGAGGATCTTCGATAGGGTGGCGATTTTCGTGGGAACTTTTACGTGGGTTCTTGCATCAAATTATAATCAACTCGAATTAAGATCATCGGCTTAATGTATCCGCGCTGCGTATAATTATAGCGATCCCGGGAGATACGACTTTGACATGAGTGACTTTGACTTGTTTTTGACCAACGAAAATAGCATTTGTATTATTTTTAAGAGGCGATGATTAGCGAATAAACAAATAGTCTAAAAGTATCGACCTTGACGAATAGTCGTATTTACAACAACAACGAAAATTTTTGTTATTCCAGGTGATAAGCATGGGAGGAGCCTTCTTCCTTGAGCTGCTGATACGCCTGTACCTGACGCCACCGCTGCTCCGTCTGATCGACGTGAAAACAAGCCTGGAACGCGCCGCTGGCGTCGGCGCTGAGATCGGCCGGCACGATCCTGGGCCCCTCAAGCACTGTCCCCACTATCTCAAGATTCACGCCGCTTTTCGCAAAATTCACGTGACCATCGCCATGGGTAACATGCTCACGATGGCCTGCACCGTCCTTCACCTTCACTACATCGCGAGCAAGATCTGCGTACTCTAGACAAATCTGTCCCTGACTTTTCATTTCGTTATAATAGTTCGTTTAATTCTTCATATATGTACGGGCTGCTGTTGCACTGAGAAGAGGGCAACGCTACTGTCGATGATTTTTCCTCTGTGCCGACGCTGCTCTGCAGTAGTATTAGAAATCTGGATAAGGGGCTGCGCGACGTTCGAATTTCCCGCGCGACTGCTTTACCGACGCTGGGTTTCATCGAGGGTCCTGATCCTCGGTTAGCGCGGAATGTTTCATTCATTACTCGGTTGGTAAAACAGCGGCGCGGGAACTAAGGCTAACCCCCCTTGTCGGTATATTTAGTCACTTTCGTAAGTGTGTAAAGCGTTTCGAGAGGGTCCATCAAATGGATCCCCGCGTCGAGTAGGTTATAGTAGTTGTATAACATTTTGTGCCTGTAAAATTGTCACTTTTCGTCCCACCGAAAATTGTCTACAGTATACGCATTACATAGAAGAGTCGAGTGCCTTCGTCACGATAAACATGCTTCTATTATTTTCTCGAAAGAAAAAAATTCAAGCGCCCCCTTTGTCGTCGCTTAGCGAATTTTTCTAATCGTATTGTAAATACTCACGTATGACAGTATATAATTGTATACATATAATTAACAAAGAAAGGATATTTATTTGTATATCGTATACTATATACGCGGTCACGTCTAGCGCGCCCCCGAGTTCGAATTTACAAGTGGAAAGTGAGCTTTATATATTTATTGTTAATTAGATGATAATCGAGTTGCGATTGCGATTATTGCACCATTTCAAGTGGATATTAAAGCGGACGAGAAATTTTGAGAACAACACATACCTGCGTTTTAAAATAACCGCGTTTTTTGGCGGTTTTTCAAAATGAAAATCGGCGCTACGAGAGTTATGAAAAAGAAATGAATCATCTTTTTCACCGTCGACCGGCGCCTGTCAGTCGCATCTTTTCTGCAAGTATGATTTACGATTCTGCAAAAACATGATTTACAGATTAATGAAACACATACGCTCATTCTCAGGAAATCTGATACATCAGCGAAGTGTGTATAGTCGCCCGAAAAAATTCCAATTAATTTAAATAAAAATTCATAATTCATTTCTTCTCTAACTCTCGAGGCCAGATTTATACCCTCGCACACACACACACACACACACACACGTAAGCCACATAAGAAAAATGTCGCGCGAATGCGCCTACATTCTTCGGAACATATGTAAATTAAATCTTCGTAGATCTTAATCTTCTCAGTGCAACTTTTGCGTATACGAAAGAAATAGAAAAAAGTATTCCGTGCCTCTGCGGTATCTCCTTTTCTCGCGCGCGCGCGCGCGGGGATGTATGAATCCACAAACACACAAAATCGCCTTGATAAACAAAAAAAAAAAGAAACGAAAAAGAGTAAAAGACACCAGCCGTTGTTTTTTTTTTTTTTTTATAATGATCCGTTTGTCTTCTTTTTTACGACGACGAAGATGATGATGATAATAATGCCCACGACGACGCGGACGAGTATGTTATACAGTAGAGAAAAATATTGCACACGATAACTGTACGCGTAGAATATTTAGAGAGCGCGCGATTCACGCGTGGAAAAAGCATCCGAGCAGAAACTGGATATTTTTCTCGACGAAGCAATATTTTTAGCTCCTTATTTTTTTCTCTCTCGATATTCGATTCCGTCGCTCTCTATTATAGAAATCGCTCTTAGTTGCGTTTTCGTGAATGAATTTATCGAGGATAACTCTTTGTTTTCTTTTTAGAATACTGTATGTGTAACACAGCATATTATATATCGAGATATAGTAACGAAAGTGAAGGCTGAGATTCTTTCTCCGCTGCTTTTGACAAATTTTCTTTCTTCAATCGCGTTTGGAACGATCGACCCTCATTGGAGGGTTCAATGAAACTTCTTTACTCGGAGACGCGTTGCTGAACACAGCATATGTTTTTTTAGAAAGCTGATTCCGTATACGAGCATATATTTTGTAACGAATTTGAAAAGAATAAAAAAAAATTGTTTAGGACTTCTCACTAAGTGCCAATTTGTAGTATACTGAAAAACTCGAGTGTCTCTGTACACGCAAACGCGTACCGACTTTTCAGCAGCGCCGGCTTCGGCGTAGACTTTTTGCAATGTTAGGTAATGAAACACACACACACACACACTCTGTATCAGAGTGTCGTTAGTATTTATTAAAGGAAAAAACTAAAGGCAGACTTCGCGAATAAAACCACCGGCAAAATTTCTCCGCTCGCTGCCTGCGTTCTTTTCCAGCTGGAAGAGTTTAAGGCAAATAGGCGAATTTCAGCCCGGAGAATATCGCAGACTCGACGACTGAAGATTTCTTTGTGTTTTTTTTTTCTTCTAATTTATGTGCATGACGCGCCTCATTGTTGTAAATAATCCCATAAATCGTTCATCAAGATAATTGTACTATGTAAATTATATATGTGAACTACGACTATCCGAAAGTATATAATACGAGTATAGCCGCTTGTGGCTTTGGGGAAATGTCGAAGTGAAACTCGACATTTCCCGCAGAGCCGATGCTGATTTACTTGCTTCGAACCAATGTTTTTTCTTTTCTGTCGTTTCTACAGTAAAAATAAAGAAATGATTAATAAGTAAAAGAGAACGTTTTTATACGCCTTAAGCGTGCATAAAAAATTGTATTACGACTGGTTACACAGTGTTACATAATTATTCTTAATAAAAAGTTTATGTTTGCTGCTACATTGTTTTTGCTCTCGCATCATTATACATGTTGTACGAACACGCAAATACAAGTCATTATAATCTTACAAAGTTATATATGCATTATTTCGCGCAGCCTGTACAATACATTCGCATTTCATCGTAATACATGTCAAATACTACTACGCCTATACATATACATTGTTCTCTACACACTATGTTTTCGAAAATTCCTTTCTCTTATCCATACGCTAAATTAAAGGACAATAACAATCATAAATCCTACATTGCCTGACTCGCGTCATTGTTTCATAATATAAAAGTCGCTTCAGTCACTGATCGATTAATTATAGCGAAATTGATTATTTTCCTTCTCTTTTTTCATTCACTTTCCTAACCCTTCCTCACGTCGTGTCCCAAAATGGAACAGAAATATTTTTTTACAATTCTAGAGGATAATTCGATTACACTACCGACAAAACACTTCTCATCTCATTCGTGCGATTATTATCCACATGCAGCACTGTAAAATGTTTGGCATTGGTAGTTATTGAACGAGCGCGATGATCAGAATTCCATCATTTTACAATGTTACACGTAATTACTGGGATTGCTCAGTATGAAAAATCAAACACGACATAGTCGGTAATAATTATTCCACGTCCTCTCGACATTCCGCGTCGCAGGAAACGCAAAAGTTGGTGCGCAAGACTCCGAAATCACTTCGGAGCTGAAACTTGCTGTGCTTTGTCAGTTTCAAGGGTATACACTACGTACATAGAATATTGTGATCTTCATCGAAGAAATAAAATACATCGATAACGTCATCGCTTACAGGATTTCCTGTATGCGGAAGTTGCTTGATTGATTGTTTGATTCACCGGCTGAGTAAAAACGGAACGCGAAACGAAACTTGAAAATAAACTCTTTTGTTTTTAATAACTGGAACTTCATGCTTGTACATTTTCAACTCGGACATTCAGATTTTGTCAACCATGCAGAAAATACCCAACTCTGATATGTGATAACTTTATAACAAGTATTTTAAAACCGTGACATGATCGTAATTTCCTCACTTGTGAGACTCGGACTCGAAGTGACTGTAAATCTAACAAGTTATTGACAGTGTCATCTCTCTACATAAAAAAAAAATCAAAGATTCAGAAAAGACCTCTTACCCCATAGATTACTCAGCCGGCAACATAAGTCACGACGTCCCCGTTCTACTTGACGAGCCAACGTTCGTCCAGAACATTCGCAATAATAATGACAATAAACGAAAGAAAAGTTGAGTTATACGGATTCACACTCGAAGAATTTCCGCAGCCTTGTTATAGCAGATGGCTATCCAGTCTGGCTGTGTCGCGCCCCATTGTATCTGATTGACCTCGCCCTCGGCAGCTGTGTAAGCCAGGATAGGATCCTCTATGGCTCGCGGCATCTGCTGGATATCCCAGATCAAGGCTTGGTGATCATCGCCTGCTGTGCAGATGTGACATGACGAATGTGGCGCCCAGGCTATACCATTCACACTTGCTCTGTAAATTAAAAACGCGATTTTTAGAATCGAGAATCACGATTCAGCATAAGGCTTCATAAATCGTCATTCACCTGTGATTGTTTAGCCTCGCGACCGGTGTGCATGGAACTCTCACATCGAGTATGATGACTTCGCAGGCGTCCATCGCGACGGTGGCGAGATAGTTAGGATCCTGTTTGTTCCAGGCGAGCCTCAGCAGCGGCGTATGTTGCGGATCCTCGTAAATGATGGTCGAGTGCTCCAAGTGCCGCAGGTCGAACATGCGTACTGAACCGTCAGCACCCACTGAAGCAAACATATCCCTACCTCCACCTGCTCGACTGAAGGCTATGTCGTAAACTTCTTTGTCATGGGCTATGAGCTGGAGAGAAAGAAAAGATAAAATCGAACTGTGGTGATTTATACTTAAACTTTTTTTCGTATTTTGAGAAATTATTACCTGTGTTTTAACGTGACCAGTTACGAGGTTCACGCGACCAAGTACTTGTCCGGTTTCAAGGCCCCAAATCGTGCAGGTCGTGTCTATGCTAGATGTGCCGATCAAGTTCGGGTCGACTTCATTCCAATCGAAGGAAGTCAGAGGTGCGCAGAAATCCGAGTTCTTGTTGTTATTCAAAACGCATTCCATGCGAGTCTCGGGTTCGCCGGCTCGCCAGACCCGTAGGTAATCACCAGAGGTGGCCAGAAGATCAGGGAACAGTCCTGTTGACAAAAAAAGGATTGTTTTAATAATAATCGACGCGAGTGATTGAATTTTTACATGCATTGTGTAGATTTCTCAACTCAACTATGAGGTATCAGCTTCATACAAATCATATTTTAACTAAAAACTTGATCATCACTTGATAGTCTAAATAAATGAGACAGCGACAACTACGTTAGCAAAATAAACCAAACTGCATATAGTCTTTGCTTAAATGATTTACCTTTGCTATCCGGAATCCACATAATTTTGGTCGTTGGATATGGATGATCAAAGGTGCTCTTGGCAACAAACTCAGACGTTTCCTCATCCAGTGAAACGATCTGCACCTTGTTATTGTATTCCTCTACAAAACTGCCAAGAGCCAGCCGAAACCTCTTGTCTGGCCTCACGGACCAATTCATGCTGTACAAGGGCCATGGGGCCTCGTATTTGTAAATTTCCTTCCTCTTCGGAGGTCCACTGTGCAATGCCATGATTCTACAGTCAAAAAATCAACTTTAAATTAAAAGGTAAGTACAGAAAGCATCACAAGCTCAGCTCAACACATGAGAAATGAGAAAAAGGTAGATAACAATCATTCGCATGGACATACTTACAATTCAAAGTAGTTTAACTAGCAGACAGAGAAAAACAAATTTCGGAGCAAGCGACACACACACACACACAGAGCGACGCCTAACCTAAAAACATAACGTAAATACGCTGGAGCACCCGCGGAACGAACGCATCTTCAGAACGATTCTCGCTTATCGACTCCTTTCATTTTCCAATCGGAATCGATGCTTTTCCGATGAATTTTCACTTTTCCGAGAGGCAAAACGCACGTAAAGTTCTTACGCACTCTGTCAACCAACGAAGCCGACTGCGGCAGTGCGAGAGTGGCGCCACTCGCGTCAATGTAAGGAACTATTTTCTTTTTGCATAAAACTTCAGCTTCTCTTGTCCGTATTACGGACAAACTGTGATATCACACAGTGACAGTCATTGTAGACGGGCCCTGAGGATAAGAAGCCGACTGCCGAAAACGCGGATCAAGTCCTGGAACTATGCATCAGGATGAAAGCGATGTACCTACCTATGCAACGGTCGGTAAGGTGGAAGGAGATTCCCCTTCGAATGCGGTTGTCAAACGTAAAAAATGCACGATTCACTCGGCTGTATGCATAGGTATGTATGTACAAGCATAACAAAAGATGCAATAAAATATCGGCAATTGAATTATTCGACGTTAAATGATGCTTGTGATCACGAAGCATGAAATGGCTTCATGCCATCAATGTAAAACGATTACATATCACTTAATTTTGTACTTTTTTTGATAAAATTATACTAAATGGACAATCGCTGTATTATTTTTAAACAAAACTCGAATAAAACAAAGGTAGTTCTTTTAGACGTAAAAAATTTCTTTTTTACTTCTACTCGTGGAGGGAATAGGTATATAAATCTTACATAATTCAACAAAACTCAACAGTTTCAAAAAATATTTTCTAATACATTTTCTCGCACAATAAACTTATTTTAATTCTAAATCACCGAAAAATCGCTCGTTACGCAATTATCAGTTAAAATCGCTGTTTACCCAATAACATTTCATTCGTATATATACATCATAGGTATGCGAAATCGATAAAGCGAGCAAAATGACGCTTCACGGTATTTTCGAACCGACGAGCCGCAACCGTTCCTCTAGCGCAAGTTCTGACTTGTCTGAAACGCATCGTAAGCGCAGCTGTTGCGCACACAATTGCAGCCGAATCTCCGATGCGCTTATTATCTTTTCCTCGTGTGGTATTTTACTCGTCTAATCGCGATTTTTTGCGCTCGAAACTTTGCAGGGTAGGTCGAAAATTATTTGAAACTTTGAGAAAATAAAATTCATCAATAAAGTGGGAATTAACAACAAAAAATGAGCATTCACTTGACAGTTTGCCTCTACTTATATCGAATTTGCCTGAAATCTCGGATAAAATCGCTTTCCATCAAAGATCCACGCGTTGCGATAATCCCATTATCCAACACGTTCATATCTCTATAGCTCCAATATACCAAGTATAGCAGTTGCGCGTGTATCGTATATATAAGTATACCTACTATATAAGCTCACATCCGTCTCCTGTTTCGGTCACGTGATAACACAGCTGGCGCAGATAGCAATAGCCCGACGGTATACACATACTTTTTTTTCCCTTCCCTTGTTCATCATGCTGCGGAACGCGCTGACCGATGGTGGGAGGAGTAGGATTCGGATTCACGTTCCGACACGTTTCGACGGTGCGCGAAAGTGACGCGCGGCGTTGAAAGTTTTGTGACCGTCAGTTTGGAGGGTTTTTTTTCGCTTTTTTAAGCTCGAATTTGCCATCGAACGCAAGGATTCAGCAGCCAAGATGATCAGGGCTGGTTAAGCCGTTACTGCCGCATTTTCGCCAAGTTTCTCGCTTATAAGAAAACGATGAAAAATCGCTTCTGACGCGTCGCAAGGTGCGTTACGGACAGTCCAACACAAGCGGCAAGCGTCATTGAAAAAAAACACTATCGCGCGCGTAAAATCTGGCGCCAAGCGTTACCTCTGAGCGCGAAAACTTCACCGAAGCCCTGTAGCTCTCCAGCGTCTCGGACCTTCAAAAATTTCATTCCCGCCCCTCTTTCGGGCCTGGATCTTCCCTATTCTTCAACTTCCCCTTCAGGCTCGGGCCGAAAAACAGGAAAGAAGCCGTTTAGATGGGACTTTTGGCGGCAAATGCGCCAACAGCGCTGCTCGGCTATTGGCCCGCATTGTGTTTACCCCGGCGGAGGTCAGAGAATCCCCCTCCGGTTATAGTTTGAACGAGACTCGCCGAGTGCTGGCACTTCCAGACCGACAGGCCTCGAGCTAAGGACGCAGAAGTCAGCTACAGAGCTGATATCGTATACTCAATTTTACTTGACTTTCCCACCGGATAAATTCGACAACGTTTGACATGGCGCTGAAGGTGTCGACCAAGGAAAATGTCCTCAGACAGTTGGAGGCTGTTTCCCTCAAGAACGTGAGTTTTTACTTTTCTTTTCCGGCACATTTTTCGGAAAAACGCGCGAAGTTTCCGTTGACTTCGGGGCTTTGAAGACTCGTGGGAGTCTGTGTTCGCTTCTGCTTGGGCCGATACGCGAGTGATGTTGTAGTTCGTGTGCGATGATTCGTTGCTCTAAGGTGAAGTTTTATCTAATTATTCGCTTCCTATCGGTCACCGCGTGTTGCTTACGTAATGCACGTTTTCTAGTATATCTGTACTAACGGCGCTTGAACACTGCTTATTTATAATCTCGCGCAAGATAAACGAAGAAGTTAGGATTGTTTGTTGTCGGGTTTATCGCGAGTCTCTTCAGAATTTGAAGAATCCAAGTTTTCGTGAATTTTGCAGTAATTTTCATTGAAGCTTGTCGAGTAAAGTGATATTTCCGTACGACTTGAATACGCGCTATTTATACTTACCGAATGTAAAAATTCGGTGTACGAGTATTTCGAGTAACGGCTGATTCGTCGTCACGGTTCAGCCATATCCTCCTTCGCGTAAAAGTTTCCACGAGGCGAACTTCATCCGTTACAATAATCAAGATATTTTACAAACCGTGAACGATCGAATAGTTGAATACCTATAAATAACAAGTTAATTTTCATTTTTCCAATAAAAACGATAAAAAAATTTTAGGGCGATTCGTGTAAAAAAAAAAAAAAGTTCAAATACGTACTCACGCGATGAAATCGAATTTTTCCAAAAACTACAAAATTTTAATTCAACAATCTCGAAAACTACGTTGCGATTTTTCCGGCAACTAGTCGTCAATCCTGCAGTTCTGCATAAGATGCGCCCTAGTCGATGTATTGGACCGAACAATGACGAACGAATAGAGAAATGCACTAATGCGCGTTAATTATATGCGCCAACCATAAAATCTCTGCAGCTTCTGCTAGGCTCGTTTTCCTCGATGCATTTGCTCTGGCTATATTTAAACGTTTCTGCTGGCCGAAAATTTAGCAAATTTTTTTTCGGACGACACGTAAAAGTTGCTCCGAAAATTAATAGTCGATTCGGTTGCGTGTACTCCTACGCGCTGAGACGCCACGCATCGGTGCCCGCCAAAAAAAAAAAAAACGCGCGGGAAACATCAGACGCGCCTCTCTGTTCCGCGCCCAATACGTGATCAGCTGATTATGCGGGCCGTTGACTGCCGTGATGACGCGGACTCTTTTACGAACGAGCGGTGTATTACGCTTTTCGCTAAAAAAATTTTTAATGGTTTAATATTGTCATTGTGAGTATATGTATATACTAAAAAAATAATGTTTGTCAAAGCTACATTTATTTGGGTCTTACTGTAAAATGCGTTAATTTTTGTTCTGAAAAATATAATTAAAATTCCGGAGTAAATCGTACTTGCATAGCGAATACGAAGGAAGAAAGTATATATAGCTATCAACTATGTGTGATGCAAACGGACGATTTTTTGCCTTTGCTTGATATCTATAAGTATTGCGTTTCAGATTTTTTCCGGTAAAGCGCTCGGCGCTATCTGACTCAATTACTCAATACATTTTTAAAACTGCGTTCATAAATATATTAATGACAAGCTATTTCTTATCTAGAATTATATAAAAATATAAAATTTTGTATTTAATTAAACAAAATTTGCTAATGACTCGAAATAGATTCATTTTGTACTGTAAAGTATATATGTTTGGGTGGAGCATTTAGGCAATCCAAGGCAACAAAACATAAATCTGTCTATAGAAAAGCTTGTTAGTATGTATATATACACATTCCATGTAGACTTATATTGATCAGAACGGTTGGGTATAATTTCTGTAACAACATAGAATTCGGTATATCAATTAAATGATGGCCGACCAGTAAATTATTAAACTTTTTGCCAACTGCAAAAAAAAACAATTGCTGAGAACAATGGAAGTTGTTGATCAAATGATAATGAAAGCTCATATCCCACCTTTAATTACACACAGTCAGTCATGAAGTGGTGAATTCCAAGACACATGAGATGCTCAAGTTAATTGTTTATCTTATTATGACGGCATAGTAATAAGATCCAATAATGAAAGACTTGGATGATAAAGTCTCAGCACTGCGTTGCTTGTCTCATTGAGTCATGGGCAGTGCTGCAATGCTAACCTCAGTGCGGTTAACCTCACGTTTGTTTTTTTGAAAAGGTGTTGATTCCGTACAAATTTTCAACTGTCATCAAAAAGATTTTAGGATGAACTGTCCCTGGACAGTGAGTATATATTATAAGCATAAAAAAAGTTGTTGTCATCGCTTTTTATCCTCATATTTTTGAAAATAAACTGTGATGTCAGGCATCAAGGCTTAGCAAACCATGTGCTTTGTTGTAAATACAAGCTCAATTTTGATTTTGAAATTGCCAAATTTTAGTTATAATATATAATACTCTTGCAGTTTTATTCTTCACAATAAATATAAGATGTTAAGATCATAATAAGAAATATTTTAAAAATTATACACACTATACTGAAAGCTATTAAAAAAATTAACATATTCCTTTGTTTGCAGGTATCTCCCAAAAAACAATGTGTATCTCCAACAATTACCTACCAAAACGGAGTTAAGGCTAACGTAAGTTCCCTGTCAGCAATAATAATTTGCAACTAATTTAAAATAGCATTTTTTCCAATGAAAATCTGTATTTGATAACTATTACATCGCAGAATGAAATAAACAAAGCTGTCAAGAAAATTGACTTCAAAGATACCACTCCAGCCTTTGATCCACAATTGGAGCCACTTCTCAAGGAAAACCCTGGAAGATTTGTATTGTTTCCAATCCAATGGCCCGACATTTGGCACATGTACAAAAAAGCCGAAGCTTCGTTTTGGACAGTAGAAGAAGTAGACCTTTCCAAGGTAAACCATAACAGACATCTACTTTGAAAATTAAAGTTGTTTCACATGTCACAGTGATTGAATTGATAATTTTAAATTATTTATAGGACATGGCTGACTGGAACCGCCTGAATGACAATGAGAGGCACT
Source organism: Nasonia vitripennis (assembly GCF_009193385.2). Lineage (NCBI taxonomy): Eukaryota > Metazoa > Arthropoda > Insecta > Hymenoptera > Pteromalidae > Nasonia > Nasonia vitripennis. Next base: position 30,457,797 of record NC_045760.1, on the reverse strand, counting down.
TCATCTCGCATGTTTTGGCATTCTTTGCTGCCTCGGATGGTATTGTCAATGAGAATCTGGTTGAGCGTTTCAGCCAGGAAGTGCAGGTGACTGAGGCTCGCTGCTTCTATGGCTTCCAGGTGGCCATTGAAAACATTCACTCTGAAATGTACTCCCTTCTCATTGACACCTACATCAGTGACGCGTCACAAAGGTAAACCATTGCACCTCTTGATTCTCATTTTATTCAAAGTCTTATTTGATTACTAAATATTTTAATTTGACATTTCAGACAGTTCCTGTTCAACGCCATCGAAACACTTCCCTGTGTCGCCAAGAAGGCGAACTGGGCCCTGAACTGGATCAGTCACGATAGCGCGACGTTTGCCGAACGAGTGATTGCCTTCGCTGCAGTCGAGGGAATCTTTTTCAGCGGCAGTTTTGCTGCCATTTTCTGGCTGAAGAAGCGTGGTCTTATGCCTGGACTTACCTTCAGCAATGAACTCATTTCTAGGGACGAGGTAAATATCTATATTCGAGTAATCGTTTAATTAATATCAAAGCATTTGAAAATGTATAATGTAAATTAATCGTCTTGTTTTTTACCTTCTCAGGGACTACACTGTGATTTCGCCTGCCTAATGTTCAAACACATCGTTCAGAAACCATCGGAAGAGCGGGTGATCTCTATCATTAAGGATGCCGTTACAATTGAACAAGAATTTTTGACCGATGCCTTGCCCGTAGAGATGATCGGCATGAACTGCAGGCTTATGTGCCAATACATTGAATTCGTTGCTGATAGGCTACTTGGTGAATTGGGATGTCCAAAGGTGAGATAAGATAAATTTTTTTATCTCTTATTTATAAATCAAGAATTGTAAAGTAATAATAAAAACAATCAATTTCAGGTTTACAACTCCGAAAATCCCTTCGACTTTATGGAACACATCTCTTTGGAAGGAAAGACGAACTTTTTCGAGAAGAAGGTTGGAGAATACCAAAAGTGGGGAGTCATGCAGGACAGAACTGGAACCGAGAACAACTTCTCGCTCGAAGCGGACTTCTAAAAATATCTGCAAAAAAAGTATTAAAATATTGCATAACTTTATGACACAAAATTGAATAACGAAAGCGTGCTCCTTTCTGAGAAAGAGTAATCGCCGACATCCTAAAGCTTTCGAGGCACATATAGTACGTAATTCATATTTGTAAATTCATTCATTCGCTTTTTTTAGTTTAAGTTGTATATTAAGAAAATTCTGACAAATATTGAATTCACTAGAGACAAAATGTCTTATTTGACTTAGAATTATTAATTGTTTTAAAATAACGTTATACAGCGTAAACAGAAACTGAATTTTTCAAAAATATTTTATATTAGATTATAATAAATAATCTAAAATGTTATTTCCTAGAAAAATATATTTTTCTACTCGTGTGTTACAATTCATGCAACGTAATATTGTTTTAAAATAATTAATAATTCGATCAATGTAAGGCAGGAAAACTAATATTTTATACGAATTCATTGAAATAGCCTTTTTGAAAGGGATTCTATACGTTCACGCATATAAAGAATTTTTGTCATGTAAATATACAAAAAGATAACAAATTCAGTTTAAGACAAAATTCTTCATTTTATAAGAAGTCTCTTACATTAGTCTCATTCATCTATTTTTTGTTTATTGATATATTTATATTTATACAAAAGCACGTTTATAATAATAAATAAAAATTTTCTGATATTAAAAATAATAATAATAATAATTATAAGTTTGTTTTTGACTTTATAATTTTTGTATGAATATTAATGACGAAATATTATATTTAATATCAGTTTTTATTTCACAAAATTTTTTCCATTGTAAAATTGTTCGAGATGTAAGAAACTTCAGCTTGCAAGTTAAATGGTTATGTGCAATCAAAACTAAATATAAACCTATAATTCATATCTAAGATCTCTATACAAACAGTTTATTTTATTAACTCTGGAATCGGTACTTAATTTCAACCGATTTTATTTCAAACTTTTATATGGTTTTATGTTTTATTAATGAAAATGTAATATAGTAGAAATATAGAATTAAAATGAATAAATATTCAGTAATTGTTTATTTACTACCTTTCATTAGTAATAGTTAACAATGTGTAGTATATAACAAGCATTAAAAAATGTAATCTTTTGATTATACATCATCTTCACCTTTATCATCATACTTCTACAGTTAAGCTACTGGGACTTGGAAACCATTCTTCAAGCGCTCTAAATATTGTCTTCTGCATTCCATTTCATCCACTGGTCTGTTGTAGGGTAGCCAAACGGGTTCTCCAACAAAGTATCTCTTAGCTTTAATGTAATCCTGAAAAAAGAAAACAAATTTCCTTTAGCACCTTAAATAATCTAGAAATTAAAAAATCCATTGAGCAATTTTTTTACATTCACGTCCAACGTGAATCTGTGGTAAATGCCACTTGGAATGATGATCAAATCTCCAGCTTTTACTTCAATACGAATCCACTGATCCTTGTCATCTCGAACATCAAAGTAACCAGATCCATCAAGCACAAGACGAATTTCTTCATCTGTGTGCAAGTGTTCGGTGAAAAAATTTTTCAACTGCAATCAATACAATAGTTTAAATATTAAAATGTTGTTAAAAAAAAACTATTCTAATAGATTAGATAGCTGTCTTTACCTTTTCCTCATAATTCTGCAAACATTCCTTAGAGCATGTGATTTCATCTTCATAACTGTATCCCCTTTTTTCTCTCAAGCTCTTCAAAGTTTCATCATTTTCATAATCTTTGTAGTTGACCTGCGCAACAAAAAATAACAACTAATCTTAAAAATATTCCATTATAAATTACAATAAAACGTTAAAAGCTCATATCATCACAAGTAAGAAAAATATAAAGAAACAACGCAATATAACCCGTCCTCACCGCAACCAAAGGTCAAACCCCATCCGCCCTATAAATCGATCGAAAACCATCAAAACCGTAATAACCGGCATATCGTCCATCTCAAAATCTCAAATCAAAACAAACGAGCCTCCCAAAAATCGCGCGATCAGCTGCTGCGCAGAGTGAAATCTAACCTCAAAATGCTCGACCCCGGTGCGCCGGAACAGTTCCTCGAGACTGAGGAACTCGGGCGGTTGCCGGTGATGCTCCAGCCGCTGGTCGGCCAGACTCTCGTCCATGTACCAAGCGCGAACCATATCCTCGAGTATTACTTGATACCTCAGGAAGACGACAAAAGGAAGACGTGAGTATAGCGACTGGTGATGCTGTGAGAGGTTTTTGTTTTTGAGTGTGTAACTAGTTGCCCTGCCCACCGGCTGATTGAGTGTCTCGCGGGAAGATAATAGCGTCTGTGAGTGATAATATATAAGTATGATACGATCTGGCTGATGTTTAAATTGGTAATTTGGAAGGAGGTGACGTGGATGAATTTTGATTGATGATTGATAGATTGTCTGTTATGCAGAGGAATATTTTTTAAATTTGTTTTTTTAAATTGATTTTATTTCAGTAGCAAAATGGAAAACACAACAGAAAAGCAGCCAGAAGGTTGCACAATCGAGCACTTTTATAAGGTTATGCAGTCTTTAGTTGATGAGAAAGATAAAGAACATAATCTGCGTTATATCACATCTCGATCGACGGAAGACATAGAATTTCACATTGATAGTTTGTGCAGAGATATTAAAGGTCTTTGCGGATCACTTTGTATACCGACTGAAGGAGTCTTTTTGAGAAAGACTGACTTATGTATCAAAGCATTCAAGTACCTGTTGTGCAACACCAATTTTACTTGCCGGTCTTTGCTCTCAAAGGATGATACATACGGACAATGGGTTGACTTTCAACAACCTTTTTCTACTTACCTGCTTATTGAAATTTTGTGGCATTTAAGATTTGAGGATATTTTAGCAGAAGCATTCTTACACTTGCCTTTGGATTTGTGCGTAGAGATCCTGGAAGTTCTGCCCAGGTGTATCAATCTTCTAGATTTTGAGAGATCTTCAAAGTTCCTTACAACAGCGGTTCCTAATGTTTATAAGAAACTAATTATCCTCGGAAACACTGGAAGTCAGACTAAAGATATTACTTCGAAGGCTAGAAGACTTGCTGCAAATTTGCAGGAGCTTCTTTTGCAATTCAGCAATGAAAGGTTTGAAACATTCTCAACTGTTTACATCAGAAATTTGTGTATATTGTTGTTTCATGTACTTTAAATTTTCTTTCAGGTTCCTGAGGTTCGAAGACATTAAAAAGACAGATGACAAGTATAAGAGGTATGGCACTTTGCTGAAATCAATCATTCAAATGGTAAGAATGTGTCTTGCCACTAATTCCACGGTCGAGATACCTTTTGAAATGGAGAAAATGTACAAATTGACATTTGGTGAAGAGCCATTCCAAACGGTCGACGAGACTGTCCTCAAAGAATTGCTCACAGAAATTAACCGTGAGCTAATCAACGTTTTACTGCAGAAGGTCAAAGAAATCGACTGCAACATCTACCTGAATTGGACGGAATACGACGACGAGGAAAACACTTCATTGACGCTCCAGCGAGCTGTTGGTTTAGAATGCTACTTCTTCATTCAAAACACCCAAGAGTACAAAAATTCCACCATTAAGGAATACGATCACCTGGTGGAGTGTCTCCAGCAGATATCCTCGAAACCCGATCCCGAGAACAGCGTGGAAAGCTTGCAAATGGTAGATCTTTGTCAGGGAGTACGGGAAGGTAGACTTGAGTGCCTGATGGCTCTATTTCGCAGGTACAAGGAGTGGGACAACTCAGCAATTGACTCGGTCGACAGTAGTATTTCCCTGCTCAACAAGACCAGCTGTGAGGAGCTCTTTGAGTATCTGGCAGGAGAACTCAACCATCCTGGTAAGGACACAGAGAAACTCCAGCTTTATACACTCTGTCTGGCCAAGGCTTTGGTCTACCTGAAAATCACAGAGCTCTATGAGATCACTGTGAAGTTCATAATGAGATTTAGCGAGGAGGACAACTTGGACAACGTCATAGATATTACCAACTTTGAGAGGTTCATCATGTTAAATCCTAACTTTTCCAGTGCAAAGAACCTGAGGGTAGTGCTGTTCTTCCTCTGCCTCAAAACTAGAATTACTTTAAAGATTCTTCTGAAAATGACTATAGGTCACACTGACTATCCTGACGTTGCTATCATCTTGGATGACTTGATGCTTCTTCTACCAGTCCTGAAGATACAGACCCATAGCAAGTACGAGACCATGGTACATAACTTGAGGTCAAAGTGTTCAGAGAAAAGAGAAAGTCAGTTGATTATTTATTTCCTATAATTTATACCTAAACACTATTTATATCTGACCATTTAACATTGCAGGTTCCATTACAATAGCTCTGCAAAAATGTTCAGAGTATAGGGGTCATTCTATATTTGAACAAGAAACGAAAGCCCAAAAGCCTCAGACTGTCACCCTGGCAGTGCGAATCCTACAGGATATCTGTCTGGAAGGTCCAGGATGGAACGCGAGTAAATTTTCCGGTCTTTTGCAGTCCTTCTACACCTTCTGCAAGGTCTCAGAGATCGTCAATGAAGTTTTCATACCGTTTCTCTTCTCTGACGCCTGCTCTTTCATCTACCTTAAATACACCTTGCTGGAGCTGCAAAAACTTGTGGGCAGATTCGAAAAGGGAGAGATCAGTCGAGACCTGATTTTAGCGTTTCGCTTTCAAGGGCAGAAGCTCCTCACCAGTAATCACATCTCCAGATACATAATCGACGAGCTTCTGACAATGATCAGCAACTTATCGGACCATCTTTTGAGTGCTCCAGAACATATAATGGGGTACTTAGAGTTCTTGGAGCTTTATGAATTTGACGATCTCATGTGTGAAATTTTCATGCAGCTGCCGGGAAATTCTTTCTCTATATCTATCGGTCGTTACACCAATTTGCACCAAGCTATGCTCGCGTCTGATGTGACGAGGTACCCTATTCATGTAGCGGATGACAACGTATTGCGGCACATGCTGCTCAACTGCACCAAGAAACAGTACCTGACGTATGCACGCGAACTCATCCGCTTACCTTCTAGAAGTACATTGGGATCTAAATCTGAACTCGAAATTTTCGAGAACTTGATAAGACTGACCCTGGAGACTTGTCTTCTATGTCTCGAATATCCCGAAATCGCGGCACCGGACAGCATAGGCTTTCTGTTAAGGTGCCTCTTGCAGCTGCTGTCCACAGTGCATTACAAAGAAAAGGGCAAAAGTTACAAGAGGATCTGCGCGAGTCTTCAGAGCAACGTCATGATTTTCAAAGACACGATCGAATACACTATTCTGGGAAACGCTTACCTGGAGATGTTAAAACAATTCAAGGGTATCGCTTTGAACCTGAGCCTCATGATCGATGCCTTGGAACAGTTCGCGTTGGTCTGTATGCAGGAGAGCGACAAGTTGAGGATCTACGAGGCGCCGCATTCGTCGTTGGCCATCAAGTTATGGATGGGCTACGACATCGTCAGATTACTCTTCGAAAAGAACGTTAAGGAGGAGGAATATCTGTTGAAACTTAGAGATTACGTGGAAAAATATAAAGGCGAAGTGACAGACGAAATTTGAATTTTGAACCTTACCGTTTGATACTAGTCCTCTCGAATGTATAAAGTTGAATCTATTTTGTAACTTTTTTATAAAATAAAATTGAATGTAATTCAATTCTCTTCTTTCTACTAGAGGGTATAAGGTAGTTAAAAAAAAAATTAAAAAGCTGCGAATATTAATAATAATAATAGTAGTAATTTATTATTCACTGTAATACACTGTATAAAATTTTTAAATGAAGGCAGGGCACATAGCTTAGAAACGCATAGTTATTGCACAGGACTGTCCGTATATCAGTTTTACAAATTCAATGCAGTTTTGTGTCGCAGTTGTACGGTTTCTTTCTTTCGCTCCCCTTTACATAGCTTCGGATTTCCGATACGATCGTTCGTTAATACATTTGTGCAATATTGCCAAAGAAAGAAGAAAAAAATGCCGTTACAATATTGTTCATCGATTTCGTGTGCATATACGTGTACGTATGCGCATTTTAATAAAAAAAAAAAAAAAAAGAAGAGAGACGAGGATTGGCAAAGTAAAAAAAGTGTCGGTTCAACGTATCGATCCGCTTTCGTTTGATTCTCTCGTTCGGGGGATAAAAGGTAGAGCGTATACAAGTTGCGCTGTGGAAAACATAGTATGTGTGTCTGTGGGTTTTTGTGCACCAAAAAATGCAAAGACGTTTATCGTATTTATTCTTCATTTTTCATCATCATTTCTCGCGTATGTGTACAAAAAAATCGGTTCAACAAGTAGCTTCTCTGCTCTATCATTAAAACATTCATCGTCGTCATTGTCCTCAAGTAGAAAATGCCACTTATACAACCTCCGTTTTACCTCTATGTTTTTTTCCTTATCTTTTTTTCCTAACTTCATCTTAAACCATTTCGTGTTTTTTTTTTGTATCTATATATAATTAATAAATCCGCTAAAAATTCGTCCCGATAAAAAGGAAATTATATACTCTACACGTACCATATATAAATCATATAAAAATCCTTTTTCTTCGTGTGCATAACGCGGGCTGGCGATTCGAGTGCAAGCGCTCATCGATCGAGTAATTACATGTACATACGGTTGACGAACAGAGCGATTAACTTCCTATGTAATCGCGAACACGATCAACCTTCTTTTCTTCACAAAACAATGAGTAGAGAACTTAAAATTACATTCCAGATCCAAGTACACAGACGTTACTCGACCTTAAACAAACGAAAAGAAAAATATAAAAAATTACTAAAGCTTCCACTCGATTCGCCGTCCGGCCTGGAAAGCCCATCATGTACAATCGCTTCTCTCTCACTCTCGCCTATCTATATAGCCGCACGCATAGAAAAAAAAGAGAAAACAAATATTGAAATACAAACGAAGTCGAACGGAAGAGAAAATCGTGTGTGCTTGACTATATGTACATTATGATCGATATACAATTACATAGAATTTATATATAATAATAATTCTCTCGTCGATTAGAGTCGTGTTCGGACTCCGGAAAACCGAGGGACAAAACGGACGAGAGAAGCATGTGCCTGTGTGTGTGTTTTTGTGTAAGTATTTGTTGCGCGATGAAAAAACCACGATTGACATTCAAAAATTTTTCGCTTCCTACACGTCCTCCTCTTCCACCGTCTCCTTCTTCTCGCAATCTCTATTTTTACATCGTACAAAAATTTACGAGACCGCGGCGACGAGACTCGCCGACGAGCTTTCGCTGCTTTCCTGTGATACATTTTCACTTTTTTTTTTGCTACGACGTCTTTGCTATGACTAGATTATCGGGCTGGCAGGTGTCGACCGATTATTTGTTTATTTTTCAAAAGTCCAGATAACCATTTTTTTTACAATATTTTACAATCTGAAATCGAAGACTGTCGCGTGACGCTTTTACAATTGACTCGGGATCAGTGTCCAATACAAGGTTCGCGAGATCTAATCGGACACTGCACAATGCGCGTCGTGCGAGCATGTGTGTGTATTTTAAGTTCAGCAAAGAGATACAACGGCGCGAAAAATGCCATTTATCGTTGCGCGATAGCAATTTCCTTCTGAAACTATACATACACATATACATGTATTTTCTCTGCCAGCACCGCATTCGACGAAAATCGTCACTCGCAAAGCTCGTCGCTGGGACAGCGTCGCCCCGGTCTCGAGCACTTTTTTTCTCAGCTCCGCCCGCACGAAGGACTCCTGTCTTATTTTTTTTTTATTTTGCTCGACAATTCTACTACTTGTTTTTGCTCGATTTTCTTTTTGACAACTACGTATACACTTATGGCTTGTGATGCACTTTCTTTCATATATGCCCCTGTCGGTAGTCCTTGCCACGGGTGGGACGATTAATTTTATCGTATATATAATATATATATATTTATGTATAACCTGACTCGCTATCATATTTACAGTTTTCTTCACATTGTAAAAAATATAACATATTTCGTACACAATATCATACGCAGGTAGTACTGAAAGGCCGATATCCATCTAAGTTGTGGTGTTAGCTTTTATTTCAAACCTTTTTTTTCTTCTCGTTTTCATACTTTTGAGCGGTTGTTCTTTTTTTCGTACCAATTAGCGTGTGTAGGTGTTTGTGACCCGATAAGAAAGTTCGCTCGAGCGGCTTGAAAAAAAGCCGCTCGTCCCTTATCTCTCTCTCTCTCTCTCTCTCTCTCTCTCCGTACAAATAGCCGTCGCGTGGAATTGAAAATCGTCGGTGGGGGCGGGCAGCAGAGCAGTTTCCTTCCTCGTCCGAATGATATGCGCAAAAATTATTCTATTTGTCGTCTCGCCCCATAAGCCGCGTCTAGAAAATCTAGATTTGTGCCGTCGACGCAGCTTCTTTATCTCTCGGTTAGAAAAATATGCGATTTCGACTCTCACGACTCTGGATCTACGTGCTTAGCTTCTCTTTCTCTCTGCTCTACAGGGGGGGGGGGGGGTACTTTACTTCTTTTTGTTTTTGTGGCTTCGGGTGATATATCTGCGCGGATTCTCGTGCGTAAAAGCTGCGGCACCCCGGTGTACAGATTTATACACAGTGTCGTCGCATGGACAGAACGGAAGTGACGAACGCAACTTTACAATTCGTTTATAATTGATACGAAAAAAAATATGCATGAGGAAGAGTGAAGTCTCCCGCGCGTCGCCTTAAAATTTTAGAATATGTCGAAAAAAAGATGTGTGCGCCTATGGAATTCAGCGTTTAATACTCGTTCTGCGGAGGCTACGGCAATAACGAACTACGTCTATATCGCGTTGAACTAAGACGGAAAAAAACATCGAAGAAGCTTCCAATATGGTTTCCTTAACAAACTATATCGTACAATTAGTAATGAGATTTCGCTTGAAGTTATAGTAATAATAATCATAGTAGAAATGATAAAAGTAAAACGGTACATCATCATCATCATTATCATCGATCATCGTCGTGTGTCGTATGCTCGATCGCGTGGAAAATCTCTCTTCCCCTACAGGTGCCATAACTTTGGTTCGAGCACAGAAAGCGTAAGAACTCAAGCTCCAAAAAGAGAAAAACTCTGCGCCGGGCTTTCATCGCATTCCCGATCCGCGCTTTATTACTATTACGTTTCTTTTTCTACACGAATAAAAAAAACAACAAAAATTCCGTATCACGCGAAGTACACGTCGTCAATAATAAGAAATAAAAAATAAAGGAAAACAACCAGAAAATACTGAACGAACAAAGTGCAAGTTTTTCTCTCTTTTCCTCTCGATTCCGCTGCTTGCCAAAGTCGAGCGCACGCAGGCCGACAGAACTGGGCTCACTCGAGAGGAGACAAATGTAGATTAAAAACAACGAGGAGTATTATTTATATATGCGTGTATATAAAAAAAAGAAGAATAATAGTTGTATAGAATAATCGAGAATAATAGTAATAATTCCAGTTCTGATCAGCCTGACGACGGAGAGCGGTTACCTAGCCTTACGATATTATAACAATGTTACATCGAGTTTGGTTTGTCGCCGAAGAAATATAATATAACAATATACATAACAACTAACTTATGGAGAATATACGCGCGATCCATGCGTGTTCGTGTGTATCTGTCTTTGTATGCGCGCGTGGGTGTATCTGTGTGTGTGTGTGTGTGTGCCAGAGCTTCCTCTTCTCTAAATGCAGCGCAGCCCTCCACTCCCGCATTGGTCCAAATCCGCTCTCATCGTGTATTCTTTCTCCTTTCTCTATTGCCTGCCTATGCCTACCGTTTATATATTACAATAATATTACACGTAATACCTATCGGCGCGTAATAAAATAACCGAGCGCGCGCGCGCGAGGAGTATGCGCGACATCGTCATCATCATCATCGTCCCCGAGAAGAGACGCTTATAACCTATTACTCACTGCTCCCCACTGAATATATATATATATATATCTCTCCCTCTCGCGGCTCCTTATCTCTCACAGCCCGTCTAGCGGCGCGGGAGAGCATACGTCCTCCTCCTTCCGTCAGGAATTGACCATATGACAGTAGTAGTAGTAGTAATGATAATAATCGGGCTGCGGCGACGTCCGCGCGAAGAATCAGTCGATCGTCTCTTTTGATTAAGTATTAGAGGACGCTGCAGCAGCAGTAGCTCTTCTTCTCCTTCTCGGGGCTGAAGTTCATCTCGCGCACGATCTCCGCGAAGACCTCGTTGACGTTGGTGCGGTTCTTGGCCGACGCCTCGACGAATGGGCAGCCCCACATCTGCGCCAGGGCATTACCCTCCGCGGTGTCGACCTCACGCTGGTGCTCCAAGTCGAGCTTGTTGGCCACCAGAAGTACCGGGACCCTCTCGGTGCCCTTGACCCGGGTGATCAGCTCCTTCATGGCTTTGATGTCCTGGAAGGTCTGGTGGTTCGTCAGACTGTAGACCACCACGAAGCCTTGGCCATTCTTGATGTAGAGGTCTCGCATGCTGGCAAACTGCTCTGTGCCAGCTGTGTCGAGGATCTCCAGGACACATGGCGAGTTGTCCACCTCGATCTCCTTCCTGTAGAAGTCCTCGATTGTCGGGTCGTACTTCTCCATGAAGCAGCCGGACACAAACTGCACTGTCAGGGCACTCTTGCCCACACCGCCCGAGCCTAGCACTACCACTTTGAACTCCCTCATGATGCCTTGGGTGGCTATGTGCGTGTGAAAATATGCTGGTTGGTTGTTGAAGAGTTTAGAGCAGGAGGCTGAGATGCCTTGCTACTGCTAGAGGGTCGAGAGGCGGTTTAGCCTTGGCTTCCTCGACGACCTTCACCTTGGGCTACGATTTGAAGCCTTGACGGCGGTTCCTTGACAACAAAGGCATCTAGCTGGACGTCTGACTCACTCTCCCTGGATTCTGGGCTTACACTTGGATGGAACTGCTGCTCTGATCCTGATGACACCAAGACTCAGCGTGGATCCTGTGGACGGAAATAGTACACAATGCTGATGATGCGGGGAATATTAACAATTGAATTTATTACTATACAGATATTGAAAATGAAACTAAAAGTTGTCGCATTCAATGCTAAAAATGAAGGTGTTATCTACCAGTCACAATTAATGCATCTAATAGCATTTGTAAAGTTTTTAATTGATTTATGCTATCAAACACAGCAAAACTACAAAGTTGCCACCTCCATTCGAAGCGGCATTAAATGCAATCACCTTGAATTTTCATCCTCACATTGCAGCAAGCTCTCTCGTGTTTGCCGGCAAAACTTCCATTCCAACTAAATCAATCACAAAGCAGCCGACTGATAACGGAGAAAAAAAATTGCCAACTATCTCAGTGCAAATACTAGGCGCAATCTCTCCCAGCAGGCGAATCAAACAACAACAATCGAAAAAGGCAAATTCTCAGAATCATACAATGAGCCAGAGAATACAGCTCCAGTCTGTATAACCTACAAAGTCTCCTTCTCAGCACGAAACTCACCAGCTCCGAAAATCCTTCCACGGGTCTCTCTCTCTCTCTCTCTCTCTCTCTCTCTCTCGCGCGCGCGAATCAGACGTCCGTCCGCGACGGAACACGTACATCTATCTCTCTCTCCACTGGTATACAGCAGCAGCAGCACACCGCGCCTCTCCACACACACATACACGCACTCGCTTTTTTTCCTTCTCTTTCGCGTTCACCTCTCTCTCTCTCTCTTCTCGTACGCATACGCACACGGCTCTATTATTAATCCTTTGTTTATCGAGAGGGGCAGAGAGAGAGAGAGAGAGACAGACATCGATAGCGCAGCTCCGAAACCTCGTCTCCAGGACGTGTCTCTCTGTCCCTCTCACTCCTACACGTACAGAGCCCTACTCACACACGTATACACACACGTTCGTACGTACGTACACACATAGTTACCGACATACCTGGGGGGGAAGGCGTAGGTTGGCGAAGGAAGCCAGATAGGTCGAGATCGAGCGCGTATTAGAGCGGATGAAAAATCTAGCTGGAAACTCACTCGCTGGGCACACGCAGACAGAGCGGCTCGTCGTCGTCTCTTTACTTCTTCCTGCGCGACGACGACACGCGTGACGCCATCTTATCGGCACTCGGGCGTCCGCTGCTTCCTTCCGCCGCCTGCAGGCGTTGCGCTCGCTCTCCTTCACTTTGTCCGTATATATACCCTCTCCTTCTTCTATCGTTCTCTCCTCTCGCACCGAGTGTAGAGAGACAGCACAGCGAGAGATGCAGTGTATATATATATCTATATCTTGCACTTTTTAGGTTATAATATCGACACTCACTCTCGTCGCCGTCGTCGCGCACCACGTATATACCAGCTATATGTATATATATATATCGAGCGCACTGTGCAGCTTGCAGATATATCGCACTGATGGAGAAATCTGCAACACACGGATTAAAACACACTACTGCAAGCACATCAACGACACGGCGGAGCCCACCGCCTCGAACGAGACGCGCAGCGAGACTGAGAGCGCACCGCCGCTCTTCGGACGAAATCGTGAATGGAATGGCGGGGAGGAGGGGGAGGGGATAGAGGTACTGCTGCTGCTGCTGCTGGCTCCCGTTTTCTTTGTGGGAAAGATCGCGAGGCAGATTGGGGAGAGTGCTGCACTTCTCTCTTCTTCTTTCCGACGTCTTGACGCGATGTCTGCGTCTTCCTGTGTACGACGTAGAGCTAAGTACTTGGTTTGCGAATTTTTCGGTATTACACCGAATCGTGAGGAACTGCGCATGCGCGGAAGGAGAGGGGGGAAACTGCAGGTTCGTGCACGCGGTCGTTCGTCGCGAAATCGGTTGAGTGTGTTTTTCCCGGCGATACGATGGTGCGCTTTTTGTGTCGTGTGTAACTCGAGGAGAATACACACGAGATACGCAAGTGCGAAAATTAACGCTGATACGATTAATTACGGCTGAGTTTTGCTTAATTGATGAGAACACATACTCGGACATTCGAGAGAGATTGTTTCACACCTAGGTTAGATACTGCTTCCTCGTACGGATTTGAGAAGAGAAAAAGAAATGAGAAGACGAAGAAAAAGAAGGACGAGTTCCGTTGGCTCTTTCTTCCTCCTCCTCCTCCTCCTCGGCATCAGCAGCGCTGCACACAAGTGAGTTCCGATTTTCCTCGACTCTTTGTCCCCGCGTCGATCGTCGGTTTTTTCTTCGTTTTTTGCTCATTCTTTTGAATCACGTTGCAGGATTCCCGGAACGATTGTGCAAACTAACTCCCGACCATTGTGTGATCGGAGCAATTAATCCGTCTTCGATGACTCTACCAGCTGATGCACAGGTGAGTATGTGTATGCGAAGTAGTTTTCGAGATAAGGTTGACGGACGCGGTTGCGTAATTTTATAATCGACTCGATGATGACGACGCGGTTCCGAAACGCCGATAACCGGGGAAATGGGACTCTCGGGGGGGGGGGGGGGAATTCGATTACGGAGCCGGGTATCCCGGGATTGGGATTACGCGAAGATGCAATTCTGATGCCTGACCTTGCGTAATAGAGTTTAATTGCAGAAGTAATCCTCGTCTAAGTGAGATACTCGATAGATTATCGAGACGAGTTATAGGAAACAAACGAGCGTAGTTTACTTCACACAAGACGCGCATAAACGTCTTGAATTTCAAAACAAAGCGCATTGTTCAAGGTTTACTTATTAAAATAGGCGCAGTGGAACTCGCGCTATTGAGTAACCCTCTCTCATGCGCAAGCACTAAAAATTCCTTCTCCATCACACGCGAATATAATCGCAAAGACAAGTGAGTATACGGCACCAAACAGTCATCAGCTACTGTCGAAGTAAAAAAAAAGAAGAAGAACCTCCGATCGCCGCAAATAAAACCCCCCACTCTGTGCACGAAATTCCTCGTCATTTTTCTCGTACTCCACCACGCGTCGTCGAACCATAGCAGTGACTCTCTGGATAATCGACTGCGCACACAGGTATATATACCTAGAACCTAGTACACGCGAATAGGTAAGTTCGCAAAAAAGCAACCTAACCCTCCCGAAGGCCGTGAAAACGTGAGATATGAGAGAGAAAAAATAAAGAAACGTCGAACGGCTCTCGGAGAAGTTATAAACTCGCTCTCTCGCGCGCCGGCTATTATTAGCGAAGAAGGCTGCTGCGAGCGCTCGGTTCTTCGCGAGTTTTCGTGTGCGGCCCTTGGGAGCGCGTGCATCGAAAAAGAGAGAGAGAGAGAGAGTTTTCGTCGTGTGTTTTCGCGACAAGAGGAGGTTAGGTTTAACGGAGAAAGAGAGAGAGCCATGGCCCTGTTTTGGAATTTGTTTGAGTATGCAGCCCTCCTGTCTTATATCCCATATTTAGCTTGAAACGCTTCTTTATTTATACTCTTTGCTCGAAAGCTCTCGTGACGCTGATTTTTAGGTTAGAGTGCGACTTTCTTTTTTTCCTCTGGTTTGTTTGTGTTCTTTTTTTTTTTTTTTTGCACGAGAATGTACTGTGGCAGCTTTGACTTCGCGGGTGTGCGTTGACCCGTAAGTTTGATAATTTCGCTTTGTGCAGACAGCTGTGTACTAATGATTTTTCGGTTATCGATGCTTCTGTGTGTTTACATTAACCCATATTTATTTCCAAAGCTCGGAAAGCTCGAAACCGTCAGCGCCCGAGGAAATTCGTTGATGCGCGCACTATCGGATCCGATAAGAAAAAAAAATATATATTATAATTAGAATCCGGTGTTGTGATTCAACTGAAACTGTGTGTTCCCGCAGAACAACAATAATATTTACGAGATCCTCGCAACCTTACACTGCAGGCTTATCGACATTATACACCGAAAGTGACTAATATAGAAATTTCACAATGTACACTTGTCAACCTCATCAGCATACGTTCAGCATCACAAAGGTCCTCTCCGGAGAAAAAGCGTATGCGAGGAACACAAAGGAGAAAAATTCCCCATCTCTCCGATAATTATTTTTCTTATATACCCCCCGACGCGCAGCTCGATTATTATTATTATTCCTCTTTTTTTTTTTTTCATCCGAGAAGCGACTCGACTCGACGTAGGTATATATACGAGAGAACACATGCCTTGCATGGCAGTGGCGTCGGCGAGCGAGAGAGAGAGAAAAAGCGGAAGCCGCTTATCTGCGGCTGCGGACGACGCATGTGTAATGCTAGCGGGTATATATTTATATAGGCTTATACGGTGTGGGAGAAGCTGAATTTTTTTATTTTGAAATTTTTTTTTTTAATCATCCCTCTTTAGTTTACAGTGCTTAGCCATTGGAAAACCAGTTAGATAAACGTTGATTATGCATCTATCGCAATCAGTAATGAAAGTGATTTGAATTAGTTTATACCAGAATAGATGATAATACCAACGTACAAATATTCAAATTCAAGTTCAAGATCCAAGCGTAGATCGTCGAATCAAGCCTCATTTAAAAAAAAAGAGACTCCTCAAGTGCAGGCTCACGTACACAACAGCAGCACAGCCGACTGTCATCGTCGCTCGTCCGGCAAATGGAAGCTACAGTCTCTCCTCTTTTTTCCTTTCCCTCTCGCTCGGTGCGCGCGCGCAGTGATATCATCCTTCGAAAGTGTACATAGCTGAACGATGCATCATATTTAGGCCTTTAACGCGCTCTCTCGTCTCTCCCCGTAGGATAGACGCTATATTTATGTGTGAACGCTTGTGTTGTATGCGTGGGGTATTACGCGTTAATGGGTCCTCGTTTTCTTTTGATTTTTCCTGTACGGCGGAGGACATTTACCTCGATTTTTTGGCTCTGTGTGTGTGATGAAATTGATTTTTTTGTACACTTATAAACGATGTGAGAATCGAGTTCAGGCGCCGAAATATGTTACAATGTGGTGTAGGCGCGTTTATTATGTGAACGGTATATCATTAGTACCGTTAATTTCCCAGCAATTTTTCATGAGGGTATGCGGCCTTTATTATGTATATAGAAAGTGAATATTCGCTTCAACCTGACACTCTGACAACGGCTCTTTATAATACACGCGGACACTACTCGCGCACTTGGTCTAGTTTCACGGAATGTTTTCATTTGCAACTTTTTTTTGTTTTTAAATTATTTATCCCGTTACTAATAGAAAAATTGAAAGAAAAAAAAATCCATCGCTAAGAACTAAAAACGACCTGCTGCTCGCGCATCTCCGCAGCCCCGAGAAAGCAGGGGAATCCGATGATTTACGGAGAAAACGTTTGTCTCGCTCTAACGAGGCCCTCATGCGCGATTTATTTTCGCTCGTCTCTCTCTCTCGCTTCCATTATTATCGCTCGGATTGACGAATGTCCTTTTTTCCGGTCTGGCTATCGCTGTCGAGAGCAAGAGTAAGAGCTTTATATATATATATATATATATATATATATATATATATATATATATATATATATATATATATATATATATATATATATATATATATATATATATATATATATATATATATATATATATATATATATATATATCCAATCGCGGGACTTTTGCTCTCGCGTGTGTTCCTATGGGCTGTCCTCCGGATTGATTGGCGAATTTGAAAAAATATATTATACGAACTTCAGCTCTAACAAAAAAATTTTATTTCTCGCCGATTACGGCACAGAGAATTTGTGGAAGCGCCCGGGTGTCTCATACGTTTTTTTTCAATATCGCCTCGATATTATATTCGACGTCTGCAGCGACAAGTGATTATACATACTCGAGAGTGAGTCAGTAGAATGTAAACTTTTATGGGATTCCGCGATGAGCGATGCATTAATTATCGTGTGTCCCTTTATATAAATAAACGTTTTATCGTTTCATAAGTGTCGAAAATACCGAGAAAATATCAAATTCCACTTCGAAACCTTTCAAGCCTCCGTAGATGATAAAAACCACTTGTCACTTTTATTTTTATTTTTCTCTCTCCACAATCTCACCTGCAAACTCGGTCATACTACTCTACACACATCCACAGCCGCGATGATTCACCAGCGCGACGACTGATCGGCAGCTTCAGTCGATATACGTGTTTCTGCAATAAAAAGTTTCCTAATGTCTGTGACGTATCGGGGAGAAATACTACGTATCGAGAGCCAACAGGTTGCGATGAGCTGGATTGTCGAGATTTTTTTGTATTTACGTCCGATGAACTTCTTTTTTTTTTTAACGAAGAATTATTGCGTAGAACTGATGAGGATGTGGCAATTTCGATTTCATTTGCATTTTCGGCTCTGATGATGGGGTGTTTGACTCATCGGCTTTAATTGTGTCGTTCTTTTAATTTCTTCTTCTTTTTTTTTCGTTTATTAAACACACGTTTCGATTCAATTGGAGCAAATTGCTGCTGCTGTCTCGGATGTTGTATACGTGAAAAAATGCTTGTGGGACAAAGGATATATTATACTTATTCGCGTGTGAAATTTATTCGTAGGATATATCGGCGGCTTCCGACGCTTCGGAATATTAAAAAGAATATCGCGACAAAGGTTATTCATACTTGTATATTTCGACGCTTATACGGACAGGAAGCGTCTGTGCGTTTGTTCATTAATAAGACGCTGATGGCGATGAATCAATCGGTGATAATGTTTTTTTTTTTTTCTCTCGCAAGTCTCGACACTTTTTTTCAGCACTAAAGAGATTTCGTCCGGCGCAAAATTACCGCACATCGACACTACAGTGCATCGGCTTTTCGATTTTCCAGCAGTAGCAGAGCGACGTACGGCCTTGTGCGAGCTCTTCTCTCCCCTACTCTCTCTCTCTCTGGTTATACTGTCGGTCTAACGACCTCTAAATCGAATGGAGATATATAACGCGTCGGACGACGACCCGACACGACGGTTAAATAATAAAAATAATGCTTCCCTGCCTATAGAGCTTGTCTCTCGTGTATGTGTGAGTTGCGGCGGTTTGATAGTTCCGAGTCTCCGGCGATGCCGTGTTTTCCCTGCTGTGTGGACGTATCGGATTTCGGAGGATGAGGCTTCTTCTGATGCTTCCAGGGCTTTTTTCCACGGCATTATACGCTTTTGGAGATGGCTGGCGCTGATCGGCAGATAATCGAGTGCGAAAGTTTGAATTTGAAAATAAATCTATCCTATTTTCTAAATATACTTGTTTTTTTTTTTTTTTTTTTTTTTTGTTCTTCTACCATCAGCAGCAGCTTTGTTACTTCGAAGCGGTTATGCGGTGTTCGATTCTAAAAGTAAAAAGGCTGTCCGAGCGTTATATACGAGATTTTGACGAATGCTATTATTAGCCGAGCGAGCAGCTCGTGAACCGCGAAATTGATGTAGCACCTGACCCTCGATCACGTCGTGGACCGAAAATATAACGTTCGTTGTGTTAAATTCTCGTTCGCTGATGAGCGGAAACATATTTTAATGAAATGTAACTTTATCGAATGGCAGAGGCATCGACGACAGCTAACTGATAAAATATCGACAGGTATGCTCTCTCGCGAAGCATTTTTCTAATTAAGAATAATAATAACGTCGAATAATGTACGTACACTGTCACGCGATTTTTTTTTTTTTTTTTAACTTAATTCCCTCATTCCTGTACTTATCATCTCGTACGAATAGGTGAAAAGGAAAATCCTCGCGTTTACGCGCGAATAGCCAAGCCGTTTAAATAATACCATAACGATAATTATACACACACAGAGACGCGCTCGACGATAATTGCAGATCTCGTTCTTGTCGGTTCGTTTCTTTTTTTTTTCTCTCTCGTCGCAGCTGCACAGCTCCACGGACTTCTCGGTAATATCAGTCCCTCTTTGTGACTCTTTCTCTTTTCTTATCGTTTTTTGCGTTGTTTTATTCGCGATTTTCTTTGTGTGTACACACACTACGGCTTGACTCATTATATATTTATATATATATATACGGCTCTCGCATCCGTTTTTGGTATTTTATGCTACATATTGTGTTATTTTTTAAAATTATAGTTGGACTACTTAATTAAATTAAAGTATAAAAACCGACTTTCGAGAGCTACATACACACGCGGCATCTCTACTCGTTCAAACATCGAGAATAGCCTCCTAATTAAGCAGCGCGCATAATTTCTCTCGATTCTCGAGTAGTACACGCGCCTCGTGCATACACACATTCTTCGATTATTTCTTTGCGCTCTATTTACGCCCGAGTAAGTACACTCCCTGCCAAAACTCTCCAACACACCTATATCTGTATACTATATATTACCAAAACAGCTTCTTTTTCGAAAACAAAAAAAAAACCAAAAATACAGTTTCTATAGTAGAATAATTTATCGAAGCTTCACCGGCGTCAATGAAAGCGACAGCGTAAGTATGCAAATTTTCGAAAACAAACAAACATCACCAGCACGACGTTTATGCCTTAGTCATTTCCTGGTGAATATGCGCTTCGTTCGACGGATATGTCTTAGTGTTAAAAAATAGTGTAACCTACTAAATTACGTTTGTAGCTCGTTGCATAAGGGTTGCCATAAGCTTCTCTCTTTTTTACACCCTTTGCATCAGCGCACATGGAAATGAGCCACGGCAGTGGACGAATGTGTCGGTAAACTGAGTTTTACTTTTTGTATAAATAGATATTATCTGTCGGGAGGTCAATTACGGCTGCCGATGATGCGAAAACAGAAACATACCAATTATTTATCCGCTGACGCTGTGAGATGTGAGTCATATAGCGACCGAGTGTGTAGATTCGTATAACGTCGCAATTAAAATGTATCATATTGTATATACACCGATATGTAACGGTATATTTTTTACGGTGCTCTCGTATCGTATTTTTCGAGAATCATTCAATTTAATTTCACAATGAGTTATATGCGCCCCTATCGATGATTTCCCGTAATGAGAGCAATTAAGCGATTGCTCGCATCAATCGCTATACGCCCTGAAACATTTTCCTCGTAAACAATCTCTATACGTGGGGTTATATTCATCTCTTAAAAATTTCACGCTACTACCTCTCAGCGATATTACAAAATCTCGAGACTATAACACGTATATACACACTGTGCAGGCAGCAGCCTCGTCGCGTCAAAGAGAGAGAGAGAGAGAGAGAGAGAGAACCGCCTGCATACTTCTCTTCGCTCTTCATCCTTATTCTTCCTTCCTCTTTCTCTCTCTCCCCCCCCCCCCTCCCCCACCTCGACTACACGCGCACGTCATAATTACCGCGCAAGAAAGAGAGAGAGAGAGAGAGAGAGAGAGAGAGAGACTCGTCGAGTAACGGCTAGTCTGAAGGTCGGTCGCCGGCTCCTCTCTACCTTTACGTCTACAATAGGCGCATATAATGCAATGCATATGCGTATGTATAGGCTTTTTTGTTGATTTTCCTTAGCGATCGATCAAAAGGCACTTTGTCGATGCTGGATGTGAGGCTCGAGCTGAGAGATTTTTTTTCAAGAGGGGTTGAGATTTTATTATTGTTCGGCTTTATATAGGCCGAAAACGGTCAAAGTACGTGTAATAATTCTTAATTTATTCCGACCGAAGAGCAGCGGCGAAACTCTAACTCCAGAGTTGATTGGGACAGCCCGAATTACTATGCATCTGGCGACACACACACACACACAATTTATAGGTTCGAAGGTGGATCTTGCATAATACATTATTCCTCATTTCAGCTGCTTATTGCGCAATCGTGAAAAATTTGTAAAATAACGAAAGAATATTTATCCCAGAAAATTCATCCAATTCCCCAGCTCTCTTTCTGGCAAAAATATATTTTCCGCGTCGTTCCCAAGCCAAAAGCTACGCGAGAGCAAGTGCAAGCCCCGCGAACTCGAAATATGTCGTCCAAGAGTGTGTGAGAGAGAGAGAAACGCCAAAAGCGTCGTGGCCGTCGTCGATGCTCGGAGAAGTGACGTAACGGCGAAAACAGGTTTGACATTGCGCCTGACGTCAGCGCATCGCCATTTCAAAATCGCCGTATGGTTTTTTTTTTTTTTTTCGAAAAATTTTCCCCGTAACATACTCCGCGTCGCGCGACGTCAAAGATTTTTTTTTTCGCAACGTATAAATTAAACTTTATCAAATTTTGATAAAGATGAGAGCGACTAGGAAATGTCGAGTATATTACACGATTATGTGTATCAATATAGCGAGTCGTTCCATTAATAAACGTTCCATCAGCGGCTATAAGTGTGTACACACTCGTCCATTCATTTTTCTCTAATCGACTTCCTACAGTCAATGCAACAACGCTTCCTATAAACATCGTAAAAGTGAATTATTAAAACGACTAATTAAAGCTGCGTTTAACAGTCGCATAACACACACACACCGGTATGCAAATCGTCTTTATAAATGCATAATCTGCTCGTGGCCGAGCGTTTAGTATGATAATTCCGCGAGGATTACATTTATATGCGAAACCGGAATCTTCCTTAGAACGTTACTTCTTAGATAAATATAGTTAACCGTTTTTATTTCGGAATACACGGCCGCAGCGGTGTGGAATAGCAATGAACACGGCTCAAATGCGCTAACTTACGGTTAATTTTACAACGAAGTATAATAACCGCAGGAATCTGCTTTACCGGCGGATCAATAATTGTATTATTTTACAATTTTTGCGTATGCTTTAGCCTGGCAATCGAGCGTGGAAGCGTAGTTAAACTTTAAGCTCCAATAGGCCAAGTTTTAAGCGCGTTAACTTAAAGTTTCCCGCGGGATTGATTGGAGAAATTTAGGTCGCATCGGCAGCTCCCGATCGAATTGTAATTGCTTTGAAACAGTCGGATAAACTGCTTGCAGTGTTTTAACAAACAATCTCTTCTTCCAGAGCCCACCGCAGGGATACCCAGCAGTCCATCATGCGAGCCTCAGCTCCAGCGCCTCCGACTCAGCAGCCGAGGACGAGGCCGACGGCCCCACCACCTCCAGGTGCGTATATACATATATACGTACACGATATATGACTCTCGATACTCGACGCAACTTTCGTTATAAAACTTACTCGCCCGACGTAATTCACATTCCCCGGACGCAGCAGCTGCTTGGAACGTCTGCCGCTGCGAGGTTTTTATGATCAAAGGTGTGGAGGATGTTGAGATGATCAGCTCTTCTTATATGCTTCTCGGAGTTTCGGGAGATTGATTGGATGATAAGGGATGGACGTGCGGAGCACAGCTTACATGCTTTTTTTTATGATCTCATAAATGGATGCTGGAGATAGTGTGTATTACGAGAATTTACGATTTTTCAAAAATTCATCGTCGGTAAGGCAGATCCCTTCGAGCGGGGCCCCCTGTCACTGCGATCGTCCGCACGCGCGACGTCCTCAATTTTCAACAATCTTCCTCTTGTCTGCGCCTATACGAGCGCGCGGCACTAATTTCCATCCTCGTACTTCAGTGAGTACAGCGCAACGGCGCGACGATAATTCATTAAAGACTGACGGTCATTATCTACTTGTCGCCCTCTTTCTCTATACTCGACGCAAACACCGAGGGGTATGTGTACGTAGTTTAATTAACGATAGAGGAGCCGATGCTTCGTGTGCTTTTCGTGACGATGTAGGATTTTTCGGCTTTAGTTTTTCGAGATTTTGATTATGGCGCTGTTTGCAGAGGACTGATTGTAAGGAGATAAGATTGCGCGAGGGCAGATGCGCTTGTGATTCATGAGAATGCTGAATTCTCAGCTGATACGGGGAGTTTCTTTGAAGAATGACAGATTATGCGTTTCGGAGTATAGTCTGCGCAGCTTCGTGTGAATTGTTGGGTAAATTTGAAAAATTCGTGTTTTATCCATATATCTGGAGGAAGAATTCGCGACGGTTATAAACATTCATAGTTTTCGATTCAGACGTCCTTGTTTTTGTATTCTGGTAAACTGGCTTTATTTTAAATCTGCGTCGAAAACCTGTCTCCGAGGAATAACCCAACAGCATTTTTTATCTAAAAAAAAAAGTATTACGATGAAACGTATTTGACCCAACCCTGAAAATTAATTTTTCTCACTATTCCGTCGTCCTCGATACTTTTATTGTACTCCGATCAAGTCATCATCAGCCGCTATACACAAAACGCGGACTGTGCTGTATCGAGGGTGGACGCAAAACACTTCCTACCAATTTGGCCGTCAAGTTCTAGGTCAGTCTCTGCGCATATGGCTCGTTACACTGGTTACATCAATTTCAAATATAGCTCATCGTATGCGTATGCGGAACCGTTATTCCTGCACGAGATTTTAAAAATGATTTAAAACAAAAAAAATGCGTCACTAAAAAGAACACGCTTTGTCGCCCAGAAAGACAGTCGTACTGAAATATCGTGTATTTACATACACTAAATGTACTCGCAGCGCTTTGTGTCGGAGCGAAGCGATCAAAAAGATAACCGCGGCTTGATAAACCGTACAAGAGTCCCAAAATTTTATTTATTTATGCCAAAATAACTTTATGTCTCCGATTAATTCGGTAAATCGTAAAAAAAAAAAACCGCCTCGTCGTTTCTCTCCTATAACGAGCCATCACATTTTTCAATTAACACAGATGCTCCACTACACCTCAGCCATTCCCTCTCCATCTCCCATCGCTATCTCTACTTTTCCTTTCAATTACACACACACACGCACATACACACACGACGACGACGACTCTCCTCTCTGTCTATTCGCTCGCATCAATCGGCTTATCTCCGCGATTTTCCATCTCTGTCTCCGGCGGTGTCTGTTGCGGCACATAAAGCCAGTGTCGTCGGATTCGTCGCAAGAGGCGGTCACGCTCCTCTGCCGAAGTTGTGCCGATTTTTTTTTATTTTTGTTTTTCTTTCGTTCTGAGGACCGATCGTGAGTAAATTCGCTGCTTATTATTGCTGTACATTTTTATTATTTTTTGCGATGGTGAATAACGAAGTTTTCGAATAATATTTGAATACGCCGGTGTCGTTGGAAATCTGTCGCTGCTGCGGTATTTTATTGTCGGTGATAAGACCGCTCATTTTTCGACTGCGCTTGTACGTCGGCAATTAACGGCTGTTGTATTATCGGTTATAATAAGCGCGAGTTTCGTACTTTTGAATTTATTGCTGACGAGTGAGATTCTGTTGAGGAAAGCTTCGCGAGGTTAAATTTAAATTTAATTGACGTGAAAGTATTTACTTCGTCTGTATAAATAGAGAAAAAAGCTGTTTCAGTAAGTTGCTCAGTTTATGAATTAAACATCGCGACGACACCGCAAAGACTCGTCGCGAGTAATAATTGAAAAAAATTTTATTTTAAGAGACGATCGAGGCAAAAATTTGCTTATTACAGTATAGTACAGGAATAATATCGACGATACTATTCGGCCGTTACAATAATACAACAGACTGTAATCTGTAATAGTTCATGAACGTAAACAACATTCCATACATTCTACTGTCTCGCGGATATCAGACCTAGTAAACACCGGAAACGTTATTATTGTTCTCTATGTAAGCGTCATTAAATTCGATTACCGGTAAATCGATTTGAAATCAAATTCAGAATATGTGCCTCTTCGCGCAATAAAGACAGCAATCAATTTGTTGACGAATAAACAATAATCGAAACGAGGCCGCGCGGGAAAATTTTCCAGAATCAATGAACTACTGCAGCCGATAGAAGCGATTTACCGAGCGATTGATAAGCCGATATTTCGAAAGCTCTTGAATGTGACATTACCAAATCTACATCAATAATACTTATTTTGAAAATCGCGACAATTTATGTGTTATTCGCTATCGCATAGAGCTCGTCGGTGTAAAAATTCAATTATCGAACTTTGCTCGACATGCATATAGGCGAACGGGTAAAACTGAGCTGAAGTTGCTGACTCTCCATGTGTTAAAAGTTCGCAGGATAAATCGGCGAATCTCCGATGCATCGTCGCCAAGGCCACCGCGGTATGGAAATTCGTTTACGCTTTTGCCGCACCTCCGTGTATTTTCCGAAGGACCGTCTGTGATATCATAAGGCGGAATTGTACATAAATGTGTAGATAATAGAGACAAGCACAAAAGCATAGAAAAAGAGTGACCGACGATGGACAACAGCGACTGCTACTACTACCAACACTCGTGGAAGACGAAGCTGCGGCTGTTAGGTCGACAGATGCGCAAACTCTTGACAACCTTAGGTCCCATGAAGCTGAAACGTCGTCGGGCTGGTTACACGAAGATCGAGACCGAGGATGAGCAACGTTTAAGGTTTTTTATTCATTTTATTCGGCTGAGATTTCGATTAAGCTTTCTCTGAGCACTGGTGGAGCTTCAGGTCGTACTAGGTTGGGTCTAGGTATACCAGGTTTCTCCGAAATTTTTTATTTCAATTCAACCCGCTTTCGCACGCTTGCATACCTGGCTATACAGGTATAACATGAGATTTTGGTGACACACGCGTAACCCGATGTACACGTAGATTGCTGGCGAGTCAACAGCCGGGAGTTTACGGTGCCCGCGTTGCTCGGGTCTCCCTGATGGACTACGCACGTGCTTGACAGAGTCGAAGAGAACAACGAGTACTGCTGACTTATCTACTGCTCTGTGATGCTACAATCGTCGCTACCACGTCAATTGTTTCTCTGTTCTCGGTTACGCTTGTGCAGAAGGATGGCGAGAGACGAGATCGACCTTTCCGCCAAGCTTGCTCTCGTTTATGCCCCTTGACCGGATCTTCGTCGATCGCGAACCGGACGGAATCGAAGGTACCATTCAAATATCAATAATTTACACGTAATTTATCAATATAATTTAATGCTAGCAACAATTTTACGTTTCCAGTCCTTCGCGAGTGGGAGACGGAGAAGCGGTACCGGGTGATGGACGCGAGCGGCGAGTCGTTGTTCACCGCTGT
Organism: Nasonia vitripennis; assembly: GCF_009193385.2. NCBI lineage: Eukaryota > Metazoa > Arthropoda > Insecta > Hymenoptera > Pteromalidae > Nasonia > Nasonia vitripennis. Next base: position 30,430,936 of record NC_045760.1, on the reverse strand, counting down.
GGAGGAGTCGAGCGCCTGCGCGCGATGCTGTCTTGGAAAATGCCGCTCCTGGGACTTCCACGTGCTCGACAATAACCGGCGGGAAGTCCTGCGCGTCAGACGCGCGCTTCGATGCGCCTCTTGCTGCTTCCCTTGCTGTCTTCAGGTCCGAGTTTGGAATATTTTATCGCGATGTAAAAGTAAATTTAACGCGTTTTCAACTATTTTTCAATGTTTTACAAGAGTTTGAAACTATGATCCGTTACTTCGATGTGTATATACTAATAATGTGAAGTAGCTCTAAAGACTGATTATGTGCGTAATGTATTGTAAATGCAAACTGTACATATCGATGCTTTAATTGTTCCCCTCATACTTTGAATAGTAAAACTATAATTTTACTCTTAAAATTTGTATTATATCAATTGCAAAAGTTACATTTAAAATCCAAATGCCACGCTCTATAAAATCCCGAAGAAAAAAGTATCGATTACCGATCGGCGATTAAAAAAAAAAAAAAAAAAAAAAATCCCTGGTTTCACGCACAGAGAGTGACGGTACACACGGATCACGGCGAGCTGCTGGGCTCGGTGACGCAGAACTGGAACGTCTGGCGACCGTCTTACACGATCCGGGACGCGGCGGACGTGCCCGTCCTCCTCATGAAGGGACCCATCTGCCTCTGCTGCGGCGGTGAAGTCGATTTTCTCGTGAGTCTTTTAATTTTAAACTAGATTTTCACGTTATCGTTGCAGTAATTATTAATCATCAACGACGTTGCATAACATTACTTTACAATATGCCTGCAGCAAAATTACATCCTTTTATTTATTTCTCTGCTCTCAACCATTACAGATAAAATCGATCGATAAGCAGCACAGCGTCGGTGTGATCACGAAAAAGTGGTCGGGTCTGGCGCGCGAATTTTTCAAAGACGGCAACAGCTTCGGTCTCGGCTTCCCCGTCGATCTCGACGTCAAGATCAAGGCCGTCCTCCTTGGCGCCTGTTTTTTAGTCGTGAGTATATTATATACCTGCTTGCATAGTGAGCACTTCAACGTAGTGAGATACTGTAACAATTTTTTGTTTAATCGCGTCGTATAAGAAACAAGGCAGTTATGGCTTAATTCCAACGTCAATTTCTACCTAACCAGCCGTAAACAGAAATCCTCAATTTCACGCAAACTTAAAACCGAGTTATTCGAGGTCGATGGACCTTGGGCCGACGTAAAGTTCACCTGAGTAAGTTTCTCCGGCGTCGAGTGAAATATACACGCCTTTCGCGGCTCGCTCGGTTTACGACAAGTTTTACAAGATCCGCCGCCTCGTTAAATGGAATCGTCGGCGTTTCGACCCTTGTTCAGTATTCATTGGGTTGAATTTTCGCTTTTATATCCCAAATTAATACACCATTACCGCAGCTAATTGTTAATATCGTTTCAGGACTTTGTGTACTTCGAGGAGCAGTCTAACATGAAACGCCTGAGCAAACCCATCTAACAAAACAACACAAGCCAAATATTATAAGAGCGACAGCAGTAGCTAGTCGATGTACTACGTCCCTCTATAGTTTTAAGCTTTAAATGTTCTTCCTTTCTTAACGTGTTTTCTCGTTGAACAGATCGCATTTATGTATAATGTAGTCTCGTTTTTATACTCACCTGCCAGTCGCATTGTTTACTATTGTATTTTGTTCTGGTGATCGCTCACTAAGACAATAAGACTGTCCTAATGTTTTTCTTTCTTAGATTAATTATTATAAACATACTGTTATTGTTGTGCAGAAACGAGTTTAGTCGTCGTTTCGCTATTATCTACATGTATATTGTAAAATGTAGTAAGTACGTGTTATGAAGAATGTAAAATTTTACGCGTCGTTTTAATACATCTAAAGTTTATGACGAATGTTCGATCACTGCGTTACAAGATAATTTATTACAGCAATAATAAATTATGTTTTTACTATTAAGAATCTCAAAAGTTTGATAATCAAATATAATATGCTAACGAGTATTTTTATTTCCAAGTGTGCGAGGGATAGATAATAGAACGCCATGAAATTTAAGGTGTACGTCTTTTATTCGTGTTCTAATCTTGTATTTTCAATACATCTGGCCTTCTTTGGATAGATAATCAAACACTGCACAGCGTTTCGCACGCGCGCACTTCATTCGTCCGGTTTGCAAAAATTCCTCGATCACAATTTTTTTTGGATTTTCGCTCAGTCGATAAAAAAGATCGAACACGTAGCTTGAATAAAGACAATAAGCGTTTTTCTCAAAGTAATCAAATACGTTTTTATCCAACCATAAGGACAATTCTTCGGAATAAAAGTTTCTTTTAAACATTCATAATGTTGTGTGAAGTATTTTTCTTCGACATAATCGCCATTCATATCCATCCGGACTAGTAGTTCTCATTCGTTTCCGATCGCAAGCACTACCATTTTTTTAAAATCAATCTTTAATGATCGGAAAGAAACTTACAGCAGCGCCAGGTGTGCTTTTGCTTTTATAATCTAAAATACAATGTTTGTTTTTTTTCACATTTTTTTTTTAATTAGTTTTTTTCATTTAAAGCGCTTCGCTCCAACGAAACGATCACAATAAAACGTCTGACAGCACGAGTGACTATACGCGTCGCCATTTTAAACAATATTCCAGCGCACAAATACAAATGTATAATGAGTAAATAAACGAGTAGTAGAATAATAATACGAACGAAACCAAGTAAAAAGTAAAAGCGGAGAGCGAGTTTATTTTTATTACGAATACCGAGTATCCGTGAATCTCTAAGTTCTTGAATCTCTAGATGACCTAGTGTTTGTCACTCTACCTACTCATGCTCTGTACGTTATTTATTATTTATCATTTGAAATGAGTAGAACGCAAAAATCAAGCGGTAGCACAGGAGTGTTTCTCCGTGCAACGGTAATACAAAAGAAAGGGGAGGAGGAAAAAAAGAAACCGAGTAAATACTGCAAAATCACAACATACAATCGTATAGTACAAGCTGCTCGCGGTATCCTGTTTTTTCTCCTTTGGTTATTTTTTTTTAATCGTTTTCTTTTTATCTAACGCCTCCCATCCACGTTTCTCCGGACATTTATAATAATAGTAATACATCTCACGTAATACACGTTCATTAATGAAAATATAAGGAACTCATCGAACTTTTTTTTCATCTCAACCGTCGCGTTCGCTCTTGTTCCAGGCAGAATTGGACACAACGCTCGATTTGATAGTTCGTCCGGCTCGCAACAAAAGTCTCAAGCGTTTTTGTATCTCTTTGTTTCAATGTTGTTACCCGAGTGACAATACAATATATAACAATCAACAATACTTCGTAAGTTACTCCAACGAACGTTTCCACGGGGAAAACGCTCGCGAAGATTCGACAAAAATGCGCAACATAAAATATATCGTATGCATATCATATAATATACGTTAGCAAATTACTATCAATCGTTTCGCACGTTGTTAAATAGGAGTTTTCTTCGCGTTGTCAATTCCACCCTCTTGACTCGCGCCGTTGTTCTCGTTATCCACGTTTGCTTAACATGCGTGTAGGTATCTTGTTGTTTTCTTATTACTTTTGTTGTTGACTTTTGGTGTATACCAGGTGGGAGAAAAATAGGACGGGGTAGGAGGATGATTGGAGAGAGAGAATTTCTCGCAGCTCCTAGAAGGGTGAAAACCTGCAAAATTAAAAAACATTTAGTAATGCATTGTTGTACTACGCGTTCAAAGTTCTCGACTAGATGACACATACCCTTTAAAGCTCTTTCTCGATCTTGATGAGCTCGGCAATGCCATCGTGCATCTCCTTGACGGCCTGGTACTCGGTGAGTCCCAGACGTCTCTTGTTGGAGATGTCGTAGATGCCACCCTCGGCCTCGGTGTGCTCACCGCGGGTTCCACGGACCTGGAAAACGAAATTCATAGTTAGCGATTGAAAAATGTTATGGCTGACTAATCGCAATAAAGGATCGACCGTGAATATGAAAAAAAGTTTTATACGTTTATTTCTGAGTAATCGATCGTGAACAACAAATCATAATCGTAGCGCAATAAAACTTTCTCGATTCGATATTTTTTCTTACCTGGAGGTTGAATTTGGAAGCGACCTCCTCGAGCTTCTCCTTGTTAGCGGCCAGCTTGGGAACCTTGATGTGCACGGAGGCACGAACGGTGGTACCCAAGTTCGTCGGGCAGAAGGTCAGGAAACCGAAGCGGTCGTGGTGGGAGAAGGGAATCCTCTTCTCGATGTCATTGACGGCTGTCACCAGGCGACGGTAGACCTAATCGAAACATCAATATCATTAAGTCGCTCAATCACCTTTTGATGTAAACAAAAATTGCGCGCCTCCTCACCTGTCCAAGATCACCACCCTGCTGCATGGAGATGATACGGAGATGGTCCTCCTCGTTGCACCAGACAAGGAAGGTCTTGTCGTCGTTGTGGAAGATACCACGTCCGGTGGGCCAGAATCGGCAGGCGTTGGCAGCCTGGAGGAAACGGTCACCCTCCTTGAAGAGGAAGTGATCGTCGATGAGCTTCTGCTGGACCTCCTTGCTCATGCCGGTGAGCGGGTAGAAGGTACCCTTGAGCTCTCCCTCGAGGCCGGACAGAGTGCTCGAGACCTTCTCCTCCATCTCCTTGTACTGGGCCTCGGTCAGGCAGGGGTTGAAGGGGTAGCCCTCCATCGAGCGACCGCACCTCACACGCGTGGACACGATGAACTCGCCCTGTAATATTTATAAAATTTATCATTGAATTATACAACGCCGTCGTAAACACACACTTTCGAACTAATCCAGAACGCGCAGCGATAAAAACATTTACAATAGTCAATCGTCCGAGACGGAGTAAAAAGCCTCAATCTTTCGCAACGAGGCCTGCTTTTTTCGCCTCGAGTTTCCGTTCCCGCGGCTCCAATCTAACCTCCCGGCTAAGTCAAGTGGATAATGCGCGGACTAATCGCCTCTCGCATTAAAGCCATTCACAAGTTTCCTTCTCCACTTCCAATTGGAGAAACGCGCGCTCGAGAAAAAAAGACCAAGAGAGAGAGAGAGAGAATCGACTCACGGTCGGGTCAAGATTTCCCAGAGTGTCGACATCGCCGAAGTCCTTGGGCGGGTGTTTGTCGGTCTTCTTGAATCCGCCGTGGTAGTCGTCGATGATGGGGTCGAAGAGGTCGGCGAAGACGGTGTAGGACTCGGCGTCAGGAGCGTAGATGCCTACGCCGGAGTCGAGGTTCTCGACACCGGACTGGATGACATCGAGGAGGGTCGAGCCGAAGGAGGTCTTCTTGGTCTTGAGGGCGTCGAAGATCTCCTTGGTCAGGTGCTTCTTCAGCAGGGACTTGCTGTCGGAGGTGGAGAGCTTGGTGAAGCCGGCCTCCAACTTGTCCAGCACTGCCTGGTCAACCATTCCGCCTTTTTTACTGAAAGCAGAAAATAATTCCTCGTTAATATCTCGATCTATAATTCAGTGGACACGTTTTATAGATTTAAAAGTTAATCGCATGGATGAATTCGATTTCAATTTTAAATTCGTATTCTCCCAAGTGCAACGAGACTCGATAAAAGGAAGACAAGAAGAAGATTTGCGTCACGGCCTACGCGATTTCCTGCCTGCCCGAATAAGGTGTCTCTCTCCGCTCTCGGCTCTTATGTGCGCGTTTATGCACGTCCGAGTCGACTCGACTGTCTATACAGTAATGTATGCACGGAGAACCTGAATATAGGACTTTTTTCGCGGCCGATTTCTGCGATTCGAAGCTGATCCTTCGTTTTTGCATCGGAGAAAAGCACGTTTAACGGGATCGAACTATAAAACCCCTAATCGATTCCTCACTCCCCCGATACTTTCCAAACTTTTCCCGCACAATGCCCAGAGCAAAGTGCCATAGTCGCGCATCGACGCCCCCGGTAATGCACGTGTGCGCTTTCGAATTCACCGCGACGCTGTATAGAGTGCGGAAAACGCCGGCGGAAGCTGGGCGAAGAATTCATGAGGCGAAAATGCGTTATGTATATACATATACTTTGTGTAAACGCGGGAGATTTTTTCGCAATCAGCGCCGCTGAATTATTCAGCGTCTCGAGATAAAGGTGGGATTTTGAGGTTAGGAATTTTCTGGATATGTAGATTTTATAAACGAAGTCGATGTAAAGAAGTGAATGTAAAGAAAGTCGCGAGTTTATACCTTGGAACATCGATCGTCAAGGTGTGGAGGAGCGCATTATACTTTAATTTGTCATCGATTTCGATGAATGTTTAAAAGCGTCTGCGTAAGACAGTTTCCTTGTTTTTCGAGGAACTCCGCGAGTTTGAAAGTTTCTAAAGTTAAGGAAGATTGTGGCTATTACAGAGATTGCATCTAACTCTCTGGCTGTGAAAGCAGCTTTTGTTTCGGAGAAATTTGCTCGACGGAACTTTCGGTTCCGCTGGGACGAGCTACTTGAACCTGTTTTACCGACGGAAGCACTCGCTCTAATTAGCGTATTAAGGATGAAATTTCGCTCTAAATTTTACATCCTCATCAGGCTCCGTCGGTAAATAAGACCCATCCATCCACTCGTTCTCCTCATAATCGCGCTCGCATGACAAGACGGACGCGTTTAAACCTTACACAACTCCACCCTCCCTATCTCTCAAGGTTTATTGGTGCAGCTTTTGTCTCTAAGGCGTTATATTACTTTATTATGCGTAGGCACACACGACACGACATGCAGCAGCGGCAGCAGCATCGCAGATAAGATAACGCCGAGGGGATCACTCGTCGAGTGTCGTCGTCGCTGCTCTCGAGTGGAATCTTGAAATTTTAAATAAAAAGCTTGGACACGGCAGCGTTGTACCCTGCAGCGTATCTCTCATCTCTCTCACACACTCGACTCGCGCGCCCTCTACTCCACCCCCTTTTCTGCTGCATCGCGCGAGTCGAGAGTACGATGCTGTTGGACCCGATTAAAGGAGACGACTACTACTACTACTACTACTACTATACTACTACGATTTGGACGATGAGGAAGCGGCGACGCGACTGTTTAAAAATTACCATATCGCATTGACCATATGACACCCGAGTTTCAGCAAATTACGAGCTTTTTTTTTCAGGAATCGGTAGCAGTCCCCTCTGTGCATGAAAGTGCGAGGTGAACATATGATGCTTTCTCACAGAGGCACGAGCGCGCATAAGCACAGTTGGAAAGTCCTCGAGGACAAGTCACACACCGGAGCCGATTTGACCGAATCGTGTAAATTTCCATCGGATTTTCAAAACACTGTTATTGTCGGAAGGACTCGATCGATTCCGTAAAAATTCAGCCACTCGCTTTTCCGCGAAGCGATCCATCTGAACAGGTCCAGAAAATCGAGGCGCCTTCCAACTGTGCAAACATCGTCGCAATCTTTCTCTCTCTCACACACACACACACACACACACGCACACGTAAAGAAGAAGACACATATAGAGAGGAAAATAGGAAGTTACGTACTCGTCGCTCGAAGCGGTATCCTTGGATGTGCATCCGCCCATTTTACTTCTCTTACAATCGAAGCTTACAAAGTGTGTATATATATATATATATCAAAGTCACTCTTTCTCGCACACACTGGCGCGGCGTTTATTGAAATAGTAAACTGGTCGTTTTTGGTATAAGAAAAAAATCACAGCGAGGAAGACGCGGCAGAGTAATAATCAGCGAGTACAAGCGATAGCAACGCGTCGTTCTCCCTCGCAGTTTCCCGATCCATGCGCTGTGTGCCAGCGTCTCTCTTGCCGGCGAAAGGGGTGTGGTTGCGCGCGCCCGGCTCGCCCTGCCAGTTATATACTACTGCTGTCTTCTTCTATCTTTCTTACTCTCCCACACGCACACTTGTAGATGTATCTCTATGTGGCGTGTAATATTACGAGCTTATACGCTAATCGTGTACTTTCCTTCGTTTGTCCGTTTGTCCGTGTGTGTGTGTGTGTGTGTGTGTGTCCGTCCGTCCGTCCGTCCGTGTGCAACTTAAGCTACGGTTTTTAGTTTGTCAGTCTCACGATGATTGTTTCTTTTTTGTGCGCGGCCGCCTCGATTACCCTTTATACATCTATATCCGTATGTAAATAAAGTATACAAGCTTCTAGTCAAATAAATTTACAGTCGGGGTGCGTGCGTCGTCCGTCGCGTTCTCTCGCGCTCGAAAAAAGTGTCGTAAGTGAGGGCTGTTTGTGGATTCGCGAGAAAAAAATTGCTATACCAGAGTTTAAAAGCCGGACACGTAGAGAGAGAGAGAGAGAGAGAGGGAGAGAGAGAGAGAGCGTGCGGCTGATGGCGCGACCCGAACGCTACAGTCTCTACGCTATCACTAAGTGCAGCGTGCGCCGCGAGGTGTGTGTAGAGCCGCCCGTCGACGTCGCTGCTGCGCGCGGCGCTATGGAGAAAGAGAGAGAGAGACACTGCGTGGGGGAGAGAGCTGCGAGTGCGGGAGAGAGAGTAGGGTGAAAAATTAAGAAACGTAATTAAACGGGGATGGCTGTTTTTTTTATTAATTTCGCTCTTCTTCCCCGGACGACTTTTCGAAAAAAAAATAGCGGCGATGAGAGAGAGAGAGAGAGAACAGCGCTTAATAGATAATAAAGGGGATAGTGGCTTGATCCCGAGGAAGCAATAGTGCGGGATAAAAGGCAGCTCGTAAACGGGACCTGTAGGATTTCAGGGAGAGACATTCTCGGCGGCATCGCTGATTCTGCTGCTGGCGTCCCGGTACAGGGTGGGGCCACAGGAGCAGCAGCCGAACGGCGGGGGGGGGGGGAGGGGGTGTATATACGTGGGATGATTCCCGCCGCCGGTCGATATTACGCACCGGAGAGAGCCGGCCGGCGCACGCACGCGCGGATGTAGCCAGCAGCAGCAGCAACACACCCGGTAATGCACTTTTTCCATGAGACAGAGAGAGAGAGAGAGAGAGAGAGAGAGAGAGAGAGAGAGAAAGAGAGACTTGGGATGTAATTATGGCCGATGAGATTTTGGAAATGCTGCGAGTTTTTTGCGGATATTTTTTCTGAGGCTGTGAAGGGACGTTGAATGAAAATACATCCCGAGATTAAAAGTTTGAGGTAGTCGTGCTCCGAGTTAACGAAATTTGAAATTTGACTCGATTTGTCGGAGAAGGTACGAATTATCAAAAGTGGCACTCCTTTACCCTGGATTAGTAAATCATTTCGAGTTGCGTTGGCTTTATGTTCGTTAATTAATTTACTGTATAGTTGGAGGAGGACTTAATGAAATTAAAATTTGACCCGAGCCATTACTTCTACATGACAAAGACTGAGTGGGTCGATAAATATGACAGTTGAAGCTCGAACTGACTGCAATTTTTACGGGAAAATGATTAAAAAAAAAACGAACTTGAGCAACTTCCTAATATAATCGCTTCAGAGGAATTTTAATTTTTAAACGAACCTACTGAAAAATTCAATAGATGTAAATAGCGAAATTTTAAAAGCCGCAACGCTGAATTCTCGTTAATAATTCAATATTCACAAACAACCGAGTAAACCTTTGAATATTTCAACAACGAAAAACATTACAACAATCGATAAAACATACTAATTCCACTGTTCGCGAAGCTTCCAAAAGCAGGACCCAAGTAAACTCTTTGTGTACACGTGTATAGCATACGCTTATAGCATTTATAGTCTTATAGTTAGATCTAGCTTAAGCATTCCACAACTCATGAAATATTCGAAATCGTCCAAGCTATAAGGTCGGATTGCCTTATTAATAGCTCTCCGTGCAGTACTCGAGGCGTCGGGGGCATGAATTAATCGGCGCTTGTCTTTCTCGAAAACATTTAACAACCAACCATAACAGGGCTATACCTTGGTGCGGTGTACGAGTACAAGCGTCGTTCGATTGCAAACATAAACAAGGAAGAACGCCGTTGGCTAATTACTCAGCGCGGCCGAGGATTTAATTAAAACGACGACGACGAGGAGGAGGATGAATCTACATTTCGCAGCCGAGATGTCACCTCCTATACTCTCTTTGCGCGTCACGCTTATTTGCCTCTCAGCATTGAGCTTTGTTTTCTTAATTGTGCCTAGTTTCTCCTTCTCTATCTCTCTTTCATTATTTTCTTTAATAGACTTTTATGTATTGTTCTCGAGCTTTCCTTTGTTCGCACATTATTTTCCTTTCTACGCTCCGGCGGCGGCTCGCACTTTATCGGCCGACTTTCTTTACACCTTTTGTAACGATTTTTTATCTCCTCCATTCGCACAGTTTTATTTAGTCGTGGTTTTTTTTTTAAATAATTATTTCACCGACCGATCCCATCAATTATACAAATTTTCTGAAGCACGAGCTGCTACTGCGCCCACTCGACGACGACGACGACGACGACGACACAATCGGGCCTCGAGTGCAGAGAGGAGAAAACGTGCCGGCGGATCGTTTTCTCGTTTCCGAGGCACTTCGACCACAGGCTGTGCAGAAAGAAGAAGAAGAAGGCAAGTGGGGAGGAGGTCGGAATTAAGAGGCCACTCTTGCGAGTGGAGCTGCTGCTTTAATTCTCACGGATACGTACACTTGTTTAGCCTGTGTATAGTCGAGAGAGCCAGAGTAGGATGCTTTTATTTTCGGGAGATTCAATTTTCAACAAGCTCGAAAGTCTATGAAGATGACATTTTCCATTGAGAAATTCAGACTGTTTGCTCTCCATACAGTCTTATCGTTTTTACTCTTCGCTGATACATCGGTCGGATTGATTTAATGAGTTAATTTAGACGTTCGTTTCGTCGTCTTTTTACAACTGTGTAAATACACACGTGGATTCGTATTCCGTCGCTTCCGCAATAAAAGCTTATGTAATTCGAGAGACGAAATTTCTCCTCGTCGTCGTTGTCATCAAGAAATTCCAGAAAATTTCTCCCATCCTAATCCCGATGAAAGCCTGAATATTTCAGACTCGAAAATGCCATACGCATTTCACGCATAGACGCCAAGAATAGGTTAAGAAAAGAAGTGAAGCCGCAGCACGTGTACACTGTCTTTCTCTCTTACTCTATTTCTCTTTTGTCGAAAAGACCTCAAAAGGTTCCCTCCGGCGACGCGAATTTTTCATGAAAACTTGCTCAGTTCCAGGCGACGCCGGAAACGAGAAAGACGGAAAATACGACGGGGGCTTATAACATAGAGAGCGAGAGAGAAGCTTTTGTGCGGCTGCGAAAGATAAGTCCTTGGAAATTCGCCGGGAGCAGCCACCCTCTAGCGTTATAGCGGTGGCTGCTGCGGCCGCTACCGCCGTCTCTGTGAGAGAAATAAAGGGTCGTGTTTGTCGCGAGGAAACAGCCGCTGGAAAGTCGATTGTTAATTAAAGCAATAGCGCGACGCGACGCCGTGTTGTTTGATTAGACTTTAAATTATCTCAGTATAATTACTGACGCCAGAGATAAATAATTCCGTAGGAGATCCGATTTACTAAGAAGTCACGCGAGGAATCTGCTTTACCGACTGTCGATACACTTGTTTTAGACCCCCTTATGAGCGACCTAAGGAAACTTCGTATCTCGACTATAAAACGACGCTATAAAATGGATAGTCGCGCGAGTTTATTGCCCAGAGATAGATACGATCCAAGAAACGAGAACGCAAAAACTTTGATTTCGATTGCAGGCCTATCTGGCACAAGTCTTAAATCAGAGAAAAGAATGCGACGAGGTAAGAGGATACGTTGAGTCACCTGTGTCTTTATTGTGTCTCGTGTTCACTGTTATCGCGATACCGGAGGATCGTAGGCTATCTCGATAAGCCTCAAGTAAAGTGATATGCTAAACAAGACCCGCAACCAAATTACTGGAGAAAAATGAAGTTCCTTATATTTTTACACGCTACAAGTTGAACACAAATATTTAACATACAACAATTCAATCAGTATAAAATTCAACCAAAAAGGGTAACACTTGCATAACGTCTAGGGTGTGTCCTCTTAAAACTGACGCAACCAGCATCAAATAGAGACGAAAAGCATGCATTATTAGGGGTATTACGACTCGGTCGGTAAGAAAAATGAATAATGCATGGGAGTATCTGTACCTAAACGAGCTAAACGACGAGTAGTAGTAGTACTGGCGGCTACTGCTGATTCCACTCTCCGGACATCTCGTGAACTGCGGGAGGAGAAATCGAGAGCGCAGAAGGAGGATGATTCGGCATGCAGTCATTGACCCATGGATAGAGGGGAGACCCCGACGACGACGATCCTTTTACAAATGCAACGGAATCGATATAGGCTCGCACTTCGGGTGACTAATCGCTGCCGATGAGACTGAACATTCCTTTCGGTTATGAATCATATATGCGGCTAGATCTTACATGACTTAATACTGAATAAATAATAGCAATAACGTGCAGAAATAGTAATATCGTTTATCGAAACTCGAAGGAATGCGATAGTTTGTTATAGAAACCCGACGTGCTAATATTTACAATAGAACGAGCGAAAATACAAGGATGGTGCCGGTTAAACACGGAAAACTCGGTGCTCGCGCTCATCCTTCACTCGTGCGATAAAATTAGAAAATACGCTTAGCTCCGAGCTGAAAATAATTCCGTTTGCTTTGCCGCGAGAGCTGCGCTTTTAATGGCATGTACAAGCGCTCTACCTTATCATCATTTTATTCGCGCAATCTACTTCAGTAATAGATCTTCTAAAGCTGCTGCTGTTGCTTCAAAGCCATCGACGCTTATTGAGAAACGCGAATAAAATCTGCTTTCTAAAATTAACAAGTTAAACTTAAATTAAGTTGATTGATACGATGCAATTTCGAAATTTAATAATATCAGTGCGTCGGTAACACAGAACAATTGCGAATCTCCGTCGCAGAATCCTAACGTACCATCGAGCGAAAATCCTTCAAATTTCAAAAATATATTCTTTGATGTGTAATCCATCTCGTCTGAGCTCAGCTTTGCATCGTAAATCCTACACCCGCCGTTGGATCAAACACAGAAGCATCAGCGGAATTAAAAAGTCGCAGCAGTTAACGAGACTCCAGCTGACTAACATCAAATCGCAGCTCGATCGAGGATCTTATCTCATGCGACTTGTGCAACTCCAAGGCCGCTTCGTCAATCTGTACACGTTTAATTCTTCATCGCCCGAAATTCGCTTATCGCGACTTTATTGGGGGAAAAGACTGAAGTGCGACGTTCAATTCGCGAGCAATAAAAAATTCATCGCGCGGAATCTTCTCGATTCTTTCTTTGCACGTACTCGCGTCATGTGAGAGAGAAGGCGGCTATAAACACACGCGTGTGTGTTACGATTTTGCACATGTGCCGTCGTATGCGTTGATTGGAGGTTTTTTGATTGCCTCCAGATTAGCCTATCTCGAATTGATTTAATTGAAAAAAAAAACGATACATTGTAATAATGCAATGATTGGATAGTCAACAATACGCTTCTGTATAATCATTCGTGCGAATCTGACGCATTATCGATCGATTACAGTTCCACGAAGCCGACGCATCGATATCGTCGCGCAAAAAATCAGTCGACGCAAGAGCGTTAAGTTTTGCGACGGCTCTCTAAACATAAATTTCATTTTTGAGCGTCTGGACCTACTTTGTTATTTCGTCCTACTATTTCGGAACGCGAATTACAAAATCCGCTGTAACTTGCCAAAAATTCTGCGCCGAAATGATCATCGAAAACACAGTGTATTCGTACCGCCATCGCTATTAATAATCGCAAGATCTATAGGTGAAAATGAGAGAAAAAAACAGTCGCAACTGTCAACGAGAAAAAGAAACTCTAGAAGCCTGGCAATGGCAAACAAACGAAAATCTAGCGCCGGCATCCCCGGACCTCGACTATAGTTCTTGCGACAACAATGTGGGGCGCCGATGTCACACACGTGTGTACGAGTAGCTATAGGTACGACATTGCGAGGGGAAAAATTATGTCACGAATTGCGCCTCGATTGGCTCGCTGCCTTCCGACCGAGTTATGCGCTCTGGCGTTACACACTACTATATAGCGACTAAGGCACTTAATTGTTATGTACCACGTGTCCGATTGTGCAATTGCCAGTGTGTGCTGTACCAGGTACACGTGGCGGAGGTATACATCTTATTGATGCTGCGCTGTTCGAAAAAAAGGGACTTTAAATTAATAATTAATTTTGTTATAATATTCTATTGTCGCAGGAATTTCCCAACGAAAAGTTCACGCCACTGCTCTGACCTAAGAAGAATCCTGCTGTCCCTTGTTCAGCCATTGTACTACTCTTGAAAAGAGTGACAAACAATCTCGTAATAAAATGTGACAAAAAAAAATAGACGAGGCAATAGGCGTTCCGCTCTGCACTTGGAAAGTGTCGAGTAATTCTAAAACACTCGAGCTACTGCCGAAGGTCCATCGATTTTGCTTAAAACCAGCTGATTGCTCAATTTTTCACAGGTGCACACCCACATCATTAACGTCGACCCTCTTTTCGACTTTCCGCTACATGAAAAAAGTTCAGCCCGACAGCAGCCTTATCGCGCTCAGCAGCCCGTAAAATTTTACGAGGACAATTTTAAAAAAGCATACACGTCACACCTCGTGACTAATGGAGTGTGAGAGTTTGGGCGGCTTTCTTTTATCGTACTTACGCGTTCGAAAGCCATATTGCGTGATGGTACAGAGCTGAAAATTCGAATTGCCAGCAGCTATTGTTGAAACAGTGCGTTTGAGGCTTGATTAAGAGATTAGAAGTATTGATTTTCGAATGACGTTTCTTTGTATGATGTCAGTTGGTAACCCAGTTTTTTTAGGCCGGCTTGATTGCATAAGCTAATTTAGCTAATCAAGCTATTCATAAAACGTAATCTCACGCTCGAATTGCTTCCAAAAATGAAGAAGTGCCTTCTAATAAAAGATATAACTTGTGCAAACACTCTATAAATAGTTACAACTCGGCAAAAGAAATCACCAGATCAAACCTCCCCTGCGAAGCAGAACAAAAAATCCACAGCCGAAGCATACGCGCAGACGCGCGACATCATCGATTTTCCACCCACGCCGTCACTCCCTTTAGCCTAGACCTTACGCCACGTCGATAACTAAAGGGAACTGCCCACTTTTCCACCCGTCGGTGAAGGCGAAACCTCCAGCAAGCCTGCACCCATCGACCTGCACACGCGTGACCTAGAATCCCTCCTCCAAGGTCAAGGTCGCAGAACCGCGTTTCTGCTATTCATCAATTATTTTTTCCTTTCACTCGCTACCCTCTTCTCTCGGCACAAAGCCGCGGCTATACGAGCTTTCTACACAAGGGCCGACTGTGCTTCCCCCCTTAATCAAAAGTGGACTGCATGCGGGAGGGTTATTCGGATGAGAATTTGTTCTTTCTATTGTTCGAAAGGGGGGACGAGCAGCATGTTTTTGTGAGATTCGACGAGCGATCGAGTGTGTGATGGGTTTATGGACTGCGAAGAGGGGAATCATTGGTCGTTAGAGGAGTGTGTTCTCGAGAAGATAGAGTTTGAGCTTCAATATTTTAATTCTAGCGAACTACGTTTCAAATAGAACGAATTATCTTCGAGCAAGTCGGTCGCGTTTTACATTTCAATTGGGATGGGAGAGGATACCGCGCTGACGTTAATTGGCGCGTCCATTGATGGCACTTGAAAAATTCGATTTCTAGGAATCAATTAACTTCAGTTCTTGCTTTTATCGTCGTCAGGTCGAATGACTTTATCGAGTCCACTTTCACGAGTTTGCAGTAGTAAAATTGATGTGTTCAAATCGCTACGTTACTAATAGATTAAAAAATTACGACATACACTATTCAATCTTTGATCCAACTATGAAGATATCGCCAGTAACAAAAGGTGCGCTCGCTTTGAAGTTAAATTTACCCCAAGAGGCTAAAAATAAAAGGCCGGCTTTACAAACTGCATTGAAAGGAAATGAATGTCTTTCGACGTCTAGACGCGGGAAAAAAAGGCGTGAAATAATGGCTGGCAAAGTGCACGTGGTTGTGCAAACAAACGGTTCTATATACCGCAGCGGAGGAAAAGAAAAAGAAAAAGTGATATACGAACGCTCGTGTTTCATTGTGTGCTCAACGAGGTATCTGTCACAATTGTTTCTATTCTAAGAGTATCACGCACTTGTTCATCGTTAAAATTGTGTTTTACTTTTTTTTTTACAGAAATTAAAAAAAAAATCCAGGTTGTTTATGTTCTTCCTATCACCATAAAGCAAATTCCACAGAAATCCATTTTTAGAAAACAATGGTAAATCAAGCGCACAAGCAGCAGTGTACCACGATGCAAAATTGGCATATAAGCTCGAAGCAGCAGTGGGCATATAGAGGTCGTTAATCTCGCCGGGCTGCAGCAGCAGAGGTGAAGGCAATTACCGGACCGCCTCTAATTCCTACGTCTGCAGCAACGGCGCAGACCGACAATAAGAGCGACGAGCCTCCGACGCGCAATGGGGGCCCTAAAATAGAAGGCTAACGACTGATGCCGACGCGACGACTCTACGTACAGAGGGGACCTCTCTCTCTCTCTCTCTCTCTGTGATTTTCGAGATACAGCCTCTCACGCGGAGTTTCTATTTTCAAGGGGGTGCGATATCGCCACCGCAGCCGAGATATTTCGGGTGGAGAGCTTTTTTGAAGTCGAAGGTGTCCGAGAAGTCGAAGAACGGCTGGAGGTCACACGTACGCGACACCTCGTGTAGCTATTTCTGTTCCTTTCCAAATAAAATCATCGAAGCAAATATATGCGCATGTAATGGCGATAAATCAAGTAATTAGCAGAAAAGTCAGGAATGACGAACGGCCGCCTTTTAACGCGCACTTCTCCACGAGTCATCAATTTGCAGGAACGACTCGCTCGCGAAATTTGATTACGCAACAATGGCATCGTAAAATCGGAGCAGGAAACGGGCCGGGATACGACGATGAGCATTGTGCGGGCGCGCGTATATCCACGGACCCTCCCTTTTGCAATTGCAAAAATAGAAAGCGACGGATAGTAGGCTAATAAATATTTACTCGTCATCCAAGGTGGCAGAGCCGGTCTATTTATAGCTGCGTGGATTTATTCGATCTCAACCTTCATATCTCCTCCCTCTCTCCGTACTGCAGTTGGAAATTGTCCGAGTGTTTATTAATTAACCGCGAACACTAATTGCTGCTCTGGCAACCGATTAATTACTTTAAATCAACTTATTGTGCCAACATCACGATTCGAGCCTTGGCCGATGACCCCCGCTCGGAATCTCAGCCGCTAGAGGGCGCTTAGAGAACCTAACCTCGAAATCGAAAAAAATGCACGAAATTTCGCATTAAAAAATAAGTATTAAACGACGATTCACACGTGCATCAAAAAGAGAACTGCATACACCCGCGCATGGTATAACGACCGGCGCACGAGTGAGTCAGAGTGAGAGGCAGCGAGCTGAGCGAGACCGGCAACTATCAATTTCCGTTTTGAATTACCAAACGGTCTCTGGACAGAGACGCGTGCGCGAGCGCGCGAATCTCCGGTCGAGTCCGGCTATGTTAGGCTCGATCGAATTGTGCAACATGCGGGAGGAGGAAAAAAGAATCTACGTAACGGTAGATGCATACCGCCGGACGTTTTTCAAGTGCATCGTCGAGATGAAGACCGTGTAATAGCGATGACTTTCATGGTTCTTTGCACGGATTAAGTCTTGCGGTGCGGTTTTGCGCGTGTATAACCGTTCATCGAGGAGTATTTCGAGAATGGCTTTTTTGCGGACGATCGTGTTTTTCCGTTGGAAGTAGGTTCGCGATAGGGGAGCTCTAATGATTATTTTCACGAGCTTTATAGTGTATAGCTGAAAGCGGCCAGTCGATAACGCTGGAGTAGCGGCTTAAAGCTTCAAAATTTCAGTTTCTCTCTTCATTTGCTGTAACACAGCCGTTCGTCGAATGCTTTCAAACTGAAACACAATATTGAGCGATAACACGCGGAAGAACTTCAAGTTACGCCGAGTCAGCGCAAGCTCTCCCGGCGTAACAATCAATGTTGGCATTTGTTTTTTACAACTGGAATGAGCTCTCGTAAATTGGAACGACTGTACAGTGTGTAGAGCATAACGAGTCGACGGCTATATAGAAATCGACGCGAAAACTATTATCACGCTCATGATTCCGCTGCTCGTTTCAGGCGACTCGGAAACTCGACACAGTATCGATCAGAGAACGGAACGAGCTTTCGACTGTATAGTTGTGACTCGCTTTAAAATGGCTAAATGCATCTATCGTTGACGGGAACAACATTTCTAAACCAATAAATATTCCCGTAGCCCAGAACGACCCTAGTCTCAAAAGGCGTAATCAGCCATGAATAAGCCAAAGCACCGAAACTTAGCACATCAACCTCGTGTTAGACACAAGTTCGTTCCTCATCTCTCTTAGCAACAAATCAGACGCGCCTCCGATGCAGAGACGCTCCGCGACACCCCAGCGGTTCTCCCGACGAGTTACGTAACGTAGCTGCGCCCATTTCCACTGCAGCAGCGGCTGCGAGAATGAACCTTTCCTATAGCACTAATTTTGGAACTGGCGGTTATTGGCCTAATGAGCGATACCGGGATTACGAGCGTATCGCGTGATTACGAGCTTGGCTAATGGAATTTTCGTTTATTCGATGCTTGACGAAGTGGTTTTAAAACTGTTGCCGTGTACTATGACGTTAATTGAATCCCGAGCTGCTATCTACTAGACGAAAATAAAAAAAAATCGCCGTAAATTTTATCACGTCGATTATGAACGGCCTGCCGAGTTGCCGGTCACGAATGACTTGTAATTTTGTAGTCATCGTAGAAATAGTTTCGATTGGCCCGCTGCGCGCACAGTGTTGTGCACCAACGAAAATAAACGCCTAATAGTTGGAAACTCGCCCTTTTTCATTGACCGCTGTAATGATCCTTCGATAACTCGACGATATGAAAAAAACGGCTCACGTGAGGGTAGCTAAGTAAAGTGGAACATCGAGCATTGAATATTAAAGCCACCGATAATCTTCGTACAGTCGTCGGCATGCGACGCAAGAAGTTATAAGTAAGTCAAGAGCCAAGGGCTGTGCGTTCCGCTTAGCCAGTGGCAATTATAATTCGTCGCTATAGTTAGGGCTTGCTCTTGTTTCTTTTTTTCCGCGCAATGCCAAGTTTTTCAGGTTACGAGATTGCGAGTAACTTTCGCGGAATCGATGATCCTCGTTATCGAAGTCGCGAAGTTACGTGACGCGCACGGCGGTTTATTGCGTGTGTACATAATTAGCCGTAGCCTGACCAAGTTAAATCAAGCAGAAAAATCCATAATATTCCACATAATAGACTGTCTATTTTCGAAGCGTTCGGTTGTTTAATCGATTGGACAAACAAAGCTTTTGTTGCAGACGCTATCGGTTTTGCGCATATATAGTGCACGTGTTAACAAAATTGCCTCGACCGTGAGTACCAGGTATAACCAGATCCTTTTAACGTTTATTAAAAGACCGAGATTACAATGTAATTACACGCGGATCGATAAAAATGTTTAATATTTTATATACATCGTCAACACAGAGAGAGAGAGAGAGAGAGAGAGAGAGAGAGAGAGAGAGAGAGAGAGAAAGAGAGCCGCGCAATGATCGGCGGGGCGACGAGTAATTTTGGATCGAGCGAACGAGAGCGAAAAAGAAAATAGACGCGGGACACGCTAAAAACGACGGCCTTGTCCCTCCTGCGAGCGACTGTGTGCTGATGATGATGCTCTGCCCCACCGTCAATGTCAAACGACTTGCGGAGCTCGAGTTCTTATGTTTGATCCGGTGCGTTAGCCTCTCGACTTTTACGAGTGTCTGTTTTGACTCGTACCGAGAAGAATATCTTGCTGGATTTCGAATTCAGAAGTGAAAATCGTTAAGCGCCAGCAGATGCCCGTATCCGATGTATTTATTATCTCCGAGAGCCCCTCAATACGTGTTTAACCAGCGCGGCGCAGCTTGGAATGCGAATTAGTCATGTGATATAATCGAATGAGTCAGTGCGCGAGTTGCGCAATTTTTTAAGGCTCG
This sequence comes from Nasonia vitripennis, assembly GCF_009193385.2. Classification (NCBI taxonomy): domain Eukaryota; kingdom Metazoa; phylum Arthropoda; class Insecta; order Hymenoptera; family Pteromalidae; genus Nasonia; species Nasonia vitripennis. Next base: position 30,410,876 of record NC_045760.1, on the reverse strand, counting down.
TTTTTTGCGGATTCCGCGCAAGCCTCATAAAATTAATTAGCCCCCCTAATTGCGGATGCAGAAGAAAGCCTGGCAGCAGCAACAGCGGACTGTTACAATTTTAAAGCGGTTAAAACCGTCTGCTACCGAACGTTCTTTTTTTCAAATTGAATTATAACCGAAATCGTCGTTCCAGTTATGAAACTCGCGCGCGCGCGCAAAAAAAAAAAGAGTTTCTCTCACATGACGACCGAAGGAGTCCGCTCGTGACTCACTCGCGACTTTCCTAGATCCGACCTTGGAACGGAAACAATCGAGTCCCCGGTTTCTCTCCTATATACCGCTGCATCCAACTCTCGAAAAAAGATGGCGGTGAGGAATTCCGCGAGAAATTACATCGGTCGATTCGCAAATTCCCTCGACGCGTTGTATACAGGCAGTGTACTTAATCAACGGAAGATTAAACAGTCGCCGCGGACAATCAATAGCGCTACCTCTTCGTGAGTTAATATTCACCCCCCGGGAGAGAGCCAGAATTGGAACACGTTACAACACGGCGACGAGGCTCGAAGGGAGACTCGAGAGTACAGCTCTCAGAAAGGAAACAAGTGCACTCGCCGATTCGGCGAATTGTAGACGCGTCCAATCGATATACACACGTATACCGCTGTTCCGAGAACTGACTCGCACTTTTGAATCCCTCCTGGAAGGACCGTTACGCAGATCGAACGCGACGACCGGCACCACTGCGGGATAAACTGTGAGATACACGCGCGAGTTATAACCTGAAAAACCGCATGTCGGCACACACCGTTTTATAACCCTTGTGTGAACTCTGCACTCGACATCGCACACTGGAAATTCTCCCTAATCTAGCGTAAATCCTCCTCGGCAAAATCGAACAAGAGATACACTCGTAAAATTTGAAATTTAACTTGCATCGGCAATATGAAATTGTAAAAAGACACTCACCTTGGCACACGAGCGACGAGAGAACAAGAGAAGATTCCCGGTGAGGGGGATCGAGAAGAATAAGAAGAAGCCGGAACACACGTCGAGCGGATACGTGAGCCAGGAGCGAAGTGGCGCGAGTTGAGACGAACGACGGCGGCAGGCGGCGGTTACCTCCCCTCCATATTACTGCACACCGCCGCCGCCGCCGCCGCCGCCGCCGCTGCGCCTTTGGCTTCCCCCCCCTCCTCTATCGCGGGGCGCTACCAGTCGCGAATCGTTTTACTTCGAGGTGCTGATTTTTTTTTGTTTCGAGGATTTTTTGGGAGAGCTTGACGCAGGATTGTTGAGTTCCGCAGGGATGCGTTTTTAGAGAGACTGCTCATTATAAGGTATGCGTACTTGTTGCGATATTTTTGCATGTACAATTGGAAATTACGAGGGTATCCTATTTTGCGATGATAAGTTGGCAAAGCGTCTCTCGTTTCTACCGGCACGTGTTTCAAAAAAACAAGATTATGTATATGGCTGAAGAACAATCGGCAGGGTAGAAACAGTCATGAATTTTTAGCTCAACGTCGGTGTCTGTACACACACTTTTTTCTTCGTATTTGTTTACTCGCTGTCTCTGTTGCTAGGCAGAAAGAGAGAGAGAGAGAGAGAGAGAGAGAGAGAGAGAGAGAGAGAGAGAGAGAGAGAGGCGTAACGTGATTTCGAACGACTACAGGCGCTGTCTCAGCCCCGCGTGCGTCTATTCCTACGCCGGCTGTCTCCTCTTATTTTTAGAAGAAAAAAATTCTTGCTTATTTTGCATACACTCAAAGCTTCGCACATAGAAGATAACAAAATATATCCGAAAACCTTTTCGTCAAAGTGCATTTTCGCCGGTTTGAACTGTCGTCTGCTATCGAATGGAACGCAATTTTCTAACGGTCGATTAGAGAGATGTTATTTTCCGCTTTCTTCTCGCATTTACCTTTTTTTTCGTACACGGATTTCGTGTATTCGACCGTGTCTAGACCTTGGGCCAACTGATCTCGGATGGCTGGAGTCGCTTTTCTTTTCGCTTTTCATACTTGGATGGACTTCTGGACTTCCTGCGTCATTGTGTTCATTTTGCTCTGGCTTTGCTTACAAAAATCAATTATGAGAATCTTGAAGAGGCTGGTTTTCATAATTGCCTGTTAGCCATAATTTAAATCGAACTCAAGATTACTTATAACCTACAAGTAACTGCGCAATCGATTTCCAATCAGACCCACTTCACACTTGGTCCGCTGACTAGCATCTCCAGAAGCGATTCGAATATCGATTTATTTAAAAAGAGCCTTCGAGTGTCGCCCTCACCTGGGGACCTTCTTCCCTTTGCGACGATGCTCCGAGAGAAACTCAAGGACCTTGTTCGCTTTGTGCCAACTCTGCCGAAACCGAGGCAGGAAATGCAGAATTTGGCACAGACGTACACCGTGAATTTTCCTCGCCTTGGAGCATCGCACACTTCCTCGATACGCACCTAATTAAAACCCCGCTTTGCAAAACAAACGCTTATATTCCGGGACATGCGTCCGAACAAAAGAAATCCAATCGGTCGTGTTACATCATCCCCTCGTGTATGATTCGACAAGACAGCAAAGTTTTAATGAGGCCGAATGTCTTCTGGATGTCAGAACCGTGGATAATGGCCTGGAGGATAATGCATCGACTCGATCGCCTCGGCTCTGTGGAACAGAATCAACGTGAAAATCTTATCGACCGGCGCAGCTGATATTGACGCAACTTATGTGGCCTTGAAAAAGGTGCAGGAAGGCGGAAACCGGAGCGCAGCTCTGTCGCGGCCCAGATTTCGAGGGTTGCTGCTACTCACAAAGTTGCAGGCGTTCGCAGGTTTTAGGTTAAGCCGATTTCACAGTGCTACGATTATGTCGAGCCGGATTAGAGTTATCCGTTTTGGCTTATTTTTATTTATCTTATTCAAAGAAAAGCAGTATGTCTGGAGGCAGATCATACTTGACTCTAGATATACTGCTTATAGTTGCATTTTCTAATACCGACGGTCGGTATCAAGGTCGGTAATTCTTATCTGCGGATAGAAATCGACTCGATGCAGCAAATCATTTCTTCCGCAACATCGAGCGATAATAACCTGAACAAACATCGTAAAATATATCCTTTCGATCAATGTGAAACAAGCCTAAGCAAGCGCGCGCATCGCACTTCCGGAGAACATGGAGCTCGTAGCCGCCCCCGCCCGGCGTTACGAAATCAGCTGGTGCGCCCACTTTCTCCCCCCGCGCCGCCTCCAGCTCGCGCACACGTCTGAACTTATCCCGTTCATCCCCCGCATATATTCATCAGCATGTGGATGTGCATCGTTTATACGCGCGCGAGACGGCTTTATCGTCGCTTTATTGCGAATAGTTCAAGTCTGGTTTACGCCTTCGAATTGGATGGTGCGATGCTCGGATGTCAAACTTTGCTTATAGGTATGAGAGAAGTGGGCTCGTCCTGGTGGTCTATACTGGAGGATTTTTGTTTTGTACTGTATTACAGGGGAATCCCCTGAATATAAACTTTTCAAATAACTCCACAGGATTATAATCTTGAAATTGTATTACGACGAGGTTTGTCTACTCCAATTTATCTAAATATTTCAGCCGATGCTCCTGTGGATAATATACCTATACAATAAATAAACGTCAAGCAGCTCGGGCAGAATCGCCGGTGCGCAAGTGCAGCTTCTGCCCTACATCCGCGACGGCGGTGCAGTGGTCTAGGAGAGCAATTTTTCACCCTCGCTTTTCATTCTGTTATAAGCTCTTGTTCTTTTCACGGAGCTTAATTAATAACGGGTTATGCACTGCTGCAACTAGTTTATTCGACGGCTATAATGAGAAAAAAAACTCAAAATTATCCTCGTTAGTTTGGGTTACCAGTTTTTTTAAATTGTTAACCTCATGGAAGATGACCTTCGCTCAATACGAAGCAATAATTTTTACAATCATAGAAATAACGGTGAAGGGTAAGTATGCGCGAATATCGAGTCGAAGGCCGGAAGAGTCGTCGTCGCGCTCAAAGGTCAGGTCGGAACGTTGCAGCCCGAGATCAATAGCAATGCCTGCACACACACGCACACGCACACACTGTGCATATAAGTATACAAAAAACACATTATTGTAGATACTCGCAGCGACGGCTTTAATTAAGGAGCTTTGTTCTTTTCCAGAAATAGAAGTTTTCTGTGCTTTTAAACTAAAATTATCAAAAAGAAAAAAACTTGTGTTCCAATACGTCGAAAAGTTCTACCTCAAGCCGAAATCGTCATACACCTCTTCAAATTTAGATTCACGGAAAACGCCTTGAAAAAAGCGGAAGCACTTTGTGCGAACGTCCATATACTATTATTACAAATCGCTTTTCCACGCTTCCAACGTCCATTATTAATAGATCGAGCAAAAGTGCGCGCAGTTATCAGATTATACCTTTGCGGCCTAGTTTAAGGGGACGGATACACCTATTGTCAAAAAATGCAAAATTCAATTTTTTGTTTATATTTTTCCTAAATTGTTTGAAAAATGAATCAAACTATTAAATATATTCAGGTATAATGTAAGAAACATAAAACAATGTTTATATGTGCCATATTATCAGGAATGACATTTCTTCGAAGGCAAAAATTCAGAATTCTGATTTCTGAAAATAATCAACAAAAATTGTTTAAATACTTTAAAAAGTAACAAATTTTATGATAATATCCAGACAACTTTTTTAAATAATATTCTTTTGCAAAACCCCACACTCATCTGGAAACTATATGTGTTTGAAGCATAGCTATCAGTATAAAAGTGGGCTTCGAAGCCCAAATCTTAAGTAAGTCTGCGGTAGCTGAAAAATGGAAATTCTGAATTTTGGCCTTCGAAGAAATGTCATACCTGATAATATGGCACATATAAACATTGTTTTATGTTTCTTTCATTATACCTGAATATATTAATAGTTTAATTCATTTTTCAAACAATTTAGGAAAAATATAAACGAAAAATTGAATTTTTCATTTTTTGACAATTTAAGGTGTATCCGTCCCGTGTTAAAGTGCTCAGACACGTCGGAAAATATAGAGAGCCTTGGAAGTTTGGTGAACTTTTGTATAGGACTTTATGTAACTCGTTTGCTGCTTTTTAGCATCGGAGAATCAATCGACTAATTAATCCGTCAATTAAGCAAGCACAATGTATATTTATAACAATGGATCATCATTCGCGCATCCCACGATGATGCGTCTTTAATTACCAGTGCATCTGGCCAAGAACCCGCCGGTCAATTTAACGTTGGCATAGCACCCCTATACGATATACGGAGCTCTGTGACGAGTATAAAATAAATTTATTTATTCACCTTCAGCAAAGTTCTGATAATTTTCAAGCATCACACCGTGTAAAAACGACTGCACATAGCGTATGGCTGATCCGCGCGATAAAGAAAAAAAGCCGCCGGTACGGGGACGAGTTCGCGAATCGCCTTGAGATCTAACAATAAGTGCTGCTCTGCCGGGCACGTGGGAAACGTTTTCTGGCCGGGAGACGCGCCCACGGGAAAATGCCGCATTCAATGCTGTGTTTATAGTCTCTGATTCGATTAATGCAATCGGACACTATTGACGGCGAGGAGGACGGGGCTTCGCAGAATTATTTATTTAAACGATAAAATTAAAGTTTTTCGCTATATAAATCGACACGGATTTTCCGAAACGAGAGCCACGCCCGATAAGTCTTATCGATTTCGCGCTTATATAGACACACCTGTGTGTATCCGCAACTAAGAGACATTTTTCAAAATGACGCAAAAATACGTATAGCTGTTCGATTTACGCTCTACAAAGCTCGACTATATAGCTGCTCGTTAAAAAAAGAACACACGCGAGCGATGATCCAGAGAAGAGGAGTAGCCGCGCCTATGACACGTATACAAGTTGCAGTGGTGTAGTCTTTGCGATGATTCTGTAACAGCGACGACTTGGCACGACTCGACAGAAGTCTTTGCACTTTGGAGAAGCTTTTATATGCTGGAATTTTTAGGAGAGCTATTAAGGGTCGTTCAAAATTTAGTATATACTTGATGGTTTGTTGAACCTTTTTTATTATTAAAATTTATCAATTACACAAAAGAAATTCTTTTAACCGCAACCATATCCTTCACGCAAGAACAAAAGAAGATATATTTGTTTTTCCTAGCGCAGCCGAATCCCTGGCAGAATATAATCTCGAGATTCTCAGCCTAGAGAATAGCTGCCAATTCTTCTCGAATTCTTTGATACACTTCAGCCAAGGGGGGGGGGGATATACTCTCGACTCGATTTATCATCCGACGCTCGCGCGGGTGTCACGCGCGTCAATCAGCAGGGCCGCGACTCTATACCGTGATTTTTTTTAAGTTTGCCGCAGCTTTGTTTGTTTTTCTCGAACGTCATCGGAGACTCGCGACGATTTTTTTATCGCCAAGTTTCGAAGCTTTTCGTGAAATAATACAGCGACGTTCTCGTGACTGTATAGAAAAAAAGTCGAGCATTCCTCGCACCAGCTCGACATCGACGACTTCTTACATCCGCTTTTCTTCGCTGTACACTTCCGCGATGTCGAGGAAAAAAAGTGCCTTGAACGGAAAATTCGCTTTATTTTACAATTAAAAATGTACAGAATAATATACCAGAAACTATATAAAAAAAAAAATCATTGCCAGAATCTCCTCGACCCTGAAACAAACGTTCGTGCTCGCAGGGGCTCGATTCCTTTTTTAAAACCATCGCGTTATGCAACCGCGTATATAACGCATCTGTTCTGCCAGGGAGAGACGCTTTTTCGCACGATTTTTAAAAATACTATTAAGTTAGTTATAAAAATAAGTTACATAAACGGGAGTATAGATATATACATATACAGTAGAGAGACGCTGGTTATATTGTTTTTTTTCGGCTTTTGTTCTGCGCGATGGACGAGTGGGACGTTGCTTGGTACTGGAGGCGGATGAAAGTTCATTGTACGCAAAAGTTTTTTTATTATTAGGTTTTTTAATGATTTGGTTGACTTTCTTCGGGATGGTCTGAATAGGGAACAGACATGGTTTTGCTATATACATATAAATACTTATATATAGTAGAAAATAGCATAAGAATACGTTATTTATCAATTTTTTGCTGATGTAGTACCTCTAGATCCTAATATTATTAACTAAAAATTCATATGTTTGAGTAATTTTTAAAACGGCAGATCTCCAATATGGCGGCTCAAAGCATAAAGACCTAACCTAACGTACGGACATTTGAGTACATGAATTACAGTCATCATGAATCTATTTTGATTTTCAAGCATTATTTCTTAATTCTATTATGATTTTTGAGAAAACAATAAGGTTATTTTATGTATTAAAATTTACATGCGTTTATACATCTATATATATATATTTTTTTTTTTCATCCTTCGCGCCGCCATTTTGATCACGTGAGCTCTCAATCATTTAAACGTATCATTAGCAAACCAAATTTTCAAAACCATATTACTTAACAAATATTGTAGTAAAAATCGTAGCTTTTGTACTTTTGTGTAAGATTTATTCTTAACTTTATTTTAAAAAAGGTTTTAAAAATCATGTCTGTTCCCTATTATACGTAGCCGTTAGAGTATCTAAAGTAGTTTTTTATTGCCAAGATCGTATAAAAATTAATTAATTTACGTTTTAGCGAACGCAAGCTTATAATATATAAATATTCTATAGATATACAATTCAATCATAGTTACATTCAATATGTAATTTATACATAATACACTATAATTCTTAATATGAATAAAAACTTTATCTAAAAATGTATGCTTTTACTTATTTGTACACAACAGCTTATGTATACTTAATTATTTGCAAACATTCTATCGAATAGATTTCTAGGTAACCCTTGATTATCTCGACGAGAGGCTTGCACAATTTTTCTAATATCACAGTCTTCGCATGCATAGTAATTAACGACTCCCCTCACAATCGGGTGAGGCAACGTATCATACGCAGCCTCCTCGATCATTTCCTCTTGTTGTACCATAGACTGATGGCGACATTCCGCGTTCGCGAAAACTTCGCGCAAGTCGTCGGCGAAGTTGGGAAAAGGGCTGAGGTCGCACTGCTCGAATTCCCTCTTGAATTCGACGTTCCACATTTGCGCGGCTGTTCGGCAGTGGCACTTGGTCAATAGGTCGAACAACGTGAAGGACCTGAATAATCTCCTGGCTTTCAATCTCTCGATTTGTTCAAGACAGCTTTGATAATAGGCCCATCGACTGGGAGACTTCTGAATGCGTGTTTCGTCTAATAAGTTGTTGGGCGGCTGGATGGTCGACTTCTTGATGGCCAGCATCCTGAGCATTACATCCACATTGGGGTTCCACTGTATGGGCAGCCTGATACGTCTAATCCGATAATCTCCGTTATGGTTATCGGCAGGTAGTCGATCTATCATAGCGTAAGGGGTGCGACCCGCATGGTCCGTAACGCTTATATTCGCCCCGGCGGAAACGAGAATTTTGAAGTTCTGCCCACCATCGTAGAAGAAGCTATTACAAGCGTTATGCAATGCGGTGGAACCATAGACTAAATCAATACCGCCATAATCAATTGTTTTTCTCGCATCAATGTTTGCACCGCGCTTGAGTAGAGTCAGCAGTACCACCGGGTTGACGGAGCCAGCGGCCAAGTACAGCGGGGTCACATTATTCTTCGCCAGGGCGTTCACGTTTGAGCCGTGGTCCAAGAAGAGCTTCAGCTGAAAAACGAATTTTCGTGAGTTCTAGTTCGAGATCAAAGCTTATATATGGCAAAAAGTTCGGGTTTACACTTACCAGCTCGTTCTTGCCTTGGAGGGCGGCGACGTGTATCGGTTGGTAATCCTCAAACATCTCTCGGTCCTCGAGAGAAACACTCTGCTCTATGAAGAATCTGGCCAACTCGACGTGCTCCGTGTCACGGGCGAATGCCAGACGGTGCAAGACGTTCTCCTGCTTGGGCATGTCTCTGGCCATAACGTCGGCTCCGTATCTCACCAACAGCGGCACCATCTCGTCTGCTTTTTTGTGAGAGCATGCCGCGAGCAACGGTGTCGCGCCTGTGTTGTCCCTGGCGTTGACGTCCACTCCCTTTTCCAGCATCAGTTTGATCAGCTCTAATTGACCACGGTTTATCGCCAAGTGCAGGACGGTCTGGCCCTTGTCGTCCCTATTTTGCAAGTCGACGCCTGCATTGATCACCAGAGCGGCGAATCGCTCGTTCCACTCGGAGGGAAACATCTGCAGCAATACGTTGATTATAGGCGTCTTATCGTCGACGTATGCGTCCAGCGGAGGATTGCAGAGCTCGTTGACATTGGCCCCGGAGCGCACGAGCAGTTCGGCCGATTTCTGATAGCAGCTGAGCACCGTAATCCACAGGAGCGACAGCTTGTCTCTCTGCGAGAGTATTTTGCCGAGGCGAGGCCTCTTCTTCAGGATGAGCTTGAATATGGCTTTCGGCTCGTCGTCGAACTCTCGAAGGAACTTCTTTATCCTACTGGCTCGGCCGCGACAGTGTTCCTGGAAGAGTTTGATCAGCGTGTCGTGCAGCATTTCATCATGGCGGACGCGTGCGCCGTTGTAGGGATCCGTGGTGTTCCGGTTATAAACGAAATTTTTCTTACTACAGGCACTCGGGTACACGAGGAAAGTTCGGTCGGGCCGTAAAGCCATTTTTCTGAGTTTCACTTGCACTTACGTATTTCACGATTATTGAAAAATATCACACGGGCTTTTCTAGGCTCGCCTAACTCAACTACTATATTTCTAGTAATGCGACTCTCTCAAAACTGAGGCGTACGTCTGACAGCCCAATACGACGCCACGCCACGCTGTTAGACGGGCCTGTTGTGGGGGATTGCTGTTTACACTCTACTGCGGAGCGAGCGCCACGGAATACTCGCAGAACCCCATAAAGCGGTCGAAATCGGAACTAGCCTGTTGTTGACACATGCGCATTGGTCAGGGAGTAAGGGGGAAGGGCCTTCCTACTCCGTGATTGGTCGATATTGGAGTTGTGACGTCACGCTTGGCATGTGTCAATTTCGTCACAGAAAATCGTAAATGACAACAACAAACACATGTCAGCTGCGACGCGTCACGCTTAACATGCGTCATTTTTCAGCACAGAAAATCACGAATGACAGCAACAAAAGTACGAAATTGAAAATTCAATGAAAATCTGTTCACAGCTTTACTCAGCCAAGTTTTCGCCCATAATAAAAGTCGCTTACTACACGTAGAGCAAGAGCGGGACACACCCACGGTCGACTTCCATCATCGCACCACACAAGCGCAGTGTCGCTTTATAGAGTAGAAGATTGTAAATCATGCGTGATGCACCGCACATATGATATATGTATAGTATATGTTCATACGGCCGATGTTATATAGTGTGCAGCCGGTTGCGAGTCATTAGCACCACTTGAGAGCGATTCTGCGGGTCCGTCTGGATATGATGTGTATGGAATGTGTGCGACGCTAAACCCGTACATTCAGCTTCGTGTGTAAATTTAATTTATTTAGTCGTGCCGTTCTGTGCGTTAAATTCGAATTTGCCGCGTATAATATAAAATTATAAGTTAAAAAATATCGACAGTAGTTCAAGTGCTCGTGTTGACTGCATAAGCCGATTTTTCATATTATTCTGCTGTTTTTTAACATTGGCTTCGATATTTTCTAAAAAAATATGATAATAATAATTTAAGAAACAATTTAATCTAATCACCTGCGAGTCGTGAGCTCTCATAACCCCAAAATCTAACCCACCAAACTTAACATACTGTTTAAGGGGACCTCACCACCTTAAATAAAAAATAATGAGATATTGATTTTTTGTGTAAAACGCATCTTAAATTGATTCAATAATCAATTAAACAATTATATTAACTCAGGCATACTGTAAAAATAGGGAACAGGCATGGTTTTGCTATATACAGTAGAAAATAGCATAAGAATACGTTATGCATCAATTTTTTGCTGATTTAGTACCTCTAGGCCCTATTATGATTAATTAAAAATTCATATGTTTGAGTAGTTTTTAAAACGACAGCTCTCCAATATGGCGGCTCAAAGGATAAAGACCTAACCTAACGTATGGGCATTTGAGTGCATAAATTCAGTCATCATGAATCTATTTTGATTTTGAAGCATTATCTCTCATCTCTATTATGATTTCGGAGAAAACAATAAGGTTATTTTATACATTAAAATTTACATACGTTTATGCATCTATATATATTTTCATCCTCCGCGCCGCCATATTGATCACGCGAGCTCGCAATCGTTTAAACGTATTATTAGCAAACTGAATTTTCAAAACAATATTGCTTAACAAATATTGCAGTAAAAATCGTAACTGTTGTACTTTTGTGTAAGATTTATTCTTAACTTTATTTTAAAAAAGGTTTTCAACACCATGTCTGTTCCCTATTATCAAACAATGTTTATAAATACCATATGACAGGTACAAAAGGTCTTCGAAGGCCAAAAATCATAATTTTCATTATTTTAGCTACCGCAAACTTAATTCAGTTTTACAATTTGATAAAAAAATTTGTTTAAATATTTAGAAAATGACAAAAATTACGCTTTACTTGTAGACAACTTTTTTAAATTACCACACTCATTCCCTAAACATATGTATTTAAAGTAGATCCATTAAGAAAAAAGTGCCCTTCGAAGCCCAAAACTGAAGTAAGTCTGCGGTAACTGAAATAATGAAAATTGTGATTTTTGTCCTTCGAAGACCTATTGTACCTGACATATGGTATTTATAAACTTTGTTTGATAATGTTTACAGTATTCCTGAGTTAACATAATTGATTAGTTGATTATTTAAACAATTTAATGTACATTTACACAAAAGATTCAATATCTCATTTTCTCTCTTTCCTCCTTTTTTTTTCTCTTACAAAAATGATGGCCTTTGTTGTGAAGCATTTAATACGTAATTCTGATTGGTTGCTGGATGGTTGCCTAGGCAACGAGATCAGAGCCGCGCTTTAAATTCATAACCCTCAAAACAGTCATAACTCATAAGCCTGGTAGAGGTGTTTAAAATGAAATGTGCAAACCTTGATAACAGATAAAATATATCTAATATAACTAGCAAGAAATTTTAGTAAAAATTAATCATTACCAAGAGTGTGTAGTATTACAACATGTGTATTGAAAAGTGGAACCCTAACCCTATTTGAAGTAGTAATAAAGTGTGTAAATATTATTTAGTTTTTTTTCTAAATGTCAGTGAGAAGTTCAATTAAAATAATAAAGAGTTTGAAGATACACTGTGTCTCTGTGCCCAAAGTCGCCTTCGGTGAGGTTTGAGAGGTGAATTTAAAGAAAAGTTCAGTATCCGAGTCAGTAAGTTTAAGTCTATCATTATACAATGCTCTTTGAATTGTAAAAAGGCTACTAGACAACTAAAATATGACACATATAGATGATTCTGATTTAACTGTTTTCATTCATATTTTCACATTGAGGCCCATATACAACACCCATGATAATTATTTTGTTGTATAGCATGAGTTTACATTCACATCAGTGTCGGAGTCGAAATCAGAAGTTTTTCAGTTAAGGTCGATTCAACTTTAAATATCTTTTCAAAATCACAAAAGAAATCTATATGCAAAATATGAGCCCTCTAGACCTGTTAGTTTTTGAATGAGAATAATTGCAAAAATGGAAAAACAGGTATCGGTCTCAAGATCTCTCACAACTGTTAAAAGTCAAAATTCTAGTCAATGCCTTGACAAAATAGCTAAAATACTTATCACTTTCTTCATGTAAAAATGCACTGGAAACCAGAAATACAATCTGCTAGAGATGGTAGTTTCTGTGTAACTGTCTACAAGCAAAATTTGATGCGCTAAATTAAAAAATTCATATGGGCCTCGATGTGAAAATATGAATGAAAACAGTTAAATCATAATCATGTAGGTACATGTTTTCTAGGTAGCATAGTAAGTATCTGTGTAAAATTTCAGTTGTATAGCTTTTTTATAATGCAAATAAATGGCATTGTAATGATAGACAAACCCACTGACTCTTATACTGAACTTTTCTTCAAATTCACTATTCAAACCAATGATGACGGCATTGAGCATTATTAAGCATGTAACATGTTACATGCTTATAAAATATTAGCAGACGTTAATGTGCCGCCCAACACTTATAGTAGATTGTCTACCAGTGTCATTAGACAGAGATAGAATCAAGAGCGCGCGAAGCGCGCCTTCATTCCTAATTTCTTAAATTTAAGGTGGCGAGGTCCCCTTTAACTGATTCTTAGCTAAGTTTTCGTTTACATTTAGTTAATTTACATATAAACATTTACTCGTTAAATTTCTACCAGGGAATTCAATAGCCTAAAAATATTCAAACAATCTCTCGCTGCATCTTCCAAATACTCAAGGGACGAGTTTACAGTCCGCGCGAGCACACCGCACAGCGAGACTCGAGAGTACGGGAATAACTCAAAGCGGGAGAGTCTAGAGTTCAGTTTGACTCAGTCTATTTCGCGACGCCGAGATAATTACTCCTGCGCTCTCGGAATATTGTACTCTCCGACTCTATACTCTTTTTTCTCTTTGCCACACGTGCGGTATGCAAAGCCACAACGCCCGGCTTTTGAAGTCCCTATGGGAGGGGGATGACTTCGAGCTGTCTTCAGGAATATTTTTTAATTTTTAGTCGACGAAAAAAAATATGCAAGCTGCTTATGTTTTTAACGTTGACGAGAAACGCAACGGTTTCGCTATCGTAGAATTGTGTACATATAATATTCCGGAGAGTCGTTATATGTCAGGGGCGAAGCTGAGATGACAGTGATAGAGTGGACGGGCTTGAGAGCGACGAACTCGGACTATGCATGCCTTTTGCGACCTTTTTAGCATTACACGTACAATTTTTTACTTACTCATGAGCTTGTATGCACGTACATACATCAAAGAACGGTATTGTTTTATAAAAGTTCATATCGAAGATACAATTTTTTTCGCATTTGAGTTACATGACGATTAATTTTTTTAAATGTTCACAATGTACTGTTGTCATGATTAATAAAAAAAAGCTGATCATTTATCCGGTGGATTCGCTGAAGGCCTGACGCGACGTTGCATCACCACTGGCTCCATCCGACGAACTGAACTGACGACGAAAACAGCTTGACTGACGACTGGTAAGGAAGGGCCAGCGTCGACGAATTTTCGAATGAAAAATGCTGAAGTTTAAATAACCGATTATAATTCGAATCGTATACATTTGCACAATTTTAACTTTATTTGAAAAAGTATATTGCAACGTCGCCGCGGTATATGTATAAAACGAGCGACGCTCGTAACATTTTCATTTGAACATCATGAACAGATTGCGCTTGTTAATTCTTTCGCCGAAATAATTTTTCTGCCAATAGAATCGGTAATCGTCTACTCGATCGTACGCAGAATCAAAATAAATCTTGAAACATATCTGAAAAAATATACATGGCAACGTTTAAAGACCATCCGATCGTTTTTTACTCCTTTTTTTTTTCATATGGGTATACTTCGAAAATTGAAGGAAATAAACTCACGGAGATAACGATGAATATACTCACTCCAGTAGTCAGGCGCGAAAGTCGTAATCAGTAGGTAGAACCCGATGATGCCGATCGTCAACGTCACCCAGTTGTTCTGCATCTTTTCGGCGATACCTTGTTCTCTTCCGAGTACACAGACGTGTGTCAAGCCTGAGAACTTTCTTGACTATTGCCACAAATATGCCTGCTGAATACACACACGATAAAAGTTCGCAATGAGAGCAATTACGATAATTTACGTAAGTTATTGAGTTACCTTATTCAAATTGCCCGCTACTTCGTTATCTTCTACGTGATACGCACAAATTGGTCGAAAAACAAAAGTTCCAGAAATCGATTACGACGATCATCGCACGGAATAGAAAAAATAACGAACGGAAGGTGCGAAATGAAGGCAACGACCCGTGTATAAAATATATGAGATGTATTCTAAAACAATTCTTATTTACATTATTTATGTACACTCCACGCGCTGCGAATTATCTGCGATTTTCGATTTCCAAGCTCTATGCGCAACATTATTGTCCTCGTCGACTGTACAGAGAAGAGACAGATTTAAAATATATAAGGGCCGAAGGGACAGACTCCGACACACGCACACACAAATACACGCAAATCACAGCCCAGAAATACAAGGATGACGTATCAAATACTGGCCCTAATCAGTCGCACGTGTACACACTATATTGCACGGTTCGCTCTACCGCTGGAACTTGTCGTCGATTATCGGTTGGAAAAAATGATTAGTTAAGAGATTTTGTCAAGTCTATTCCAACGAGGATAATGATGCAGTCGGCTGGTATCGCAGCTCCAGCGGTAGACACTTCAGTCGTTATTTTAATTCGAAAGCTAATCGATGTTGTCCTGTGCTTGTATAAACATAAGTATGAGAAACTAATTCTTTCTAATCTTCGAAAACCGAAGATGTTCATTATTCGTAACTACAAAATCTTTTAAAAGTACGCGATCTAGCTATTACAATAAACCGTTACCCTATTCAATAACCATAAGAAACGTACCAGGACTGGATCTCGTAATTCCTTACAAAAATCATCTCAACAATCGGCAGTGTTTCGACCTTACCATTCATGCATTACACATCACCGTTTGACACATTGCGCTCGACTCGCTTTACAAAAAAACGTATACGTCGTTACACTTTAACTCGACTAGCTTCATCGTTTTGATGACGTTAAATCCGCATTTTTTTTTCTCTACAATCTATTTTGATTGACTGCCTAATACAAAAATGCCTCGCGTACAAGCATGGCACGTTTACATCGAACAGTGGGTGTGATATAATCTCGGCGTTATTGCTCAAGTCTCTCGATGACTTTGTCGTACTTCTTTCGTGGAGGTATCATTCTGGTATACGTGTAAGATCGCGTAACGAGACATCGGCTGAATAAATAAATAAATAACAAAACTAATACATACACGAAGTGTTAGAGAAAAAATCGGCTATTATACAGGAAAATCAAATTTACATTGCACTAATGGTCAAATCCAATAAAATTAATACTTCTCGGTTTACAAAACGTTCGACTCAACGAGCAATCAACACGTGTACATACAATAAATCGTTATCCACAAATAAACAAATAAACGGCCACAACAAGCATTTAAAAAATAAGCAAAACCGAGTCCAGACGAAAATCGACGCGAACGTAAAAATTCAGTCCCGTCAAGTCGAGCAGCTCGTGCTCACCAGAATGTTACCTCGCGTTGTCTTTGCCATGCGAGTCAGAATTCAGTTTCGGCGCGGACGAGGTACTGAAGCTTCTGTTTCTCGAGACCTGCATGGTACCCAGTACCAGAGTCAGATCGTCCTCCTGAGTGGACAGCGATGGTCTCTGTGCCGACTTCTTGTTGGCGATGGTGTTCGAAGTCTTGATGAGGTCGGCGTCGGTAGGGTCGATAGCCTTGAGGAACCTGACCAGGTCCCTGGACAGTTCCGAGCGTCCCTGCTTGAGAGCAGCGTCGAGCAGCATCGTCGCATATTGTTTGCTCACCGAGGAGGCCTCGAGATTCTGCAGGATTAACAGGTAGCTGGCAGCTGTGTCAAGCTCTTGGTTGTTCAGGCAGGTCTGCAGCAGCTTCTTCGGTGGTCCCACGACCGAGAACAAATAAGGCCACAGGGCTATCTCTGTCTTTCTGGCGCACTGAACTATGGCTCGAGCCCAGAAACCAGGGAACGACTGGATGAACTCCACCACTGAGGGCAACTGGGCATCGGGCAGAGGCTCTTTGCTGGTGGCCTCCTCTTCCAGGACTTCGTGCAGCAGCAGTTCCAGAGAATGAGAGAAGTAAGGCAGAGACGAGCAGGACATGGCTATCTCCCAGGCTTGGTAGCCTAGATTGCGATGAATCAGCTGGCGGAGCACCTGATGCAGGTAGACTTGACTGGTAAGCTCTAAGACACTAAATGGTAGGATGAACGGTGAGCTGGTGTCCGATGTGTACAGGACGGTGTCGTTTTCCGCGCCGAGGATGATCACGTCCTCGAACAAGATTGTTAAGGGATAAATTTTCAAGTAAAATGGTAGCATTATCGTCTTGCTCATGAAAGTGTGAACCTTGTCTTGGTGCCTCTTTGGAACCAAGGGTAACCAGACTTTCATGCCGTGAGCACCGCAGAACAGCCACACAGCTTCCGTTAGATAAGGTTTTTCCTTTTTCGATTCCCAAGGTATCCATATATTTTCTACGCTGGAGGCCAGTACGGTTGGAACTGCACAGGTGAACAGAACGTCGGTACTTTCCTGCCAGTGATCCCGCTGTACCATGAGAAGTTTTCCCGAAACGTTTAAGAGTAGCGTCTCTGGATGTAGATTGTCGTCCGTGATTTCCGTTCTGATCAATGTCAAACTGGCACTGACGACGCATGCTGGATGAGGACAAAGACTGCTTATGTCTATGGTCTGGATCATAACTAATTCAATGCCGCTGCCGCCTTTTTCCTTTTTTAACGTCATAGTGTACAGTCTGATCTGAGAGTTGGCACAGAATACCAAGAGAAGATTTTTCAGAATATTCAATAACAGGATTTGCGATGTCATTTTTATAGATCGGACATGATTGTTGTCTAGGCGTACATCCCTTGGATAGATTCTTATTTCGTCCTCGTTTTCTGGAATGGAGTAACTGCTGGTGATGAGATATCCATTGTACCAAAGCAGACCACCGGTCACTACAAAATCTCTCTCTTGATACTCATTGCCAAACAACTTCCATTTCCGAGACAGCATTGAGTAATGCGCTAGGCCAGTTTTACCAGCTACAGCTATACTTTGTCCCTCTTCGTCGATAGCAGTGAATCTTATTGGCCAGTTGCAGCTTGTGTACGCATTTGGAATGGGTACAACAAGCCACTGTTTTGTACCAGAAAGAACATGACAGAATCCATCCGAACGATCTGCATTAGAGAAGTGAACCTTAATATTGTTTGAGAAAATTTTGTGTCCCAGATTTATGTACAAGCGATCTTCTCCCTGGAGATATATGTGACCATTGTGAGACATGCATGGATTGACTGTGAGAGGACTTTTTACAAACTCCCAATGTACTACGGAGCGCGACTGATGATTTTTGTTGTTAGAGCAATTCTCTTTTGGCAGTATATAAGAATCCTTCAACATCCACAATTGATAACCCTCCGCGGACCATTCCATTGTACTTATCTGAAACGGATTTCCTCTCAGAGGGTCTACATTCAGTCCGTAGTCCCATTTCAATGTGCACATCAAAAGTGCACCAAAGGTGCTCCATATCGCCACACCACCACTACTCCATGCCAATGCGATAGCACAGCTGTCTGGTGTCCAGCGTAAACAAGAAACAGAGCCTGGAACACCAGGATAGTCTTTGGTAGATAGAACAAGGCTGTGAGAAACTTCCAGTGATCCTGTTGTTTCATCCACATACAGCACAAGAGCCTGGGAATTTTTTCTTCCAAAAGCAATCAATCTATACTTATGATTAACAGCAGCACAGGTTGCATCATCCAAATCCCTGGCCCAAACTCCTATAACTTGATTGGGATCAAACTTCAGCGATTGAGCAGTCAAGAATGCAGCTTTACCACAATTGAAAACAACAGCAAATCCACCAACTAGTGGTGAGTAATCAATAGAAGTGACATACGTATCTTTGGTCGTTATCGGCGCAGCCGATGTGGATATCTGTTGATCAATACTAAATGGGATCCTTCTCAGATCCAATGAATAGTCTCGATTCTGAGTTCCATCCCACTTATGTCTAATAATAAAGCTGGTTTTAGTAGCTATCATCAGCTCATCGCGAATACATACAAAAGACGTTATCCCCCCATCAATCCACACACACTTTTCAAACTTCAACTGGATGGATGGAATTGATTCCTTTATGAACAGCTCCGCACTGTCTCTCTTTAGACCATTGATAGGCGAGTCTTTCTGCTCATAAGGACTCTTCGCCTCGTTGGATTGGTCAAACAACTTGTAGAAGAGCAGATAGCTGTCATTGGTGGCAATGACCAGCATGCTCGAGTCTGGCCTCCATTCTAGAATCGCGCTCTCTCCATACTTCTGCAGGCACTCTGGAGTGCGTTTCTGATAGACCAGTGGCACACAGGGCTTACAGCACCAGATGCTGATAGCATCAGTGGTAAGTATGCCAAAGAGTATTTTATCCCGATTGCAAGTAATGGAGCATATCTTCTCTGCCTCGGAGACCTTCAGGACTCTAGGCCAGCCAACTGGGAAGAACATCTTGTTCAGAGAACTGCTCAGTGTTCAACGATCATTTCCCAGCTCACTGCAAATTATAGGTAGGCAGTTAATAAGTATGTATACATATATGCGCACTGACAATACGGTAAGAACATTAGGGAAAAAATTTGGTTAGACCGCGAGCCTGTCACACCCACCTGCAGTGCGATCCTAGACGTAATTACGATCGCATATTCCTCCAGAGAATCAACTCTATATTTACATGTATACGTCGCAAGTCCACAGAATGAGGTTAGAGAAAGTAGGTCGTCAAGTTTCGCGACAGGATCACACTCGGCGACGATCACTAGGTCCTTGATCTGTACAAGAGACGAAGTTGCGGACGACGCTCCGGTTGAATCGTCTTCTGCCTCGTCCTCGAGGATTACGGACGTATTATAGATATATAGGTATGCGGCGACAGCCAGCTGGCAGTATATATATATACATAGGCGCGGTTGTGCTGCGGGGAGGGGAGTCGCGTTAAATGATGATATAATAAACAATATTTAATTTTTGACACGTTGAGTGTACGTACTTGCATGAAGAATTCAATTTGCATTCTTTAATCGAAATAATTAATATCTTATTTTATTTTTTTGCTCGTTTAGCTATTCAAAAATCCCGCGTTGCCTCTCCGCGATATATACTTAAGTACGTTCTTAAAGACATCAACAATAGTTTCGAACACGCATATATAGATATAGCAGTTATATATATTACGAATATAGGGAATTTCGGAATTCTTGGAAATTCATAGATAGCCATATAGGTATAGTCGCGATATGTAAACCGGGAATTCTCGGAAAGTTACCTTAAAACAATATATCACTTATTATACTTGCGCTGAGCCAAAAATCGGCGCGTGGAGAGATGAAATTTGTCTAATTTGTTTTCCCAGCCATTCGTATCTCTATACCTATAGTAAGTTTTTAAACAGTTGCCGTAACGTATATTCATCACGAACTGTCTTGGTGTCAGAATGGAGAGGATGTTAGCATACGTTTTGAGTTTATTCGTTGAACGAGAAAAGCCATAACAGAAATGCAATTCGTTCTTCAAAGAATTATTCGCCGTCGAGACTTTCTGCTGTGATCTAAAAGAGGCAACACAAAACAAAGGTAGTGTTTAAAAAATCTGTTTTATATCGTAACCTCAGTGTAAACAAAGCGCACTGCTATAAGCACAAATTATTAGTTTTTCGACGTCGTAAAAAAATCAAGACTTCATTTATTGTTCTTGCAGTTTTTTTAAAAGCCAATACGTGAATAATTAATTTTCTTGGTCTTTCAGACAATGGCTACAAAATTGGGGATTATGCAGTTTATAAGGACAGTGCGACAAGGAGATATTGCAACTGTTCAAAATGAAATTAGACAGTATGGATTACCGAAAGGTGGAAGTGTCTATACAGATTACACTGCATTGCAGGCTGCATTTGAATGTCGAAGGTATGAGATAGCAAAGCTGCTCGTTTCAGCTGGATGCAGAATAAATCCAAACCAATCCGATAAAGGTTTAATACCTCTTATGAAAGCAATTGTTTATGAGAACAATGAGTTAGTAGAAATGCTTTTGAAAAGGAAAGCTAACATTACTTCGCATAATACAACAGTTTTGCATTTGGCAGCAGAAAGGAGATTATTAAACATGCTGCAACTTATTCTTTCTTATAATGTCGATGTTAATGCTGTAGACAGTTCTGGTAATACAGCTCTACAAAGCATAATATTACGGTTTACTCGTTTTGCAATTCCTCATTTGGCCCCATTACTTACCACTGTAGATATAGCGATAATAAAACTTTTGTTGTCAAAGAGAGCAAAGATTGAGTTTAAGGATTACAATGGGGTAAATCCATTGCATTTTGCTGTCAAGCTCAACGACATGAAAGTACTGCAACAATTTGTACAGGCCTGTCCTGATGTCAATGTCACTGATAAAGATGGCAACACAATACTTCACATCCTAGTATCCATGACCAATATCAACAGCCAATCTGAGATAGGGATTGTAGGCGTGGTGAAAATGCTTATTCGGAAGGGTGCAAGAATTGACATAGCTAACAAGCATAAGGAGAATGTCAGCCATTTGGCAGCCAAGCACAAGAAGCTCGATATAATGAAGATAATACCACATAACGAAACAACTTTAAATGAAACTGACTCGGAGGGCAACACTGTGTTTCATTTGCTATTTGAGAATAGCCTGAGCTTTGTCAAAGATCAGGAGTTTATGAATGTATTCATGCATCTACTATCCTTGGGCATTATCATTGATACAACGAACTCAGTTGGTAAGACTCCCTTGCAACTGGCTGCTGAAAATCGCCAGGATCAAATACTTCATATCCTGTTGCCATATGCCAATATCGTCGGTTTAAGGGACAATCAGGGAAATAGTTTACTCCACTGTTACCTGCAGAGTATCATTGATTACGGTACTACAAGCTGTGAGGACAACTTGGCCATTGTTCAAATCCTTCTGAATAAGGGCGCCGAGGTTGACGCGACTAATGTAAAAGGCATCTCGCCTGTTCATATGGCTCTGAAGCTCAGGGACAGGGACATTGTGTTGGAGTTACTGGAGCGCATCAATAACGCGGATCTCTGTGACATCAAGGGCAGGTTTGTAAGCACAGAAAATAAGGATATTATTAATTAATTTTGCCTTTGCTTGTACAGCGAAATTTTTCACAGATCCTTACTACACTTTCTTGCTGCCAACAAGTATAAAAGCAGGACGACCAGTAATTCTCCCGAGAATCCGCAGGAATCGATTGAGATTGCTAAGAAGATCCTGGCGAAAAACGCCACGATCGACAAGCGTGACAATCGTAAGCGCACACCACTTCACGTTGCTGTGACCTCACGACAGAGTGGCTTGGTGCAGCTTCTACTGGAGCATGGAGCTGATCCAAATGCCGTCGACGAGCAAGATGACAATGCTTTGCAATTTCTTGTTAATAGCCAGAGTGATCAGCCCGAGGACCTGGACGTGAGCATTGCCGAAATGCTAATTACCAAAGGCGCGAATGTCAACGCAGTGAGTAAAGAAAATCTTTCACTGCTACACACAGTAGCACGTAAACGTCGGATGAAGTTGATGCAGGGATTGCTTCAACATTGCTCTAAGGAGGTAATTTCGTTAAAAGATCATCAAGGCAATACAGTACTACACATGCTTATGGGATTTAACAAGCCAAGGTGAGGCATTTCAAATATTTCTAAGTTTATGAATGAAGTTTATTAATGAAACGATTCATGTCCTACATTCACAGAAGCGACGCAGAGCTACCGAATTTATGTATAGACGTGGCGATGAAATTACTGACTAAAGCCGGTGATATGCTTGTCAATGAGCCGAACGCAATGGGAGAAACTCCACTGCACCGGGCAGCGCGAGAGAAACATGACGAGATACTACAGATTTTGTTGCTGAACGGAGCCGATCCTTTCATCTGCGACATTACGGGTAACACCGTACTGCACTCACTTGCATCGCCTCAATCAAGCCAGAACCAAAGTAACATAGAAGAACAGATAGTCGAGATATTCGTGAAGAAAGGCTGTTTGATCGATGCGGTGAACCAGGCGGGATTGACGCCTCTCCACGTCGCCATCAAGAATGGAAATGCTAAGGTTGTCGCGGCACTCGTCGCTAGTGGAGCTGAGGTAAGAATCGTTAAATTGAACCCTTCAAAATTAATTAAAGTTGCGGTAATTATGTCATATGCAATCCATACAGATACACCGTACTGTGGGCGAAAACTTATCGACAGCCCTGCATCTATCGGTAGAGTGTGGCAACATTGAAATCGCGAACGTGTTACTCCGTAATGGCTCGAACGTCAATGCTGTGCAATCCAATGGCAAGACCTGCTTGCATCTTGCAGCTGCACGTAAAAGATTCGAAATGATTAAGACTCTCCTCGAAAATCGAGCCGACCCGGATGTCCAAGATTTGTCTGGCAACACAGCTCTCCACGTAGCGTGCTGGTACGATGATTTCGAAACCGCAACCCAACTGCTGGACTACGGTGCGGACATAAACATTGTCAACTCCAAGGGTAGCACGGCTCTTTTGTTCTCGCAGGGCGCAGACAACGCGCTTAAGTCAAAGCTATTATATTATGGGTGGAAGCTACGTACAGCCAACTTACCTCTCGCCTCTTTGAACTTGGAATACATACGAAAATCGCTTGCTGAATTCCATATGAATTCTTCAAGCATATATGACGAGGAACTGCTCGAGATGGAACGCTATCAAGTTGACGCGCAAACCAACGTCGCAGATGTGTTGCGAATGCCGGCGAGTCGACTCGTCGTTTACAAGGCCAAACTCAAATTCCGCCAGCTCATCTTCGAATCCGAGGAGTTCGCTCAAAAGTTTCCCCACTACGCGGATATCATCAGAGCGAATTACAGAAAAGGCATCGCGAGGAGCGAGCTTGAGTGTTCGGCTAAAAAAGCGTTCAATGCATTATGCCAATTCATTTGCCCTGATATCTGTTGCGAGAAGATATTACGAAATCTCAACAACGAGCAACTTAGGAGCTTGATCAAAGCTGGTAAATTGAAAGTTAATAATAAGAAGAGGTTTCTCAGAGATTTAGATGAGGAGTTTGAGAGACCAGCTAAAAGGACGAGGAGGATCAACGTGTAATCGTTACAAAAATTTATTTCGTTGTGATTGTTTAAAGTTTTGGATCGTTGTGTTCAGTTATAACGTAATTAAGTGGTAAAACCTCGTGATTAAACGTGAAATTCCACTTCGTGTAAGTGTACAATATAGACGTCAATTCATGACTAAACTTTTTCTATATTCACATGGAAGAGCAGTATTTAGCAATGTATAATCTGCTGACGAATCACTGAAGTATTTTAGTTTATTTATTTTTTTTTAAATCTCTTCTACAGACATCTCGTTGACGAAGTTCTTTTCTTCACTGTTTACATATAAATAAATATATGTAGTAAGATTTTAACGTTTATTTTCTTCAAGATTGCAATCAAAATTGTGATGTAATATGAATGACAAATCCTGATCAATAATCGAAAAACGAGCTACGGCTAAAGTATACGTATTTATAAAAAGATAACGATGAGGATCAAATAGCTCGCACGGAGCACAAACAAGGGGCTAGGAAATTAAATTTTTTAAGTTGGTATCTGCGACTGTGACCGCCAAATTTTAAAAGACTTCTTTGCACGAATAAAATTTACTGTTACAAACAATTCACCTCAATTCTTGCAATTTTCTTTTAGTTAACTAAAATACGAATTATAAAATCAAATGTTCCCGTATCAGCTTTAAAATTTGTTGTTTTCGTCAAAATTGCGCCTTTTATATCTGTCGCGTCTCGTGACGTTCTTTGTGACCACTGTTTTGAAAATGTTATTCGGATTTGCTTTTGCGAAGCGCGCAATAGTCTCGTGTCGGTCATTTCGTGACTGAACTATCATGCATGAAATACTAGTTTATCAATGGGTAAAAGAAAGGTGTTTTTCGGAAGGCGTAGATTATCTCATCCACGTGAAATCCAGGAATTTGGAACGATCAAGCAAAATTCTACTCTTTGACAAAGTCGTCAATATTCTATTATTACATGAAGCTATTGATAACACAATATTATACTTATAAAAAAAAAAAAACAAGATCAAGATTTTATTAAAAACGGATTCAATAAGCACTCGTTGGCGCACGTCTACAAGTGCAGAAATCTACAATTCAACAGTCCATAAAATTACCAAACACGAAAGCTCGATTAAACGTTCAAAGATACTAACTGACTGAATTACAATTGTATTCAGCCTTTACCTACACGCCTAAACTAGAGTAGTGAACGAGAGACGGTGAGAGCACACGCAGGAAATCGTCCTGCATACCCCTATATATACATGTATACATCAATAGGAGACCGCCATTGTTTCGAGAGCTCTTTACTCTACGCGGCAGCGCAATGATAATACACACGCTCCAAACAGAGTCTCCTCTTCGCATTTCTATCTATTACGTCCGTTCGCGTATACAACGTTGACCGTCGGCTCTCTCGTCATCCACGCACACATATATATCTATATACGCATGAAGCATTCAGCATCGCGTATAACATATATATATAACTACATATCGCGGTTCCGCCTTCAATCTTCCGTCTCTCTTCCACGGCATAGGTATACCTATATATATATACCTTTACGCGCAGAGAAAGAGAGAGCATTATAGGATCCTCCCCCCTCTACGAGTCGTCGGTATAGCGTTCGCGCGCCCCAGTCAGTGTAGAGAGAGTGTCGTCATCGCACGCATTATCCTTCTGTCCGAGACAGAGTAGTCAGTGTACGTATAGCCGAGCCCGTGTGCTGTGCGACAACGAGACAGTCTCTCAACACAGAGGGCCGACCGCGACAACGTCGACGACGACCCCAATCAGGATCGTCGCGCGCGAGAAAGAGACGGAGAGATTTCAAAGAGAGAGAGAAGGAAGCTGCTCGCTGCTACTGCTGCTGCCACCACCGCCTCCTCCTCCAGTATTTTCCTCGCTGCTGCTGCTGCTGCTGCTGCTGCTGCTGCCACGACATCGATAATAAAGGCGCCACGCATATAACCAGCCGAGCTGCGAAGACAGTCTCTCTCTTTCGCCCGTCCGCACAATCGTAGCATGTCCACGATGAATCCCGAATAGTGAGTAAATGTCAAAGCCTGTCACACTGGCTACTTACATACGCGACAACCTGTAAGCTTACTCTGTATCCTCCGCTGTGATCTGTAGAGCCGTCCTCTTCCGCGGGCATAACGCCTACTCCGTTCTCGCTCTCCTTGTATACCTGTACAATAATGCGCCGCTGGCTCTCGAACGCTTTGTTTTTCCCCGCACCTTTTCATCGTCCAATATGACGGATCGCGTATATACGCTGCCATTTCTCGCGCGACTGTGTAATCATTGTCGCGTCTCGCGGAGCTAACTCTCCGTCGAGAGGAATGATGTGTCGTGACAAATAATGGTCGACTATACTACGCTGCGCAGAATTTTCTAACCTTAACGCGGATCGACGCGGACATTTAAAGTGCCATTGTGCACTGCTGATTGTAAAAAGAGAGCCAAGGCGCTGCTGCGATGATGCACGGGATTATAGACAGATCCGATCGTCTCTCTCCCTCTCTCTCTCTCTCTCTCTCTCTCTCTCTCTTCCTCGCTCTTTGACGGTCGACGTTTTTTTGCTCTCGGACCTATATATCAATGCATATGCGCGTTGTACAATGCAGATCACTCACAGCTGAGCGAGTGGATTTTCAGCTTTGTGGTTTTTTTCTCTTTCTCTCTCTTGCAAACTCGTGACGCAAACTAGACGGAGAAAGCCAAATATCTCTCTTTGTAAGCGCCGAGTCAGAAAGAGAGAGAGAGAGAGAAAGAGTCCAATGCATCCTCCCCCCTCGCGTTCGCGCAGCCAACGGCTTACTGCGTTTTTCATTGTTTTTTCAACTAGTAGTGACCGTCGTTTGAGAAACCGTTGAGTCATCCCCCGAGATGCGTCTTCCATCTCTCTATTTCTTTCGCTGTCTGTAAGGGCAGCTGGTGGATGTCTTCGATAGCTCTCTTTGTATGCGGATGACATCTGATTGGTTTATTTTTAGACGTGTCAGTATACTGATGCGGATGTGTGCTTTTCTTTCGCAGTGACTACCTGTTCAAACTTCTGCTCATTGGAGACTCCGGCGTTGGAAAGTCTTGCTTGCTGCTCCGATTCGCAGATGATACCTACACGGAGAGCTACATCAGTACTATTGGAGTGGACTTCAAAATCAGAACCATCGATCTCGATGGAAAGACGATAAAACTGCAAATCTGGGACACTGCTGGTCAGGAGAGATTTAGGACCATTACCAGTTCGTACTATCGCGGAGCACACGGCATCATTGTTGTCTACGACTGCACAGATCAGGAATCTTTCAACAATGTCAAACAGTGGCTTGAGGAAATCGACCGCTATGCCTGTGATAATGTTAACAAACTGCTTGTTGGCAACAAGTCTGATCTTCATACTAAGAAAGTTGTTGATTACACAACGGCTAAGGTGAGGCTTTTATTGATTTTTCTCTCACGTTTCGCTATCCCCCCATAAAAATTCTTGCTAAGATTAAAAAATTCAAGTGAAATGTGAAAAATTTGCCAATCATACTTGGTGCTGCATTGTTCATTATTGTGCAAAAAAAATTTAGTAGAAATTTTGTCTATGCATATTTTCTAATTTATTTTTCTATTAATGAATTTGTGAATATCAACAAACATGTTAACCATGTCAACAAATATATGAAATTCTTGAGTGGCAATTATCACAGTAAGAAAAATGCTTTGTACTTAGCATGCGCATACTTGGAATTCCAAAGTTATGACTTCATGTTTATATAGAACAAATATCTTTAACTATTAGTTATAACGATTAAAAATAACAAAAGCATTATGAAAGCCAAGACTTGAGAACTGTAGTTATCTTATCTGAGATTAAAATTCAAATTAAGAGTGGAATATAGCAAAGACAATGAGAGTCACTCTTACATATTTTTTTAGCTAGCAGTCATAATGTTGATTGTATTATCTTTGTTCTTTGCGTTAATCAGCACAAGTTATGCCAAATATAACATTTTTATTTATTTCATACCGCTGACCTTTGCATATGAAAATAATCTCAATTTTTATACTAGATCGAGATAAAACGTGATTCTTTTCTGAATTGACGTTGGAATAGACATATTACTCATAACTTGTTCACAATCTGAGTCAACCTGATTCCCTTACGCTTTATGACGTGTTACAATATAGCACGTATCGCTCCTTCAAATTGTGCAAATTATATTAACCAACATTTTGTTTTCTCCACCAGGAATACGCCGATCAGCTTGGCATTCCGTTCCTCGAAACATCGGCTAAAAATGCGATGAACGTCGAGCAAGCTTTTATGACCATGGCCGCCGAAATCAAAAGCCGAGTGGGACCCCCGTCGAGCGGGGCAAGCGATCAGACTAGCAAGCTCAAAATCGATCAGGGCCACAACATCGACACTTCGGGCATTCAGGGCTCCAAATCCGGATGTTGCTGAAACATTTAAAGCTGCGTTGTTCCCCTCGGACACGAGTGAGCTTTTTACACTTTTCATTCGTTCCGATAAACAAAAACTACAACATCATTACAACAACAACAACTGTTACGAGCATGAGAGAGGGACCGTTTGATCTATAGGACATTTAATTTCAAGGAAGGATTTTAAAAGACTTGTGCATGAGTTGCGGGCTATTCCAATCTTCTTTTGTTATGCTTCTTTTTCGTATTATATTGATATTTTTCTTTCGTTTACTTTTGAGAAGGCAATTAGAACATGTGTCAACTCAAACTTGTAAATTTTTTTGTGTAACTGATAAATTATTCGTTTACTACTGAGATACAGGCGGCGTTTTACTATTCATCGCGTTCCTTTGTTACTCCAGCCATAATCTGTTTATTTCATACATATAAATCCTCAGTCTCAAAGATGAAATTTTCAATCGTCTCCACAGGGTTGATTGCTATCATCACTGTCAATTTTCTCCCTTTTGAAATTAATTTAACGCAGACTTTGAAGTAACGATTCTCAGCTGTTGCGGATGTGCTCGTTGATTATTATACAGGAGATAAGAGTGAAAGAGAAGATGAAAAGATGGAGCGTGTGCGTGTTAAATATAAAGTTTTACGAGTGTCTGGGGACTAAACAGTTTGAAAAGTAAAGGAAAATATCGAGTTCTTAAAACCTTATGTAAACAAGTATTACGTCATTGAATTGATGGACCATCCGATTTGTTTACCGACAAGTGCGTAGAGAAATTTAACTTCATTCACTGAAATTTTGTTTAACTAAATGAAAAATAATGAAACGTTATAAAGGAACCGAGTCGATCGGAGCGTATGAAATTCGTAACTTGAATTTATAGAGAAGTAAGAGAAAACAAAGTAAAAGGTAGCTGTCGATCGAACACGCAAGGGTGCGGATAAGTTTAGGGGCAATTCTAGTGTTAACAAATAAATGATAAGATTGTATAATCATAATAGAGAATGAAAATAAAAAAGAAAGAAAAAAGGAAACTTTCGTTTTGTAGCTTAAATGTTAACAACGTGTAAAGATGGACGACGATCTGGCCAGATGCGACTCGCGAGATTCACATATCTCTCCAAGTAAACCATGTTACTCGTGCGTTTGTTTGTATATTCTTTTTTTTCTCTCGGCAAAAGGAAATAATAAGTTCTTGCGGTCGACGCATATAAGCGCTCAATGACGCCAAGCTGTAGAAAGTTCATCGGTGGCTTCGTTAACGATAATTGTAATGTCGATCTCCCGAAACAGGAGCAGACAAAGTTCAGGCTCGCTCGCTAATAGCTCTCGCTCGATCGTTCTCTTACATTGTACTGTAATAATGTAAACGTCAGTGGCAAATCACTCGATCGGGCTTATCGTTTTTTCTTAAAAGTGCACGCGCAAGTTTACCCGCAAATTTATATATTTACAGCCTAAATCAATCGTTCTTTCTTTTCTTACGCAAATAAAAATTATGCATACTTATATAGAAATTTAGCAATTATTATGTACGTTTTGAAAACCATTTTTCAATTTGAAGTATATTAAAACTTGAAAAAAAAAAACATCACTCGCTTGTTATCTATGTAATTACTAGCTCTCCATATATATATATTATATAACATAGTTCGATTAAGAAACAGATTATAGGAGGTACGTATAAATGATTTTTCATGTCTTTTTTTTTCAAATCGAAAATATGGAATTCGGCAGTTTAGTACATAAATTGCAGCTTTACGCGACTATGTAACAAAGAAGAAACGTTATAGTGAATAAAATTGGAAAACATGTTTTCAGATGTTTCCTACATACGCATATTGATTCTTTCACGTCCATTATTTTGACAAAACTAACTTGGTGTTTCACGGAAACATATTCGTAACCGCAAACTGCACGACATTCCAAGTTATAAGCGCCAGGTAAAATACAGCCCTTCAACTGCAAGTCCACACCCTCACCTTCATCGCTACACCCTCGAGTCGAGTTGCTATGGCGACAAGGCAAGAGAAACATTCGGCTGTAAAGCGCACAAAGTCAAGTTACACGTGTTAACTCGTGTACGTAAACACCTGCTCGGGATGAACAGGTACACGATCTCCGGTCGCATAGGCGAAGGAGCTCACGGATTGGTGCTCAAGGCATACGACAACGCGAGTCCGGTACCAAAGCCCGTGGCCTTGAAGAGGATCTTGCTGAAGAGGATAGAGGATGGAATACCCACGTCCGTCGTCCGCGAGGTCAAGACTCTGCAGAGGCTTAAGCATCCATACGTGAAGATCGATTTTATTAAGCTTTTGTTATTTTTCTATGTATTCATCGGAATTAATTTATGCATCGATGTTCTCTTCAGATAGTCGAACTGCTGGACGCTTTTCCAGCGGGCTTGGATTTCGTCATGGTTTTCGAGTACATGCCCTCGGGACTGTGGGAGCTATTGAAGGATTACGACAAGGCTCTGACGGACTCGCAGATCAAAACTTACACGAGGATGCTTCTGGAAGGCGTCGCTTACATGCACGCGAATAACATTATGCACAGAGTATATACTATGACGTTCTCTCTTTATTTTCTCCATTTGGTCGGGCTTATACTAATCGGGATTACTTTTTTCTTATCGGACGTTCGCACCTCAATGTATACGTACATCGTAGGATTTGAAACCGGCTAATCTGCTGATACGAGAAGACGGAGTTTTGACCATAGCCGATTTCGGCCTGGGCAGATTGATGTGGGAGGACATAAGTCGGCCGTATTCGCATCAAGTAGCCACCAGATGGTACAGGGCACCAGAGCTGCTCTACGGAGCTAGATTTTACACGGCGGCTATCGACATGTGGGCAGTCGGCTGTATCTTCGGCGAAATGCTGAACAACTCGCCGCTTTTTCCAGTCAGTTGCTATTTACGATCATAATCGTTCGCTTCATCTTGTACCAGTTAAATTGTTAAATTCACAAACTCGTTCGTCCAGGGCGAGAGCGACATCGAGCAATTGGCGATAGTTCTGGGACACCTAGGGTCACCCACTGCAGAGTCCTGGCCGGAATTGAGCTCTTTGCCCGACTACAATAAAATAACTTTTCCTTACCACAAGGGCGTCTTGTGGGAGCGCATAGTGCCCGACGCACAACAGGAGGCTGTAGACCTCTTGCGGAATATTCTGATATACGACTCGTCGAAACGACTGACCGCAGAGGAGGTATTTTTTTGAAGATACTTGGAAAATCTCAGAGTTCATACTTCTAATCGTTCTGTTTTCAACTCGATCAGGCGCTTCGACACGTGTACTTCAATACCAAGCCGTATCCTTGCACGAAAGCCGAGCTGGTGAAACCGCCGACCGATCATCGGACTCGTCTCAAGCCGAAAGAGGTCGAGACCAACGTTAAAGCATCGACTTTATTCAGAAACATGCTCAGCATCATATGAATAAATTGTTTCCATTTTGAACAAATTCTCAGGTGTATTTATTCAATCGACTGCTTACCATATGACGTTTATTTCTTGTTCTCGACAAAGCGCGGCAAATTCAAATCACTGCAGCGCCATCTGGACGAATAGGAAACGTCTCCGGCAGGTTAGCCATCATAGCATATCCGTGTACTTTTCTAGAACTTTCCTGCCTCTTGGTCTGTTTTCCAGAAAGTTACGCATATATAGTGCGGAATCGAGCACGCGCGTATAGAGAGCGCCTTTTCCTCTAGACTACGTTCAGTTCAACGTTCGAAGCCCACGAAACTATATCACACTGCACATTTTGCAAAGATTATTCGGTGCACGCGGTGCGCTATATAAACGCTCAGATTTTCGTATATAAAACGGAATAAATTTTTCGAATTTTCTCGAATTTTCGCTGGAATTGACTGCCGAACGATCGAGTGGACACCTGTCGCGATACATCGACGAAAAGTTAAGCTGAGCATCGATATTGATTGCTGGGAGATTTCTGCAGAAACACACAGAACACCGAACTTAGAACCTAGAATAATCTGACTCGACCTTCGGCTGCTGCAAGTAAGTTCTGTCGTCGCTTCTCGAATCCGCTGTGAAAAACGGAGTCGCGAATAACGATTCTGTGATGAATTCGTAATTTTCTTCGCGGTTGAATAACTCATGAGTCGCGAGACTACGTTAAGGCGGATATGTGTGTCATTCGATTGTTCTTGACATATATCTTTTTTGACAGGTTTTGGAGCAGAGAGCTGCTTGCTGCTGTGACAGAGATTCGGTCTTAGAAGCTAGAAAGAATGGCCAAGTGGGGTGAGGGAGATCCACGATGGATTGTTGAGGAGAGGCCCGATGCCACAAACGTGAACAACTGGCACTGGTGAGTAGTTTTTTTATATGCTGCCCTGTCGACGTGTTTAAATTAGTTTTATGATGCTTGAAGTTTTACTTGATCTCTCTTGGATGCAGTATAGTTTGTACATAAGTGAGAGGAGATGATTTGCTTTTCAAATGTTGGCAGGGCAAAGAAGCATTGTAATTGCTAATTTTGTACTGAAATCAATCGTTCATTGGTTCTTTGCAGGACGGAAAAAAATGCATGTGCCTGGTCACAGGAAAAGATCAAGGAGCTCTTCACAGACGCTGTCATCGAAGGCGATGGATGTGAGTTGAATTTTTTGTATTAAAATATTTTTTTCTAAATGTAAAGCTTTGATTTTCATACTTGGATATTTTATTTCAGTCAAATGTAAAATATCAAAAGTTGAAAAGTGCGAGGGAGAGGCAGTGGCAAACAACAGAAAAGGGAAATTAATCTTCTTCTATGAATGGAATATCATTTTAAACTGGAAATGCCTGTCTGCTGAGAAGGGAAAGAAGATAGAAGGAAAAATTAATATCCCTAATCTGTCGGAAGAAAACGACATTTCTGAAGTAAATGTGAGTAACTTTTAACTCTTTTATATTTATTTTCCCAAAGGTTATCTTCAAAGTGCACGTTATTTTATTTTCATAATTTTTACAGATCGAAATTACGTTGAAAGATAGTACTGATGAAGGAGAGCGAATGAAGCATTTGCTGCATACAAAAGGCAAAGAGGCAATCAGGGAAAAATTGAAAAAATATGTGTCAAGTTTGAAAGAAGGTGACTATGAATGTTTTATTGAATTCAAATTTTTCAATTCTAAGTGTACACAAGATACTGATTGTTATTATTTCTCATGTTTTCAGAATTTACAAAGGGTATGATCCTTCCAAAAAAAGATACTATGAAAGAGAAGATTTCCAACATCACTTCTGGCTTCAACAATGTCAAAATGCAAATGAATTCCACGATAAATGCACCCAATAATAACCAAAATTTAGGCGTGAAAATAACGACGACCACGGTAAACCAGCAACAGAAGTTTATGTGCAGAGGACAGGAGTTTTACAACGTCATGACAACGCCCGAGGTTGGTAAAACTTTTTTACTTCAAAATTTATCACGTAATGCACTCGCATTATTTTCATTTTATAACTTTTCATACCTCGATTATGATTTACTGCACAAGCCTGAATCCCCCCCCCCCCCCTCACCACTCGAACCCCATTATTCACGTTGTTTTGTGTTCGCCTCGAATCAACACTTCGTTCCGATCCATTGACAGTAAAATAAACTCTGCTAAATGCATTCACGCCATAAATCAAATTTCGATAGATGGTGATGGCGTTCACAAAGGGGCCGGTAAAGCTCGAAGCCAAAAAGGACGGCAAATTTGAGATATTCGGTGGCAATATTTATGGAGAATTCGTTGAGCTCTCGCCAACAAAAATTGTACAGAAATGGAGGTGTAAATCGTGGCCCTCTGGACATTACAGTGACGTAGTTATGGATATAGCGGAAAAGAGTGACCATACCGAGGTCAACATTGTGCAAACTGGAGTTCCTGTCAGGTAAATGTTTGAATCCCTCTCTTTTTTTTTTAATTACCATTAAAATTAGTTCATCGAATGAGAATAAATGAAAACCCACAAATAAAAACTGATTGAAAGCTAAACGTGCGTCTCTTGTCCTTGCAGCGAGGAAGACTCTACGAAGGAGAACTGGGATCGGTATTACTGGGACGCCATCAAGAGAACCTTTGGCTTCGGCTACTTCATGTGATTCTCCATTGCGACTCTTCCTTTTAATTCACAACATACACTTAAGCGCGCGCGTAGCCGTTATGCGCGTCGCCACAGCCGCCGTTACTACTGCCCTCGGCGCGCGGGGCTTTTGCTACGTAGGTATTATAAATATTTATTGATAAGTAGATGAAAAAAAAGTTAGAGGGCCACCGCGCAGGACGTCAAAGGCGTGTGTGCGCGCGCGCATAGCCCCCGAGAGCAGCTCTCATACAAATACAATGCGAGACAAAGAGACGACATCTTGGCAGAAGGATCGCGACTCATCATCATCATCATCATCATCATTGTTAGTATCAAATCCAGCCACTT
The DNA here is from genome assembly GCF_009193385.2 of Nasonia vitripennis. Lineage (NCBI taxonomy): Eukaryota > Metazoa > Arthropoda > Insecta > Hymenoptera > Pteromalidae > Nasonia > Nasonia vitripennis. Next base: position 30,376,007 of record NC_045760.1, on the reverse strand, counting down.
TTGACGCGGGGTTCGTATAAGGAAGGTATCTGGAAGTCGCGATTTCGGAACTGAGCACGATCTGTAGCACCTTCGATCAAGAGAACTATTGAATATTGTATATTTCGATTTGTGGTGTAACTACGTATGAGAAATGATACGCTGAAAAAAAGGATAGAAACTATTGGCATCAAACATGTTTGACATTTTGATTTTCATTTTACTTCTTGATGATTGTCATTTTTGTATATCCAATCAATTCACTGACAATTATACAAAGAGTTACGTACATTTCCGGAAGCGAAGCTTTAAGTTCGGTTTTTACGTTATTTGAAAGTTTTATACAACAGTGCTTATAAAGCGTAAATAAATCTAAACAAAGTAAGACAGGCCGAGCTCTGTTGTGAATTACTCTCTGGGTCCTGTCTCGTCTCCCCCTGTTCATTAAAGCGTTCGCATGTACGTATATTTTGATTCACACGGCGGATTAATTTAATAAAGTCTTTTTGATGTAGAGCGCAGCGCCGCACACGACGCGCGGATTAAAATAATTCCTCTCGAAAAAAGCTAGAATTTCGGAGGAATCCTTTCGGAAGGTATTACGTAATGCGATTCAATTTCCTCGTTCGTTAAAAGCTCGCTGATAAACGTCGTTTTCGTCGAATTAAAAGTGTGCAGCGACGAAATTTCATTCTTATGCCGCAGCGGCGGCTTTAAAATTTCTAAGCCACGAGCTTTGCAGATTTCAATGTGCAGCCGAGAGGAGCTTTTTAACAATGTAACGACGACGCGTGACTGAGTCGAAAAACGTGTTCTGTAAGTTTCAGTCGCGAGCTTTTACATGCTAATTTATTTTTTTTAATTTACATTTTTTAAGTGAAATCACCAGTTTTTATTCTCGACGTTTAGATCAAATAATATTGTTCCACGCTCTGCACGAGCTGGATAAATACGCGGCCCATTGTTATCGCGGTCGTAGTAGTGCGGTTTTGAAAATGAAGCCACAGTTAACATAGCGTACGTAAACACGCTTGAGAATATTGAGACTGTAATTTCTGTAAGCTCGTACAATGAAAACAAAGGAAAAAGAATTGATGCTCAAGCTCAAGCTCCCACCCCCCCCCCCCCCGAAAAGCCTGGGATACTAAAACTAATAGCAGCGCAGCAGAGAGAACCGCGGTAAGTAATTAGTGTGTTTTCCCAGGCCGACCACGCGACTGTATATCCATCTCCTAGCGTGTGTGTGTGTGTGTGCCGTCACGCAGTTCTCGTCAAATCCCTCGTGACGTATACAGCGCAGCTTCTCTCTGTATCTGGAATAAGATCTCTCCATTGCGCAATTACTCAAGCGAGTCTTTTGGGATCGATGCCTCTCTCTCTCTCTCTCGTTTTTTTAATTTTCGGAAGATTCGCGAGTGTATAATCGGATTTGGTCAAGTTTTAACGAGCAATTTTCAAAACACAAAACCGAGCCACGCGGCCTGATTGAAACCGAAAGTTTTAATGACTTCGCGTGTGCGGAGAGTATGTGTCCGCGCGACGTGCGATACGTAGTTTACGAATTTCGAAGTTCCCGCCATGTGTGCTTGAAATTTATATTTATAAATATTTTTATTATTACCACTCTACACCGAGCTACGTTAGTGCGCGCGTATGAAATTTGAATCGAGTCGTCTGGTAAATGTAGAGCCACCTACGAGCACAGCCACGACTACAAAAGATGTCATCCTACTCGACTGGGACAACGCGATGGACATAATAAAATTCAACTGTACACGACGCGACGACTCTCTCGGAATAGCTTATGGATCAAACTCGTCGGCTTCCTGTTCAGAAACTTGTTGCTCGTGTTTTTAACGCTATATACAACGTAAAACGAAGCGTCAGACCTGACCTGATTCTCCGATAGGTGGCGCAGAGGCATTTTTTATTCCCCCGCAACGCGATCTGCGCACGTAATGTATAAATAGAGCTGTGTCACCTGTGCCGAATAACATCCTCGGGCAGCTCGTGCTATAACTGCCGTCTTTTTTAACATGAAAAAATGTGAATAAGAACAAAAAATCTCGACTACCCACGCATCGGGTATTAGTTTCGGCGGGAAATTCAAATTCAGGTCTATGTATTTATTTTTTTTTTTTCTTACCTCGTCATACCGTAAATTACCAGCCACGTGCGTGTGTGAATACGTGTGCACAGGAGAGATCCATTTTCTTCTAGCGGAGGAACGAAAAGCCTGCCTCTCTCCGCGTTAACGCACAGGATAGATCGCGCGGTAGCTATATATATACATATATAGGCGCGGAGTCGGAAGTCCCGGGGTTTACGTTATATAATGGACTTGACGGGGATAGAAGTTCACACCGCGAGCACGTTTATAGCGAGAGAAAAGTTGTTGCAGCCGATTGGAATTTCCTCACCTGGGATCGGTGTATTAACGCCGCGTTGAGCTGTTGCGGTATAGTGTAGAGGAGGACGATCGTGTGTGTGTGTATATATATAGATAGGATGGAGCTTTGTTTTAAATGCCTTTTATAGCGAGTGCTATATAGTATATGCCTGTACTAGGCTGTGTGTAAATATAGTGTCTCGAGAGTCTTGGGCGTTATTGTCGCGAGTATTTGTTTCTCAGAAGTTTCACCTGATGATTCCTGACGTTTATCGTTGTTTATTCTCTCTTTTTTTTTTTTTTTTTTTTTTTTTTAAGGATAATAGGGAGGACGTCTGAGTCTAGTGGAAAGTATTTTCGATTGGGCACACTAGCATTAAACGCCTTTATTATAACTGCTTTTATTACATAACAACAGTACAACGATAGGAGCGCGAGGTCGCGTTCAACTTTTTCCTCGCCCCCTCGACATGCCCACTATATACGCCGCTTTGTTCGCAAAAGCCATTCTTCTCCTTTTCGTTCTGAAATAAAAAATATCGAAATAAAAGAATAACGCTTTTTACGCAATTATACGCCTGTCTTCCATATATCAATCCGAATTCAATCCCACGACATTCCACCGCGCCGTGTTCTAATCTTCGCGTCCACCTTCCCCAAAAAAAAGCGCACAAGAGAAAAAAAAAAAAACAACAAATCACAATCATCCCCTCTTTTCCCAAAAAGAATACAAGCAGCTGTACATAGCTATAGGTAATGTGTGCGCGTACTATGTGACGAACACAAAAGGAATTTGAAGAAGAGTCGCCGGTATGAATGGGCCGCGCCTTCGAAAATCAAAATCAATGTAGTCGACGGCGTGTAGTGTGCAGCGCGCGTTGGGCGTGCCGCCACCGACGCGTCTCTCTACGTAGAGAGAGAGAGAGGGGGGGGGGATCGACGCGTCCCCGGCCGGATAGCCTGAGACTCTCTCTTCGAGGAGCAATGGATGAAAAAAAAAAAAAAAAGTGTTATTTATACTTTTCGTCTACTTTTCGTGTAAAGATTCCCTCCTTACTGTATAGTGTAGTCGGTCGACAATTAAGCACACGCGAGCTTTCTCTCTCTCTCTCTAAAAATAGGCTAAGGAGATAAAGCCTCATTTACATCCATTAGAATACAGGCTACTCTTCAGCTTCTGTTATCAGACTCATCCGAAAAAAGAAAAAAAAAAATAATTTCTCCTCGCACAGCCGTACGGTTATCAGGCCAGCGAGGCCAAGTAGAGCAAGTCCGCGCTACGGTCAGCCGCGTGCGCGCAGTAGAGCTGCGGCTATATGTTGTTACTCCACGTTCGCTGATTACTCTAAAATCACTCGTGTATCTATATGACCGAAAAACTTGCTCCTCCATTATTCAATTCCTATATATCTCTTTCCAACTTTATACTCGCTGTTATATACTATTGTTTAATCTATACATATATATATATATATATATATATATAGTATACACGTATACAGGGGAAATTCCCGGAGTCTCGCATATGTCGGCGCGTCGCCTCTTTTCTCGAAAAGAAGAGAGAGGGTAAGGGCAGCTCTCGCTGTGTATGTGTGTGTGTGTGTAAGAGGTACATAAAGAGTTGGCGAAAATAAAGAGCAAGAGAGCGCCGAGACACGAGGGTGCTCTTTTCTTTCTTTGAGAGCGAGCGAAGCTGCCGTGCAGTGGGAGGTCTTTTTCTTAGGTGGCACTTGTTAATTTTCCTATACGCACGCGGCCCTTTCATTCCGAGGAGTTTCTTCGTAAAATTTTTTTTTTCATATTCTCGCGAGGATTAATTGAACCAATTTACGACGCTCCGAGATCGCGTGCGCGCACTATCACTACTCTCGGGCAATCACCCCGAAAACGCGCACCCACACACCCCCCCCCCCTCTCGCCGAGCGCAGGTCCATCCAGCGTCGTCCCAGCTTGCCACAGGCGCATATAACCTTATCTCCCAGTGCTCGAAAATTTTCAAACACCCGCAGCTCTCACACACACACACACACAGCATCTCTCTTTCTCTCGTAGGGGGTAGAAGAACCCCCGCGCGCGCAGAATCCCACGAGCGAGCGAGAGAGAGAGAGAGAGAGAGAGAGATAGAGAGCTCTGCGACGCGCCCGCAGTGGAGCACTGGAGCAGCAGTCGCGCGACGCTCCTCGTCGAGTAAGCATCTCTCGGGTTTCTAGGGTGCGCTTAATCATCTATACGTTAGATAGTGCGATTTCGTGTCGTGGTATAAACGGGATAATGTGTAGACGGTATTGAGAGAGAGATAGAGGCGAGGCCCACGTTTCTCTCGTTTTTTTTTTTTATCATCGACGCACTGGTGCTTCGCAGCGAGAATCCGAGTGACATGTAGGAGAGATTATGCTTGAGGGATACAGGGTTATAGAGAGTATAGCGAGCTGCCCATCCGGGGGGGAGGGCGATGTCTCGCCGGGAAGCGACTTTATCCACGGAGAGGCACGACAGTAGTGCAGCACCAGGATGAGGAGAGGAGGACGTCGACTTGTTAAGCTCGCACGACGCGTAAGCTCTCTTTCATCCTATTTATCCTTCTCTGGCAGTAAGTGTGCGTGTGTGTGTGTGTGTGTGTGTGTGTGAAAGAGAGAGAGAGTCTAGAGCCCACAGCTGAGTTTCTCTCTCTTTCTCTGTAGCCGACAGCTACACACACCAGCTTTCCGGCACTCATTACGCAATTACACCAGCCTCTCTCTTTTTTCCCTATTCCTCTCCTCGCTTACACACACACACACGCGCGCGTCTGGCTGTTTTCATCTCTCTCGCGATGCTGCGCGCGCGTGTGCTATCGGAAAATTATTTTCACCCCCGAGTGCGCGCGCGCGCGCGCGCACCCCCCCCCCTCTCGATGTACACGGCGCTTTCTCCGTTGTCAGGAGCTTGCGATGCACGCAGGTGAGCTTTCGGGATGAATAAGCGAATGGACTTGACTCGCGTGCGTGTTTTGTCGACACCTTCATACAGTCCCCCTCGAGGCTTCGTATATAGAGTTTAAGCTTTCACGCCCTCTTGCTCGGGTAAGGGCCGTTTAATTTTATAATTTTGTTAAGGGTTCGTTACAGGGTCGACGTTCGAGAGGACGGTCATATCGTCCGGTGCGAGAGCTTCAACTCCAGGGGTATAGGCGCGGCCAGAGCTTGCGAACTCGGATGCGTGTGTAGAGAGAGAGAGAGAGAGAGGGACGTGCGCGCGAAGCTGCGCATACACAGCGAGGATATGAGCGTAGAGAGAACAAGTGGTTTTCGCCGGACGAGCGCACTCTCTCATATCTGCCTGTGTGTGGCTGTGGTGCTAATTCTTCAGGGCTACGAACGAGCTTGCGAGCGATAAACCAGCCGCGCTTTGTTTTGCGGTTAGAACAATTTGCTTTGTTTATATATATATACACGAGAGGAGGTGTGCACACCGCGAGGGCTGACCTATTTTCAACTCGGTGTGTATAGGGAGCTTGCGGTTATGACTGATGATGAGTTTGAGGAAAAAAGAGAGATCCGATGCGCTTTTGAGAAGGAGATATCGTCGATGCTCGCTCGACGGGACGAGGTTTAATTATCGCGGGAGGGGAGGATCGATGGAGAGCTTTGTGAAAATTTATGTGGATATAGAGAACGAGGCGACGACCTACATCTATTTTTTTTTTTTTTTGGAATAGTCGCAGACGACAGCTTGCCGGATTGAATTTTACGCGGGTGACACGTGGGGTGTGCGACGACCGGCGCAAAAGTCCTCTCACATGTGTTGCATCCGATAGAGTTCATTCTACGCGCGGATTGAGGCGAGGGAAGTAAGCAGGTGCTTATGCGCCACCTATCGTCGCTCTGTCGAAACTCGAGAGCCAAAAATTTCCTGACAATTATATATCGACTTCTCGAGATTCAAACTCTTTCCTCAGCGCGACGTAACGGTGTACAAAAGAGCCGATAGATTGAAAAGATCGTACGTGAGTTTTACAACGAACTATACAAGCACAGAGAGACACGTTATCGCGGCTATAATTAGTTTCGCGAGTAACACGCGCTTACCTCACTCGACGAGTCACCACCTCGTACGGTACAGAATCTATATAATGTAAAAAAAGCATTTCACGCACAGTAGTCCAGAGGATAACGAACGAAAAGAGCACTCGAACTACCTTCTACAGCGTAAGTCAGAAAAAAAATATATATATATATATATATTACTGTACATACTATACAGAGCAAGTGTGAGAGATATAATGCGCTTCCGTGTGCGCGGCATTTTCGGCGAACAAAAGCTCCCCTCAAAGGGCTAGTCTTCGTCGTAGCTGCAGATGTAATAGAGAATAGCGCGCGAATATGCACATTCTCGGCAAAGTTAAGCTCAAATATACTTCAATTCCATTTCAAGACGACGACGAGTCGGCCATTACACCGCGCCGGTCCGATGAACGTAGAGGCGTCAATTTTTTAAAACCCCTTTGAATTTTCCCGCGCGGAGCTTTTAGTACGAACGTTGCTAATTACATAATTATATCGGATAACTAACCTTTCAAACCTCCCGCCAAAATAACGAAGCTTAGTCGAAAAGCTTCCCCTCGCTCTACAAGCTACAATTCTTTCTCTCCTACATCGTGTATATAATACATAAATTTCGCAGCCGCTCGACGCGCTTGGGGCAATAAAAGAAAAGGCGGTGCTTGCGAGCGAGTTATATATATATATGCCATGATGGAGCTCGGGGCTTATATTAAAACTCGGGCCGGTGTGCATTAACGCGGGGGTGCTGGCTAAGTGCAGAGGTTGACTCGATTACGATTGTTAATTCGATAGCGCTTAGATGAAATCTGGCTGATTGCGTTATGCTTATACGCGGCCTGGGCCATTACACTTCGCGCTAAATGGCCAACGGGATGTCTAGGATTGCGCGATGCTTTGATGTGTATTTTTAATAATAAATTATAACGAGGATGGAAACGATAAAAATTCGATGCGATCATTATAAACGTATAATATTTCCCGCATATACGTGCAGCAGCGCCGGTATTTCTTATACATAGCCGTAGTCCCGCCACGTTCCAGCGGGATATGAAGCCCAAATGCACAGCCGGTATTAATAACGGCCGAAAATCCGGCGATATCTTCGCGGAAGAAAAAAAAAAAAAAAAAACTAGCATCAGCCGCGAGATCGATATTACACGTTTTTTCCGTGTAAATAAAAAAAAAAAAACGATGCAGTTATATTACTGACGGTAATAATTATCGAGAAATCGAACGGATACGCCTCGCGCGATTCGGTTAGTTCCTAAACGGCCGTAGAGAGAATTTCGACGCGCGTCGCCGTGTGTAACGCCGATGAAATTACACGGACGGACGGAATTTCCGATGGGTATATGTGTCGCGAATATTGCGTCAATTAACATTTTTATACAAGCAAAACGCCTCTATTATATATACGCGAGGCGAATTATTCCATATTTTATCAAACTTTATTTTCCGAGCGACGGCTGTGCTGGGAAAGTGGAAAATTGTTACGCGAGCGCGGGGGATTGATGCAAGTTTTATAAGAAAGTATAAAGTACGAGACTTTTTATCCGACATTCCGACGAGCTTCCGCAACAGAAGTGCTGGTGGGAACGGCATGAACGCGATTGTTGCCAGAAGCTTGAAAGTTGAGCTTGGCGCGTTCGATTTTTTTTTTGGAAATATCCCATATTCTGTGTACGTTCAGCTCATAACTCTGAGAGTTTAAGTTTTCGCTTAAAACGATATCTGCACTAAACGCTTTATGTCGCGAAAATTTAAACAATACGTCTTTTAAAAACTCCTTCTTTCTCAATGACGCACACCACAATCCCGTCCACGAATAGCGAAAAATTATAATTATCGGGCTACGCGACCTTATATCTAGCATTAGTACATCGTCTCGTATTATTTTTACTCCGTCTATAATTAGAGCGAGCGCGATTGATTGTTAATAATATTATATAGTTTTTTTTTAAGTCGGCCGCTTGCGGCATTGAAAATTAAACAGGGTAACCGACCCAATTATACACATAGGCTATATAGTGTGTCCTTAATGACGTCGTCGCGTATCACCGGGGATGATTGATTTAATTCCATCAGTTTATCGGCTACGTAATGACGTTATATATTCTTCGTTTGCTGCTGTACGTCGATCGACCGGAATAACATAAATTTTATATTGTGTATGATATCGAATAACGAAAGGATTATACGCGCGCTTTTTTTTTATAGCATCGACTTCACAGGCGACTGACGCGCAGAGTCGAATATGAAGCTCATAATCCTTATAAGTCAAAGAGAGACGATATAGACCCTCTTTTATTCCGGCCGGATTGGTAATGATTGAAATGTACGAAAAAGTTGGCGGTGCAGCGCACGGAGAGATGTAGAAACGAAATAAAACAAAAGCGATCATTCGAAAGCTCGAAAAATCAATACATCACAGTCGTAAAATTTCCTCATCGCGTTTTACCGATAAATTTCAAAAGGGTATTATCATAACGACATTCCGAGAGGATTTTCCGGTCACGTCGTGTCCGCTTTAATTTTTCAACCGAAAAAAAAAAAAAACAAAACGTCGTATGTGTGGAATGTTTCACGATCGTAAAATTGAAACGCCAAGGCGACGGCTTGATATGATACAACGAATACGAGGGGCTGAGTGCATCGAACTTTTTTCGAGAATAAAGCTTGGCAGTCGTCCAGAAGTGCGCGCGATGGATCAGCGTTTATTGATAATTTGTTTCGTCCTGCGCAGAGCCGAGTAAATAGTCCCGCGAACGATCGGGGTATGATGTGGGCTTTTGACGAGTGAGCTTTAAAAAAAGTACATTGCGTGTGCTTTGATTAGGGTTTAAAGCCGTTTTCGGGAATTAATTAAGCGTAGCGGCTGGTCAAGTAGGTTACCGGAACGAACTCTCATGTGACATGCTCGATGTTTTATCAAACGGTCCGTGTTAATAACGCGCTTAATTTCGCGGGCTTTTATTCCGTTTGTCAGTCGCTTATACGTTTGAAAACTTTGAATATACTTCAGGTTTTAGCGCAACTTCAGCAAAAACACAACTCTCTCCCTCTTATTCTCTCAGCGCATCGACATGTGTCTAGCTTGAAATAGAAATTAAACGGATCGCTCTTGCTCTGCGGCGGCTAAAGTACGAGAGAGAAAGTCGTTAATGCATCGAGTCGCGACTGAATAGCCCGTGAGAGAGAGAGAGAGAGAGAGAGCCGCTGCCGCGTAACCCAGTTATATGCGTCCGCGATCGTATATTATTATTACTATTATACGATCTCGCAAAAGATACATATACCTATACACGTATACACACACGTGTGTGTGGGGGGGGGGGGGGGGGGGAAGGATTGCAGCAAAACAAAACGATCCTGGAGCGACTCTACTCGCACAATGTTTCTCATTGTCGGCATTGTGTTCTCGCTCTCGACACACACACTGAACTGGCCGGAGGCGACACTGGCAAAGTGTGTATATGTATATATATATCACATCGTGACACATGCACGCTCGGAGTCAAAGAAGTCGCGCAGTGTCATGTTCCCTGCAGTCGTCGTCGTCGGCTGTATAGGCATTATGCGCACGTGAGAGAGAGAGAGAGAGAGAGAGATGCGGAGGAATTATCGGAAAAGGCCGTGTATAGCGCGTGTATAGGTCGAGGGAGAGAGAATAGCTGACAGTACGCAGCAACAGCCTACTGCGATGACTGTGAGAGAGAGAGAGAGCTTTTTGCGTTGTAGAAGGGAAGGATGTGCGGGTTTGCGCTTTTCATCGAGGATCTAAGCTCCGACGCTCGAGCTTGGCGCTGAGTTTCGATATTATTTTAGCTTCCTTTTCGCTTGCGTATATCGATTTTCGCTCATAGAAAGCTCGCTAATTGAAATTTCAACGTCACTTGCATACGGGCTTGAAAAAAGCTCGCCGCGCAAGCTCTGACGGTATTAAACGAATTTTTTAATTATCCTACGACGTTCTTTGATCCGTTCGTAGTAAAACACTCGAATTCCATACCATCCGATTCTCCGCAAGCTAACGCTTACTCGCGGCAAACATCAACTGCGCTTTTTTCCCAGCCCCCTCACCACCACCACCACCACAGAGGAATAGATAGTTATAACGAAGCAAGCCTAGATTATTCATCCAGTTAGCGCAAGCTCCCTCCAGGCACACTCGCCGTTGTTATCCACGCCTCGGCACAAAGGCTGCGCTAAACAGATGCAGCGGTTGAACAGTATTAATCTTGCACAAGCTCGCTTACGCCGAAATCAAGCTCGGCGGGAAAAGTTGTGAAAAACGCCGGTTATATTAACAGGGAATTTATAAAGCTCTGCATAGTACAGGTATAGGGGCACGTGCAGCTAACCGCAGTGTCTCGTGTGCTACATTTAACGAGGCGTCGCATTCTCTTCTCCGATACACACACGCGCGCACACCTTTTCGAATTGACAAAAGGATCTCGTTCTCGTTCCTCATTCGCATTGTCGCTTGCATAGGCGCATCGGATAACTCTCTCTTTCTCGTTCTTGTCGTTGTTTTCCTATTCTTTTCTCCGCGCACCAGCAAGCGAGCGAAAAGTGATCATAATTGAAAATGGCGCGCTGGAGCTTGCGCGAGCTTAATTTTCGCGCTCGCAAGCTCTCGCACGCACAGCCCAAGGAAAAAGGAAGCGCTTCGCCACCTCGATTTACACACACACACACACACGAACAAAGACGCGTGTGTTTATATCGGGCGGCGGTCTTTGTTTCTCTATTTTCATCCCTTTCTCCGCGCTCTATTTCTCGTCTCGCATTATACTCGTTATCGGTCGCGTGAGCGGAAAAACGATTGAACGTCAATGCGCTGCGACAGCCGTACGTGTGCGTTATATGCACGGCCCTCTCTCACTCTGGGTATAATACATTATGCGCTGCTGCGAGGCCGATATTGCAAAAGTTGCAGTCCGTCTAGAGAGCTTTAATTGAAAGCTCGGAGGTGATGGCTGCTATCGCGCGTCGGAAGTGAAAAAGTTGTCGCTTCGCCGATGATGCCGAAAGGTAAGGAAAAAAATTTATTTTTTCTAAGAGAGCGAACCTCTTGATTGCAGAGCTCGAGAGGTGGAGTCAAAGGGCGGAGGATTGATGGATAATGGGAGAGAGGATAAGGTGGTGAGAGTATGCCGAGGTGCGACATGCGTTCCGAGGTCGCAGGCCGAATGAACGTCCCACGCGTTTATCGGACTCTAACATGCACTGCTTCAGCTACGGACCTCCTGCTACCTTACTGAGTATGTATTATATTAAAAAAAATTAAATTTATTCGTTAAAAACAAACGAATAACTGCGTCGGCTGCTCGGGACACAAGCTCGCGCGCGTAACTGAATCCTGCGAATTTATTATTATTTTTTTTTTTTTTTTGATCGTCCACTTGCTTCTCGCTCTCTTCCCATTCGGTTCTCGAGCTGCAGCGACAATAGCTCTCGATAACCGGCCTGACCGCGAAAACTGATAGTAGATTAATTTCTGTGGTACAAGAGAGGGACGACAAAAAGTTCCGGCGAGTAAAGTTGGCTCGATTAACGCGTCCTGTGATTTAACGGCTTTTTTGGGAGTTTGTGTAATACGAAATTTGAAAAGAGAAATGTACTATAAGCGGTATTTAGATTGAACAGCAAAATTTCAACTGCACTTTTGAAGAATTTAATAAATCAGGAGGTGCGAAAGCTCGCCGAGGAGACTCGGGAAACTCCGGGATTGAGTTGTACGAAACGTATACGCGATTAAAATAAAAAAAACTCGACGCAATCGAGTCTTCCAGGCTCCCATGGAGAAAGCCGAATCCGAACCGGAGAAAGCTCTCGGAGTGCAGTAGCTATATAACACACTCGTCCGCACTGTGTACACAGGTCGACGTCGTAAACAGGCGACCGCGTCAATCTCGGCTCACTTTTAACGTATTTCCTTTCTCTCTCGGGCATCCGGGCACTCGAGTCTCTCCGGCGTCTTTTCGACGCGGCTTAAGGAGCTTCTCGCAAGCTCTGTCCGACGAGTATGCGTCTATAGTTCGTACTGCGACTAGACAAGTTGGTAACGTTCCAGGAGAAGCCGGCACGAGATTAGACGGCGCATCAGCAGCAGCAGCAGCAGCAGTAGTAGAAAGCGATGATGAGCCGATGCTGCCGATGAGGATGTCAAGCTCGCGAGCTTTCCGCTCGGCTCGGGTGGGATGTAGTTGACGTTGCTCAGCAGTAGCGCTCGCAGGTGGCGGGGGCCGGGGGCGAGTGCTGCAGTCGCCTCGGCCGGGGTTAATCTTAGGTCGAGCTCATCCTCATCGTTGTCGGCATCAGCGCAGGACAGCTGCCGGACGATGTATATATGAGCGCCGGGGTAGAGACGCGGGCGTTCCGAGCTTCTCCGGCGGGGCTGAGCAGTAGCAGCAGCAGCAGCAGCAGCAGCAGCATCAGTAGCGACGAAGACGAGGAGGACGAGGAGGAGGAGGAGGAGGAGGTGGGGAAGAAGGAGAGGAGGAAGAAGTAGAGACAAGAGAGGAAGGATGAACGTGACGCTGGTGACGACGTGCCTGCTGCCGGAGACCTGCAACGAGACTAGCCTGCTCGAGAGCAACCTCACCGGCATCGAGGATGAGGGTCCCCTGGGTCACCAGTATCCCGTCTGGAAGGTCATCCTCATCAGCATCGTCGCCGCCTGCCTCAGCCTGGTCACCGTGATCGGCAACATCATGGTCATGGTCAGCTTCAAGATCGACAAGCAGCTGCAGACCATCAGCAATTACTTTCTCTTCAGTCTGGCTGTTGCCGATTTCGCCATAGGCCTCATATCCATGCCGCTGTTCACGGTCTACACGGTGCTCGGCTACTGGCCGCTCGGCTCCCACGTATGCGACACCTGGCTCGCCCTCGACTATCTCGCCAGCAACGCGTCCGTGCTCAACTTGCTCATCATCAGCTTCGACAGGTACTTCTCCGTCACGAGGCCGCTCACCTACAGGGCCAAGAGGACCACCGTCAAGGCTGGCATCATGATCGGTGAGTGTTTTTTCCTTAAGGGGGTCCGAATTACCCAACTTTCTTACCGACCGAGTCGCCTCGACGCTGCCGCAGCGCTAACTCTCAATTTCGCGCGCAATTTTCCTCGTCCATTTCCAGCCTGCGCCTGGGGCATATCGTTGCTGCTCTGGCCGCCGTGGATCTACGCCTGGCCGTACATCGAGGGCGAGCGGACTGTGCCCGATAACGCCTGCTACATTCAGTTCATCGAGACGAACCATTACATCACCTTCGGCACCGCGATAGCCGCCTTCTACGTGCCCGTCACCGTCATGGCTTTCCTCTACTGGAGGATATGGCAGGCGACGGAGAAGCGACAGAAGGACCTGCCCAACTTGCAGGCCACCAACAAACAGGACGTCAGCAAACGAAGCAGTGGGCTTAGGTTAGCGTATGTACATTTGAGGACCCTTTTTTCCATTGGCTTAATTGGCTTATCGACCGTCGGTAAATCAGATCGGGAAGCGCGCGAATCGAAATAGTGTTTTCAAACGCGCGCGTGCGAGCGTTCACTGACCTGGATTCTTCCCGCTGCACTTGGAAATAATACTTTTTACCATGGAAATGAGAGAATTATACGGAATTTTCTGGAGGCAGTGTGCGCTCGGAGGAATCGCAATTTTTTTTCCTTCTGCTCCTCTCGCTCTCGCCCAGCTCCGGGAAAAGGAACGCGCGGGGATTAAGAAAGCTGGCGAGTACCGGGAAAAATATTGCGGCGAGAGCGAGGAGTGTTTATCCTCTTCGATCGCGAGATCGTGAAAATGAAAGCTTCGAGCGTTTATATCTCGAAAGAGTAAAAAATTCGCCAAATAAACTCTCGGTCAGCGCACTCTCTTCGCTGCGCCTACTAGTGAGTTTATAATCGGCAAACGTATAATATCTCCCTCTCCATCTTTGTGTTGAGCAGCGACGAGGCCCTGGACATGGAGGTGTGCTGCGAGAGGCCTCGCAGCGAGTCGAGCACCGGCGCGGGATACGAGGTGAATTCCACGCATATTGCGGTTTCCTATCTCGACAGGCATTATCCTCAGCACAGGGTAGTAAGTTGTTATTATATTCCTTCTATTACTCCCGCGCTCGCGGCCCGCGGCTCTTTTAATACTCGTCAATCGGACGGAATTAGTTTATTATCCTTTTTTTACAGCTCGCGGATATGGCTTTTATTATTATTTTTATTACTTTTCCTCTCATTTGCGGTCTCTTAGAGGTTATAACGACGTTGGCGGTTTCGCGACGTTCCTCTCTTCTTATTTTTAATTTCTCGAAGACTTCGCGGCGGAATTCTTATCTTACGAGGCAGTCGCGACCTTTTCGGCGAGGACGAATATGTATCGTTTGCTCGAATTCGAGAGGTCCGCGCTGTTATGCAAAAATGCTGAATTACTTAAGCTCGACTTAATTCTGTATAAATACGAGAAGCTTTTTTTTTTTTAATTTCGTTACAACCGACGAGTTTTTTTAGGTTAGGGCACAGATTATATCCCCTAACCTCTCTCTCTCTCTCTCTCTCTCTCTCTCAAACCTGACACCAAAAACCAACTTCTACTCCATGAAACGAAAAAAAAAAAAATAACACAGTGAAAAAGACACATTAATGCATTGGAAAACGCGCACGCGCACTTTATCTTATCCGCAGAAGCACCGGCCTCTGTCGTGGACGTGGCTGAAGATGTGGTGCGTCGCCTGGTGGCACAGTGGCCGAGAGGACGACGACGAGGAGGACGACGACGATGAGCCCGGTGGTCCGGAGAGTAGTCGGACGGTGCCGGGCTACGACGAGACCCTGACGCCGGTGTCGCTCGAGACGCCGGTCGCCAGCGTCATATCGCAGTGTGACTCGTTCGGCGTCATACAGTCGACCAGCATAAACCTGGAACAGCACGCGCAATCCTACAGGTCGTTAGGCACGCGGACGACTGCGCATTCCAGCTCGGCTACTATTGCCAATAACAATATGTCCAATGACTCGGTTAGTGTTTTTTGTGACTTTTTTGTGCATGTGTGTGTGTGTAGTTAGTTGAGAAAACGATTTCTACATCTTATCGGATACCTAGAGAAAAATAGGTTTTCAAGCAAACCTAGCGAACATAGGTGGCTATAACTGACTTGCAACTGATGAACGAAAACAAAAAAAAAATGTTAACAATAACTAGTCAAAACCGTACATTCGATCAAACTTTATGATTAAATCGTTACTACAACAAGTCATGCTCGTGATACAAATTCAATTTACGCTTCATCTCTTCGTTGTAAATAGTTTTTCGCATGCGGACACGTATACACGGCGCCAATATCGGGTCGATATACCTCTGGCTGGTGTATTAATTTCGGGCCGGGGTTATTAAACGTGTTACGTTACGCGCAACCTGGATCTATTAAAACCGGGAAAAAATTACGTAGGCGCATGTACATGCTGCGTTTCATTTATACATATCGGGTACATCGTATTTTCTATTTAAAACTTTACAGTTTTTACGAGGCATAAATTCGCGCTTTACCCTGGTAGAAAATTAACGAGCGAAAACCGTTAAAAAGTTATGTTTAGTTGAGCATTATTATCAAATTTGTGAATGTAAAAAAATTAAGCAAAATGTTGCTAATATTTTAGTGATTCGTGTCTATCATACCAACACAGTATTATTTTTAAGTTAAAAATTGTTTTTTCCTTTCTTTCTTGCATTAAAACGTTTGCATGTTTTATTACAAATATTTGAATTTTTCACGATTGACAAACTTCAAGCAAATGCTCTGTTTCATCTTGAGTTAATGTGTATATCTATGCATTTATACTGTTCAAACTCTTATTTATTTAAATTGTTAACCAAAACTTAGCTTATTAACCGTTAACGTTTCTACCAGGGTACATTGCCTTAATTTCCATCATAGGCACGAACCCGACAAGTATATAGCTTCGTATAAACATGATTTTTTTTTTCTATTCGACCGTCCGAGTTCCGGGCAATAATTCCGCACGTGCGTCTAAATTAATCACGAAAAACAAACGACTGCGGCGCATAAATTATAGCGGCGAAAATATATGTGCCTCGGATAAGCACGTATGTAGAACGAATAAACTCGAGCCGGTGTAGCGGACGGGTAAAAAACGCGCGGGGATGAATTTAAAGGGAATAATTATTGATAATAAGAATTGATTATATCGCATACGTATATTCGTATGTTTATAATCGATGCGACCGTGGATTATCGGTATTTAATAATCATGTTCAGTGTAGCCGATAATTCGGATATTCCGGAAATTTGCGCTGCAGTGTTTAATTAATAATACCTTGCGGGAAAGAAAATGAATTATCGTGATATGACTTTTAAAACTTGCTCATCTCTCGATGATCTTGC
This sequence comes from Nasonia vitripennis, assembly GCF_009193385.2. Lineage (NCBI taxonomy): Eukaryota > Metazoa > Arthropoda > Insecta > Hymenoptera > Pteromalidae > Nasonia > Nasonia vitripennis. The sequence continues at coordinate 30,359,198 of NC_045760.1, read as the reverse complement.
AGTAGCCCAAATCTCACACCTCGACCGAAGACACCGCCTTTCCCATAAAAAACAAATCACTCAATGATTAAAAGCCAGCATCACAACACCCATCGAAAAACCCACGATACCCCCGACGAGCGCTGGAAATATCCGCATCTCCATCCCGTCTTTTCCCTCATCCCTCGTCTCTGCGATATTTTGTCGATACACAAACTGCACAAGAGAACAGCGTGTCGCCGCGTGATTTCCCGATCGTGTCTATACCTTGGCTTCTCGCCAAATTTCGCTTTGTAGTCTCGGCTCCAAAGCCGCGGCGTCGCGAGCATTATCGGCGGCAATTGACATTTTCGCAGTGTATACAGAGCAGTGTGTGTGTGTTTTTTTTTTTTTTTATTTTCTTCGCTTCTGGCTCCGGTATAGGCGAAGGCTCGAGTGTACAGTAGCCCCGATCGCTGACAGCTATCGGAGGGGGTATATAGAAATCAATTCGGTTCAATTGTGGATTTCGGGCACGTCCTCGTGGCCGGGCAGAGGATGAGACGGAGACGAGTATAGAGAATAGAGGGCCAGGAGCTCTAGGAAAAAGCACTACTTCAGCGGGGGAGGCTTTTCTTCCCTTTCTGATAATTTCCGGGAACGATGATGAAAAATCGAGCTGAGCTTTCCCTAGGGCTGTATATAGGTGAACAAATAGGTGAATACGTGTTATCATTGCCGTGTCTTTGCGCGGATGGGCGCGGAGAGCATTAATCGATGAACGCATCTCGCAATTATATTAATTAACTCGCTTCGCCGTTCCGTACTCGGCGACATTAAAGCGTATACGCGCATGCAATAGTGTCATAATGCAAATTCGCGTTTTACGTCGGAGTTATAGCATGAGCAGCCGAAACAGGAGGCGGTATGGGTACGGTTGAAAGAGCCCCGTTTATATGAATCCCCAGCGCAGACTATGATGAGGGAAGCGAAAAAGTGCCTATGCGCCACCTATCGTCGACAGTCAGAGGCTCAAAATTCATCTGATTCTCAGCTTACCGATGTCGAACGTTATTTTGCCAATTTGTTAGAATTCGTAAGGTTGGTGTAAGAAACGAATCTGAATTAAAATTTAACAAAATAACATTTGGCTATCGTCAGATGCGAGTCAGATGAGAACGTGAGAATCAAGTGAGAATCGTATGAACAGGCTAATGCATAGCGATAGAGTCGAAAAGCTCACCTTTCGATTTTGCTACGTTACACCAACTCAACACACGCATCACCTTGTCTGTCCCTCTCAGGTGTACACGATCCTGATAAGGCTGCCAGGACCTCCGGCGCGGAGCAAAGACGCTCAAATGCTGGGCCGATACGGCGCGGTCGAGGCGCCCAGCATCAAGATGTACCCGGACGACGTGATAAGCTTCCAGCCCCTCCGCCCGGGTATGGAGCTCAACTGCGACGGCCAGGAGATCATAGTCTCGGCCTCGTCGACAGCGGCCTCGTCGCAGCTGCAACAGGACGTCCGGATACCTTTAAGCGCGAAGAACATCCCCGGCAAGCAGGTGGCCGGCAAGTCGTCCTCCTCTTCCGGCGGCGGTACCAGCGGCGCCGGAAAAGCTCCGGCCAAGAAGAAGAAAAAGTCCCAGGAGAAGAAGGCCGAGAAGAAAGCCGCGAAGACGCTCTCGGCCATCCTCGCTGCGTTCATCATCACCTGGACGCCTTACAACATCCTCGTGCTGCTGAAGCCCCTGACCGCCTGCACCGGCTGCATACCCCAGGAGCTCTGGGACTTTTTCTACTATCTCTGCTACATCAACAGCACCGTCAATCCGGTCTGCTACGCCCTCTGCAACGCGACCTTCCGCAGGACCTACGTGCGCATACTCAAGTGCAAGTGGCACAGCAGGAACAGGACTGGCGTCAACCGGGGATACTGAGGAGGAGGAGGAGGGGGAGGGGGAGGGGATACACCTTTTGTTTCTATACTCGTACACGTATATTTGTATACAGAGATGACGACGCAATCGACAGGGCTGTTCCGCCGCGAGAGAGTATAGGTTTGTCGATGGCGCGCGAAATTCCTTCTAACGCCGCGAGAGAAAAAGAGACGGTAAGAGGGAGGATGGAAGGATCGATATATATATATATATATAGCGCCGGATGGCAATAACACACACACACACAGAGGGGTGAAGAGCGTGACACTCGTTGACACGGTCTAGAGCCTCGTCGTCGAGGTATGGTTTGCGTGCGGCTGGATTTTTATACCTTTTCCAATGGCTTTTTTTTCAGGAGCCTTGTTCAATCTTCCCGAAGAGTTACAGAGCCATCAACAGTTGCATAATTTCGCGCTCGCTTAGAGCAGTTGAAAAAGCGAGACAGGAGGAGTTACGACGAGTCCGAAAGCTCTCCCGCCGCCGCCGACGCGAGAGAGAAAACACTGGAACTCTCCCTCGCCGTGCTTCAGACGCGCGCAGAAACGAGACGTGTGTGTGTGTGTGTGTGTGTGTAAGTGTGTGACATACACATAGACACGTATAATACAGAGAAGTAGGCTCTTTGTCGCGTTCACTTTTGATAACGAGATAACTTTCCTACGCAAGCTCGACTCGTTGAGTGTGCGTCTGTAAAAGCCGTCGTTTTACCTTTTCTCTCCCCCCCCCCCCCTCCCCCCCTTATGCTCCGCAGTTTCCGAGGGCCGAAGAGTGTGCGTTATGGCTGGCTGGTCCTGGCCGACGAATCGAAGCCAGTATATATAGTGTGTATCGCGATCCGCCAAGGCGCCATTAAGCGAGCTTTACTTTAACGACTCTTTTTGGGTTCGTTGTACCGCTCTTTCTTCCTCTCTATCTCTCGTTTCTTTTTTTTCTCCCGTCCCGGATAGTTTTCGGCTTTTTAAACCGGCGGAGTATTTATCGCGCTACACACTGCGAGCTTTTATTGATTTCCGTGCCGGACCTTCGGACGCGTGAAAAGTTTCGGAAAATTCCTCGGCGGCGGCTGTTATACGGAATTCCTGCAAGCTCGTTTAAAAAACTATTTTTTTTTTCTCCTCGTCTACCCTCGTGAGAATCGGCCATTAGTTCGGATAGTCCAAGAGAGAGAGAGAGTGAGAGAGACAGCATTTCGAAGCGATAAGGGGGATGAAAGCTCGACCATTATATCAATTACGAATCCACGGAGCTTTTTTTCTCTCTCTCTCTCTCTTCGGCTCTTGAAAAATACCGAACGAACGGCAGAGCTGAGGGAAAATTGTCTCTCCGGAGAAATTCAATTTCTCCGCACCCACACACACACACACACACGTGTGTGTCCGCGAAATGTACTGCAAACATACTAGTGCCCGACGGACGAGGCAGGAAATTGCTTGTATACCGGGGCTGAGCTTTTTTCTTCGCTTCACGATGCCTTACATCCTCGACTCGGAAACGACAATCGCGAGAAATGCAAATTGTATGTATGTATATATATATATGTATATATATATATATATATATACGCGTGAAGGGGTTGATATTCTCTCTTGTATTTTGTCGATTGCGTCGCGAATATGAGTTATACGAGCTGATCGAACGACGAAGAGTGAAAAAGGGGAAAAATGTAAAATAGTATGCAAAAACTGTATAAGCATTATAATGTATAAGAGTTAGCGCGGCGCACGTGGTCTGCGAAAGGATAAGGGGATACGACGAAATCTCAACGGAACCGGTCGTTTATTATTACGATTACGTAGAAGTGAAGCTAATATCGCTGATGACACACGCATAAAACAATTATATAGATAGATATATGTATACATACGGAGAAATAGGTGTATACGCGCGTAATGACGTATATAGAGAGAAACCAGACAAATTTAATCGAGAATCGAACAAGCTTCCGTACTGACGAACAAAGTGAACGGTTAAAGTATATATATATATATATATGATACATATGACATTCTAATTGAACGTGCCAAAAACAAAATAGAAGAAGTGAACAAAATATCTGACGACAAACACACAGACACTTATACACTTACATCGGGGGGGGGGGGGGCCGACAAACAAGACGCGAAAGTGAATATATGACTATATTGTGTGTATTCGTATAAAAAGTATATGAAAAATAACGTAACGTATATAAGAAATATGATATGCGTTTCCTAGGCGAGCGCGTTTTCACACCTTTACACATTTACATGTTGTATTTATTATCTCGAGATATGTAACTATATGTATCACATACGTACGTATGTAACATTTTACGCGCGCGCGCGGTGAATTTTAAACGAAACAAATTTCAAGAACGACGAACAGCACGAGGGAAAATTTTTGATAATCGAAGAATATAGGTTCAGTTTTTGAATGGCCGTTGAAACACGCGTCCACAACGTCTGTATACACGAGATTTGGTTTTTCCGACGGAAGGATACGGCTCTTTCTCTCGACTTTTTCCACTCGTCAGCTATCGGTTGTGTCTTTTTTTTTTATTGTTATATATATATATACACACACAGAGAGACCACATTACTACATCGTATCCTTCTTCGCGGTGAGATTATACCTCTTATCTTTACGAGGATATTTTAGGCCGAGGTTTAACTTTAACTTTGTACTTTTATACTTGTCGCAAGTGAGTATCAATGATATATTTTAAACGTTTTTTACAATACACGCCGATTTTGTCAAAATTTTCTATATTGGGACAAAACAAGAGAAAAAAAGAACGATACAAATTGAGAAGAAGTTTGATATAATAATCCCGTTTCAAGAGCCATTCGAAGTTGACACTGCGTTTTCCGGTTATCGTCGACGATTATATCTTTTGACCACACAGTGCATACCGAGTATTCGAACGATTCTAGATAATTATACGAGTATATATGAATATATGTGTGTGTGTGTGTGTAAGTTATACGGAATAGCGACGAAGTCGTTTGAGCAAATACATATAGTTGGCCCGTTATAATAAACAAAAACAAATAAAATAATAATATAGGAGATGCAGAGTGAGAGCTAAACAAACAAACAAACAAACAAAGCAAATACGTACAACACTGCATCGGATCGCGTTTTGAAATTCCCGCGAGTGGGTGTCGTCTGCTGCGCTGATTTGAAAATAAAAAAGATAGGAATTCCGGCGTATGTACTGAATGAGGGGAAAAAAAAAACTTCTATTTGAATAACGAAGCTGTAGACAATATTTCATTCGTTGATTCGACGCACACATACACCGCAAGCATAACGTCTGTTGTTGTTTTCTCGGCCGTTTATTATTCAAGCGTATATCGGATGGATTTTTTAACTCTTTTGTATGCTTTCGCCCTTTTTTAAAGTCTCGATTTCGAAAGGAAACTCGCATTATTAACAGTAACGTAAAAAACCAAGATAACAGCGCGCAATAACGGAAAAACATACGCATTTGTATAAGATCACGACATTATAATAATAAAAATAAAAATACATATTAAAAACACACGCCAGAAAAAGTCTAATATCTTCCTCCGCGAGAGACTCGCGAGAAAAATAAAAAAGATGATAAAAAACGTACGTTCGTTGTTTGCTACTATACATAGATGTACCACAAGCTAAAATATCTCATACAGACTTCGACGCGACGAAGCTTCCAGGTTTTACACACACGTGTGTACTACTATACATTACTGCGTCGACGGGATAAGGAAGAGAAATAAAAAAAAAAAAAAGAACTACTTATTATAAAAACGCAAACGTACACGTGAGAGGTTTTAGCGGCAATCGAAGCGCGTACTATGATATACATTATATTACGACGTCAAAAGTATTGTAATACGACGAGGATAATCAGTCGAGGAGCTGATGATGAAGTTTTTTGGACTCGCGCTCGTGTACGAGGCTGCGACAGCTTGGGCTCTTCTTTCGACAATATATATGATAATTATACATGCAATTGTTTATTCTCGAATTTGACCGCTTATGGGTGTAAAATATAATGCGGCGGGACATTCCCGAAAGTATCATATGATACTCATGCGATTATCATATGATTCTCATATGGTTATTTTCAGCCGGGTTATTATGTATTCTTTGGTCATTTTCGTACACACACACACACGCGCGCGCGGCTTACTCGGATGTGTATTATTATTGTTATATCATGTAATATGCGTGTGGTTTTAATGAAAAAGATAACGATATAGTACGTAGATAAATATATGAGAAATGAAAAGACATCCTTGTGTTCCTATGCATAGCTCACAACGAATCGATATTTTAAACAAAACAAACAAATATATAAATATTTATGTGCAAAGAAAAACTAAATATGTGTATAAATATGTATAATTTACGCCTCTCATATCTCAACGACACATACGACGCATCCGAAGCCCCCAAAGAGAGCATATGATATATAATACAGAGACACACGACGTTTTCACATATTCTACACATGATCGGCGAGACAGAGCCAAGCTGCGAAAAATAAGCTATATCGTACACGAGCGCGTCACTTGCAACCACGCACACGTATACGAATAATACGCAAACGTATTTGAAAAACGTATCACGGCGTGCGCTCAACTTTTTTTCCAGATTATAAATATAAAACACGATGTGCGAAAGAGAGAGAGAGAGAGAGAGAGAGAACGTTGTGATTGTGCGAAAAATAACTATGTATAAGAATAACGAGTATTAATGGCGAGGAGGAAGAACAAGATAATATTAATATATAATTATTATATACGATAACATTATTATAAAGAAAAAAAAAACAGATTGTATAAATACCGATGTACTCGCAGTCTATGTTTATATACGTGGTTTATATATATATATATATATATATATATATATATATATATATATATATATATATATATATATATATATATATATATATATATATATATATATATATATATATATATATATATACCGACAATTAAGATTAAAGGAAAAAAAAGATAAATCGCTAAGTAAAACGATCTGCACGACGAGCAATGGATGTGTAGTGTGATAAGTAGAGATATTTATAGCCATCGAGTGTGTTTACGAAGAAAAAAAAAACATTATTAACAAACCAAAGATATGGTATATTATATCCAGACGTAAAAAAAGGGTATTTAAGGGTCGAGCTGGACGAGGAGACGATTTTTTCTTTTATCGTTACAATTGTTGAGCCGACGATCGAGAATCACGAATAATCGGAATCAGACAAAGAAACACAAATATGAGAGCACTAAACTGTCGTTATAAGAATAATCGCTCGTTGCGATATATGTCAGAAACATAATATAAATGTAAAACAATTTATAGTAAAAATACCACACGAGTCGTACTATTTATACACGAGAAAGCGTTTTTACGAAAAAAAAAAAACATTAATAATAATTATAATACGGAATAATAAGAAGAGGTACGTATACATATTATATATATATATATAAAAAAAAGAAGAAGACGGCGTGTGTCCGTCGTTTTAATAATCCTTTCTTTGCTCGTTCAGCCGTTGATTAAACACACAGAACTATTGTGTCGCGTTCGTTATATTATTATATTATTGTATCGTGATCGAGACTCGTTCACACCTACACACAGACACACTGTCGAATCGTCTATTTGGAATATATTCTCCTGTCGGTCGGATATGATGCGAGGGACAAAGATGAGTCGATATATATGATGTATGTAATATGCGACGCATCATATATATATATATATATATATATATATATATATATATATATATATATATATGAGTATTTTGCGCGCTCGCTCAGCGCATCGTCGTATTTAATATTTTTACACAATTATTGCGTATGTATTGTATAACGTGTGAGGAAGAGAGAAAAAGCGAGAGATAGAGAAGTGCAAAACACAGAGTAAATCGTAGAGGAGAAAAGTGTATTTTTCTTGAATTAACAGTATTATTATTACTATTGTTTATGTCTATTGCGACGACGAAAAAAAAAAGAGTTATATTATATAATGGGGGAGACGAGGGCTTGTTTCTTGCGTTATATATATATATTGCTCATTATATACGTACGACTGATGCGATACACACATCGTATATTTGTAGTTCAAGCGAATCGGCACATAACGTTGCTCGACTCGTTTGGCAGAACGCGAGATTTTGTATAAATCTGGTGAGAGTATATATCGCGAGCTTCGAATCGGCCCTTTGCGCAGCGTCGAGTTGTTCATGACACGTATATACCCACATTACTTACTGAAGTATATAGTTTCCTTTTGTACACACATCTCGACGAGATTCTTTCCAAAACTAAAACTTCGATGCGAAAATCGGCCGGTTCGAAGCTACGTATAAGCGATATCGAATTGTTTACCGAGGATATGAGAGATTTCGTGTTACACGCTATGATCACGACATTATACACACTGCGGTGCGGTTGTTTTTTTTTTTTTTCTCGGATATAGAATATCTAATTATTTACGAATCGTATAAGAGATGATCCTCCGATACGAAGAGATGAAATTTCGGATATAAGCGTGTTATACAATTATATCTATAGGCATCGCACGTTATGTATAAAAAAAAAGGGACAAATTACACACGCCGTATATTTCGATTTGAATATAGATATGCATTGTAAGAAGGATCGAAGGATATGAAGAGAATTGAGAGAAAATAATGTGTGCGGCAGATTTCGTTCTCTTATCGACTATATACATATAGAACACGACGTATAAACAAAGCGATTGATTTCGGCCGATCGGAGACTCGATCGGAGGCGATCAAAAAACAGGAATATTGCGAGGAAAAGAGAACAAAGCGAGAAAGTCCCTGCGACGTCAAAGGTTTTATCGTCTCGAGGCGCTTTTCGCGTTTCATTCTATCATTGTACGTATATTAGAGAGGAAAAACGAGACGCGAAGTGTCGAGGACGTTGATATCGAGCGAAAATCGAAAAAAAAGAAAAATGAAGAATAATAATACATAATTGTAAAACCGAGAGAGTTACAGCGCGCGCTTGAAAAGCGCGCGACAGCTCTGCGTACGCACAAGGGGAGAGATGCGCGCACTTCGTACTATATATACATGTGTGCGTAATAGTACATATACATACGCAACTTGACGACTTTGGTCTATAAAAAAAAAAAAAAAAAAAAAAATTATTTATACACGTACGTTTCAAGGTAAATATGGGCGCATAATATAGTATGATATATAGGCGGGGATGAGACGCGCGCACGTAATGCATATGTCTATTGAATTGAAGAGGCACACTTTTACCTGTGTAACACACAGACAACTGGCGACTCGATAAAAACATTGACGCAGGGGACTTTTTTCCGATAATATACGTGCGAGAAAGGAGAAGAAAAAAAAAACAAACGGAAGAAAAAGTATAATGAAGACAAAGCTTATTTAAAGACATCGACGTTCATAAGTTTTACGTACAATAAATGTATGAATATAAATTTGGCCTTAATACACAATTTGTTTCCTTTTAATAATAATATTAATAATAATAATAATAATAATAATTTTGAATTAATAAAAAAGAAATGTTATAATATTGATGATAAAAATAATTTATACACACATATATATATATATATATATATATATATATATATATATATATATATATATATATATATATATGTGTGCCATTATTATAATCTATAATTCAGACGCTTAAAAGACACACGTTGATTGCGTTTACGTCGGGGAGAGTTTTCTCTGTACGCATAGTTTCAGAAGCTTCAATTTATTAGGAACGATATCGCTTAACGTATATAGTACTACGGCGGAAGGAAAAATTCTCCCGTGTAAACGTAGTCAATAGCTAAAGATATCTCATTAAAAACCATCGTCAAGTTTTCGAACGCATAGATATAGCACACAGTTCGTTCGTTCGATCGCAGATACACCTCAACTTTTTTTCGATCGAACCCTCGAACGTCTACCTATCGTTCGAAACTCGATTAAGAAAATACTCTTTTTTTTTTTGTTTTTTTTTTTTTCAGAAACAAGACTGTCCTCTCCTACGCATTGCAGTAATTTATAATCACACACGTTTCTTCCTACATCGACGCACACGATATCCTTACTAGCTATACAAATTGGCAACTATTAAAGTATTTCTACGAGTTCTCCACATCGATCACTTATAAGTATACGGATTTATATCAGAAAAATATTATCATCCTATCGTTTCAGGCAATCGAAAGGATGAAATTTTCACACTATATATACGTTACGTAATATAATACAAAATCTCGACTACAACAAATATCACACTAAAAGAGGAGAGAAAAAAAATTAAGGAGAATATAAGATAGATCGCGCGAATACGTTCTATATACGAAAATTCAATCCTTCTCTCGCATAAATCCGTCGACTCGTGCTCGGAGGGGGATTGCGTTTATATATATATGTACGCTACATACCGCCGGGGAAAAGTATTAAATGGCACACTGGATATTATATGGAATAGTACAGCTATTGCGCTCTTAGAGTCTATATTGATATCGATATTGCAGCTTTCATCCGATTTTGATTATGAGAAAAGGTAGTACTGTATGAGAAAGATCTATAGAACACTTGTTTCAGGTCGTTCCTCTCCGCGCGCGCTAATTAAAAAAAAAAAAAATTAAAGACTAAAAATAAGAGAAAAAAAGGAACGTATAAAAAGATCAAAAATACGCAAGGCATCACTTGGCGTAGTCCCGATGCGGCGAGTCCACGATGTTCTTCTTTCTGGGCAGCTGCAGAGTGATGGGCTGGACGATTTCCGTTGGCCTCCTGGTCTCGGGGTAGTTCCCAGCGACGCTGTTGCTGCTGCGGAAGGACAGCACGCGTAGATTGGGCACGTGTTGCTCGCCCGGCCAGTCGAAGTTGAAGACGGATACGGGTGTGGTGCCCGGGGTGGTTTGGTGCTCGGATGAGTCGTCCGGGGTATCGGCTGGGGTAGTCGGGGTCGTGATGTAGGGACTGAGTTCCTGGTGGACCACATCCGGGACCCTCTGAAGGCCGCAGTCGGGCCAGAGGCCTGGTGTGCTCGGGGACGACGCAGCCGGTCCGCTTGGACTCGTCCACTGCTCCTGCCGGTCGTCAGAGGGATAGATGTAGCGCTGTCGAGGTTATCCGTGTATTTCGTAGATTATATAGTATTAGGTTTGTCAGGGGGAAATCGGAGCCAACTTTACCGTTTGTCGGTAAAACAGTATGGAGCCCCCTTAAAAAATCACTTACCGGGTGGTGATGCGCGAGATGATGATGAGCAGCGTCGGCCACGCAGGGATGCGGTGGTTCTCCGGGTTGTTGGTTCGGGGCTTTGGTTTGGTGGAGCAGCAGCAGTTGTCGCTTCTGCGAGTAGGTCGGCCCGTAGATGTCCGGCGGTGGTGGCGGTTGGGGCGACTGATCCGCCGGGTGACTGCTCAGTTTGTCCAGGTCGACGATGTTGTACTTGAGGCCGCCGTTGTTGTCCGGACTAGGGGCCATCCCTGGTGACATCTGCTGATGCATCTGCTGCCCGGGCGAGTGTGGCTGGTTCGACATGAAGTACGACAGGGACTTGCTGCCGGGGCGAAGGTACGTAGGCAGGCTCGTCGACATCGGCCGGTTCGGACTCTTGTTGTTGTGCTGCATCTTGAATTTTTTTTTTTTTTTAATAAATAAAAAATCAAATACAATAAAAAACCTCACCATGGGCAAGTGTGCCTTGTTGCACGGACAGAATTCAGCGGGTCCGGCATTGCAGTGCTGATGCATAGCCGGATGGCGTTCGTCGTGTAATTCGCCGGGCGTCGCGCTGTTGTTGATGGACATATCGACAGGCTCGGCCGCTTCGCTCTCCTGTCCGTGGATCGACCGCTGCTGACTCGTCCTCACCGCGTTATTCGCTTCCCCGTAGACCTGCGAGCACGGGATAACCGCGTTATGCTGATGAGCCCTCGCGTATATGCGGTTATCTCTCCCTCTCGTCGCCGATATACCGACTTACGCTCGGAACGTACAATGCGGATGTGTATTATGGATGCGATCGAATTACGAGCATTCGGATGATCAATGCAATGAAACACTCTTTATTTATATTTTCTTTTGCAGAAATATCACCTCACGATTCGTAAAAAAATATATAATCTACCTCTCCAGGCTCCTGCTTAACGAGCGTCCTCTCCTTGCTCCATGGGACAGCGATCTGTCCGTCGTCCATCTGATGATAGCCGACAGGGCCGAGCTCGAGCTCGTGTGGCGGTGGTGGTAGCGGTAGTCCGTAGGGCGTTAAACCCGGCCTGCCGTTGTTGTAGTCCGCGATGACCCCGGGACCCTCGGGGGCGTAGACCAAAGGCGGCGGCGTGTGCTGTTGGTGGTGTTGAACCGGCGGAGGCGGCTGTGGCCCCGAGTTTGGCAAACTCGCGCAGACTCCGTACGTGTACTTGGTCTGCGACGAATACTGATATAACCAGGAACTTGCGCGCAATATCTCAGCCTCTTTATCACTGAAAATAAATTTTTGGCGATCGGTCGGTAAAACAGGACTGCGGTACATCCCCTTACGGATAATTTCGAATGTTCGTACCTTAATACTTGATTGGTACAGACAATAATAGGATGCTGGCACTCTTCGGACGTATCTTTGACTTGTAGGACGCAGTGGACCCAGAACCACCTGCCGGATCGACTCTGTAGCCTAAGCAGAGCCGTGCTCGACCTCTCCTGATCCGACTGTATAACTACGAGTACCAAACCCATCAAAATCAACATCTATCAGAAAAAAAAAAAAAAAAATCCTACACAACACCTACCAGTTTGGTGCTTACAGTACGCGGTACGTATACTGTCCCAATGCAGGAGGTTGTACCAGGAGACACCGACCAGCTCCGACCGACTGTACTCCATGTGGCTCTCGGCTCTGCGGCGTTAATTGAAACATCGAAGTAATTACCGGGGAAACACGCGAATTCGTGTGGCACGTCTAAGTAACAAGTGTGCCGCACTCAAAACTTACGTTTTGTCGATGTGCAGGTATTTCATGTCCATCGAGTGAATCGTCGTGAAGATGTTGGTCGCGCCCTGCACGACGCTCTCTCGTGTTTCGGGCAGAACGACCGGCGTGCACGATGCCAAGAACACCGACTCGTTGCGATTGCAGAGCTGCACAAACGGCAGGTAATGGCCCTCCACGAGTACCACCTGTAAAATCGTGCAAATTGCTCGTTCACGTACTGTGTATTCGGGCTTGATTGATTTCGCGAGATTAAGAGATAACGCAGTGGATACACACACGTGCGGTGCAGAGAGAATCGGCGTATAATCATCGACCTCCAACGCGGTATTACACATACCCCCGCATAACTGTGGGAAAACACACTCCTCTCTCTCTCTCTCTCTCTCTCTCCTCGAGCACATCACAGACATATAGGGGGGTCCAGTCCACACAGCACACATACACTTACCTTTTGATCTCCGAAGCGAAGCTGCCTGCGCGAGTTCCGCGACACGTTTATACGGCAGAGGAATAATCTCCTGTCGTCCGGTGCACCGGGGCCGCTGCTCCTGCCCAGCTGGCTCTGTATTACCATGTGGTCCTGCTTGTCGACCACGTCGTACACGCTGTCGCCGTGGATCAAAAGGTCCTCCTGCATTATTATTATACATTATATATCGTACACCATGTCGTTCTTTAGAAATTTCACGAATTTCGTACGACGCGACGAGCGAGAGTAATTATAGCGGTAATTGTTGAGTAGATACTTGGCGAGAGGAGCCCCTTAATATCAGGCATTTGTCTCGGAAGCGCCGAAGAAGAAAGCCGGGCCGAGAGAGAGAGAGAGGCGTATTGTAAAACGACGCTATTCCAGAATATTTCCACAACTATTGTCATTAGAATCGCTTTTTTTCTCTCCTCTCTCGCGCGCGACGAGATTACACCCACGCGGCGCATCTCACAATTAAAAGTAATAAACACCCTGCGACGCGCAATATCATCTCGCCGCGTGTAATCCTTCGCAATACGCTCGAAATACCTTCGTCCTCCTCCTCGTCGTCATTGTAAAAGAAAAAAAAAAAAAAAACATATTCCTAGAAAAGCATGATCGCATTACCATCGAGTGTCCCAGGTACTCGGCGGCGTTTTCCGATATGTACAGCAGCTTGCCCTGTTGAGTCATCATCATAATGAAGCCGGACATGGCCTGCAAAAGTATCGGTCGCCCGTGTATATTGTGCTCTTAAACTCTCTGTACAGAGAGACAGCCGACTCACGAGCGCTGTGTCGCAAGCGTAGACACACGTGTAGATATAGAGTAAAATAAAAAGGAACAATAATAACGTATATTTTCTGTGGGTATGTCGGTGCAGTGGTATCGTTGAAAAAAAAGAAAAAAAAAAGAAAGAAATAGGAGGGAAAAGTAGTGCCCTCTACACATCGTTATCGCATGCGGAGTTTGCGTGTTTATTTTTCTTTTTACCTGCCGTCGTGTTTTTCCTCTCCCATAACGGCTGCATGACGAGACACAGAAATGGCTTTTTAGTGCTGAGCTCGTGGTATCAATTCGCGGTTTTAGCTTTCATAGCTTTTCGAAAACGTTGTACGTATTCTCCACGTATAATACAGATAAGATAGAGAGTCGAGTTGTAAAATAAAAAAATTCAGCGCGTGTACTTGCAATAAAAATTAATGTTCAGTGGGCTCACCTTTGAGAATCCAATGTTCGGCGTGGGCATGCTTGCGGACTCCTGGTCGTTTTTCAAAACTGCGAACAGACGAAACGCCAGCGTTTAACAATTGTATTTTTCGAGTAGAAGATAACGGCTCATCGTCCCGTGGCTGATACCGATTTATTATCCCAGCGCCGTTGGTTTTTGTCAACCTATGACCCCTAGCGGCGAATGTATAACGGCTCTGTGTCGTTATTTTTTCCTTACCGATCTCACGCCGCGAACATACATAGTGTACAGTAAAAAAACAAACAAAAAAACAAAAAAAGATCGGTAGCGCATCGTTCCTTTTCTCTTACCGATTTCGTCTACCTGTACCGATCTCATACCACGAACATACATATACAGTAAAAAAGAAGATCGGTAGAGTACCGTCCTTTTTTCTTACCGATTTCCTATACCTATATACCGATCTCATACATACACAGTAAAAAAATATCGGTAGCGTTAGCGTAAGGGACATATCATTCCGATTTCGCGGCGTCTCGTCTCTTCCCACGCAAATCATCGAAAATCGGTACAGGCCTTATACAGTCGCGATCGCCCTATGCACTTCGACCGGTAGAGCTCATGCCGGAGGCGCTGCAGCTCCGGAGCAAAGGCGCCGCTCTGCCGGCGAGCAGAGAGAGATCCGAGTTCGCATCTCTCGGCAGTAGTAGTAGTAGTAGTAGTAGTAGTAGTAGTAGTGACCATAGGTGTATATATGTACAGAGAGTGAGGTCCAGGATGAGTTTTTCTGGAAGAATGCGCGGCACACCGCGTCTCTCTCTTACTCGCTGGGTATATACTATATAAAAGAGAGTAAAGCTGCGGCCGAGTATTATGGGAGATAGCTGTGTGTACACGTGTGTGTAAGTATGCCCCCCGCGTATATATGCATGTGAGCGCGAGAGAGAGAGAGAGAGAGAGAAGCGAAGGAGAGAAGGTGGTGGGGGGAGAGGGGGGGGGAAGGGGGAGACTGGCCGGTAGGTATATACGGGGGAGTATGGGTTACAGGAGCGTGAGAGTGTTGTTGCAGAGGCCGAGAGGTCAGCGGATCACCCGGAACTCGCGCTTAGGACTCGCTCTCGCGCGCCGAGAGAGAGAGAGAGAGAGAGAGAGAGGGACGTACATATATATATATACATATATATCTATATATACACACAGGGAGAGCGGCGCACTCGCTCCGAGCGGTTAACTTTGCCTCCCTCGCGACCGCCGAGAGAGCCACTATACATGTATATAGTCTTCTTCTTCTTCTTCTTCTTCTTCTTCTTCTTCTTCTTCGGCTGGCTCCTCTCTGCAGCAGCGCGCTGTGTACCTCTTCTTCTTCTTACGTCTTACCTTCCTCTCTCGCGAGGAGCCGCTTACCTCTGCGCGCTTTATATATGTGTATATATACATACATACATATATACATATATATATATATATAGAGAGAGGTGTACCTTATGCCTTTTATCTCTCAAGAGAGAGAGAGAGAGAGAGAGACTCGCTTTCTCTCTCTCTCGCGGTGGTAGTCAGTCGATCGTATGTACAGCGAAGGGGGGAGAGAGGGATTTTTTGCGCCCAGGCTTTTCTGTACCTCATCGAGCTTATAAACAATGACCGCCTAAGTAGCGGACGGTGGCAGAGAGAGAGAGAGAGAGAGAGAGAGAGAGAGAGAGAGAGACGGGGACTTTGGCGGTTCGTATATAGCGATATCTCGACGGTGCAGTACACCCGGCTCTGTGTGTGTGTGTGTGTGTGTATGTAAATTGATGGGAGGTTGACCCTTTCTTTTATTTTTTAAGAGGAATCGATTCTCTCCTTTTTTTTTTAATTTCCGACTGCGGAGGTTATATACAGCAAGGAGGAAAAGTGTGCTATACCTGCACTTACCCCTGTGTATGTGTATGCAAAGCCCTGTGGGAGAGAGAGAGAGAGAGTTCGGAGGGGGAAACGTGCGAAAAGCGAAGAGGCTAAGAGGTCATTCCGCTCTTTATACACGTACATACGTACAAAAACAATATCGGTTTTATTTATAAGCGTAAACTGCATAACACAGCTCGCTATGCGGTTTTTCGTTAATCGCGGGTAATTAGCACCGACGAAGACTTTGATTATAAACCCTTGATAATGACGGCGTCGCATGTGTACCATCGGCTAACGCGCTTTCCTCTTTGTCACTCGCGAAGTAAAAAAGCGATAGGATTGCCGTTTCGGGTTTTCCAAAGTTATTCAGCCCGGAAAACAACAAAGGGCCTCGGACACTGATAAATACAGCTGTGGTTGCGTTGAGAAATGCGCATCGCTTAGAAATTCTCGAGATAATCTGACAGGTTAAATCGATTTTTTTCCTATCCTAAAAATCACAACAAGCTTCAGTGTCTTCCCAACAGGATAAAGTCCGCGCCCGATACGCTCACGCGCATAAGCGTCCGGTGCGTACAAGCACACCTATCGTATACGCACAGGGAGAAGGGACGATCGTACGCGGTCATTCGACACGTGCGTACCACGTGTCCCGCCGAAAACCGAACGGATACGTCGAAATTTTCCCGACGATTTTTTTTTATTGCTCTACACTTACACATTAATTCTTATCGATACGACACTTTGGCCTTCGGCTCACATTTATTGCGCGCTTCTAAAACTTAATCTTTTCGCTGAATATTTCCAATTTTCTTCCGCCAAGTCCTACCAAACTCGTCCCCGATCTACCGATAATAAGGAAATAACTCACCGTGCTGAAAGTAATTCGCCTTCCTCAGGAAGACGCATACGAGTGCCATAAGCTGAAGCTGGGATAGTCTCTGCCTCGTCGATGGCGGCAGGGGCAGGAGGTCGCGTAGGTTCGCGATCTCTGCGTTTATCAGGTCCCTTCGCAGTTTGCTCGCACCTTTCGTCGATTTGCTCGCATCTATCCTTCAAGGGCACACGCGTCCTTCGTTATTAAAACCATCTCCTCTCTTACTTGCACATGTTAAACACTCGCGAGATCACGTAAACAGAGCTAAGCGTACAGCCCCCCACCCGCCCCTTAAAAAGTCGGTAAGTCGATTTTAGGGGGGCCTAACGCAAAGCTCTGCTGGTCACAGCGCCGCTTACCGATTGAACATATTTCGCCGACCTGCAGCCAGCTGCTATGCCGATTTCAGCCTCGGCCACACGGGGGATGGACATTTAGCGGGTTCTCTCGGCCCGAAGCACAACGTTAGCGGGCTGCGCGCCGGCTGCGATCTAACATCCGGGTCATAACGCGCTACCACACTGAACACGTGGGTTCGCTGCGCGCGAGAGAGCTCCTTCTCTCTCTCTCTCTCTTTCCACCACCTCCACCGACGCCTCCTACTACTGCCTGCGCTCTGTACTCTCCCTTCTTCTCTCTCTCTCTCTCTCTCTCTCTCTCTCTCTCTCTCTCTCTCTCTCTCTCTCTCTCTCTCTCTTGCTGTCTCTGTGTGTACTGCATTCCCCTGTACACACACTGTGAGCTCTAGGTCTACGACATTCGGCCCTCGTTGTTGCTTTTCTTAGATATTGGCAAATCGCCGGTTTGACCTTTGACCCCGGTGTACCGATTTCGCTGGAAGTCCGAAAACTCGCGAGGGCGGATGAAGATAAAAGAAGAAGAAGAAGAGGAGAGAGAGAGAGAGACTGTCTCCCTGAGTTACTCGGCTATTCCGTTTGCCTCCGCGCATTGTACTTTGCCCCCACCTCTGAAATGCCCGGTATCATCCTCTCTCGGAGCGCTCAACCTTTCTCTCTTTGTTTACCTCCATTCTTCCTCTATTACCCCCCTGCAACGCTTTGCTTCTCTCTCTCTCTCTCTCTCTCTCTCTCTCTCTCTCTCTTCTTCTCTCCTCTCTGCATCATCTTCCTCCTCCTCGGAGCCGAGGAGGCCGGATAAAAATCCTCCGTCTCTTTCTTACACCCTCTACCTACCGCATTCCCAGTCCCTCTCTCTCTCTCTCTCTCTCTTTCACTCTTGCTCTCCACCCCCGCCATAGTTCCGTTGGCTTTTTTCTTCGGCGACTACCGCCGCTTTCTACACGAGGAGTTTTTCCCACTCCTTCTTCTTCTTCTTCTTCTTCTTCTTGTACACGCCGTCCTCCTCGTCGTCGTCGTCGTAGGACTAGACACACGGCTCTTACGATACTGCGAATAACTCGGGCTTTTTTCTCGACGCCCTCTATGCGATATCTCGCCCGCTCCACGTGCATGCATTACTTCGTACGGAGGGAAAATTCATGAAATGTTTCAATTTCTTCGCGATTTTGAATTTCCCGCGCTTTTTTACGCTGATTATATTTCAAAAACTGCAAGCCCACTCGAACGCTCTGTATACCTATCTGCTTATCTACGGCTGTTCTTTTGTTCTCCATAGCGGCGCTCTCTCTCTCTCTCTCTCTCTCTTTCTCTCTGAATAATTTTTATTTCTCGCGGAGCCGCTGCAGCCAAGAGAAAGAGAGGGCAGCTCTGCGCTCCTCCCCCTCGTCTTTCTTCATTTCCAAGTTGCTGGCGAGATACCTCGGATGATTTCGAGGTGTTTTCCTTTTTTTATTCGCTCT
This sequence comes from Nasonia vitripennis, assembly GCF_009193385.2. NCBI lineage: Eukaryota > Metazoa > Arthropoda > Insecta > Hymenoptera > Pteromalidae > Nasonia > Nasonia vitripennis. The sequence goes on along the minus strand of NC_045760.1, from coordinate 30,340,041 downwards.
TCAAACTAGCCGCTCTCGAGCTCGCTTAATTCCACCCGCGCTTTTATAATAAGACACTACATTCCTCGCGGAAATTGTTCGCATAACCCGCGCTCTCCTCTTCGATTCCGCACCTTATAAACACATACGTATGCGTATACGAATTTCGCATTACATATTATTATTATTACAAAAATCACCGATAAACCGCAGAGTCCCACGTCCTCGCACACACACACACACACGTGCAGTACAGCACACAAGCCCCCGTGTAAAGTCTCTCGGCAACATCTCTCGACCCCACGCGACTTTTTTCTCTCCTCTCTCTCTCTCTCTCTCTCTTTCGTCCCTCGGCTTTTCGGAAGCTGCATTTTTCTGCCTTATCTCGCTCCGCGTCGATTCCTCTCTCTCTCTTTCTCTCTTGCGAACTCGTCCTTTCGCGAGCGAGATATCCCCTTTGGGGGCCCGCTTGCGGATCGCGCGCGCGATTATCGCCGGTGTTTACGCGCTGAGCGAAGAGCCTCGAGAGAGAGAGAGAGAGAGAGAGAGAGAGAGAGAGAGAGAGAGAAGAGGATAGCCTATACCCCCCTCCCCCCCCCCGCATTAAACATCCTGTGCCGCCGCTGCGGCGCGCGATGGATTCGCGGCCATTCTCACAGCGCTTGTGTGCCCACAGGGACGAGAAGCGATGAGCTGCTGCTGAGGATGGGTGACTATTTTTTTTTGCAAAGGGAGAGGAACGAGATACGCGCTGGATATTGTAAGACAATTACACCGAGGGATGGATTGCATCGAGGCGTCGATTTTTACTGGAGCGAAAAACGGCAAATTTGCAAAAACATCTCAATCTTCCTCTTTCCATCCTCCGGTACAAAGTTCGCATACGCTGCGGTATATGGACTGTCGTTCCCACAACGAGCCCACCGGCGTATGAGAGATCCTCTCTCTCTCCCTCTCTCTCTAATTTTTCCCTCCTATATGCGCAGCAATAACGAGAAAAAAAGGGAAAATCCTACGCTCTCTCGCGCACTTACGTAATTCTCTAGTGTGTTCCGCGAGCTGCCTATATACTCCCCGGCATCGAGTCCCATTGATCGTAAAGCTCATGATGGTCTGATTAAGTACACGGTACGAGCTGGACGCGCTCACTGTTAACTCACTCTCTCTCAGCGCATATACATATTACTCATATCCCCTTGAGACACAGGGAAAATTTTCTCGCTCGGGATACACATCGACGTAAATAGCCGCGCACATAGCCACGGGTTCGAAGAGCCAACTGAGAGAGAGAGAGAGAGAGAGAGAGAGAGAGAGAGAGAGAGAGAGAGAGAGAGAGCTGATCTCTGAGAAAAGCCCTGCGGAGCGAGCGGTGCAGCTGAGAGAGAGAGAGAGAGAGCCGGATACAGCGCGATAATCTATAATCTAAACCACGATCTGAGCGAAAAAAGGACCGCCGCATTGAAATTGACCGACGGTGTAGCCCTCTCTGTGCTGATTGTGTGTGGCGACTGGTATCTATGGGGGTAATGCACCTTACGATTTTGGTAAATGCGGTGATCCCTATTGAAAAACTTCAAATGTGATTTTCAAATGAGAGTCAAGTGAATCTCATCTGATTCTCGTCTTACCGAAGTCTAATGCTATTTTCTCAAATCTTGAAAGAACTTGTACGGAATTTGTGTAAAACTAAAAAAAATAACATTCGGCTATCGTCAGATGAGAATCAGATGAGAATGTGAGAATCATATGAGACTCATCTGATTTTCCAATAGGAATGCCATTCTTGCCTCTTTGTGACTTCCTCTCGCGAAACGACTTGTTTTTCACGCTGTGCCCGATATCCTCTAAGGCAGACTGAACATATAGAGCAGCTATAGAATCAGCTGATTGTTCAAACTTCGCCAGAGCTGGCCATTATGCGAAACTGTGTTCGAGGGAGTTTTCAATTGACTCGGAAGTGGAAAGGAATCGACGTCGGACAGTTGGGCGTTTGTTTCGGGAGACGGCCGAATTCGGCTTTCGACGATATTGATTCCGAATTGTTGAGGATGTTACAATGGCATGATTATACGGGAGACTTGCCGGGGACAAAGACTGTTTTCTAATTGGAGTAATTTTGTTGGATGACGCCGACGACTACTACTTGCTCTTATCGGCTGTATTGGAGAAATGGCTCATGGGGATGTGCGGACAAAAGACGGAGTAGAGGAAGACTCGTAGCTTGGGAGAAATGTCTTGGCGGATGTTGTATCGAACGTTTTTTACGTTTATTGTTCTCTACAAACAAATTTATAGGATGGATAATAAATGGTCAAAATTTCAATGTTTGTGTCTTGCTGAATAAATGTATTTTATTACATCAAAATGTATGGGATGATGTTAAATTGTCAAAATTCCAAGGTTGTTTTTTGCCAAATAAATTTTGTGTATAACATGATTTATGGCTTCTTTGCCTATAGGAAGCTTTGTAATAGTGATTTTTGGAGTTTGTCTAAAAACACGTTGGAAGTGTGTTTCGAAGTAATTTAAGTCAAAATAGTATACTAAGTGAATTTAAAACCGCACAGTCTCATTTTCTTTGTTTTTACTGCAACATAGCGGGAAAAAAATCCGTTTTTACATTTTTTTAACTCTTCTTTTTATAGCGATTTTTTAGTTTTGAGAGTTCAGTTTTTTCTGATAAAGTTATCGAAAAAATTAATTAAAGTAAATGGCTTATAATATGCACCTTAAAAAAAAATAAATTATCTATCTTTTTACTGCGCAAAATTTATTCTATCGTTCGTCGCTCTTTTATTATACACCATAAAGCACAATTTATTGAAATCGTTTTCACTTGAAAACCAAATGTCGAACCTTTCTAAAAATTTACATGCGGATAATTATCTCGGCCGGTATTACAGGTTGTGCCCACATATACATATAGCTAAGCACGTAGCATAACCTGAAACTCGAACAGCTGACGAACAACTCGATGTGGCGTAAAGTAATGTAGGAAATAACTAAACACAAACAATCATGGAGATAAATCCGTTGAGCATTATTCTTGTCAAAAGTGACAGTAAAGGCGATAGGATGCTTTTTCGTTATCCACACGCAACGAATCATCAGCGAGATTCAAGCCAGTGTCTGAAACGAAAAAATCCTTACTCAATGATCATAGCTGAAGACTCACTGCAGGTAGTTTGTATATTTTTAATCTTCTTCATTTCAAACTCGTCTTTCAAAAATGAGATATATGTTTCATTCGATTGTTCATCTCATTCGTTGAGCAGTCGATGCCCTTTCCAAACCCGTCGAATGGAAATCTGACAGGATTATCGGATGAAGTGCTGTCTACACTATTCGCTGTAAAACCAGAGTTGTGCGAGTGCAAATTCGAGTTGAAGCTCAATGATGTGAGATTCGTGGGACACCCGACGCTGCTACCATCCAGAGGACCAAAAGAAGTAAACTCCTCTATGCTTTTTAATGTTGTTTTTGCACTGCAAGCACAAGCTAGTCATTCAGTTGTGAAATGCTATTACGATTTAAGTAGAAGGTATGTACAGTGAAAATTTATCAAGAGAATCTGCTAGTAAAGTGCTATGATTTTCCAGGTTGGGGATAGCTTTGAGACACGAAGAGAGGAGGTGTGGGTTTCTAACAGAAGAAATCAAAATTATGGTGTCAACGCACGATGAGGTTGCTGCCAGGTAATAAAATGCCTTGTTTTCAAAATTAAAATCATAAATGTCATATAATTTAAAATTTCAGGTCAGAAGAGGAAAGTGATTCTGATGAATCTCCTTATGAAACCATTCTACAAAAGAGCTCGCTGGCTCGAGACTTGAAATCTATTTTTAACAGTCTGAGCACCTCTGGAATCATAAATATTATGATCGACAAATGGATACAGGTCAGCTTTTGCCTACCCCAAAAAGTTCACCAGACTCACAAAAAAGGTTTCGTTGTGGACCCAGAAATCATTGACAGATGTTTGAACAGTCTGAGGCCATATCATGGGTTACTACTTTTGACTGAACCAACGGACCTGCGCGACTCCTTACCAACAGATCATTCTCCAGCTTTGTGTCGCCTTATACAAATGTATAATCCACTAAAAAGCCTGCAAACTTTGGCTGCAGACTCAGACTTGACGTTAGCTCAAGTTTTTCAGCTAACTGGACATCTGGTCTACTGGGCCAAAGCAACCATAATATACCCTCTATGTGAAAGCAACGTATATGTTGTTTCACCAGATGCAGTATTAACAAATCGAATGCTCGAAGCATTTTCTGAACAATTTCCTGGAATGTGTTTATTGCAGGTACGACTGATACAAGTTTGATTGATCATTTGGAGATTAATGTACAAAACTGGTGTATGAATTGTTTCAGGTGATCAGTGAATTCTCATTGCCGACTTCAATAAGTCAAAAGTTGAATCCTCTCAGTCAACCTCAGCAGCAAACACAGCTGGTCAAGATAATCATTTGGCTTTTAAAAAACCACCTACTCTTACAATTACATACCTATGTTCAGTATATGCCTACAGTTCATGGGCGCTCATCCGTTGTATGTATTTAATAATTACGATTTTGTAGACTCTACTTTGATCCAACTAACTTTCTATTTCTATACATTGCAGAACATTGCAGATGCTCCTAATGGACTCAGCTCTAGTCCTCCAGATACATTACCAGAGGATGAGTCTGCTGTAGCATTGGATGACGGTTCATGGAGTTTGAGTGTTACACCCAAGGGAACACCTAATGACTCAAAGGCAGATATCTCGTTAGACAAAACGGACGATCTATACTCATACCAGTCGGACGGTTATCCGTCGGACGACATAATTTTACTCGAAAGACTCTGTCGAATGGGCTACTTTAAGGGTGGACACCACTTGGAAGAGATAATGTATTTGGAAAATATTCGAAGATCTCAGCTGTTGCAAATACTGGATAAATTTAGGGACGTTTTAATTACCTGCGAAAGCGAAGATCCAGCAATGGCTCTATTTTATTCTCAGCCCGCTTCTCGATAGTGATAGGCTATATCACTTTCTATTTATTGTAAATTGTACATAGTTTTGCGCATAATTTTTACTGTTATATATATATTTTGTCATTTATTTTTATACAATACTCTGAATCAAATGCTCTAAAAGCATCGTCAGGCTAATAAACAATTTTTTACGCAATGACTGACACGATTATTAGTCATTTTTGGTATATGAATTTGCAGTTACAAAATGCAGATGATTAAGTGAAAAATATATTGATCACTATTTTCGTACACCCTTTTCTCTGTGTACACTAACCTTGTGCCCTCTACAAAACATAGGATAATCAATCAATCTCTAATTTTAAACTCTGTAGATAAATAACGCAGTACACGCTACAAACGTGAATAATGTATTGATCCATCTAAAAAAAGTATGTAAAAGAAAACTTGCGATCCTCAATTCGCGGTTTGAATTTCGAGCGCGTTCCATTCGCCCCCACCAAAAAAATCTGACCCCCCACTCCGACCCATCGATCAAACAAACCAAAAATCATAGCTCAAAAATTACCCCGTACAAACTCCATCATTTCTTCGTTAACCGCATAAATCTGAAACAACAGCATCCTTCCTTTAAAAAAACCTCTTGCAAAGCTCGAAACAAGCGATAAATAAACAAAAACGCAACAAACATGACAGCTTCTCACGCGCACGCGCAGTTCTCCAAGCAACATGGCGGCGAGCTGCAACGGCTGCAGTTAGCGCGTCACCGCCCGAAGCTCCGGAACTAGAAAGAGAAGGAAGACAGTAAGCGTAACGAATCGGACGAGGACGGAGCTATAGGATAAAAGCGCTGCGCGTGAAAAGAGAGGGACAGCGCATATAAGGTATATTATAACCTTCTAGAAAGAGAGAAGCTCGAGCGGGAACGACGAAACGTGAAACGCAGAGCCTGTAATAGCTCTCTCGCGGTGGACCGACGCCATCTAACGTCTGGCATTCCCGACGTTTTTTCTCCGCCGCCGCCGCCGCCGCCGCGTATAATCGCCGCCCGAGAGAGCACTAGTGTCTGACGTGATAGTCGTCGCTGCAGGTATAGTGTACACCCGGCACATATATTCTCCGCGCTGATTGATTGTTTTGCGCTATCTGGTGTGCGTGTGCGTGTGAGGCTAATTATTCACGGCGAGTGCGGCATATAATACGCGTTGTTGATTCGTCATCATCGCCGCCACACGTCGGCTAGAAGAGAAGAAGGCTGTAGTTATAGTCGCGAAGGAAGAACGAGAGAAGCGAAAGAGGGAGAGAGAGAGAGAGAGAGAGAGTGAGTGAGCGGCTCGAAGGACGGCGAAGTGGAAGAAAGAGAGTCGAAGAGTAGGTACATTATACACACGCGCAGAGTGAGAGTGGGAGAGAGAGAGAGACACAGGCGCAGGCAGCAGTAGTAGATCTCTCTTGCGCGCGCACACAGCGGAGAGACTCTCTCTCTCTCGAGCCGCCGATGTTATGTCGAAGGCGCGCCGCTCGCTGCATTAGCCGTCGACGTCGCCGCTGACTAGTACACTCCGTACTATACGGGCAGAAAAATACAGAAGAGCGAAGAGAGTGACTCGCGAGTGTTTGTGCGTACAGCGTCGAAGATGTGCCGACAGAGGTGAAAGTGCAGCAATAAGCTAGTACGTAGAGGAGAGCCAGTGCGGAGATATATCAGAGGTAAGTCCTACTACATCCGTGCGTGATTTGCATGTGGCTGCGTGTAAGATATACGCATATGTGTGGCGATTATCCGGACGCCTCCTGCATTCCGCGATGAGGGTATAATGCGCTGTGAGAAAGAGAGATAGAGAGAGAGAGAGAAAGTGATCGGAGAATGATGTGGAGCGAGAGAGAGAGAGAGAGAGAAGCGCGCGGCAACGGCCAAGAGAGCGTGTGTAGGAACGAAGCAGGAAGAGAGAGAGAGAGAGAGAGAGAGAGGTGTAGTTGCTGGCTGTGCATCGTTTCTTCGAATGCGCGTCGCCCGATGGACGTCCGCGCGCCACTCTCAGGTACATATATATATATTATAAAAACTCTCGTGCGTACGTGGATAATACCTATATACGCACGCACTCCCGCGCTCCGGCATTTCCTCCGCGATAAAAGCAGTTCTCGTACGTGTGACGCTACGTATACACGCACTAGCACACGCAGCGCGCGGCGGCGTAGGTGTACTTGTGTAGTGTAGTGTGCTATATATACGGCTTGAGCGCGCGCGCGCGTCCGATCTCTCTCTCTCTCTCTCTCTCGGCTGTGTATATATATATATATATATATATATATATAACCTAAGTACGCTTTTCTTAGCCAGAGTCGGCAAAATTCGATTCGTGTTTATGTTTACTGGGAAGCCCTCTCCCCCGTCTCGCTCGAATTATGTATCGCATATAGCTCTCTCTCTCTCTCGTCAGCGTGCCACCCTTCGTAAAATTGTCTCTCCCGCAGCCCCCTCACCTCCCTCTCTCCCCGCTTTTGTGTATCGCGCAGTAATACACTCCCTCGCTGTACACTTGCTCTCTCTCTCTCTTTCATTCTCTCCTCCATCTCTGACTCTCTGGCTCCCGGGTTATTCCCCTCTTTATCCCCTCTACCCTTCGCGTGCTCGTGTTTCGCGGCCGCCGCCGCCGCGCGCGTATACATGTATCCCCCTTTCCTCGATTCCTCTCCGTCCCTGTCTTTCTCCTTCGTAGCCGCGCAACGCCGATAACACCAACCTCGACGCTGGTCTGGTATTACGGCCCTATAGGGGCTGGTCCTCCGCCCGCGCATAGCTTGCACATGTAGTGGATTTCAGTGGCGAGCGTTGCTTTTTGCATAGACTGATTGACAGGCTCTCACTCTCTCTCTCTCTCTCTATCTCTCTGCTGGATGCACGTCAGGGGAAGAGGAGAGCTTGCCTGTGAGATATTGCGTGTGTCTGTGGATTCGATGCTGATGTGCTAGACAGAGCTGTTTCTGAATTCTCTGTTGAATGAGTTGCTGCTACTGCTGGTATGTGTCTGGGATTAATTGCTCGTGAATCGGGGAATTTTTTGGAGCAGTGCAGATTTAACTGGATATTTTAGTGAAGCTCTGAATTATTTAGTTATAGTTGATGGCTTGTTATGTCAGCTGAGCATTGTTAAGTAGCTCTCTTGTGTCTCGGTGCTTAGAGTACATAGCCTGAATCATAAACGTAATAATCAGAAATTAATGTTTAACTCGCGCTGGCTGTTCATTTGTTCACTATGTTTGTGTGTATCTTAAATTATACGATATGATTAATCCTTAAACAACGATCATAAGTGAATGAGTGAGTGTTGCACCAAGTTAACTAAATTAAAGCTGTTTGCTCTTGTTATGCAAGACAGCTTGTGTGTGATTGTTGACAGCGATTTTTCTAAATATATATGTTTTTTGTTCCAGGTACACAATTTTCACGCCAAGAGAACGATTTTCCAAGTGAATCATAAAATCTGAATGATCTGCAGCTGAGGGCTGCACAGAGTTTTGGCTTTAAAAGTAGCCAAAAATATTCCCTCTTAGCGTTAGGTGGGATATGAGTGCACCCGCCATAAAGTCATCCATGCCCGGAGTAGGGACACCCACTGCGTCAAGCGGCCACACCATGTTGCCAATGAACATGGTAGCCCAAAAGGTTGTTGCTTCCAACGACCAGTCTAGCGGCGGTATGAAGCCACTGCAAAACACCAATCTCAACTACGTCACCCTGCAACCTGCCAGTCAACCCCTCAGTTTGATCCAGGAACACAGGGCTCCTTCGTATCAGACCTCCTTTGCTAACAACATTCCAGTAGACCAGCAACAGCAACAGCAACCTCCACAGCAGCAACAACCACAACAGCCATCTCAACAGCAATCTCAGCAGCAGCAACAACAACCACAGCAAGCACAACCACCACAACAGCCACAGCAGCAGCAGCAGCACAAAGAACCTGAACAGCAGCAGCAAGATGCCAACAAACTTGTACAGAATGGCACAGAGCAGTCGAAGGTAATTTTAAGACTCGTATTATCATTCTTCGATACTATTGCTCAATTCGATAATAATTGTGTTTTTTTTTTAAACGTTGTCATTGATATTCGTTTCAAAAAGTATAATCCACTTGCAGTGAAGCTTGTTATGCTCTTAAAGTAATGCAGTCTAAACAAGACGAGACTGACCTTCTAACTCAAGGGCGATCTTTGAAAACAAAAAACGTAGCACATCTTAACACGTGAATCACTCCTATATTTATGTTTTGCTTCAGGTCGAGAAGGACAAACCGGACGGACTAACGGCCCCCGCGCCTCCTACAGCAACTCCGGCCGCTCCAGTGACCTCGACCCCGGCACCAGTCGCGACCTCGGCACCAGCACCGAGTGCGGCGCCGGCACCAGCACCTACAACTACTGTTGCACCAGTGACGGCAGCGCCGTCAAGTAGCAGCAATGCCGCACCAGTTCCTCCGGCCAGCAGTGCCGTCACGAACGCCGCATCTGCTGTTCCGACCTCGACTCCAGCTCCCACAACAGGTCCCTCCACGACTGCACCTGCTGCACCAGCAATCTCTGCCCCAGCACCGGCTTCTGCCAAACCAGCTGTCACGGAACAGCCCAAGGTCAATAGTTCCAGTGCTGATGGCGCGAGTGCTCCGGAAAAACAGCCGGAAGCTGAGGCCACACCGAAACCGAAAGAAGACGCGCCTGCGGCTAAGCCTGACCAAGGTATGTGAATCGTAAATAATGCGAAATTTTCTCCGTACGCTTTTATTAGCCCATAATTACGTAATACAATGCAGGGAAAAAGTGAATCATAATCGTATTAATTTTCAGCTGTAGCCACAACACCCACAGTGCAAAGTAAACCCGAGGAGAAAAAATCTCCAGCTCAAAGTGGACCAAAAGAAGAGACGGCACCCAGCAGTGCTTCTCCTCAGAAACCAGTGCAAACGACGCCAACGGCGACAGCACCTGCTGCAACTAAACCCGAGGAGAGCCCGTCTAAGACCGAGCCTCCCGCGCAGAAATCTCCTAAAACACAGACGGCGTCAGCCGCTACTACAGCAGCAACAACAACAGCTGCTGCTACTTCTAAGCCTGTTGCAAGCGTGCCCGACAGTCCCGAGAAAGTGACGGAAGCAAAAGACGCGAAGACCCCAGTTTCATCGCGACCTGCTAAGAGGAAATCCCGCGAGCTCAAGGAGACCAAGAGTGCTGCATCTTCGGTGGACGGTGGATCTAGATCCAAACGTACCCGAGTTCAGACGACTCCTTACCAGAGCCCGCTGCCGGAAATGACGGCGATCGTCAAAAATCTGTCAAAACCGGCACCCAAGACGCCAGACAGCAAATTAATTGTATTCTACAAGTATGTATTATTATTATTATTATATATCTATTGATATTACGTAAGATTTGATAGAGCATAAGTTTAATGGCTGCAATTTCTATTTAGGAATGAATTTTTGGCGGTGAGGAACACAGAAGGAAGTTTCTTTGTTTGTCAGGCTATGCAAAATATTTACAAATCGAGTAAGCGTATTCGTATACGCTGGTTATGCCAAGATAAAAACAATGGGGAAATATATATGCCAGACTTCCACGACCACACAGGTACGCAAGAGAAATAAAATTTAGTTTATGTTTTACGTTTAGAAACAGGAAAAAATATTAAACCTTGATTTGATTTTAGATTTTGACTGTATATTGACGAACCTTGCCTTACACAAAGTCGAAAAAAACAAGTATCAATTGACCAAATATGAACTGTTAAGAACGGAAAACATATTGAAGAGGGCTATTGACGTTGAAGCAGGACTATCTGAGAAGCCACGAGTGACTGAAGAGCACCCTGATGGCTGTAAGTATCTTTGTATATTTCTATTAATTTCAAACCATTTTATTCTCCTTTAATTTATGTAGATTCCTCAAATCCCCCATGTCCTCCCAATCCCACGCCAGCTTATCCAATGTAATTTCAATTTTGATAAAGAAGTAAGTCACTTTACCATTTATAACATTTGATCGTTGCTTGATTATAATTAACATTACTTTCGTTAATTTTCAGTGGACATTTCCCTGTACCAAGACGAAGCGCAGCTGAAAAAAAGGAAAGGAAAAGGAAAAGGCGGCAAAGGCAAGCGTCAGCGCAAGAAGGCCAACAAGGAATCTAGCGAATCAGAAGAAGACGATGACGATGACGAATCGGACGACAACGACGATGAAGACGATAGCTCGTCGGATTCCGACTCTTCGGACAAGAAGTCGTCGCCATCCAGCGGTCGCAAATCTCAATCGAAGAAACGGTCGGGTAGTAAAGCTGCAATTGCACAGGCCTCCACGACGCCAAAGGGCCCGAGCAGGGCCGAACGGGCCCTTAACCGAAGCAAGGGTACAGTGGGACCGAGTACCTCCGGCAGTAGCGGCGCCTCCACTTCTTCTGCCGCCAAAAAGGCCGAACCTAAAAAAGCCGTTGAGCCCAAGAAGGCTGTTGAGCCCAAAAAACAGGCGGCAAAGCCTGTGGCGACAGCGAGCACCAGTGCTACAGCTAGCACGCCCGGACAGTCGAGAGCAAAAGCGCGTGGTAAGTTTTACATTGATAAGCGCTCGGAGGACTTACTGTCTTAAATGGCAAGTCTTACCCATAAGTCATTAAAATACGATTTAATTATTTTTTGTTTGCTTCGAATAGGCACTGCAACTGCAGCCGTAGCTTCTACGGCACAAGCAGCGACGCCAGAGACCAAGACAACAGGCGGTCGTCCTAAGCGAGTGGCCAACACCACGACAGTAGCAGCCTCGACGAGCGAAGAAAGCTCGTCGGCGCGCAAAAAACCGCGCGGACGTGCATAAAGCGACATTGCGCTCACCCTAACTACGCGGCATGCGTACAACAGCGTCTGCATTGTAGGTAACGTCTATACGTCGCGCCTGGATTTGCGAGAAACAAGCAAAAATGAAAAGATCCAAATCAACACAAAAAGGAATTCTATCTAGTGCGATAACATCCTCTCTTTTTTGAGTCTTTGGAATATAATTATTAAGAAAAAATGAAGCTGTTTGGTTTGTTGTTGACACTCGTGTTTTTGAGAATTAAAAAAAAAAGATAATAGCGGCTATCTGATTATAGAGTGTAAATATAAAAAAAGGAATGGAAAAAGAGAAATTCGCACTGAATATGTAAAATCTACTGCGGTCAGGACTGTGAAAAGCGATGCAAATGAAGTTGGTTTAAAAGTGTCCAATTGAAGTGAGGGGTACGCTTTCCTTACTGAGCAGCAGAACAATCGACAGGGTGTGTTGCGCATCAATGCATACTTTGGCGATAGTCTATTTTTGATGTTGTAAGTGAATCTTGTATGATTCAATTGGGCTTAAAACATACATTTTTTCATCGGATATGATAATTACCCATGTACAAATATTATATGTATGTGTCTGTTGGGGATACGTGAGTTATATTCTGTAAAACAGAAAACGCAAAAAGAGCGTTAAAAAGAGGAAAAAAAGAGAGATGATAAAAACAATTTTAAGCAATCCAAGACCTGGAAAAGTTTAACAGCCCTTTAGATTTAGAAACTCGACTGTAAGTGTATTGCTACGTACAAAGGCGATTGACAGCGAAGCGATTCGATGAAAAAATGAACATCGAAGTAATTAAAAATAACGGACTAAGTATTTGTCTTTATTATTTTTTTGTTTTTATTAGAGGCTGGAAAAGCACAGTTACTTTTACTTTTTAATCCTTTTTAAGGATCTATGATATGCGTTTGCAATCGTCTTTCATGTTAATTCTATGAATAAATATATTTGCTCGAGTAAAATTTTATCCAGGTCGGAGAAAAGTAAATTTACAAATGCAATCTGTATTCAGAGTATCTGTGTTTCTCGAAGCGTACTTCTACGCTTGATCTGGAAAACCCAGATGATCTCTGCACTGGTGCCGCGCATATTAATTTAGCCACTTTTACATTATCTACTTTAGATAATAAAAACTGCTAGAGGACTCAAGCTAAATTTGAGTCAAATGTATAGATTTATTTTACCTTTGTACTTGTCTACTTTTGTCCGAGGAAAAAAAACAGAGTGTATATTTACCAGAAAATGAAACAAAAATAGCACATTAGTCTACGTTTCGAATCTAAATAACGATTTGTTAAATGTAGCCGATGTTATTATTTCAGAATGTATTCATATCAACATAATTATGATCTTGTGAATAATTTTGAAAATAAAAATAACTACAATAGATGATTGTACTTGATTTTGAGGACTTCTCAACTGCATGGGTTAAATAAGGAGACACTATTTCTTAAGAAGAACATTTTAATATTATGCTAATAAAAGCCGCAGTGATTCTTTTACACATCTAATTACGAGTCACTTAGTCACTGACATAGAACTTTTGTAGAATATATCGTCTTTACATAGTATACATTGTTCGATTCCACAGCTACTAGCAGAAATGTGATGGTCCAGTGAAATATCATAATTTTAAATAATATATATTTATTATTTACCTTGCTTTCATGAATCTTGATAAAGAACAAAAATAAATAAATAAAAATATTAGCAATTGAAACAAATAATCAAGCATCATTCTTTCAACATTCGCGGTGTCACAAACGACGCATTAATATAAACTTAATGCAACTTTGAATAAATTTTTTCATACATATTTAACAAGATATTAGACTCATTGAGAATCGTAGTATCACGATGGAACAATCAACAAGTTTTATAGATTGTGCTTTATGTACTTTAAACGCAACAGACGTTCTTGATAAAAATTACTTCCTCCAAAAACATGTTTGTGACACAAAAACATTTTCATTGTCGTAAAAATTCGTAAAGCTAATTATTTATCTATTTCGCGTTGTCAATTTAATCGGCAGAAATACTTACGTCTTTATTACAATAAAGATTGTACAGAATATTGCCAACAATTGACAAGCAATTCACACGCAGAACAGCTTGCCAAGCAACCTGCGCCATCACGATTTACGATGTACATATATATTTGAAACGATGGACGTTTTTATATTATTTGTTTAGCGTTTTGTTTGTATATATATAGATTTATGTATTAACTACTACTTTTTTTCATGGAGAAAATACATATTTTCATTAGTACAGTCAAGTCATAGTATAATTTAAAGAAATATAATATAGGGCAAAACGTGATCGTTCAGCGCGTTACCCAATACAGTCAAAGGCACGCGTGAATCGTGATTCATTAAACTTTTTGTAGCTCAAATTTTTATCCTCGCGTAATCCTTTCTAACTTCTTACAATTTAACCAACAACTGTACAGTGTTCACTCGGCTCCGGAGCGAAGCTATGCTTAGTACCTTACGTATTTGTTAAGATGAAATATTTCATTTCAAAACAAATTAGGTTTTTACATGAATTTTGTTTCGTGTTTGTACGTTATACAGTTTTTGTTCTTTGAATACTTTTTCGCGTGTGCATACATCTTTCGAAATCGAAAAAAAAATGCATTTAGAGGTGTCTTCAAATTTTCTCATAGTTCATTTTAATTCAATTAAAATTATAATTTCAATCTTTTCAGTTTTCACGTTGCTTCGCTCGAACAAATTTCATGTAAATACCGCATTTTAAGTTAAATATATAAACTTTTTTTATAGTGATCAGTTTTTGGTTAAGGCAAAAATCGTGCTCACCAAGATTGATGAAGTTGAAATTAGTGTCATGAGCAGATAGTCATGTATAATGTGCAAAGCTTACTTTCCAAACTACTAGTCTTCTATAGTTTTGTAGCAGAATAAGATGCATATCATACACCTTTTTAATCCAGCTTGTAATTTTCTCTAAAAATTCATCAATTATAGCAAATAGATTTTGTGGTACAGTGATAATGATTCCGATCTGTACTGTACATACTCGATATACAAACACAATATCAAAATCATGCCTAAATATGCACTAACATTTAACTTTATAAAGCAGTCTAGACAGTCAAGCAATTGCTTATCATACATATTTTGAGCATTCAGTAAGATATAAATAATTATTCTAAAAGTCATCGACAGGTAGTTTAACAAACAGATCCGAATCTTTATACTGATCAACAACCTTAACCAAAATACGATCAGATATAGCTGCACACTTTCAATGGAATTTTCTGCTCTAAGTTAACGAACGAACGTTAACTGCTACAACTGAAACATTTCGTCTTGTTCCTTCTGCAACCTTTGCAGTGATGTCTTTACTCTCCTACCTTGTGTCATGACTACTGCCGATGGTAAATTTTGTATATCACCAGACGACGACGGTCGCTGGTTTTCTACAGAAACTAAGTGTGAGTTGGACGTGATCGGATGAGAATTTCGTAACCTAGCTGTGGCTCTTCGTCGTTGTACATACATATCGTCTCCTTGGCTCAGAAATCTGTTGAGAAAACATTATTAATTCTTCTTTACGTGAAAGTAAAGCCAAATATTTGTTGTGAATTTCGACTTACTCGCTACTGCCTTGTACTTTCTTAATCTCTTTTTTCACACTTGCTATGGAGGAGTCCATTTTTGCTAAAAAGTCATTAACCGAAGAATTTTCATCATCTACAGGAGAGGACACAGAAGACGGACTAGTAGTCTGTTAAAAAATATTTCTCATCAATTTTATTTGTAATTATTTGAGGAAAATTTCAAGAAAATAGCAAGTCAAGTTACTTACATTATTAGTGCTGTCAAAACTTTCAGAAATAGAGGCAACTGTGCTTGAAGCAGATAAGGGACTATCGGTGCTAACTGGAATGAGCAAATGCTCTCGTAAAAACAAGCTATCCGAGGCCCAAAGTCTGTTTACTCTTCTAATTTGTTCAGTCTGAAAAAAGTAATGAAAATAAGCATAAAATTTGTATTACTATCTTCTGAAGTATTTTTCAACCAGAGTTAAACTGAATTACACAAGGTTTCATCATAGGTACACATAAAAATAGCAGAAATGTCATAAGGACAAGATTGATAATCAGAAATCACAGAGTTTCAAAGAATTCCGGAAGTAAACACAAAGTTGATTGCAGTCATTGAAGCCAAAAGTGTCTGTTCCAAAATTATGTCACGGAAAAAAACTGCTTGGCATTTAAAAAGTAAGAGAAAGTAACATGCGATTCTGATTGTGAAAGTTTCCTAAAATAAGCACAGGCTGCTGGTGATCTTGATGAGTCAAGCATAATCATCCTAGAATAAAGTAATCCCAATTTTGCAAAATCAATACAGCGTACAAACTAAATAAACATCCAAACCATGAGACTATCTATCCTCCATCATAAGAAAACGCACTCGTAACAAATTCATTGCAAATCATGGATTAACCACAGACAAAAAAGAAAAATACACGATCCAAAATTCCTTATCGGAGAGTTCAAAAGTTCAAAAGTCAGTCAACTATAGCAGACTCAGGGGAACTGACCCATGGACAGAGAGAGAGAGAGAGGAGAGAAATAGGTCGTGTCTCATCTCACTTCACAAGCATATATGCGTAAGCACATCACAACAAAAAATGAGCACAAGACACGACTAACCGTAACGCCGTATCTGAGGGCAATGCCTTGGAGAGTGTCGGACTTGTCGACGGGGTGCTTGACCAGGGTCTCGTTCCTCGTCACGTGCCTCGCGGTGCTGCCGTATCTCTTGGGCGCCCTGCCCGAGTCCCGAATGGACCTTCGCTCTTCCATCTCGTCGCCGCCATTCCATTGAGCTCCATCCATCAGCGGCCGGCCCAGCTTTAGTTTCTGCACTCGACGACGACGGAAGGACGTCGTCCTTTCGCACGGGACTCGTCTCGCGGAATGATTATAAACTCGTCGTCTAAGTACTACGTTCTCTCTCTCTCTCTCTCTCTCTCACTCACTCACAGTCGCTCTATACAACTACACTCCCTATACTGATGTATGTATAACGTATAGATATATAAGCATATACGCTGTTTTCGCAGTTGTTTGTGTGCGCGCGGGTTGTACGCGCACTCGAGTCAATGCCGCCAACCGAACTGAAATACTTACTTATTGTCGTGCGCTTTTCGTTCCGCTGTTGTTATCGTATTGGGATTGATTCATTCAATGGAAATGTTTTCCTCGGACGGATCACACGCCTGAATGGCTTTTGTTTTGGAAACGCCGATGACGAAGATTTTCGGCACGATGCACTGCGAGGGTAAACAAGCCCGATTGAATACTTATAAAGAAGCGTTTTACTTTGTCTGAAAAATCGAATTCCGAATAAGTGACAACGTAATATAAATTTCTTCGTAAAAAGCGATATCTATCTTTCGAGAAAAATACCGACTGATGACTTACGCAAATAACGCTATCATACTTCACGCACGATATGAAACCCAGAAAAAAGGCGAAAAAAGAATCCTTCATGTGTTCCTCGAAACCTACCAAATATGCGGTCGTCGAGGGGGGGGGGGGTCACCCCTCGTGCGTCTCGTGAGGGCGATTCCCCCCAAATACACATCCACACGCACGACATCGACCAGTGCATCCATAGTGGGCGCGGTTTCGAGGATTAATTTCACCTTTTCTCCTAAACAATCTTCCCCGAAAATTCAAACGTGAGAATATAACGAAATCCCGCGCGAGTCACGTGTGCTCTTCGCGGCTGGACTTTTCCAGTGCTGCCCCAGAGTATATATAGGATATAATCGCGATTTCAAGTTCTTTCACCTTTGGGATTCTACTCATTAATTATTGATGCTGCGATTGATTTTTTTTTTTCTATTGCGGGTCGTAGGATCGATGAGTATAGGTTTATTATTGTGGCTGAATTCGATGATCGCATCGGAGGCTAGTAATTGAGACATACAATTCGATTTGCTGTATATGAATTGAGAGGATATTATTATTACGGAATTTCTTATACGATGTGTGCTCGTTGTTTTTACACGTGAAAATATGCACGACGTTAATTGGAGCTTCCGCATTGTTGCAGTTATTAAAAATGAAAAATGTATACTGTAATGGTCGAAACTGTTACATAATAAAACCGGTAGCTACTTCTGAAACGCAGTCATTATAACATAAATCCGCGATGTTACACGACGAGAATACGATAAGATTATCTATAGCCAAGAGTTATGCTATCGATGTGTGATACAGCAATTCTTGTCAGATAAAGCGTTTTATCCCTGTAGGTCATACTCCAAAAAAATGAAATTATTGTAAACATAATAAACAATTCTAAATAAATCGACACTTTTTTTTAATCCTTTTTTTTTTTTTGTTGTCGAAGAAAAGTGCAGGTGACGCGATCCTAAAAATAGCGATTGTACCCACAGACACATTACGTTATAAGTATGCAAAAATCATTCGCAAATGATCGTAAGTATAGAAGCGGCTCCGCAGCAGACGGCTTTTCTCTTAGCGCACGTCAAAAAACGTAAATAATGAACAACGTGGCAACAGTGGCGCCAACCAGTTCGACGCTCCAGTTTAGCGGTCGGCGCAGCGCACCTGCAGTCTCCAGCACTGCAGCTATGCATATATAGCTGTACAAAAGAAATCTGACAAAAACAGAAACCGTAGAGGAGATATACTCCGCTGCTGCTGACGACGACAATAATGAGACTCGTCTGAAACGATGGTGCGAGTAACGTTTCTCCACCCGGACCTGGGTATCGGCGGCGCCGAGAGGTTAGTCGTCGACGCGGCTTTGGCGCTCAAGCAGAACGGCCACGACGTCGATTTCGTTACTAATCATCACGATCCCGAGCACTGCTTCACCGAGACCAAGGATGGAACTTTTAAGGTCACCGTTGTCGGCGACTGGCTGCCCCGACACATCTGCGGCAAATTCTTCGCGTTTTGCGCCTACCTGAGAATGGTAAACAAATAGTTGTTCGTACATGCTTTTTGAAGCACGGTTTGAAATTGTCACTTAATTTGTTTTTGCAGATATGGGCAGCCTTGTACATAATTTTCTGTGCCAACCGTCCTGACGTTGTCTTCTGTGATTTAGTGTCAATATGCATTCCTGTTCTGAAATTAAGGATTCCAACGGTTGTGTTTTATTGCCACCATCCTGACCAAGTTCTAACAACGTATGAAAGTGGACTGAAAAAGCTTTATCGAGCTCCTCTGAATTTTCTGGAGGAGATCACAACAGGCATGGCAGACAAAGTCTTTGTTAACAGCCTTTACACCCAGTCGGTGTACGAGAAAACTTTTAAGAGGCTCAATGCTCAACACACAGAAGTACTGTATCCATCCATAAACACAGCTTTCTTCGATCAAGTACATGTGCTGTCACTGGAGAGAGTTCTGGATAAAAGATTGATGCCTGATATTTGTTTCTTGCTATCCATCAATAGATACGAACGCAAGAAGGAGCTTTCCACAGCTATCGAAGCCTTAGCTGACTTGAAGAGATTCTTAACTCGAGAAGAGTACAACAAAGTCTACCTAATAATGGCTGGTGGTTATGATAAGAGAGTTGAAGAAAATGTTGAATATTATCTAGAATTGATTGGACTTGCTGATGAAATGGGAGTTTCTGACAAAGTGTATTTTTTGAAATCTCCCACAGACATTGAGAAAGTTTCGATCCTTGTGAATTGTGATATTCTAATATACACACCACCCAATGAGCATTTTGGGATAGTGCCTTTAGAGGCAATGTATGCTTCCAAACCTGTTGTTGCTCACAATTCTGGAGGTCCCAAAGAATCTGTTATTGACAGTGTTACTGGTTATCTTGCTGAGAAATCAAATTTAGCTGAAAAGTTATCAACTCTGATTAAAAACAAGCCCCTCAGGCTACAATTTGGTCAAGCTGGAAAGCAGAATTTCAAAGAGAAATTCAGCTTCCAAGCATTTAGTAATAATCTTAACTCTTCAATCCTTGACTTACTTGATAAGAAGAAATCGCGATAGTTTAAGAAAATAGTATTTTTTTAGAAAGTTTATAGGCAAACATTTTTCATAATTTTTTTTTATTGAATGCTTTATCACAAATAAACGAAATATAAACAAATAAATAGACGTTCGACCCCTTTATTTAAGAAAACATCCCTAGATATAACCTGAATTGAGAAAGAATGCTAATATGTTACCGCTTTGGACCAACATCTGTATCAAGAGCTGAAATTCGAAAATATTTAATTAGTAATCAGTCTAGGAACGAATTAAACTCAACAGTGTAATGCGCAAACTTACTCTTTCCATCACACGCGACTATCTTTACTTTGTCCACCATAGCAACCTCCTGAACTTCCCTGAACTCCACATCGTTCAGCATGAACGTCCACACATTGTCACAAAATCTGTATGTGTTCAATTTACCAGCCTAGAATGAACAAACATATTATTAAGTTTAAAACTTAATATTTTTAATAGCAATTTAAAGACAATGTGTATAAAAATAGAAAGCACATTTTTAGGAAATGGGCAGACTTAAAAGTACTTATATTTTGATAAGTTGAATTTATCGACAATAAATCTTACCCTAAAACTAAGCCTTGATTTAACTCTTGTCGCTAGTGCTTGGTTTATAGCTTTATCAAATTGCAATAATACTTTAACTGCTAATCCTGGTGTGATTTGTCCATACTGAAAACATCATTTTATTAAATATAATTATGCATTAACAATATTAACTAACTTGTACTTTGCTTATGAAAGCCGTAAGCGATGAGTGTAAACAAAATAACCTATCATATTATTAACGCAGAAATGAGCAACAAATAAAGCTCGACTTACTTGTATTAACTCGTCCAGACTCTCCTGCAACGTGTTACCTAACGTCGTGTTCCTGTACAATTGATACGACATTTCTAATTCTCTATTAAATTCTTTATTCAAAAAAGAAAACTAATAGTAAAACGTAAATACGAATTGAACGACTACAACTTTAGCCAGGAGTGCTGAAGTACATAGGCATGCATACGAGCAACATATGTGATAAGCTGAGTGAAAGTATACACTACAAAATTTTGTTTCTACTGCAGAGGGCAGCACACGTTCCTTATCTGTGATAATAATATACCTATATATAATTTTAGCAAGGAATCAATTTGATAGATGGCAGCACTTACTTGAATAGAATTTTGTCTGATAATCGCGGAGAGATTATATATACGTATTGCGTTTGTTGGGAATTTCAACATATTTGAAAAATCACTTTAAAAAAATCTATGTTTTAATGCGACTTTATTTGCTATATATATTTCCACTTGTATTCACTACATTATGACCTGTCGTATTCGACTTATCACAAGTACAAATACAACAGTAGAGTATTTTAACACTGTTTATAGCTTGAAATTTTAACTAATGCCATGTTAATCTACTTTGAGTTTATATATGCGTGTAATGAATGAAACTACAATTCAACAGCATCCTTAGTGATCAAGTAATAAATTGCGAGTATACTTATTAAGTATTTTCATTGATTAAAAATAAGATGCAGTATGTAAGTTATAATGATTATATTTTTTTAATTCTGGTGAAATAAAATTTCTTAGATTTAATAATATAAAAAGGTGTATCTTTTTTAATTGAACACTTTGTTGAAATTAGTGCCTCACGAGGAAAAAAATCTGATAATACTGAAATCAAATATATAGATATTGAGAAGACAAAAATTGATTCTGTTGATTTTTATGGCAATGAGAAATATTTATCAACGAGTTTTATTATTATTTTTTTAATGACATTTTAGTGTAATGAAACATTTTTTAGACTTTTATAAAACATTCGGACTAACACATTGAATAAAAAAATATAAGCCTTTTTACTATAAATTTAGTAAATAGAGCTTTCAATTTTATTTGTACCATTTGGTAGATCATGATCTTTTATGATTTTTTTTAACAATGCTTAATGCAACTAAGTATAATTCTTAAACTTCATTCAACTTTGTAATGAGACACTCTCAGTGATTTTTTATTGCAATGATGTAATTTGTGTTAATTAAAAAAGAAAAAATTTCAACTTTCTTAAGTGTAAAACTGTAGAAAAATCAATATACTCTGTTATAATTAACACAATGTAGCAATGTAATATTAGGGTTGGTTTTGTGAAAGGCGACCTAGACCAAATCTATAATATACATTGCCTAAGAAGCTACGTCTCCTTTCATCATAATTACCCTGTAAATTTCAATAATATGCTATATGGAGAGATGATTTAAAAATTAATTAAAGTATATTGCGCATCTTCTCAGCATCACCGATGTGGAACGTCTATTTTTGAGTACGTTATTCTGATTGGTGGTGGTACATACTCTCCACAGTTACACTTTTTCGAACTGACGAAATCAAAGGAGCCAATCCTAGCGTGACAGAGCGGGCAGTGCAACTTGCCTTTTGTCCAGTTTTCCTACAAAACAAATAAATAATGGTTGACAAAGATTAATATAGAAATAATAAAGTATAATTCTGTTGTGTACAATGTGATATCTCAATAACAACTTTCTGATATCAGTATGAAGCAATGATTTTGTAATTGTTTATCACTAGATCTTTATCTGCCCGGTAGGAGAGACTATGTTTATTCTGAGGTCTGTCCGAAAGCGCATCAATAAATTCAACAATCATCAAATGAGAGTCCTAATGATTTCGGAGCAAAGTAATTAAACGAAATCCAGCAGGAAGTTCATCATTATAAAACGATTGTAAAGCGCCCAAAAAGACCGTTACGTAAAAAAATTGCCCGCATAGCGCTAACGTTTCTGCATAAGTCGCATCAGTCGTCTCAAGGACCGAGAACAATAATAAACAGGTCTCTCTCGGTAGCGCAACGTTTGAAATCGTAGAGGACGCAGATTTCGCGCGTAAAGGCCATACTTATAGCACCGCACGCGCGCGCAAAAAAAAAAAAAGAACAACGTAAACTCCGTACCCGATCGACGACCTCGTGTATCCAGTCTGGCATGCTGTCCTCCGCGAGAAAGAGACAGTCCTCGGGAACGTCGCTGTTGCACCTGGTATTTCGCGCACCAACTCCGATCGCCTGTCCGTGAGCCGTGAGGGACGGTGAGGCCTCCTCCGTGAACAGCATAGTGCGACAGCGTTTGCACTTGATCTCCGTGATCTGTGTGTGTGTGTGTGCGTGTGCAACATAGTTTATTACAAGAATAGCGAGAGCGTGGCATCAGGTATATTTTCAAGAGAGCAATGGCGTAACCTAGTTTCGCGAAAACTCACTTTGGCGGGCATTTCGAGGAGCAGAAGAGATCTCTCGTGTAATTACGCAGGTACTGTGTGTCTCTCTCTCTCAGTCGCTTGCGATATTCATGTCAGACTGCAGCGACTCCGTTTCAGAGCTGACCCTTTGTTGACGTTCCTTCCTTTCTACGTGTAGGTATACGCTGCTCGCTCTGCAGGTGAGCGAGGGGGAAGGGGTAATGCTTGTTATTGTTCAACGCGTGTGTATCGACGGCTAGAAGAGCTGAGCTACGCAGCAACTGCAGCAGCAAGCGCAGCGCGAGTACTGCTGGCGATCATCGTTGCAGGCTAAAATGAACCAGCTAGTCCCACGCGCGCACACAGGTTAGAATCGCTCGTGTGTGCGTGTATGTTCATATGTATATATGCATTCGAAGCGGAGCGGAGGTGAAGGGAGCGAGAGAGATAGTTGGAAAATAAAACAGCTGGTCGCGCGACAATATGATATAAACGTGCGCGCCGATGGGCGAAAGCGCGCTGGATTTGAATCGAGATGGAGACGACGCAGACTATGACCAAATTGAGCAGATTCGAGACGTGGTTATGCGTGGCTGGATGGTCCGGAGCTGTGTTTTATTCGATCTACTGCGTTCATCTGTCGACCGATAGATGTGAGTTTGTTTCGATTAACTTTTTATGGGCTCTGAGCCGAATTTCGGAGCGGAAATTATTATTACGTGTTTTGCATGTGCAGATTTTAGAGACTATGATGATGCCTACAGTGATTTCGCACCTGGATGGTCCTTTGTCAAAAGAAAAGTTGATGTCTCAGATGAAGAGTGGAGGATATGGATTCCTCTGATGTTTCAGCTGGTTCCTTGGATTGTTGTGCAAGTTTTCGTTAGTCAGTGCCTTAAAATATTGTGTCATAATAAGGTAATATCCCTATCTTTCACTTGTGAATGTAATGGTCTCTAATAATAATGCATTATTGTATTTTACAGACTTTACTGTGCAGCTGGTACGCAGCATTATCTGTTATATTTTTATGGAATTATTTTGGACTGCTGAGTACGCTCTGCACACTGTTACTACCATGCATTTCCTGCCTTCTGGCTTCGCTGAGAAGCAAAGTTATTTCATGGATAGTTCACACTGCGACATTAGCCCTTATTTACTATGCTAAGGTATCAGATGTGATCTTCAGGGAATGGTTGATGCTGGAGGATGAAGAATATTTTATGCTGACAGCTGCAGTATGCTGGATTCAACTGAGGAGCATCAGCTACAGTATTGACAGCATTGAAAGTTACAAACATATCGATGTTTGGGGTTTCATACAAGATTTGCTACAAAATTTAGCTTACTGTTTGTACTTGCCAACTCTTTTCTTGGGACCAGTAATTCTCTATCAACAATTTCTGGACGGGGTAAGATTTTAACTAAGTATAAATGTGGCCAAGTTTTTAAATTCTTTTTACAATTTACACATGGATTTGGTTTTTCAGGTAAATAAGCCATTCACACAATGGGGTAAAGAGAAATCGCTGAGGATATTTTCTAGTCTAGTCCGCTATACATTTTGGATGTATTTTACACAATTAGCTTTACACTACGTCTACTTCAATGCACTAAGATTCCATCCAGAATTTGTGATAAGCCTCAGACCATGGGCATTTTATGGATTAGGATACTGCATGGGGCAGTATTTTTTGAACAAATATGTTGTCGTCTACGGACTCACTTCTACTGTATGCAGAGCCGAAGACATTGATGCTCCACCTCAGCCAAAATGCATTGGAAGAATACACTTGTATTCAGACATGTGGAAACACTTTGATAGAGGATTATACAAATTTCTTTTGAGGTATGTCGATATTCTGTGGTATAAAAGTTTTTATTCTATTAAATTCATCATTAAAAATAAAGTTATGTTTCAGATATATTTACATTCCCTGCAACCCTAAGTCGGCTATTGGGAAATTTTTTGCCTCAGCTGTGTGCTTCACATTTATATATCTGTGGCACGGCATGCATTTATATATTTTTATATGGGCGTTCCTAAACTTTTTTGGACTGTTTATAGAAACTATGGCGAAGTCTATAAGCGGATTCTTTTACCAAAATATCATAGGTATTTCTATAAGTCCGCAAAATAAACGACGACTGGAATGTATGATTTCAAGTCCGCTTTTAGCTTTGTCTGCTATATCAAACTTTTACTTCTTTGCTGGAGATGAAATCGGACACATGTACATTTACAGAGTTTTCCGAGGTAATATTTTCCTAAAAAATATCAATCAATGCACTGACTTTGAAATATAAGTATACAAAATTATTTTTTCTTTGCAGAGTCTTGGACAGCTACTGCAACACTGTTACTCGCCTTATATGGCTGTTGTCAGACGTCTACAGAAATAAAGCAGTTGGAGAAGGGCAAAGTGTTGAATGAAAGCAAAGATAAAGTTAAAAATAAGATTTTGTAATTTTTCAAGATTTATAGATGTAAGTACAAAATATACATGATTACGCAAAATACATAACTTTTTATAATAAATACGTACGTAATATACGGATATGATCGGTATACTCAATTGACTTAATCTACATTGTACATAGTTATAAGATTCTTGGGCTATAATTTGGTGAAATTGCAGTCAGACTTACTAAAGAAAGTCCTGCATTGTCTTATTAATCTTTAAATTACTTGATAAGAAGAAATTGCAATATTCTGAGTAAATATTTTCTTTCGTGATTTTTTTGATTGACATTTATCACAAATGAAAATATCAGCAAATTAAGCGTTTAAACTTTTCTTTTTGTACTAAAACATCGGAAGATGTAACTTGCATGAATCGTAGAAGAATCACCGCTTCGACGAACCATCTGCGTCAAGAGCTGAAACCAAACAAATTCAAATTATAAATCATTTCATAATAGCGAATAAAATTCACCAATGTAACATAAAACAACTTACTTTTTCCTCCTTCGCACGCAACTATTTTAACTTTATCAACATGAATACTATCGACCCTCTGAGAGTCTCTGAATTCAACGTCGTGCAGCATGAGCGTCCACACGTTGTCGCAGAATCGGTATGTCTTCAAGTTGCCAGCCTAGAACGAATAAAGTTAATAAATGACTTCATTCACACTCAACCGAAAAAGCCACCTTTTACACCTGTCACGGTCCAAAAAATACAAAAGTTACTTAATTGACATCTTACCTTAAAATTGAGCCTCGATTTAACTTTCGTTGTTAGAGCTTGGTTCATAGCTTTGTCAAACTGTAATAACACTTTAACTGCTAATCCTCGGCTTATCTGGTCGTACTAAAAGCATCATTTCATAAAATAATTGTTTAAACAGCGTTAAAATAACCACGTTATTAACGCCGAAGATAAGAACAAGAGATAAAAGCTTACTGCCAATAAATCGTCCAGGGTCTCCTCTAACGTGTTGCCTAACGTTGTGTTTCTATATAATTGGTAAGACATTTCTAACAGCAAATTTAATAACGATCTTAAGTTTAGCGCAAAGCGGTAATTTGTAAGGGTATAGACTACATGTGAGAGTTATGTCGTTTATTTGTAAGGCTGAACCGTTTCCGTTGACTGCAGCGGAAGAACTGACTCAACTGCAGCGATGACGACTGTGAGTGGGCGGAGATATAAGGCCCGTTGCTAGGGTCGGAGAGTGGGAGGAATGGCGGTCGAAGTGGGGAGAATTTGGCAAAGATCAGTGGCGCTGTCTGGTGACAGGAAGCCGAACAAGTACCCTACCCTTATTTTGGTAACAAGCAGGTTGCAGGTCGCAACCTGCTATGTGCCAAAGTCTTCTCATCAAAGAATATAAATAACCTGCTTCATGCATCAGGTATTCTCGATTTGCAAACTTTCTTATGGCAATAGATGTTTGATAATCGTTCGAAGACTTTGCTAGTGCAGAGGAAGCTTACACTTGAAACATACTGCATTGAGCTTCGCAACTTTCCTTGATACACCACAGTACGAGCGGTAACTCAGCAAAAGCAAGTTTCAATAAAAGACGGAAAAATATTTAGATATTTAAATATTTAAAAAATATATATTCAGATGCTCTAAAAGGGCAGTGATAGCATAGTGGATTTTTTCGAAGATGATTGTTCAATAAGCTTTAAACTCGACACGGACGATCGTTACAAACACACTTAGGACTAGGTATCATAAAGTCTAGCCGTTTATCTAATGATTAGGATCGGCGCCAGGTAGCGTAAAATCGAACAAGAGCCCGCCTTCCCCCCCTCCCCCTCCTTTTCCTTACTTAGGCAGTGAGTAGGCTGCAGGTCGCAAACGGCATCAGTTCTTGATCTGCATCCAGAGAGCAAGGAGCAACTAAACTAAAACCATGGATTCGGTAAGCAACAATATTTTATTTAAAATTGAAAATGAGCCTCGAGGACATGCTCCAATCAGACTCCAGATCGATTGGAGCAACCTCTCGGCTCCGAGAATTCAATTTTCAGGCAACACAGGGACGTCTTCAGAGCATCAACAGCAGGGATTACATGCATCGTTCGCAAACTCATGCTACATGAGTATTCCGCCGACATCAGCTATAAGTCCAAATTTCATCCTGGACCAAGGCAATTTTCTCGCTTCAAATTTGGCCTCCCCGTCTATCACGGGGATGTTGGATCCGCAGCTTACACATGCGTATTGCTTGTGTATGCCACCGACACCGGCAGTTAGCCCCGGCTTCATCCAGCAGTACTGCACTCCGGGAAACAAGCCTCTAGGTCAACAGTCCAATCATCAACATCAGCCAAAGACACGAAGAGTTAAGACTAGCCGAAGGGCTAGCCATCAGAAGCCGTATAACAGGGAAATGACTCAGGGACCAAAGCCAAGTTCTACGGAGGACACTTACATCGAAGCTTTACTTCGAGGTATTAGGGCCTCTATGGGCAGTAACGTCATCCCAACGGAGGAGGTGGAACCTCTGCCTGTTCTGACGCCTGATGATCTTCTTGACCTCAGTTTTTAGCAATAAAACCTCACGTGAGATCTCACGCCAAAATCTTATCTAACCAATTTTTTGTTTTTTTACGCGTTTGGCTTGAGATCTCACGTGAGATTTTTCAATAGGGTAATTAATAAGATTATATTTATAATAAGAATAGGTCTTCACACATAATTTTATTGTAAATATTGTAAATAATGTAGATTAATTATTGTAAATAATGTATATTTGTTTAAAGCTACGAAAGTTTAATCGTGTATATATATGTACTTATGAACATTAGGCCGCAATAAATTATACATTTTTAATTTTAATATCTGATTAAATTCTTGATTCATACCCTTTTTACCCTTTTCATCAGTCGCCTTGAAGACTATTCGACAATTTTTTTTTTATTATTCAAATTTATGTTTAATATAGCTATTGTAAATTAACGAATTAACAATATTTTTGCGTAAAACAGTTTTAAAATCAAGTTGAATCTTGTTCTCTGAAAACTTACCGAGATCATTAAGACGCTTAAATTTTCCTTTTAGTTATCGTCTTTTTAAAAAGAACTACTTTAGTCACAAATAGGCGTGACTAAAATGCCTATTTTAGCCACACTGTGCTATAAAGTATTCGTTATAGTTCAGATTATCGTCTATAGTATTAAAAAAAAAAATTATAAGATCATGGGTACTCGAAATCCACTTTTTAGTAACTTCTCTCAATATATTTACAAACAAAATTTCTGAGGTAATAGTGGCTCTAGTTTAATCGGGAACAACTCCACACTCTAAACCTAAAGTTGAAAATCAGGAAGTAAAAAGATTAAAACCTACATTTTAAACTTCATAAGTATTTAAAAGTAAATGGTATCCTCACAGAGAATTAATTGATGGATTTTAATCTTTATGCAAATTAGTTCTACAGATTTACACTTAATTGTAATGCTATCATTTTGAGGATATCAATCACTTCTTAATATTCATAAAGTTTAAAATGTAGGTTTTAATCTTTTCATTTCCATATTTTCAACTTTAGGTTTAGAGTGCATAACGATTTCCTGAATTTCTGCACAATAATATGATAAAACTAGATGAATATTCGATTTTTCAAGCGAAATTCACGTGCCAGCATAACTGCATACTGTATAGCTGTGTATATTACACGTAATGATTCATTCAACGCTATACCGATAATTGTTATTTTTTCATCACGATATGAAAAACGAGCATCACAAATTCAAGTTTTACGTTTAATTACAGCAGTTAGTTTCTTAAGAACTCGGCTAGGCTCGAATCGGGGGTGTGGGTCCGGTCGCCGCCGACAGCGAGCGGGTCTTCCTAGGGCCTAACCCCGGGGTTTCCCCGGAACCTCATTAGCGCTCGGCCTTTGTTGGGCCTTTTTATGGTGTCGCTTACGTGCAGGTCGTCTATGTATATATATTTCTAAGAATTGAGTATCATTTTATTGGTGTCATTAAAATCTTATTAGGATTGCACAAATAACGAATGGCAACAGAATCTTATTAGAAACAAATAAATGATTTATTGTCATAATACATTACGAAAATTTATTTAGAAAGTTTGGAAATTCTCGATTTTGATGATAAATTATTCTTCATACTTATACTATGCTAATTATAAATTAAAGGTAAAGTTCAATCAACATTTTTTATTCAATCTTGAGACATAAATAGGTTTAAAATAAATATTTAAAGAACTTTTTCTTCACAGAATCTTGCAGCCATTATTGTTGTCAGACGTCTAAAGGAGTGAAGCTTGTTGGAGAAGACCAAATTGTTGATAAGTGGAAGGATGAAGAAATTAATAATACAATTTTGTAATTTTTTAGATTTATAGATATAAGTACAAAATATGTATAAAAATACAGACTACATACACTTTTTATAATAAAAAGCTATAAATCGATACATGTATGCAGAGTACGATATCCTACGGTTTCTTAATTATTAATGCATAAGTGACTTACATAAATGTATTCTTACATTGTTTAATTTTATATCAAGAATGCTGTAACTATTACCAAACTGGTTTCACAATTGCTTCTTGTTAGAATAAGGCACGTTTTGTTTATCGTAAAGCATTTGAAAATTTTTCGCGATTAAAATCGCTTTTAGGAATGAAATTGAGCGCAATGGTAAAGTAGAAAAATGACTTGAAAACCTTTCGATAGCTTTGAGGCGTACAATGTATTACGAAAATTAATTTTCGAATTCGTTGCTTGAATATTTGGCAATCGACCAAGTAATCTCGAGTTTATATACATGTTTTTTTTTAGTAATTTTTTTGTAACATAGTATAGTTACTTAGTTTATACTGTTATTTTTATCAACAATTTTTAAAAGAAATTTAAATATAAAGCATGAAAAACAGGCGTCAATGCCAAATCAACTTATTTCTTTCCAGGCTTCTGGAATTGGAAGACAAATTTGAGCCTTTAAAATGAAACATTACAAACTGAGCAAAATTTGTATTTATAAATAATCGAAAATATAAAAAAAAACTACGTGAATAAGGTAAATATTTAACGAACTGAAAATGGAAATTATGTCAGTGTTATTCGACAGACTTTTTGAAGTACCGTGAATCAATCGCATCTCGTAGAAAACTTATAGAATTTTATAAATACATTTTGATTAAAGTGGACAAAGATATCTTTCAAAATTATCTGTAAGTTTTGTAGTAGATCAATGCTGAATATTAAAAAACTTTACTGTAACGCTAACTTATTCAGCTGGAACAGCAATTACAGGCAGTGACTTTGATCCCTCGATAACTCCATTATCTATTTCTAAGAGATTGTTGTCACCACTAGCCAAGAGTAAAATAGTGTGCTGCTTTCCATTTTGTATTAGATTGATGCTCTGTGCTTTATTTCCAAGAAGAGCGATTTTGCTGTTCTTGAGCAATTGCAGCGTCGCCGTGCCGTTGTTGTCGCAGACCTTGACTTGACAGGGTATTATTTTAAGTGTTTGCTCATCGGAATTGGTCGATTCCGTCTGCATTGCTTCTTCCGTTTGGGTGGAATTAGAGGTAGAAAGTAGTTCCTTCAACTCCGAGCTCTGTACTACGTCGCTAGATATAATTTCCTCATTGTCGAGTACAAAGACGCCGTCCTCGGGTTCTTGCTTTGCCGTAAAAATAGGATTATTCATTGCTTCAGTAAAGTTGTCAGGACACTCCTGATACTCGACGACGGTTTCCCCCTGATTCTCGTACGGTTTGGCATTGTCTGTGATTTCCGTGCAAACGTTCTCCTCGCAAGAAAATTGAATTCCGTTGCTGTCTGTGTAGACCTCGTCTTGTGCATAGTTGTAATTCTCGAAATGCAGTGCGCCATTGGAGTCGGTTTGTGCGATGACTACTTCATTGTTTTCAAAACTATTTTCTATTTCAGTCTCGTTATAATCAGTCTTGTTGGTCGTTGGTTTGCTTTTAATTTCGCTGTAGTTTTTCTCGGAAGCTGCGCCAGGCTGATTTCGATACATCCATATGGCATTGTCGATGGCCTGCTGAACGCCGTTTTGTCCATCTTCATTGCAGATCTGCTGCTCGTCCCAGTACTCATCATTCCGCGCGTGAGGTAATACGGATTCTGTGGCTGCTGCAGTTTCGCTAATCATGCTTTCGGAAACGTCTTGCTTTTTTCGGCGGTTCTTGGTTCTTACTTTCTTCGAATCCTCCTCCGAGAGATGAAGCAGTTCTCCGGTTATCGTGAGGACTTTGCCATGACGAGTTTTCAAGTGACGCTTGTAAGTGTTTCTCGTTTTGAATCTGGAAATGATCAATCGATTAGAATATAGAATTTTCGTCAGTTTTTCAAAATCCGATAATTGCAAGCGATACGCTACCTTTGTCCACAGTCTTCGCAACCAAAAGGCGCTTCTCCGGTATGTCTTCTACGATGCTCTCGGAAATGTGACGGGTGTCGGAATTTCTTTCCGCAATCGGCGCAAGTGAAACGAGTTTGATTTTGGTGTATTAACATGTGGTACTTAAGACTGTGCCGCCGTGTGAAAACAGCTCTGCAGATTCGACATTCGTACGGTTTGATTCCGGCGTGACTACGATAGTGCGATACCAAAGTCGTAGGAGCGGTAAAACTACGGGGTGGATCACAAATACGACACTGTAAATTATTTCCTGTTGGATTTCCCTTTTTCCGAATTTTTTCGATCAGTATGAGAGCCATTTCTCTCTCTTCTTTGCTCGTGCCTATGAATTTCGCTTTTCCTTTTGGCTTTGCAGGCACGAAAGCATCCGGGGCAGTGTACGTATCCTCTTTCCACAGCGTCATACCTAATCAACAAATTTTTTGTTTTTATAAATGTGAGCATTTGTAAACTGTAGAAATTTTGCAAATTGACTATTTAAAAGAAAAGAAAGACTCGCTGATAGTCAGAAAATTTATGTATTATTCAACACTACTTAGCCTAACAATAGTAGTAGATGGAGCTCTTGTCCACTAAGATTACGCATTGTTTAGGAAACTTTATGTAAATTTATAGAAATACTGATGAAAAATCAACTCACTTTCTACTTCGTTTTCCTCTGCATCTGTAATTTTGGTTGTGTTCTCCGTGTTGGACAGGGGATCCTTTACACAAACGCCATTACTCTCGACCACCATTAACATGATCTGAAAATTATAAATAGAGCATTAGAGTATTACGTAATTAAGGGTTCGTTTTTATCTTTTTTCGTCATTCCATTTGAAAGTCAGCCTTAATGTTTCTATTCCACGTTCTTATTATTCAAATTTGAAAGGTAACTTAAAAAATGTATCAACTTTCAATAAATTATGCTTACATTCTCATTAGTTGGTGAATTTACAGGTACTTTGTTTGAATTAGACGTGGATTCTTCGTTCGCGTTGTCCTCTTTTACTTGTTCATAATAACTGTGATCTCCCAAGACCTTGACATCCGAAGCTTCCTTCTTTATTTCCTGAACAAGCGTCTCTCGGAGCTCGTTGACTCTGTCCTGACCAGCGTTGCTTTCAAACTCCTTTAAATTAACATCATTCGATAAAATCTTACGCAAGTAATTTGTTGACTTTCCTACTTTAGTATCTTTGTTTTCTTTATTTAGGGTTTCCTTATGGGGTTTCTTAGTCTGCTGAATTTTAGCCTTCTTATTTTGTACAGTTGATTTTGGTTTGGCATATTTAACAGCTGTCGCTGTAAACGAGGCATCTGCACGCACAAAAATTGTTATTTTTATTTCATCTATTGAACGGTATTGTTATAATGATCAACAATTTATTGCATGCGTTTAAACACACATTTAAACGCTGCGTTTCAATAAGAAAATTCATAACTGTGCTTTACTCACAACTCTCTGCGTTATTCTTCAGAAACTCCAAGTGTTCGGCAAGATGCGACTTAATGGACATTCTAGCCCTGCCCTCGCTGGCAAAGCTGGTATAGTTTTGGACACATCCGGGAATCAGCGCACAAGAGTACGAATACTGCCTTTTGAGTTCGTCGCTGCTAAACACGGAAAAGAGCTTGACCAGCTGAGTGGCAGGCATAGTCAGCAGTTGTCCAACGTTAAAAGTGACCTGTTGACTCTTGCGCTTAGGTTCTTTTGGTGGCTTCGCGACCACAGGCTTCACATCCATCTCGAGCTCGCTGAGCTTCTTCTCGGAGTGCAGTGTCTGCGAGGCCACCTCCGCCAGCATGTCCAGCAGAGCTCCTGGACTGTCCCTTCCCATGTTGTCTGAAACGAGAGAAAAAAAGGCGTTAGCAAGCAGAGAAAACGAATTTCAACAGTTATCAGAAGAGTATTCACGAAAATAGTTATGGCAGGTCTATTTTTAGAAATCAAGAGAAACAAAGAGCGATATCGCGAGAGTGAAATGCAGATGAAAAACGCGAGAGAGCCCGAAGATAAATTCGCGGAATTCCTGTTGAATACGACGTGTTTTTTTGCCCTCGGCCAGATAAAACATTATCGATCGAAGAGCGGAGAAAAAAAAAAAGCAGAAGCAGCAGCAGCAGCAGCCGCCAGCGGACGACCGGAGGTAAAAAGACAACGATCTAGACCGCAAAAGAAAAAGGATATAAAGTACTCATAGCGATAGGAAAAAGAAAAAAAAATCGGCGCCGGAAAAGCGCGCTGCCTACAGGAAAACTGCTCGGCCGGTGGACGCCAAGTGAGGTGAAAGCCTCCGTTGTCCACTTGTTGCTCTCTGCATTGCCGGCTAGGTTGCGACATTTGTACGAGCTACTGCCTCCTCTCTCCGCTATACTCTCCTCAGCTCGCGAACTCTCTTCTCCTCTTCCTCAACTTCCACCTCGTGCACCTTCTCCTACAGCGCGAGAAACACCGATCCTCTCTTTCGCTGCGATGTAGACGACAGCAGCAGCAGCAGCAGCCGCGCGCGAACACACACACACGCGCGCGCGCAAGTGTGTGCGTGCGCGAAATCCTTTGTCAAACTCGTCGTAGCGCGCAGACGCCGTCAGCGTGGAAATGCGCAAAAAAGGCCGCTAAATTTCTCTCCCTCTATATCCTCTATCTTTCTCTCTCTCTCTCTTTATCTTCGAAGCGGCGTCAGCTCGATGCAGCAGCAGGAGGGAAGGATTTTCCTTCTTCCAGCAGGCGCTGGACTAGGTCTATCGTTACTACAACTACGGCTACTGTCTGGGAGAAAGGTGGCCGTCGCGGCGCGCCGCACATCGGAATGCTTCCTGCTAGCCGTCGATGGCTACTGCTCCGCGGCGACGGCGGCTTCTTGTTGTTGCCGATGCTGCGACAACGCCCGCGAGAGAGAGAGATATATATATATATATATATATATATATACACTTTATTCCGGTTCACCGATGCAAAATCACACTGTTCTCCCCGTAGACGAGCTAACACTATGTTGTATCGCAGTCCGTATATATCGCGGAGGCGGCAGCTTTGACGTCTGCGAGTACACACACGCAGCAGAGCAGTAGGACTGAGCAACAGCTCGGCCAGTGCGCGGCGCGGCGGTAGCAGTAGGTAAGCAACACTACACAGACAAGATGACCGCGGAGAGAGAGAGAGAGAGAGGAGCGGCGTCAAACTAGCAGACGCCATCGCGCGAGCGCATATACATGGAGAATATATATAAGAGGGACGCGCAGCAGACGGATTTTCGAGTAAACGGAAGCTCGTGGAGGTGGAATTATCGCGAGGAAGCCTCGGGAAATGGCTGGGAAACCGCTGATTTTTCGCCGGAAAAAAAGGCGCGCTCTCGATCGCTCGCTCTCCACCACGCGGTCTTTTATACATATGCACATACGTACTGCTGCGCAGGTTATTATTCTTTTACTTCGCTCACCTCTGTCGTAGTAGCTGTAGCTCGGAAGGACGCAGTGCTGTCCCTCGCCGATCCTCGCGCTCATCCTGATGATACAGATTTTCCAGGAATCCTAGGCCAGAGAGATACGGTATACGCACAGCGTCCGCCGCGTGTTTTCGTGGCGATCTCGGATCAGCGCGCCGTCGTCTGTATTTTGTCTCTCCGGTGCTATAGCTCTCTCTCTCTCTCTCTTACTCTGGTGGTGGTAGTAGTGTATAGCTCTATCCTTGTCGCGACTGCGCGTCCATGATATCGCGCACAGCCCAGAATGCGGGATATATTATGTCAAGTTTCGCTGCCACCACTGCCGGGAAAAGCAGTGATGGAGAGAGAACTCGCGCAGACGCCGTTCACCTCCTCCGCGCCTTCGCTCGTCGAGTCGTCTCTCGCTGTACCTATATATATATACTCGCTCCTATGTATACTTATATGTATACATGTATAATGTTGTTGTTGGGGAGAGTTTACTGATTTTGTTGATACTTATATATCGAAGAAGTTATTGCTGATGTATTACGTTTGTTATGATTTATATGACGCTTTGGGGCGAGGTTGGAGCTTTCTTTTATTTTTGGGAGCAGAAGGATTTGGAATGTACCTATATAGTCTGCTGGTATTTTTCGGAGCTTATACTTATGCTTCTGCAGCGGAAATAATGCAAGGTTTCTCCGGGCGATATATGATGATTATGCACTGCGCTATAAGCCGCGACATGATTTTGTAGACTTTGGCGGTGTCGACAATTCGTTTTTTCAATGTCTGATGTGGAGACGAAAATTTTAAAATTTCGCGTATTCATTAGCATAATGTAAACATTGTAATCGCATACGATGATTAAAATCAAATTTTCGAGCTCAGAGGCGTGAATTTTTGACGATCAGTCGATCGACTCTACTCGGTACACGATATATTGTTTAAAAAAAAAAAAAAAAACAACCGGTTCGAGTAGCTAAATAATAACTTATAAGCAGTCAGGCAAGCTTTTGTCAACTTTATATACTATAGAGTTTTCGAAAGACTTGCCGGGGACACCGCGATTGGGTATATAATACCTGCTCCGATTATCGAGAGAGTAGAAAGAGAGAGATATAGCGCCCGGAGATGACGTAGGCAATACAGCGCAGCTGCTGCTGTCTACAAGAGAAAACATTATTCAGTTGCCATTGCCACCTCATCGCGATGATGTTTTAGGGGAAAAAATATAGCGGACGTGTATACGCATCGTGGATATTCGCGAATATCTGGTCGACAATAAGGTTTCGTTAGTTCTTTAAGTGCATCGCAAACTAATCGCGATGAACCTTCAACTCTGTATCCTCGGCTTCGTCCTTCTCGTCTCTCAGGCGCAATGTATTATGTGGTACATGGAGCCGAACACGCAGAAATGCTTGAAGGAAGAGATTCAGGGAAACGTTCTGGTGAACGGCGAGTACGAGGTTTCCGAGGTTCCCGGCCAGAAGATCAATTTTTTGGTAATTCAAGGCTTTTTTCTCCGTAAATATAGCTAATCGCGTCGCGTTCAGGTTATGTAAACTAACCTTCAATATGCTTCAAGATATATCTTTACGATTAAATTCGACCTATTAGACACGGTTTTTTAAATTCTGTTTTCAAAATGCATACGAGTTTCGTTAAATGTTGTGAAATCCGATTTGTTCTTAGACGAGGGACTCCAAGGGACACATTCTCGCTCAGAAGGATGATATACAGCAAGGAAAGCTGTCTAAATTTTCATTTGTTACGGAAACATATGATACCTTTGAGATCTGCTTTACTTCCCATGTATCGCCACGTAAGGCCAACTACTTAGTTGTATTCATTTTCCGTACAGAAATCATCAATGGCTATTGTACATGTTGTACATTTTTTACAGATGAACGAGGCATGAGGCAAGAAGTTTCGTTAAACGTCAAGAAAGGCATTGAAGCTAAAAGCTACGAGGGTGTAAGTACAAATGATATACGCAGTTACTAGTGGATATTATCTCGAGTATAAGTTACCAGTTTATTTTCTAAACTTTTCCATTTCTTTTATGTGGCTTTTATGGGCGAGCAGGTTTCGGTAAAGTCACTCTGATATTGTGTTGATATACACAGCATGTTTTATAATGTTTTACTTAAACAAATTTTTTTGTTTCAAAAATTCCCACAGCACTAATAAATTAATGTAATTTTATTGACATGTCCCTGTGCATGACTCACAAATTGTTTATATTTTATTCACTTACACGCAACTAAAGACAATCATTACAATTGCGCCTACATGTTTTAGTCAAGTTGAAGCTATTTTCTTTTAATTACGTATCTGGCATACATTTTTTTATTATGCAACTTCAAAAATATTCAAATATAACACTGTTTCAATAGATCGGCGAGGCAGCTAAGCTGAAACCAATTGAAGTAGAACTCAAACGATTGGAGGATTTGTCAGAAGCCATTGTACAGGACTTTGCTAGGATGCGTAAGAATGAAGAAGAAATGAGAGATACAAATGGTAAGCAAATTAAAAGTTACGTTACATTCAGATTAAATCTCAATTCCTTTCTCATACCAAATGTCATTTTCCATTTTCAGAGGCAACAAATTCTCGCGTTCTGTACTTCAGCATATTTTCGATGCTCTGTCTGTTAAGTTTGGCTACTTGGCAAGTCTTTTATTTAAGACGTTTCTTCAGAGCAAAGAAACTCATCGAGTAGTACACTTTGTGTACAACTCACAAACTGGAGCTGTGTCCAAGTATTTAAATGCTTGGTTGAATGTCGGTCGTTTCATCGAGACCTATTATGTCATTTGTTAATGAAGTGATTTATTTTGGGAGATAATTTGGTAAGCAAATCAAATGACTGCATATTGATGCGTCATGTAAATTTGGACCAAGGAGTTGAGTTCGTCAGATAATGTAATGAATTTTTGTACAATCTACTTAGCTTATTCAAAATAAGATAAATTGTACAGTAATTTAAACTTAATATTTTTTCATTCAGGTCAATTTAATTTACACTGCAATAAAATACTTCTCACATGATGTACATTATGAATAGAAAAGAATGACGATCAATATTTTTTCGTGGTAACGTAAGGATTTTCAAAAACATTGCTAGTATTTTTTTGTAAATATGAATCGTGTACCATCCAATCCTTTTCAAGGTTAAAGTACTGATAAAAAAAATCAAAATATCATTTGTAAATACATGTCACGTGTATTTTTCAGAAAATATTCAAACTAGTTTTCCCGTAGTACATTGGATCGCCGTAATTACTATTATAATAGATCTGCATCATATATGTTTTACATTCAGATCTTGTACCTATCATACTTTTCTGTAAGGTTGTGTTATATGCATACTTCAAAATAAAACAAGTTTGAGTTATAATCCAACGACTTGTTCAAAAGCTTTCCCAAGAAAATTCACTCTATAATTTACTCTATGCTCATGCCCTTTTCTGTAGACTTTTCACGTGTATATAGTTCTTTGATCTCGGTTTAGGAAGGTCGACATAATAAAACAGACTGTATTGTTTGAATTTTCAAATACTAAACTTTATTTCTTCTTTACGCGAGTGAAAAAGCCACTCAAAAATGAGGATCCTTCGAAAATGCTAAAAATAAGGAGAAAAATGTTCTCTTCTAGTATCGATGCACCGAGGTGTTTAGCCGTGAGCTATAAATAGAACATACCGTTGGGTTGGTGCACAGATGCTGCTACATTTTTCACTGGATAGGGTACGTTATAGTCTACCCCCGAGGCTTCTGATGAATTTTCATTTCGAAAAAGTCAACATTCCATCGCATCGCCCGTGTCCAAGCTACGAAGATGAGAGTCGAGCCAGCTCAAATCGAAAGCTATATGATCGCACGCTGCGCGAAGCGCTAAGCAAGATTTTCCGAGAGCGCTGTTTCTCCAGCGCTCAGGTCCAGGAATTCGTTCGCAGCCTCACATATAAGTACGAGAACTACGCAACCAAACTGCAGATCCTAGAGCAGGAGCCGTGCTTCAGCAACTTATGGGATGCAGAAAGGATGTTCAGTCAGTATAGAGAGCTGTCACTCTTGTGGATCGCGGTCATCGCCGATTATTTTCGCTCATCAGTCGGTTTTTTCATTTTTATTTAGTCTTTTCAGGATAAATTCAAGATGATTCGATTAGAAGTTGAGGAACTTGATTTTTATCGAATTAGTGAAACTAAAATTTTTGACGAGGGTTTGTGCAACAGATGTCTTTGTAAACTTACCTTTGTAAGGTACAGCCGATTCCTCACTCAGATCGGAGTCCCACAAACGACAGATCAATGTCGCCAATATTGTAAGAAATTAATTTTATTATACTAGCGATTTTAGACGAAGCTGCAGGCCAAACCAGGCAGTTTTAGCATTGTTAGCACACCACTATATCTAGACTTGGCAGGCAATATTGTTACGAGGTAAATGGAAAAGTGCCTATGCGCCACCTATTGTCAGCTTCCACAGACATATATGGAGAGTTTAAGCGGGGACCAAAGGGCCAGTCCAACACTGCTTTGATATATTCACAAATTTTGAGATTCCCGCGACATATTTTCTTAATTCTCACTTTTTGACGTTAGGAATTAAAGCATACGCTGACATTGCGCGGTAAAACGAAGAGCCAATCAGCGAGCGAATAAAATGATTACCATGTCTTTTTTAGTGTGTAGTATCTCTTCAGATTCTCGCGCTAATCGAGAGCGTAATCGACTTTTAGTACTCTTTTACTCGAAAACAAATCCTTTATCAAAAAATCTTATAAGAACATTTTCAATATTAAATCATATAAAGAATCCAAAAAACTGTTTTTATGTTGAAGTTTTTGGGAAAAAAACATAATTTTGTTGAATATTAACAATTAATTTTTTAATAACAAATTACCTGACCACTTTTGGGCATTCCACCCACGAAATTCTTGTTCAGGAGGCAAAAATACATAGAAAAGAGATTACACCTAGATTACAGAATACAGCGTGAGCTTCCGTGAAAACGTGTCATAACGTCAGAAAGGTTGGGTTCCCGTACAGAAGATTGACCCCATATACGGCATGGATCGTGAAGTTTATCTTTGAATGTGGGCGGTTTTTGTAAGAACGTCGTTCGATGTAGCGAGTCAGAAGTACAAAGCATGCTTGGATAGACTTTTCGTGACAAGTTCACAGTTCTTCCCAGCCGAAAAGTATTCAAACGCAAAGAAAAATGTGAGTAGCGAGGTTAAGTGCTTCCGGCATTTTAGCGTTTGTTATGGCGATTATATCGATTAACATATAGGGAAAATTAACAGTTAATAAATGCGAATTTTTGCTCATTAACTCTGAGACTTATGTTAATCCAATTACTTAATCGTCTTTTTCGTTGTTATATCCAAATTGATCAATTAAATGATGCAAGGTAATATTACGAATTTTCAGGCGCAGCTCTATATTGATTACTCTTTTCGTATTTGCATCCCTTACCTCGGCTGAAGATTATTACAAACTATTGGGTGTTGAGAGAACAGCTGATCAGCGAGACATCAGAAAAGCATTCAAGAAGCTCGCGGTTACTGAACATCCCGATAAGAAGACTGTGAGCTTTTTACTTGTGATGTTTTGTATTTTCTTAGATGTTCACTGAATCAGTTATTTATTGTAGGATGATCCTGAAGCACATGAAAGATTTATCAAGTTAACAACGGCGTACGAAGTGCTAAAAGATCCTGACTTAAGAAAGAAGTATGATTTGTACGGAGAGGAAGGCCTGGATGATTCCAAAAGGCGTAGCAATTATCATTCATACACGTATTACCAGAATAATTTTGGAATCTACGATGATGACCCTCAGATCATAACATTAAATAGAAATGATTATTGTAAGTTGTACCTTATCTATTTGCTGTTACAGCCTCAAATTAATGAATACTTTCTTTTTAGTTGACAGTGTAACTGAGTCAGAAAAGATGTGGTTTGTCAATTTCTATTCGCCACAGTGTAGTCACTGCCACCATTTAGCTCCGGTCTGGAGGAAAATAGCCAAAGATCTTGAAGGAGTTATTAGAGTTGGTGCAGTCAATTGCGAAGACGATTGGCATCTCTGTTCTCAAGTTGGAATACAGTCTTACCCAACGTTGATGCATTATCCACCAGTAATGATCATTTTGTCTCTAAATATTATTTTTTTCTCTGTAAATATAAACTACTATTTACAAAGTTCATCAATGTCTTCTTTAGAATTCAAAACAAGGCGTGAGATATAAAGGTGAAAAATCTTATGAGGAAATAATGCGGTTCGTCTTGGATAAAATAGATGCTGATATTCGCGAAATCAGTAAATCAGTTTGGAACCTTCTATTTGAGGGTAATGATAAATCAATTGAAAACCCAGTATTGATTTTCGTCTGTGGCGAAAACCGTTATTGTTTTACAAAGGATGAGAGATTAAGAATTGCTGCTATATTTGTAAGCATGGATTATTTAAATTCTTTGGATTTCAAGGTTTCAATACTTGTTAACACTTTATTTTTATAGGACGAAATGGTGGATGTAAAAGTATTCCATTGTAAGGATAATGATTGTGGTAGCGTACTTTCAGATTCCACTGGTGTTGTGTATTTACCACCTCCAAACGATGCAAATTTTAAACCTGTGTTATTTGAAGATGTTTTGGAAGTAGAAGATCTAGTCAAAAAAATTTTAGAACAGCTCCCAGAACCTCAAGATATTAATGACGATCAATTTGAGGTGAACGATTATTTTACGTAAGCTATGTATGTACTATAAGATTCAAGTAATAATTAATGGCATATTCAACGCAGGATATTCTGGACGACTTAAAAAGGAAATCCAACGACGGATGGTTAATTTGTTTTTACATCGGTCACGCTACAGATTTCGACGTTTTGTTAAAGCATTTGCCTAGTATTTTAAAAGACGTGAATTTAGGTAAGAGAAAGGTACATCGCAATAATTATCGTGATGAAGAAAATTATTAATTTGTAGTAATATTGCAGCAAAAATCAATTGCGGTCGGTACTCAACTTTATGCAAGAATCTTAATGTCAATCATTACCCTGCCTGGGGTGTTCTGAAACCTGGTGGAGCATTTGAATTGAGTCACGGAAAAAACACAATGAACGACGTTGCTAACTTTGCCAAGAGTAGTTTGAAAGCACAGAATGTTTGGGCTCTTTCCGCGCAAAAGATACACGATATTTTAGGCAGACAAAACGGTAGGCACAGATCAATTTATTCTTCTAAAACAACGGACATAGAAAAAGAGATCTTTGCATAACGAGACACGAACTTTTTTCTTTAGGTGAAGTATGGTTTCTCGATTGGTACGCACCGTGGTGTCCGCCTTGCATGAAATTCCTTCCCGAAGTTCGAAAAGCGTCGTTAGAATTCGACTCGTCAGTATTACATTTTGGAACCGTGGACTGCACAACCCATGCCGAAATTTGCAGGCAGTACAATATCAGATCTTATCCTACGGCTATGCTTGTGAACGGCAGTACTACGCATCATTTCTCGACTCAAAGAACGGCACCTCACATTGTGGAATTCATCAATGAGGCTATGAACCCAACGGGTAAACATTTTTCTAAGAATCTTACATACTTACGTGTAAACACAATCATTTTTAACAATGAACTACTTTCAGTGATACATCTAACATCCAACAACTTTGACAAAAAGTTAGGTAAAAAGAGGGGTAGACATTTGTGGGTAGTGGACTACTTTGCACCTTGGTGTGGACCATGTCAGCAATTAGCACCAGAATGGACACAAGTGGCCAAGGCGCTCAAACCTCTTTCTAATGTTAAAATTGCCAGCGTCGATTGCGAGGCACAAAAATCCGTGTGTCAGGCGCAAAGCATCCGCAGTTATCCCACAATCAGGCTTTATCCAATGGGTTCGGAAGGATTGAACTCAGTTGCGTAAGTAGTGCGATTGCTCACATCAAAGTCATGCTTTCTTTCTGCTGAGTAGCAATATTTATGTATTTATAGATTGTACAACGGGCAGAGGGATGCCACGTCACTGTTGAAGTGGATTACGCAGTTTTTGCCAGTGAAAGTGCAAGATCTGAACGATCACAATTTAGAAAAGTCTGTATTGAAGACCGACGATATTGTGTTGGTCGATTACTATGCGCCGTGGTGTGGTCACTGCATTATTTTGGAGCCTCAATTTGCAATAGCTGCGCAGGTAAAAACATTGCTCATCCTCTCACAAATAATCCATCTGCCAATGGATTAACGTTATCTGAAACGAAATTTCAGCTTCTGGAAAACAAAGTACGCTTCGCAAGGCTGAACTGCGACCACTATCGCTACTACTGTGGACAAGCCGGTATACGGGCTTATCCGACGCTGAAGCTGTACTCGACGAGGCAACATCGAAACAGTTTGCAGGATGGAATAAGGATCAAAGCTTCCACGGCCGAGAGCATAAGAGACGAAGTTCTGGCGCTTCTGCCAAAGCGAGTCAGGCAGGATCGCGATGAGCTATAATGAAATATTAATTTAGGTGCCTTAAATAGATACATTCTAGACCAATGCGAAGAAAAGTGGACAGTTGCGTCGAAGCCGGCCAATTTAGCCCG
Source organism: Nasonia vitripennis (assembly GCF_009193385.2). Taxonomy (NCBI): domain Eukaryota; kingdom Metazoa; phylum Arthropoda; class Insecta; order Hymenoptera; family Pteromalidae; genus Nasonia; species Nasonia vitripennis. Next base: position 30,295,997 of record NC_045760.1, on the reverse strand, counting down.
AGATATTTTTAAATGACTTTATTGTGATATTTGTGGCTAGAAGCTCCAAGATTTCCAGTGGGTGTATTTCCGAGCATTCGTTTCTCCCTACGAGTATAATTTAGGATATCGTATGACAAAGACGATTGTTGATGATCGTTGAGATAGATAATTTATATATCTACGTACACGTATACTATTGTAATCGAACAAACACGAACTAGCGTAACCATAATCATTGAGATCTTGCCGAGAACGACATTCCGCTCAAATGTTTTATATACTTTCTTTACAATCTCTCAAGAATCTCGATGCCAGTGATATTAACGATTTTTATAACGACTTTTTTAACCAATACACTTTTGTATCGAAACAGCTAAGAAGAAAAAAAACGCAACAATAAATTCTCAAGCAACGACAAAATTTGGTATCCGTTTCGTCACCCTCCTTTGCATGGATCCGCGCTGAGAAGCGTGACGTCACCGGTCCCGCCGCGTCCTACAAAGGAAATTGCACGTGCAACGTATAATTCGCTCAGTCAGCCGATGATAGTCGGTAGTCTCGAGGAGAAATTGAGAGCATCCGATCTTCGTAATCATATTCATTCTCTCGACACTCTGTTCTCGTTCTCGTATCGTATACGACGAAAATTAATCTGTTCGTTTATATTTCAGGAATCCAGCAGTGGAAAAGAAGCCGACGCTTGCACAACAAGATAATCCGTAAAACCATAAACCATTTCTCATGGCTGGCAAAAGAAGGAATGGCTTTCCCATGGCGCAATAAGACGACCAGGAGAGGTATAGAGGAGGAAGAAAAACGAGCCGAGGAATCTCAGACAACAATGGAAAGCGCAGTGCAGTTGCCAAAACGAAATGAGCCTTCGCTTCGGGTATACACAATGCAAGAGTAGAGCCGACAATGGGATCGTCCCCCGCGAAACTTGTATAATGCGCGCGAGGCCGCAGGTATACACAGGCCCACAGAAGCTCAAAGCAGCTGCTGGACCAGTGGTGTCGCGTGTATATACCTGTTCCGAAGATCTGCTTGATTTGTTTTTCTCCCGAAGTTACTGGGATAATTTTTTCGACAATATATCAACTTCGGTACACGACGGTGCTCCGAGATTTTCTCCAAATGTCGTCATCCCGCTAAACGACTTCCTCTCCCGCAACATCATCGGTATTTCACATAATTCCCTCGTCTGAGGCTCGCGTTCCTTTCTTTCCCTCTCTCTCTCTCTTCTCGTCTCCTTTTTCATTCTCAAGCGCACACAGCGCAGGTCTCACCTGGCGACTCCTCTCTTTCTTACAATATACACCTTCTTTCTCTCTCTCCAGCTCCTCTGCGCCATATTGCCATCGTCAGTCTCCTTCGGACAGTCTCTCGTGTTCTGTACTGCTTGTGACCTGCGTGCACCGGCGCATATACCTGTATAGATAGCGAAAAATAGCCGAGAGATATCTTAGGCGAATAGACGGAAGAGGAGGAGGGAGTGTATAGAGTAGGAAAATCGGCCGCTGTTGCCTCGCGCGGGGAAAGCCCCGTTACGCTTCAGTCGACGGCGGACGACGCAACGGAGAACGTCTCTCTGTGCTCAGCTCTACCATTACAGAGATGAGAATTGCTTGATGCGTATGTTTTGTATAGCCGAGTGCCGAGTGACTGGTGTGATACGCGAGTCGAGTGTATTTGTACATTATCGCGTAGTGGAAGATCGAGAAAATCGCTTGTACAGTGCGTGCGTGTGGTGTGCGAGGATTATGGGGAGACGAGGAGATCGTTAGCGGCTCACGACATTTCTCTTGGGTGAGTAATGCGCCGCGCTTTTGCAATTTTTTTTAAACGTACGGAAGTAACGACGTTTTTCGCACCTGTTCGCGAGACTCCGAGAAGGAAGTGTACGAATGAAGCAGAACGACGCGTATTTAGCGTTGAGTAAGAGTGTTATGAAAAAGTTTCCGTCGTGCGGAGAAAGCGCGGATTGTAAATGTTATGATATCGGAAAAACGCCGAGCTCTCGTGATCCGATGTGAAATTTTTAAACGTTAACAAAGTTGAAAAATCGACGTTACGCTTTTGTTTCATTCTCTCGGCGTGAAAGAAAATGAAGGACAAGTCGGTGATTAACATATATTAACATATAATACGCGATCTCGAGGCAAAACAAAGAACGGGACTAAATAGCTCATCCTCAGCTCGGCGCAAGAAAGCGAGGAAACTATCGCGCTTAAATTCGCCCATTAGTCCGACGATCGAGAGATTAACTTTTAACTTTTTCTCTCTCGGGATATGTAGCGCGCGGTATAGCTATTTATTATACACGAATTACGCTTTATATGTCCCACAGACAAAGGCGAAGAGACAGAGAGGCGAGAAGACACAGACGCAGGAGTACAGTGTACAGGGAAGAAAGAAGGGAAAAGCAAAATGGGATCGAAAGTAGAGTACGTCGAGTCGTCGCACATGTACGCGACGAACTACATCAGGAACTCGAAGGCCATAGGTGTGCTATGGGGGATATTCACCATATGCTACGCTATCATCGGCGTCGTGGCCTTCATCACGCCGGAGTGGCTCGGAGATCTGGAACACGAGAACCCGGGCAGGTTCGGCCTCTGGATGAGGTGTAGCTTCGGAGGAACTGGTATAATTACATTCGCTTGTATTCACGAATCTTCAAAGCCGATCGCAGCGCTCAATTTCTGACATATATCTCTCCGCTTTGCCATATCAGAGCACGCACGTGTTGCTCGCTTCGGTGTTATTCTTTCGCGAATACCACGGCTCGTCTGCGGAGCTGAGAGAGTTGTTTTCTCGAATAACAAAACTCCGTAGCCGAGTTACGAGCATCTGGAGAATACAAGTGATTGGCTCTTCTTTCTTAGTAGCCTCAAAGATCGGCCCCGCTGAAATAGAATGAAGGAGCCTCTCGTGAATTCGAAGAAAGTCGATCCGCCGCGATTAGAGCTGTACTGTTGATCCGAGGCTATTTATACGATTGCGACGTGGTTACTCGAGGCTGTGCGAGGCTTTGTAGATAAAATTGTCAAACACAATATAATATTCGATCTGCTCAACAGGTGAACTGGTCGAGGAATGCGTCGGCCGTCTTGACGATCTGTCGTCAATCGCCAATGTGCCATTCAGAGCGAGCACGATACTGGTTGCGATCGCGGTGATAATCGCCCTCGTCTCCATCTGCGCCATGCTGCTCTTCTTCTTTTGCCAAAGCACGACGGTCTTCTACATTTGCGGCTGGATGCAAGTCGTTTCCGGTAAGGCGTGATCGCAATTTCTCCTTTTTTTTTTTTGTTATAATCGGTTCCGCGCGCCCATGAAATCGAGCGTAAAACTCACAACGCGTCGGTACACCTCCGAGAGGATATTTGCATAGGAGAAAACGCGATGAATTTAAATGCTTCCTATGTGCGTAATTGGTTATTGTTCGCCGAGGAAGTAAAACTGTAAGCGAGTCATGTGGGAGGGAACTTTGTAACGTAAAAAGAGATCGGTATGCAGAGAGAGAGAGAGAGGAGGAAAAAATTCCGGCTGGATAGTTTCGGCGAGGAGAAAACACTCTCGACGGCTCTGTTGTTGTTGCCAAGAAAAAGCTATAAACCATAGAAAGCCGCGATCTTCTCTCTTCGTCTAGATCTATACTATAAACAAATCGAAGCTCGCAAACTCATCCGTTCGGCGATGTGTACGCGCGTAACACGAGGAAAGGCGGTGTATTTCAGCTTTATTGGAAAGTTGTCGAATTATACCGTAGACGACGTGGAATCGCAAATCACGGCAGTGAGGACGTTTATATGCTTGCGACGCCCCGGAAACTTGGTCGTCGTTTCTCGCGGTTGCGAAAGTCGATGGCGCGACGATCTCGTTGCGTTATATGCTTTAATGACGGATGAGACGCTGGATTTTCTTCCGTCTGTGCGAAGCTTAATGGCGTTTTGAAAGACGGAGGGAGAGAGAAGGGGCTTATTAAGGAGATTTAATTATTGTATTTGACACTGGTTTGATTGAGTCCTATGGACGCTTACGTTGTTAGTTATTGTGAAAAAAAATCGGTATAGTGAGCACTGTCGAATACAGAGTGAAATTTCGAGTCACGTTATAAATCACGTGATAGATCATATGACAAATTTTCAACAAATAATGCTACTTCAAAAGACAAGAAACGATTCGTATCTCAAATTAAAAATGTACTCAGCAATAAAAGCCACAGCTTCGAGACGTCAAGGGTATGAAAAAAGAGCACAAGTTTTACAAACAGGATTTTCCGTAATGCGCAGCGTTTGCATTGCTAATGCGGTGAGCTATAGGCGCTTCGAGCTTTGCGTATGTCATCCTTTGCAAATACCGATTCGTGCACACACACACACACACACACACACAGGCGTCGAGGACTAATTGCACGTTATTCGACGCACCATACACACGCCGCGTGTGCCACTTAGTCAACGATTCAATTTTAGTTGTTGCTGTAATATAGATCGTTGTTTTACGCCCATTTATTTTTCGAAATTTATCACGATTAACTAGCGCTATTATCGAGCATAATTGAAAATAGGAAGTGACATCGTCGAAGATCGTATCTCAGGGTAGATTGAAAGTGGCGTTACGTAAAGCCACTTGATCGCGGGGCTATTTGTCAACGAATTTTCATCTCTTTGTGAAAACTTTGCGCAACGAAAGCGACGTTTACAGAAACTTGTTAAATTCGTGGAGTAAACTTTGAAGTCGCTTCTGGAAAATAATGTATCCAGTGCGGGAAGTCGATTGTTATAGGTATAATATAATAAGTCGCAGCGAAACTTCCCAAGGAAGATACGCTTGGATCGTTGAGGCGAAAAAAAAACGGTCTTGCTAGTAATAACGCCTTAAGCGAGAGGATGTTGAGGAGCAAATTAACGGCTGATATCCCGCCGAGAATTTTATAATGCCCGGATGGAAAGGCTGTACAGATGCGAATGATTCTCGGTGACACAGAACGGTCTGTATGAATAACATGGCATTTTATTGAATTCCGTAAGAATAATTGATGTCCAAGTTGTTTCCTGGCAGGAAGTCGCGTGTTGCACTTTATCATTGCGTATACGGAGGAATTTGTACCTACAACTAATATTTCAACGTTTCAATTATAAACTTCCATAAAACGATTCCCCATTACACTATGCGTCCCAACAGCCGTTAAGCACCGCAGACTCTATACACACCTGACTGGCGAGTGCGAAAACTAAAGACTCGGCGGTTCATCTCAGCTATCCTCTTTCTCTCTCTCTTCTCTCTCGCGGCTCACGTACTCGGAGGACGACTGTTGTACACGTGTGCCGTGCGAGTACGTGAGCTCACCGCTCCCCGGTTAGAAATGTAGAATGAACCGTTACGGGGACGAGCTGACATCGGTTCTGGTTATCTTATATACCGTTTGTGTGTGAGCGTCGCGAATGTTGTTACGTTGGCGGAGACGCGTTTTATATTGGTACAGATGCAGGTTGCGATGCTGCGATTAGCGCAAAGCTTTTTTCGAGAAGAAGGAGGAAGTTTGCAGGAATATCTGGGCACTGGTTGCATTAAGCTTGTTTTTACAGAAAACTTTTTCATTTTTCACATTTTCTTTTTATTCGTAACCGATTTTCCAATAACTCCTGACGATTTGTGGCTTCCGTTTAAAAGTAAAAAAAAATAAAACACACGTATCCAACAACTTAATCCGACGAGTTCTACCTTATACCCCACCTACAGGAATAATTAATCATCACTTTCCGCATTTCGATTATTGCATAAACTGAACCGCACCTGCATCCCTCGAACACACGAATCCTCAGTGTATAACGGCGTTAATTCCTTCCGCTAGAAACATTCACCGAAATTACGACTCTCGCATTAAAAAGATAATTCGCGTGCCTAGCGCACACTGGGTCATTGCGCAACTCTCTGCGCACAGCGCGGCCTCTAATTATCGGTCAAAACGATCGAGAGAGCGAGAGTTCCGAAGCGAAGTTTACGTTGTGCACCACATCTCGGCCTCGCATAGCTGATGATACCATCCTATAGATTGTTAAGTATTATCAAAGCGTTTAAGTAATATGGCGCGAAATTCAAATCCTTAATCGATTAAAACTGTACTAAAAATTCCAACTCCGCGAGCATCCATATACCAAACGTACGAGATCGTTCTCCATGAAGCTCGCATACCCCCAGCGAATCTGCTCTCCTCCAAATCTAATTTTACCGCTCTCGCCTCTGTCTACCGCGGATTCTTCTCTCTTTTATCATCTCTCCCTCTTCTCTAACGCTTGCACTCTCGCGACTGCATAATATTACACACACACACACAGAGCCGATCTCCGCACGGCTCGGAGAGTGAAAGTCCATAGGCTCGCGTTCTGCGCGCCTTTAAAATATCGCGCTCGCTCGCTCAAGAAATGCCTATGGCACCTATAAAAGGCCGCAGCATTGTGTTACGAGTTATACATCGGAGAAAATCGTTTATGGTGCTTTCTTGTTTGATGACGAGGCCATTTGTTTGTAGGAAATGGCTTTTTGCGAAACGTGTAATGTCAGGGGGGGGGGGGAAAAAAATGAAAGGAATTTCGGAAGGAGACTACTGCGCTGTGTATAATGATAGACTCCGGCGTTTAGAAATCCATGTTGGTGTAGCAGTTGTTTTTTTTTGCCTGTAATCGTGGAATTAGTGGTATTGACGATTTGTTGGCTAATTTATAACTAACAAATAGCCAATACCACTAATTCCGCGATACAGCTACGCTGAGTGCGTTGAGCTGGTGTATTATATCTGATTAAAAATTTGTCACCCACACAAAACCTGAATTATTCTAATTCTTGCTCTCGAGTATGTGCGGATAGAAGGCACACGTTTACAGAGTAAAACGCCGGTTACAGTTACAAAAGTATTAACGCTTTATACCGGTACCTTTCACTATACGCCGACCTCGCCTACATACCTTCGGCCGTAGGGAACACACACAGAGACAGCTGAATACTTACAGCGACGTTCGGTAGCTCTCGGCTACTTCCTTATGCGCTCGTTTTTTACTTGCGCGAGATTACGCGGGTTAATTTTCGGAGAATTAGGAGAAAAAGTGAGGAGTACTTATCTAATATTTTTTTCAGCTGTATGCATGGCGGTCGGAGTCTGCGTCTATCCTCTAGGCTGGGATTCACCGCTGATTCGGGCTGTTTGCGGTGCCACGGCTTCAAGGTAATATTTTTGTTGAAAAAAGGCTGGAAAACTTTCTAAAATGAATAATATGCGCGTTTCGAGATTATCCACCGTGTAGAGCTATTTTTAATTCTCTGTCACAAGCTATGTCGTTTAGAGTACGGCGATTATCTTTTAAAAGGCCGTTTAGGCATATCGTTGCAGTTAAAAAGTCGTAAAATTAATTTTACATTCATTTTAACGGGGATAACCATCCATTGTGAACGACATGCTCGGTGAACGGGTTAACGGACGCAATGTGCGCGACTAAAGTGGAAGAGTTGAAAAAATCCATGAAAATAGGGTATAAGGGGGCTTCAGCTCTTTTGGTATCCCCGAAACTGCTTTACCGACAGTGTACCAAACTAATCTAAAATTCGTCGACTTTCACAGGTACAATCCAGGTGCATGTGCCGTGCGGTGGGCCATTCCTCTGGCGGCAATCGCGGCTCTGGACGCGGCAACCTTGGCGGCGCTTGCTTTCATTTTGGCCTCGAGACACGTGAAGCTGCAGCCCGAGCCGTTCAACAATGGTTCGCTCTACAAAGGTACACAGACGCATATAAGTACGCCTACGACAAGTCGACGGTTGGGATACGGGCTTCTCGTGTTTTACCGGAGAACAACATGTCGGCTGTATAAGTCGCGGCTCGAGCAGATTGGAATTACTGTTTCTGTAGTGTATAGTTCGTTTCGTTGAATTCGTACAGTGAAAGGCTACTGCGAGTTTCTTCGTATGCTGAGTCGCGAGGATAAAAGAGAAATTTGAAAAGTAGACGACGGAGTCTTCTTGATTTGGAAAAATTGCACGTGCACTTTCGGTCGAGTGACATTTCTTTCAAAAGTTTTTGCCAACTTTCACCTCGATCGAAAGTCGGAATGAGACGCAGATTTACACGAGAACAATAGGCTAATCTCTTCGAAATTTACAGGTGAGGTGAATCCCGGCTACGTGAACGAGGCGCAGAGTGTCGCAGGTTCTCGCAAATCGCTCTCCCTGAGACCAGTATTGTTGGTTGCACCACCGGATCAAGATCGTTACAGCGAGCTGTCTCGAGCCAAGTCTCATTCGCATCACAGCCTCTTCGCCGCGTCGCAGTCTCATCCGGTACACGCCATGTCCACGAATACTCTCAATCACTCGCAGCACAATTTCCAGCTATAAAGATTCGGCGAATATTCGCGATGATTCGATACTGCCAGAGTCTCTCCTTTTGTTATAGAGGAGGTCTTTATCTTTTATGATTATGTGTATGAGAGAGATGTGCGATGGAAATTATATAATTGAGTATTTATTCATGACAGTTTTGGAAGTAATACGCTGGAAGACTCTCGTGAGGCGATGTTGGAAGTATACATTGGTTCCAGCATAAAGCTTATTATTATTGTTGATCTGTTTCGATTGCCCTTCTTAGGGCGAGGACATAACGTGCATTAATTGAGATGCTAAGTGAATTTGATTTTTATGTCACGTTCAGAGATTATTATAATTATATTTGTATTATTGCTACTACGATAATTATTGAACTTCAATTGTAAGAGACGTTTAGGTTTGTTTGACAACTATTTGTATTGATTTCTTTTTACTAATAGAGAATGATTGATCGTATTGCGAATAGATATTATGCAAGGGTAATTCGAAAATTGTCGATATATTCGAAAGGACTGATTAAAGTGAATGCGTTGTTACTTGCTGAGTGTTTGAGATTTTTTACGAGCGAAATTGGCACAGAGGAGAGTTTGTGCAGATTTATTTAGATTTTGTACTTTTCTATGCGAAAAGCTGCACAAAAATTGTTTTGGTAACCGTATGGACGGCTGTATATTATTGTACCGTCCGATATCTTCCTTTTCAGTGTTACTACACGTTTTTATTTGACGTACTTCAAGCAGTAAATAAAAAATCATGTTTTAACAAGACCCTTTTGATTAAAATACCTTTATAAATAAGTAAAATAAACGCCAAATCGTTTTTTCTGACTAGTATATTTAATAATATGTTACAGGATAACTTTCTTAGGATTATTTTTTGATATTCAGTGGCTGTTTTAATAGAATCACTACGTTGTTTGAGTTATTTTTCATAAATCAAAATAAAGTCTCAGTTGCGATTATGCTCATTTCATACGGTAGTAACAGTAAAGTCAGGAAAAATAATATTAATAGCTTATATCAACAATAGCCTCGTGCATCAATTAAATGGCACGAATTTCATTATGGCTTGGAATATATAACAGTATCGTTCTTTTAAAATACTAAAAGTGAATTTTTCATTCCGTAAAACTTTTCTACATCATAATTATATTATCATCATGCTTCGTGTCACAGCAATACAGCAATGTTACAATTATCTTCAACTATGTTTAAAAGAACTGCTAAATGCGCGTACGACTGCGATTGAAAATGCAAATTCACTGGTTAGTATTTTAAACTACTCTAAAATAATAATAATAATGATGATAATAATAATAATAATAATAATATATAGTGTGATAGTTTCACTTTTTGAGAGATCGTTTCAAATACTTTTCCAAACACGATTTTGAATAAATCTCGCACGTCTCGCTTAAAAATATATAATACAAAATAATAATAATTCGAAACGAATACGCTGAGAAGTATATATGCAAAAATATCCAAGATAACGATGCATACGGTTGCTCATTAGAGCGAAATTACTCGTTTCTTCTCACGAACTGTACACGCCAGGTCGCCGGAAGCGCAACGCTTTGCCTTTTCTTTCGCCTATCGTTCGCCGCATCCACTTTACAACGCCCGTAAAATAATCACGAGAGAGAGAGAGAGAGAGAGAGAGAGAGCGGCGCGCTGTGCTTCTGACTAATTTTCGCGTACTCGGCGAGGAATCGTCCTCATTAGTCACCGAGGAAGCGCGAAACCGAACGAATTTACAATCGTGTTCGCGCGGCGCTACCGTAAAAGTGTCCGATCTTTCCTCCCCGTCTTGATTCACAATGTGTAATATACCAGCGACGCATGCGCTTTTTATCGTTTTATTGCTCGCGTAAATTTCGCCCCTCGCGCGTTTATAGACGGCTTCTTCGTCGCTCTTACGTATCCCTATATGCTACACATCATGACGACTTTATGATTTACAATTAAGTACGGACTACGAGAGAGATATTTCTAGAGGCTAAGAAATAAATTAACCGGGCGGCGACGCGCATAATTACAATTTTGTCAACCGATTTTTTCGTCCTTTCGTGCCTCCCCCCGGAGTATCGTTATAAGTAATGTACACAACTAATATTCGATTTTCAGCTCTTTTTGGTATTTTCACACGAAGCATGGCGCCGAAAGTCATAGAAAAATAAATAATTAAAATAACGAAGCGGCGATCGGTAAAACGAGTGTAACTCACTTCTCAGAAGCGACAATCAAACCGAAATAAAACACAACATCGTTCAAACGTCCTTGCCAACGACGATACCGCAAGGCTGTACGATACCGGTATCGAGTATCACCCTCGGCCTCTTCGCTACCGATCTATCCTCGTCCTTCTTCAGCAGTTCCTCAATCGAGTAGGGGTTTCTCTTCCTCGGCTGCGTAGGCTGCTGTTGCGCGCCCGAATGATGGCTATCCGATCTGGCGACGTTCGTCGTGTTGCCTTGGCTCTGCGAGTTGGAATCGATCGTCTTGTTGTGCCGCATGAAAGCGCTGCGTTTACCGCCCAGCTCCAGGATCGTCGTCGGCGGGCTTCTTTGGTAGGATTTTGAGCTGTAGTGCTGAGATCGGTTGGAATCGGTTGCCAGCTCGTCGAGGTCGCTCTTGTCGAGGGAATCGTCGCTACCGGCCATCGAGCTCGAGCTCGATTTCATACCGATCTGCGACTGGCACTCCTGACTGTCGGCCAGTCGTTCCGAGTCTGCGAGTCTGCGACGATGGGAGGAGATCGTTAGTCTTTATGCGAACCGATTTTTTTATAGGTCAAGTTTTCTACTCACTGGGCTCCGTTCTGTATGCGAAGGGAAGTCGCCTGGTAGAGGGACGAGTAGAAGGAGGAATTCCAGACGGGCGTCGAGGTTCCGCTCAACGGCGAGGAGACGTTCAGCGGTCCCAGTGCTCCGGGATAAAAGAACTGGTAGTCCGCTCGCATTAGTGGCTCTGAGGGAGAGAAAGAAGATCGGTTACGCGTTGCCACGCAAAGGACGCTTTGTAGAGAAGCATAATAGAGGCTATTTTCGACACTTAGCCAGCTCTTATTCACGTGTCCGCGAAATAATAGAGACTAGAAGCCGGTATAGCTTCTAACACAGTCGAGCGACTCGCGTGTCGGATGATGATGACTTAATTTTTCTCGCTCGCTTTGAAATTTCGAGCCTGGCAAAAAGAGGCTATATACCGCCAGGTGGGTTATGCGCGGTATTTATAGAGCCATTAGTCGAATTCGCTTCTTCTCTTATGTCTGCGTTTCCGGAAGAAGCGCAGCAGCTGCTCTCGCGGAGACAATAGTACCTACCTCCAATGGAAGCGAGGCTCGTGGGCATCTGCGACTGATAAGCCGCGATGGCTGTGCTGGCCGAGTCGACGCCTGGGTTAGAGCCGGGCATTTCGGTCTGCAGACCGTTGCCTCGGAGTATTCTATTGATCGATGAGACCGAGGGCAGATTCTGGGGATCGCAACCCTCCCGAGCCAACTGCTCGCGTATTTCCCAAGCGAATATCGTCGGGTTTTCCTGCTTCATCCTGAGGATCTTCTTCACTATGCTCGGCGTTGCCACTTGCTGCAAACAGTCGGCCTATTGAGTTTCATGAAACACATCAACTCGAACGTAATTCAAGCATTTGTTTTGATTTTATGCATGGATATATATATGTATTATCGTGTGCGTTATCGTTTGGCTCGAGTTTTTCCTAGATCGACGCCGCCATAGAAATCCACCCAGAGGAAGCCGGAGGCGTGTTCTCTGGCGAAATGTACTCTCCAATAACGTATAGGTACACACCCCCTTATACATCCCTTATCACTCGTTAGCACCATGTCGCGCAAGGTTCTCTGTTTCCCTCGGGATAATTATACCAACACGGCTCAACCTGTTCGCCGCCTTATCTAACGTTTATAGCGGCAGATGTCCTGCGCCCAGCAGGGCCAATTCCCTCGCGTATGTGAGAACGCATTAGAGACTCGTTATACATCCTGGCTGTACGTGTGTGTGTGTGTGTGGGGAGGTACACGTTAGCCTTACAGCTCGGCGCTAATCATTGTTTCCAGGGGACGGAAGTGTCAGATTCGTATCTGAGATGCTACCGCTATTACCCACTCTCTGTCGCACTGTCACTTGCTGTACGTGTGTATGGGTCTGTGTTACCCCTCGACGAAACTATTAGGCGACGTGCGATCTCTCTCTCTCTCTCTCTCTCTCTCTCTCTCTCTCTTCCACCCTATGTTGTACTTCCCGCGTGTGGAAGTGTCGTCTCATTGACGCGTGTATAGCGCTGCTCTTTTACACGTCCTTTGTGTCGGAAATTGATTGAATTTTGACTCGTGTATTATTCTTTTAAAAATTAATTTGCCATTTCTTAAAATCCACGTCGATAAGCCTCCACGGGGGGGTAGAAGAAATCTCTCTCGTCCCGTCGCCTATCCTTATCCGCATCGAATTACGACTGTACGTCATAAGTGCAGCAAAGGGATCTCTCCTTCGATCTCGAAATCCGCGCGCGTAACCAAGCTGACCATTACTTGCAAACAAGCACACGCGTTAGCATAAAATTATATGCCCGGATAAAATTTGCAATTCAAATTTACAAAAATCGAGCTTGTACATGAGCACCACTGGGTCGCCCGATGAGGACGAAAAGTCGTCGGTCTTTAGCCGCAGCCGAGCGTCGCTATCGTCGCGTCGATCGTCTCTTTGTTTTCGGCTCACCTGTGTGTTCTCTGTCGCGCAATTTGGCCTGGACTACCTACTGTCGTTTTCCGGCTTGGGTTGAAAAAAAAAACAGAAAAAAAAAAACGGTCGCACGAAGCGCTGATACGCATTTAGGCGCGAGTGAGAGAGATTCGAGGGTGAGATTACAGGCTGTACTGCGCGACGAACGACGATATAATTTGGCCCGATCGACGATCTCTCTTGAGCATGTGCGAGTATATATATATATATATATATATATATATATATACGTTAATCTAACGTACTTGAGGGAAGCTTGCAAGCTCTCGCCGATCGACAACCGTATACAGTGAGACACGCATATAATTGCGCACAACTTACAGCCACGATCGATAAAAGAGAAATCGATACACAGCGAGCTGCTGCGCAATCGTTTTGTGTTCCGTTCCGTTGTCACGTCGCCGGCGGCCCCGTTAAATCATGCATCGTGTAATGCAAACATAGAGAAGCGACGGCTCGAGATCTTAATTACACGATAGTCCTCGACGCTATTCGCGCGAAAGTACCGTGTTTCCGAAAGGCCACTCTTTAGTTTTTTTTTTTTTTTCGAAAAAAAGCTCGCGAGCTTGACGACAGCTTTCGAGGAGAGCGTACGACGATTATTGAGATTATGGAGAAATTGTTTGAAATTTCGCGTTTGCAGAAACGATATATCGCTCGCGTTTATGCGAACGACATCGCTGGACTCGAAAAGAAAAAAAGAAAAATCGGCAACGGCTTATATACAGTATACATACTCTCCGACGTCAATTTGCGGGGGCCGTGCGTTTACGCTCGCGACGTTTGCATATTTCATACGGTACGATTTTCCCTCCTGACGTGCCCGCGACTCGTTAAAAACGCAGCTTTACCTGCCCGCATACGTGTGAAATCGTTATACACGTGTATAACGAATTATCGACGCGAGTATCGCTCACATAGCAATACCGAAATCCAAACATTTAAGCGCTGCAGCGCATCCATCCCCCTGTAATATCCCCCTCGAAAAAAAAAAAAACCTACAGGACAATTAAGAAAACCGATAAGATTATCGTTTAATAGCCCAGTTGGCACCTCTTCCCGCCATTACCGGCGCACCGCGCGAGAGCGTTAAAAACCGCACAGCCTCTCCCCCCCCCCTCTCCCTCCCGTGAAATTATGCTAATAAGGAACACGCGCTCGCGCAAAGTGTTTGGATAATTGCGAGCGAGTTGTGCACGGTCCATGCGAGGGGCTTCACTTAAAATCACATCGGCAACGCTCCGCGCGGTCGGCCTTTTGCTCTGAGCGAGAGAAGAAAGAAAAAAAAAAATGTATCTTTAACTCGCCAATTATTACGGCAATAAACCTTGGCGATCGTCGAGGCTGTGCGCGCCGTTATTATACATACTTTTTGGGCTGTTGAGAGAAAGACGTGTGTGCGAGTACTTTTTTTTTTTTTTTTTTATTTTTTTTCGCACTTTCCGAGCGCAGCGCGTGAGAGCTGGATTTGCATAATTGCCGAGTGCGCAGGTATGTGTATAGGGCTCTCTTGTGTTTATATTCGCGAAAGGAGGCGATTTTTCGCTGCCCGCACAGGCTTCGAAGGTCGTTGTCTTGGAATAATTTCTCTCTATGCGTCGAGGGCCAAACGATAACGACAAGAATAAAAGAAAAAAAAAAATAATATCTTGTTAATACATATCCATACCTTAGTCTTACTCCCGCCGATGCTTCCGGGCCTGATGCTGCCGGTCTCGTAGAACCTCGTGAGGATCTTGGAAACGCATCCGTGGGAGACGAGCAACTGCCTGGATATGTCGCAGGGCCTTACGCCCATGAGGGCCAGTTGGACGATCTTTTGCCTCACGCAGTCGGGCAGCGGACGGCCGTTCACGAAGACACCGCCCAGTTGGTTCACTCCGGCTTGACCTGCGAACGGTTATGTGAAATAGAATCGATAAACCTAATTTTCTACCCTTTAGCTTCTCTGCAACTTCCTCGTTCCCGGGGCGCGAGAATTATTAGCTTTTGAAAATTTTCTACCTTCTAAGCTCGCAATCTCGACGGCTCGGAATTGGTTGAAAACGTAATTATATGGACTTTTACGCGTCGGCCGTAATTTCGAGAGTGAGCTGAGGAGCTGTTTATGCGCTCGGAGTTATACCGGCTGTTTTACACTCTCGCATGGGGGTATACGCGAAATACACCCGTGTCAAATGAATTCCAGCATCGATCGATCGGTGTATTCAAATTTATTCTAATCAAGCTCTACCGATACACGTCGATTTATACGGGAGTGAAGAATGAATAAATCCGGGCAAAACCCGGCATAAAGTCAGCTTAATACCCCATAAAGAACTGTACACACGTTATACGCACTCGATATCTCTCTCTCTCTCTCTCTCTCTCTGTCTCTCGGTTAAAAGATCCGTTAATTGCCTTCACCTCGTCGATGAGCCGAACAAGGTCGAGTATTAGAGAAGCAGGTGTCCCCTACTCCCGTCTAATGATCCAAGAGAGGAGATCTCGCGTGATGCGCAAAACGTGCAATTAGTCCGCACGCGTCGTCGCCGAGAGAAAGAGCGAAATTGCTTCCTGCAAAGCTTAAGCCTCTTTACGAGCGCCTAGAACTTTTCACCTGCCCGAAACCTATTAGAAGCATCGGCACTAAAATGTCAAAGGCCGGCTCGAGTTTAGCTCGATAATTAGCAACCGATGCTAAATGGACGTTGCTGTGTGTCGAATCTTGGAGCGAGATATGCTGTCTATTACGCTTATATGGCTCTTGGCGAGTGCGAAATTCGATGCAGGCCTTTTGTGATTCTTTGCTCGGAGGAATGCCTTTTACGAGCGACCGAGTATATAGGTGTGTCTGTGTGTGTGTGTGCAACATCGGGAATATAGTAGAGGCTCTCGATGGATTTTTGCGAGTTTATGGCGAGTCCAGCTGAGGATTTTATCAGTGTACTTTTTATGATCCCGGATAAGGGATAAGTATATCTATCCCGAAGAAAAAGTGCCGAGTATTATATCCAGCGATTTGTCGAACCATACAGTAAATCATCGCAACCGCCGAATCTCAAATCAACTTTATCTCCTGCATCGGCTCTCCTCCACACACACACACACACACGCGCGTGTGTGTAACGGTGCTACTGCGCGGGAGATTCCGACGTCGGAGCAGACATCTCTCTCTCTCTCTCTCTCTCTCTTTCTCTCTGACTTACGTGCCGCGTTTATAGAGTCGTTAATGGCGCGTCGTCGGCCCTTTTTAGCCTCGCGCGAATCGAGAGCCATGCGAGCCTGCGCGTATAACCGCGCGGCTAATTATCCGTCCGCGCGTCGCTAATAACGTCATTAACTCAATTACTCGCGCCGAAAATATGCCCGGACTGATCGGTCGGAAAAAGAGGGCCGATATGTGTATGCGAGCGACTTGTTTGTGATAGCTGAAGAACGATTCAATTTCTGGGAGTAATTTCTGAATTACGGAGCTTAATTCAATTCGCTTCAAGCTTGCGTACTTTTGCGGAAGGCGAATTCGCGTAAGTGTCTTAACGACGGCGTAATCGCGAGCAGATTTCGAGGCGCTGATATAAAGAGAAATAGAATCGCGAGTTACGTCAGCGCTGTCGTTATTGCGCCAAGTGAAAATTCCCGCGTTTCTAATGCTCTTTCCGAAAAAATCGCATTACCCCAATCCAACCATCAAAAAAACTCTTCTCCTTTCAATTAGACCGCTGTTCTCCCTTTTTTTCCCTCCTCTCGCAGAGTGACGCTCCCTCGAGTGCCGTGTGAAATCGGGAGGGCCGATTTTAAATTATCATTGCGGGACAAAATTGCGAGATCGTATCTGCGTCCACGAGATTTACAAGAATTTATTTAAAAAACAAAAAATAAACTCACTCGAAATCAAGATGTGAACATCGCTCGGCACGAGTGTGCAATTTGAGCGATCGTCGATCGTCGCACATTTGGAGGCTAATGTGGGTAAAACGGGTGATAGGATACACACACGTACACGACGGGCTACGAAATTAGCCGCAGCTAATACGCCAGGGGAAGCTCGAGCCAGTTCTCGATCGCTATCGGCACTTTTGCCCATTTAACCCACGCGCGCACCTGTCCCCCCCCCAGTTTTTTTTCCTATATTACACGTATCGCCATCATCAGCTCTACTAAACAGATATCCTCTTCTTCTTCTCTATCTCGATTACTGTTTGTTCTTTCGGTGAGTAGTCCTCTAATTTCGCGGCCGGTAAATCGGTTTGAATTTCGCGCCATATCGTATGAGGGGAAAATTCATAAATATAACGCTTTATACACCGCGAAAAATTTTTTAATACACCGAAAATACTGGCAGCTCCTAGAATACATACGGCACACACAGCTCATCAGAGCTGCTTTTTATAGCGGCGAATGTAAAATTCTCCGTTAATTACCGTGTCTCGAAATGCGCCGCTTCCAAATCGTAACTCTCGGCCGTAGTGCTTTATACCCATAGGCCATAGAGAGTCGAGATATGAAAAGAGAAAAAAGCAAGCGTATATACGTATGCGGAGAAAGAGAGAGAGAAGCCGATTTTTACTACCGGTCGGTCATTTCGGCGGACGACGAGTTTCTGGCTTTGATCTCGTACCGACGACGGCGACGGAACCGGCGGTTATACGGTAGCGATGATGATGCTGATGATGATGATGATGATGATGATGATCGTCGTGTGGATCCATAATATCACCGATCGATTATAAACGCGATAACGATTAGCGCCTCGTTTTCGGGAGACCTCGTTCTCAGGCTATTCTAATTTCTAGAGAGATAAAGAGAGCCGTTCGGCGCTTTCAGGCTTATCGCGAGATTTTTTTTTCGTATGTTTTGGAAAATTAAAATTTAGTCGTATATAGCTTACCTGTATGCGGCATCTTGAGCTGCTGGCTTCCAAGCGTCCGACTGAAACCGAAGCACAAAGTTCGAATTATATTCAACATAACACACACACACACACACACACACACACGTAGAAAATCAAGTCGCCTAATTAATATTCCTACGTAGTCGGAAAACGAGCGGAGATACGGAATCGCGCTATGGTAATATATATATATATACGAATAATTCCGGCGTGAGCGGTCAGCATGATGATCGACCCGAGCGCGCACGCTAATGAATTTAAATGTATTCAAAAAGGGCGCGCTTGACACTTTGACATGGCAACCCTTAAATATATGCAGCCGAAGGACGATAAGCGCGAAAAGGCCGGTAAAGTGTGTTACGCTTGCGGCACGACCGTGACTCGGCGGAGATTTTTTTTTTTTTTTTTTATATTTCTTCGAATCATCATTTCATTTCTCGCTGTATTTTATGCGAGTTATGAAGCCCGCGAAATTCGAAAAATTCGAAATTTTACAAGCAGTTAAGCGACGTGTTTGGAATAATATTCGTATAACGCTTTATTATACGGGCGGCTGTTGTGTGATGTGGAATCACGTTTGTGCTTATTAATTCCTCGGGCTTCGATTGGCTCGTCTTCGTTCCGCTTGATTTATTTATAGATGTGCTTTGGAAATGATATTCAGTGAACGGCGTGTAAAAGTGGGATTAATTATGTTGTTATGATTATTGGCCGACTAGGAGGCGATTAATGCTGGAACAGGTGAAATCGAAGCGATACTTGCTTCTCGGTGGGTTTATCGTGCGGTGGCTTGGATTTCAGAATTTCGATTGGAAAATAGACGATAGAAGCTACCGATGGATTTGTTTGTGGCTGCTCGATTTGCATATGGCTTTCTAACCTCAAAAAACGAAAAGAATGTAGGTCGGCGTTTATTGTTTGTAAAAGTAGTGTTTCGCGATTCTTGCCATCTTGATTTACAACGACGAACACTTAGAACTGCGTCATTCTGCGCGATTCACGCAAACGATGAAAAATAAAACGCGAGCCGGAGACATCCGCGTATGTTACCACCATTGCAGCAGAAAAAAAAAATAAATAAATAATCGCAGCCAGTCCTGCACACACAGAACAACGCGCTATTCTCGAGCAAAAGCTCCGCGTCGCAAGAAAGCCAAAGCCATCAGCATACGTATAGCTATATCAGCTCGATGTATACACGGTCACAGTATATAGTAGTATACCTGTATATATATATATATATACACCAACGGCTCCGAAGCGTGGCGTGTACTTAGCGATGCAAATTAATGCGCGATTACCGAAGCGCACCCCCTGGTTGCGCTTTCTTTTCCCGGCGCTCGCGTCTACACGCGCGTCTTAATGGCCGAAACACACACGTCAGTGATTCAGGCCACCCCCGCATTAGGCTATATGCCTACACACATACACGTGTGTATGTATCGCGGCCCCTTTGGCGCTCGGCTAATCTGATTTAATTATTACACATTACGCGACCTCCAACTCCCGAGGAGAACGGTGTATTCTATATGTGTGTGTATGCGTGTGTGTGTGTGGTGCGGGACACGCGTGTTTTTCTTTCGGTGGGTGTGCATATTTTTGCGCGCGAAAAAGCTCGACAGCCAGTGTACTATGTACGTATAGCGATTTTTTGCTTTTCGCTTCCGCAAGGGATCGATTTTTATGCTTATCTGTGTGCAAGCGCCTTTTGTTTTCAGAGCTCGTTACGGATTAGGAATGTATATGTTCTCTTTTGAGAAACTTCTGTATTTTTATTTTTACAAAAATGCCACCAAGCGACAACACAGCGGACATCTCCATCCCAGCGGCGGCGGCGGCGACGACGTTCCGCGTGTTTTGCGCCCGTAAGCTTCAGCTCGAAAAATTTCAGCGTGCAGGTATGTACAATTAAGCGCGGCATTCCCGCGAGTGCGCCGCCGCGTCAAATATGA
This sequence comes from Nasonia vitripennis, assembly GCF_009193385.2. Taxonomy (NCBI): domain Eukaryota; kingdom Metazoa; phylum Arthropoda; class Insecta; order Hymenoptera; family Pteromalidae; genus Nasonia; species Nasonia vitripennis. Next base: position 30,276,050 of record NC_045760.1, on the reverse strand, counting down.
ACTCGTTATAATCCTCGCTCGCTTTTGATCGATCACCGCCAGCCTCATCGTAATTATTGTATTTTTCGAAAAGCCGTAATTGAAAAAAAAAAAAAAAAAAAAACGATCGAGCGTTAAGGTCGCGCTTTCACGAGAATCTATAGTTGCTGTTTATTCATTAGGCGGCCGTGTCCGAGGGGTAAGTAAGTCGCTTCGGATCGGCACCGCGTGTGCCCGCTGGCTATAAAAATCTGAATATATTAGTCGCAGCTCTCTCACGCCGATCCGCCGCGCGATATAATCCCACTTTTCGTGCTCTCTCTCTCTTTCTCGAGCGAAATTCCCTTTTCCGATGAGTCCTCTATAAAACACGATTTAGTCTCCTCCGAGCTTTGTAAAAATGAAAATTCCGAGACGTTACATACTTCGTATACGCTATAGTGACGATTTTTCGAGGGCGTCGCTCTCTCTCTCTCTCTCTCTCTCTCTCACGGCTTAGCGCTACGCGCTTAATAATATTTTGTCGCCTAGAAGTAAGCTCGGATTATCCGCGCCGGCATCGACTGTATTATCATCGTGTATTTGCATGGAAATCGGCGCTCGCGAGTAGCATAAGGGCCGCGGTGATTCACTTTTCATATATAATCGTTACGCGCGCGATCTTTCGGTATTACGGGTGTGGGTAAGCGCGAATTATCTTCAGCTGGCTAATTAAATTACAGGACGTGCGAGGAAAATCGAGAAGCTTATATATAACGGAAAGCTCATATCGGTAGGAGCTTTCGGTTCTCTCTCTCTCTCGCATAATTGGAATAATTCGGGCGAGCGCGCGGTCGCGGTGCGTTATTCACGCCACTCACCCGGGAAAGAGAAAAAAATTTGCATTTTAAATGAAGCGATAGCGTGCGGTCACCCCTCCCCCACCCCCCCCCTGAGCGCGCGTGGAACACTTTGTGCTTTATGAGAAACCTTAATATTTATCGCGTATATGGCGAAGGCGAGCTTTACTTTTGCTTGCGCGGAGCTTTTGTTTATAAGCGCGATAACGCTGGTATTGCATTGTTAGTGAAGAAATGAAGCTAACCTGGAAAAGCGTCAGGGCACCGAGGACAGCATCCGATTTATTCTTCAATCCTGCTTGTATATGTTTAGCACCAGCGATGACAGTGAAATTCCCCAGTCGCGCACCGATATCGTCAATAGTCTTCACTCATATCTTCACCGTAGCTTCACTACTCTTCTTCTTCTTCTTCACCTACGCCTCTCCATCGCACAATCCATAATAATGTACGATGCAATCGATGCATAAACACACTGTATACGAAAAATCGAGGAAGATCGGGAGAAGAGAGAGAAGGTACACAGCAAGCGCGATGCTGTCCACGCGAGGGACACGACGTGTCTGAAGAGAAGCAGAGCGTGTGCCTGGCCGGCTGGGCTGGTTCGGCCCCCGGGCGCGCGCACACGCAACGCTACCGCCGCCTGTTTTCTCTAGCCGCAGAAGAGAAGGAGGAGGAGGAGGAGGAGACGGAAGAGATGATGGCACATGCTGTAGGATTATACGAGCTGCTGCTCCTGCAGTTGGACGGACGGTATACACGAATTTTTTTCGAGGTTTTTTGCAAACGGAGGAGGACTTCTGATTATGATGAGCCGAGCCCGAAGGTGAGGTTCATGCGTGGGTTGTGGTGAGGTGCTTTATCGTAATTTAAATTAGTTGAATATCGAGCACGTGAATTACACTCGCCTGATGAATTCACCTTGCGAAGATTCCGTTTTTTGCATAGCCGCTGCTCACTTGCGCGCCCTGCAGCGAGAGAAGAAGGATTTTGGCGCTATACCTGCGAGCCTCGGAGAGATTCAATCTCCCGAAATGTCCTAGCAATTTGCTTCGCGGAGGCAGCTGCGACACGCGACATTAATTAATTCTCCGTTTTTTCTCATCCCTCGGTGAGCTTCGAGCACCACCTTATAATATTCTGTACTGATGTGCATTTTTCAAAACAATCCCTGCACTAAATTTCTCTCGGCAATAAAAATTTGTCAGCCGAAAGTCAGCGGACTTTCGGCAGTCTGCAGATCCGCAACGAGTGCTTTAATGGATTGGGTGTCGAATGACAAATAAACACGGGGTTCCGAGCGCCGTAGCGGCCCCTGTAACAGCCCCCCGTGGAGTAATTGTGCGGTAACGACGTCAGAGCCGCGGACAGGTTGCGTAGCTTCATGGATCATCGCCTCGACTAAGTCGTCCGTCGTTGTTCTTCTGTTATGCGGTGTGCTGCAACCAAATGGTGTTGCGCGAATCGAAGGGGATTTTTTTTGTTTGGTTGGAGTTTTCAGCGCTAGATGATTTATGGCCGATGCTGGTTGCGCGGAGTGCAGTGGGATGAAGTTTTTCTATGGATTCTAGATTGGGCCATCGACAATAAAAAGTACTTTCCGGCCTACCTCCGAACGCTAAAAAATATAAAAAAAGTTTAACAACGCTCCGTATACCAAAAAAAATCAACAACGAAAACATACCCCGACAGCACAGAGAAAGCATAGCAGCAGTAGCCATATCCATCGAAGCGTATCAGCGCACATCCCCCCCCCCTATCGAAGCTTCGCGCTTGCGCGCATCATCCCTCCTCCCTCGAGCTTTTCCAACTGGACGCGCTCGAGAGACAGCGTGAAAAGAAGCTTCTCTCTCTCTCTCTCTCTCCCTACAGCGCGACTGCATAACAGCACGATCGATCGGTCCAGTCGTACTCGCAAAGAGATAACATCGGCTCTCGGCACTGGCCAGCCGTTTCGCTCGGGCTTGCGCCATTGGCTCGGCGCCTACGCTCGGATACGCCCAGGAAGGATGAGCCCCAGCTGACGCCCCCGCGGCGCTTTCACTTGTCATGCGCGAGCAACGAGTTGGGGTGTGTGCGTGTACTACTACTAGTACTGGTATACGAGTGGCTGTTCCATTTTCGCGGGGTTCGATGTGTGTGTGTGTGCGGATGGGATTTTGATTTATGGAGCGAGTGACGTCGCGGAAGGGTAAATATTTGTGCGCGATGATGATCATGCGAGGAGATTTGTAAAAGCTCTTTGTTGCTGCTGCTGCGCGCGATTTTTGCGACGAGGACGATTGGAGAATTTTTAAAAAAATTTCTTTCAATAATCATGCAAATAGATACGTATGAATTTTCGGCCTACAGCGACGATAGGTGGCGCACAGGCGTTTTTCCGTTTCCCTCACTGATATTCGCCAGCCCAGTGCATTATATAGCTGTTCGTCACATCGCATGTCTAAATCGTCCCTTTTGGGGCCTGTTTTGGCTGCTCATGATACAACTGCACTTTGTTATTACACGGCGTAGTTATGAGCCAGTTCTGAATTTCTTCTAACTTCTAGCTTCTCGGAACTATAGCATATTCACGCAAAAGAAGCCGAGAAAATTCCTCAAGCCCCAACTACACACAAAAGTGCATTACACCTATATGCATACCCTAATCAGCCTCGTGCCTGACCGCGCGAGGGGCGCACGCCAGCGGGCAATAAGAGAACCGTGCAATTACATCTCGTTACCCCTTTTCACGAGAGGCGGCTCACATTGTTTGCCCACGTTAATGCTCCGGATTTATCCGAATCAGAGCAACCTCGACACTCCTCCACATATAACGCACACCTTTACACACGTGGCCTTTCAATGAGAATAAAAGCACATTACGAGCCATAAAGCGGCTTTGATATTCAATTTATGAGGCCGTTAAAGAGCACAGGTGTACCGCCGTAGTAAATTCCTTATCGAAGGAGAATAATCGCGTCGAAAAACGCACTTGTAGTCTTCTCACCGCAAACCCTCTATTTCCAAACCTGGACAGCGAAATATCCTCTAATCTACTTCTCGCCTCCGCGCACAATACACAACTATACTCGAGGTATATAACTCTATTAAATCCTTTCCGCAGAAATGCCCGAAATTCCGAAAAACGCAACCGCAAGAAGCATCGTGAGCTCTGTCTAGAGAAAAACCAAACTTTCGAGCTTCGGCTCATTCCGAGAATATCTCGTAACGCAATAAACCCGGCTCGGGGTATGTAATTGCGCGAAATTACTTCATCTCAGCGCAGGTGTCGATGACAGGGGGGAGAAATCGAGCGAATACAAATATTTGGAGGAGTTCCCTCTACGCACTTCTTACATTCCGTGTGTATATATATATATATATATATATAGGTATAGAGCTGCGCGTGTAACATCGCGAAGAATAGGGTCGAGCGTCGATTATACAAGTGCGAAATCGCTGCGCGTAAAGTGAGGAGGAGTAGAGAGATGTTGCGTACGGCTCGGAGGCCTTCAGCGCAAATGAAATAACCGGGTGGGAAAAAAAGCGGCGAGAAAGGATCGATTGAGCTGTTCGAGAGAGGTGAGAAACGAAATTCGAGGGAAACTATACTGTCGTTGTGGATTTGGTTTCTTTTTCGATATAATTGTTATGACTTCGTGTGTAGGTCGCTGTTTTTTTTTGAGGGAATATTTTACGGATAATTTATGCATAAGGGACCGATTGGTAGGTTGATGGTCGATGTCGGTGATTGTGTAAAAATGTGATAATAACGGCAATATATGCCGCACCTCGAACACTTTAGTTAATGTGTCACTTCCAGATTTCTAACCCCGACGAAATCGAATCCGTTTGCCTAGCCGCCGCTTCTCCTCTTCCGACAGATGCTTCTTCTTCTTCATCTTCTCCTCTATACACCTTCGTATTTTCATTTTTTTTTTTCAATTCCAGCGCGCTCGTGCGGCTTCCGACGGCGGCGCGAGTTCTAATGAATTTCCGTATGAAAAGATCGGGGCCCGAAGATACGCGGCGTAAGCGCGTTGATACACACGCCCCGGAATCGTAAAAAAAAAAGCGCCGGCGGCGCCTCGCGAGGATTTCGCCGTAACTGCAGAAACACACTCAGAGGTAATTGTTCGAATTGGAATGTCGGAGATGCTTTGAGTTACCGTTGGCTGGAAATCGACGATTTTGCGCTTTAATTTTTTGAACGAATTTTTCAGCGATTACCTAGATAGACATTTCACGCTATAAAAAAGCGTAGCTTTTCGGCTCACCTATATATATATATATATATATATATATATATATATATATATATATATATATATATATATATATATATAATACGCTATTGTCGTAGCGGAGGCGCCAGCTTACGATCTCCTCATTAAAAAGTAGATGATCTTTTTTAGGACTTCTCGTTAGACGCGTGTGTGTAACCCGTAATTTTAATCGTGATACCTATATGCAGCTGCGGATATTTAGTTAATAATAGAGTCTGCATTATCATATAGGCAGAGTCGAAATCAGTGTGTATAGCCAACAAAAAGAAGGAATTCTCGAATTTTAATTAATGCGCACTCGTATGGGGATACTTTGGCCGAGGCATAAAAGCTTTATAGCACAATGGAGCCGTAATCGTGGCTAATTTTTTTATCTCTCGTGTGTGTAATAACGCGAAATTCGTTCGGTTCATGGAAATGAAAGACGCGTTGCCGTTCCAAGACGCGAGTCGGTAAGGTGTGCGTGTGTAACGATTAACTGTAAAAAATAAATTGCGTTTAATTAATACACTTTGCTCGCCTAAAAATCATACATCGTGTTCGCTTATGCTTATATCGAAGCAGCTTTAATTAACAGCATCTCACTTTACGATACATTCGATGGATTTTACTGCGTAGCCCTAACACGCTGATCAGCACTACCGCGAATATATTATACTGCAATTATTTACGAGCTGTTAAATGTTATAAAAAAATCAATCCACCCCCTAAAAACATTGAATTATATCCCTCGCAAAACTCTCAGCAACAACAAACCAGCGCCTAGCGAGCGGTTACCCGACACACACACGCGCGCGCGGCATAATAATTACAACTCGCTGATGCCTACGGCTTTGGCGGCGTCTCTGTGTTATACTCCAGCTTTTACAGCCGCGCTAACCTGCGGTCACCGCGCGAATAACGAAGCGAGCAGCTCTCTCGCGACGACGACTCACTCGGCGTTATAAGCTCGCGCTTATTATAAAGCCACACTGATATAACCGCGATTCCATAGAATAATAATCGACCGTCGGTAAAGAAGCAAAAAATTCCACGCTTTCTAATTACCGACCGCGTCGTAGTCCCCTATTATTTACGAGCCGGCGACGTTTACGGCGGCAAAAAATCCATAACCGTATACGCGCTCCACCCGCGCTTTTTCGCTCGTATAACGCATCTCGTTTGGCTTTTTATCGCGTCGCATCAATTCGACATTCATCATCGCGCTCCGTGTGTGCAGTTTCCATATTATACGATCCTCGACTCGACTGTATATAAGAATCGGCTTCTTGCGCAGCCTCTCGTTATAAGCGAAGAGACCTCACCGTGAGTTATGCTAATTGAACGTATCCACAATGAGCTCCAGCGCCTCTAATTGGAATACGCGCACTTATGCCGATGCGGCCATCAGCGACGAGGACGATGAAGGAGTTTATTATCGAAGGGAAAATCGCGCGAGCGTTTCAATTTCCACGAGGGTGTACTCTCCGAAATCAAACTCATCATAATTCACGATCGATCACACCGAAATAAAAGCTCTCGAAAACCGGAAGAAAAAAGCCACTTTATCACCTGCGCGTCACCGGTCAGCGGCAGCAGCAGCCACTTCGTCGTCGTGTTCACGCTCGGTTCGTCCTGCGCGCGCGCGCGCGGCAGATGCGCCAATGTCACGCGTCGTGAGCCCGGGGAGCCACGTCGTAAATTCCCCGCTGCTCTTCGCACTTTTCTTACAATCTATATATAATATCCCCCGACAAAACCCGTCGGTTTTCCCTTAGGCAATATCTATATACGCACCGAGATCGTTTGGAAAATTAGCTATACAGCCGCGGCTAATTATTGCTCATACGGATGCAGGGTCATTAGTTCACAGGGACGCGCGCGGTTAATGAAGTTATTTTCGCGCGACGGTTATCACGCAGAGCCGCGAGAGTATCAGTCGGCGGCTTTACGGCCTCGTTATCGTAACTTGATAAGTGTCTTTATAGTACCCTATTCCTTCGGTTTGTTTACGTTTGTCGTTAACTGATTTTACACTCTGTGTGTGTGTGTGTGTGTGTGTGTGTGTGTGTGTGTGTGTAGGCTCGCGATTCAATTATTTAATTCGCGTTATTTACAGATCGTATGCTGCGCTGACTTCCGCCTTTCTTTCACTCGCTCACCTTGGCCTCTTGCGATAACGCGTTTGCCGAGTTAAAAGTTTCTGGAAGCGATGATTAATCCGAGTCTGAGCTAATATGAGCTGATTTTTAAAACAAGATTTTTTAAATTTCGACGCGTGTCATTAACATAATACGCGCACCCGGAATGCAAATCTGTTCGAAGCGAAAATTGTGCTCTTCCCGCGCTTGTTAAACTTATTTACGATGACAGGGACGGATGAAAAAAGCGTAAAATTATGCACAGATCGCTGCGTGAAAGGTCAATGGAGTAGAGCAGAAGCACTATTTTCGATACGCCAATGAATTCCTAAACGACTGGTTTTTCCTGGAACTGTGAATAATGTGAGTATACTTGGCTCTGGAGGAAGATTTATGGGTATTGACGACAAAAATTCAAATATTAAATACATTGTTTAGCTGCTATAGTCGCTACCAGTAAACGAGTGGCATGTATCAATGAGATGAATAAATTTGGTGTAAAAATAAATTGTTTCCAATTTCGAAGCTTGATGACTCGAACATTAGGCAGACATTACTTAAAAAAAGATAAAAATGTCTCGCCAGTGTTCTTATCTTACTGCATGAATAATAAAGTAGGGTCTTATCTTCGAAATTTCTTACATTTTCTTTAGCAAACGAGAAAGATTGATTAAAAATTTCAAAATTTTCACTAAAACACACCGTAACAATGAGTTATCGCAACAATTTTCCAACAACAAACCGTCGGTGTTGATGCACAGCAGACGCACTTCCTGAACGTTCTCTCCCGCGAAGTTACGCTACTGAAGTCGTTAGCCGATGCAGTCAGCTGAGGCATCGTATAATTTTCGCGCGAATGTTTAAAACGCGCTTTAACAAGCCACTTCCGTAATAAAATCATTAACGAGGAAAATCGCGCATCTTACACCGATCAAATCTCCGAACGCACATCGTTATACTTCGACGAGTAATACCGATATTATTCGCGCGATCGGCGGCATAATAAAACGGTCACGGCTTCTTTTTTATATTTCACGTGTGCCGTTATACATCCACAGGCGTATAAACTCAACAGTTGACATTCCAGTCTATCCCAAAAAGTGAGAAAGCAAACCCGGTGATATAAACTGGCTAAGGAAAAAATTGATGAAAGTCTGATGCAAATTTCACTTCGAGTTTCTTGAACTGCGCCGCGAAGGAAAGTAAGGAAAACTGCACCAGACGAGATTTTCTATTAATATAAATCGAGTCGCGTTGCTCTCGAGACTCATGCACACGCGCATTACATAGAGTCTCGAGCACTGAAAAAGACACCGAAAGAAGACGATTAAGAACGGCCTAAGTTCATAAATCTCGCCGAGCGCATGATCGAAATTTATTAGCGATTATAAGAGGACCGCAGTCCCCGGCGATATCAATTAAATACACTCCCGCGGAGCGTGGAAGAAGCCCCGATTATGCGGGGCGAAAAAAGAATGCATATACGATAAGTCGTCGGTGGCTCTCCTTGGAGTTCGGGACTGTCGAGAAATTCGACATGGCGCATGCGAGCTTTTTGTTTATTGCTCGGATACTATATGCGTCACAGGTAATATCACGACATATCGCCCCCTTTTTTATCATTATTCTATGTTGATGAATTCACGTGTGGTATGGAGGATTCGATGAAGAATCATGTGAAAATTCCGAGGCGCAGCTGTCGTATTTCGAGCGATTTTTGTCGCTAATTCAACCGCTTTTTGCGCCGCTATGGGTTCGAGTTTTGCGCGATTATGTACTTGATACAAAGAGAGAGAGAAAGAGACACTGAGTGACGAGTGTCGACGCATCGGGACGATCGAGGAATTAAAATAGTTCGAACTTGCTCGGGCATTCCGGACGACGAGAGTGGCTCCGCCGGCAAAGGGAGAAGAAGATACCGATATGAAATAATCGCTCGCTTTAGAGTTTTTCTATACGCGACGATTTTTCTCTTTATCCGCTGAACTCGTTTCGAAGCGTCCGAGGTTCCCATACTTCCTATGCGAAGGTTCAATGAAACGGCGATGCTGTATTATACAGAAATTACAGATTTGTCGTTAAGGGTCTGCCACGCGAAAACTGTTTTACCGACGGTACGTCAAAAACGTCGAAATGGAGTAAAAAGAGGAGCTTAATTGATTGCGACAAGCCTGGTGTCTACACTGCACAGCAGGGGGTGAACATACAGTCCGGTCGGCGCGATAAGCCAACAAATTAAAAGCCATAAAAGCCGCGTTAACAAAAGACGGCATTAAAAAGCTGTCAACGCACGCGAGCAACACACACACACACACAGTTCGTCCGCGATAACAAACAATAGGATCGACTGTCCCCCCGCGAATCTAAATTAACCATGTCGACTCTCTACCTTTTTCACACACACACACACACACACGGAATGTTTTCTCCCGCGCACTCGAATTCGGTTTTCAGTCGAGGTTCGTTCCCCATGAAAATGATCCAATTACGATGCTATCGAGCTGACGGATCTATACATATACTGCCTTCGTTCATGGGACTCGTCGGCGAGCGTTTGTCGTGGAGTCGGCTCGAGAGATACGGCCCGAGTCCAATTATATTCAACTGCCGAAGCGCCTATATGCTGTGGGAGGAGGGTGACAGACGGACGGCAGAGTTAACGCTCTCTCTCTCTCTCTCTCTCTCTCTCTCTCTCTCTCTCTCTCTCTCTCGCTGGGACAACTTACACTGCGTTATCTGGTAGCGGCAGAGTGTGCCGGGTATAATCCCATTGTAATCCGGCGCCGCTATACTGTATATATAAGCCGGTTTCTCTGCGGCGTCACGTGACGATATACGCACGCGCCGGCGCGTGGAAAAAGGGGGCTGAAACTCGAGTGTGTGTACGTGTGTGACTTTAACCGCACTAAACGGCTAAGAGCGTTATTATTAGCTGTTTGGCTTGCTGTAGGGGGATGATATGCTATACCCCCTGAACGCTGCTGCTGGTCTTTGATTCTCGCCCTTGTTTGGATTTTGCGTATTGTGATACGTATATATATATATATATATATATATATATATATATATATATATATATATATATATATATATATATATATATATATATATATACACACACATACACACACACACACACATACACACACAAACATTTCGACGCTCTGTGTACTTCGGAAGGAAGTACAGCGTGTATAGACCAGCAGTCATTATTAAAGTAAAAATTGATTTTAATGACATCATTAGGAGCTTCGCTCTCGCTCGGGAGGAAGTCCGAGAAACAGTAGCCGCAGACCATTACACACACACACCAAGTTTCTAACGTCTGTATAAGTATTATATACAGTGTGTCTTATTCATAGAAAACAGCGCAGCCTGTTTGTTTTCGTGCAACACTCTCGCGTGGCTCAATTGAGCAATTTTTTCGGGATAATTGCGCCAAAAAGCCTAAACGCGAGCACACTTGAAGGGCCACCAAAGCTGCCGAGCAATTACAAAACCGCAGATGTAATGCTCTGGCGAGGTGTGTGGGATTATACATCTTAGCGAGGAATCAAATCCTCCAGTTTTATTCAGTGGAAACGACGATCTACAGTCGCGAGATTCTCCGAAAGCGATTTGCAAACGCTCGACTGTACTCGTGCAGCGTTGCATGTCGATGAGCCGCGATAAAAGTGTGTTTAGCTGTCCTATTCGATGTAAACACACGACGAGTCACTTTAATTACACACGTGTCTGTGTTCACGCGACCGGGTAAAGATTCTCGTTAAACATTGACGAATATATTGTAAAAAAACAGACAAGTACATAAAATAGCCAAGAGACGCGTTAGCTTAGGAAGAATCGGACACACGGGGTTACAGTATAATTGCGCGGCATTAGAGCGAAGCGTGATGTGCGCCGTCGGATCGGGCGATCACGCGAGTGATCCGAGATTTGAAACGCGACTATATCGAGAGAATGAATATTCATTCGCTCTCTGCAATCTCCGTACTTCGATCTTCGCGAGGTGGTGTATGGTCGTGTGGAAAAAAAATTGTCCGGATGGCGAACGGCTCGAAAACTATTGAGGGAACGCGAGGTTCTGGCGGGCGACGATAGGTGGCGTATAGCTGCCTTTTCTTCTCCCCCCAGCGATGTGCAAGAGTCCAGTGCATATACAGTGCTGTGTGTCACATATGCCTCAACTGCTTTTCGCTGCCCATGCTATAACTACATACTGTATATTACTGAACCTTAATAATATTTATTTATTTATTTAAATACCATATACGTGTGCCTTTGAAAGATATCCTATAGAGGCAAACACAGTTGCCTGTACATAGGGATGGCATATATAAACATTAATACTATAATAAACTTAAAACTACAATATAGAGTCAAGATAACGCAATCAACGCTATCATGCCCTTATACTTTTCCATAAAAAAAACGTTAACAATATTAAAATATATAACATTCAAAATAATTCTTTCCTATGCACTGAGAGAAAAATAACATTGCAGCAAACATATATGTTAACTGTTAATATAGGCATGTTCGATTTGAGCCAATAATACGTATGTTAATAGTTAACATAGCTATGTTATATGTCAAATAGCTGTATGTTAATAGTTAACATATGGCTGCTCTTTGCGATTTTTCATAGACTTTATGAAGTAATCAGTTAAAAATTATTAGAAAACACACTTGTATGAATTTTATTAATGCTGAGTAACTTTACAGTGATATAATGTCAAAATTCAAAATTTTGTCTTTCATCGGCCTTTTGGGGGTCTAAATACCAGATCTGATAGTTCTAGAGATAAAATAATGAGTGTGATTCCAGCTGACTTAGCAGCCTCTGGCATTTCCAAAAAGGTATATGCCAACTAGTTTATCACTATTAGTTCAAAAGTTATTGGAAAAATTCAGTAGTGTGTTAAGCATCATATCGTAATATATTAGCAATCATTGCTCCGAACGTGTGTACATGTTTACGGCAATGATATCCTTCTCTCAGTGTAAACATCTTTAGTTTTCTTTTAATAGAGACTTTACTTATTGATAGGTCTTTAAGATCATTCGGTAGAGTGTTAAATACACTCACAGCCACATAATAGCTACTTTTTTTGCTTACTGCTTTATCAATTTTAGGCAATGGTAGATTCTTGTTTCTTGTCTTATTCGTACTTCTTACATATCTGTCTGTCTCTTACATTTGCCTTATAGGTAGAGGTTGCTGAGATATCGTGTTTATTTATTATTTGTCTTTTTAAAATATGTCGTATACCACTGCTTCTTAATTCAAAAGAACAAAACATCGCGGTATAAATTCACATAAAATCACCGGCCCAAAGATCGCGTGCTATACCAACAACGCCGCGAGCCCACGTCAAACGTATCACACACACACACACACACATCAGCGCAACTGTGTATACCAGCACGTAAAACTCGACAAGCGTGTGCGTGATGTGTTACAAATTCAACCCATCGGGTGTGCATACACAATATATACATATACATAAGTACTTGGCATTATGCGAGAGCGGAGCCGGCGAAGAATAAAAAATTAATGCAGATCAGAATTCGGAAATTTTCGAGAGGATACATATAGCTTCGGGATAGGCTGATGCTCGGAAATAAAAGAGTTCGCGCGCACGCGATGCGCCATGATAATTATCTGGCCGCGGGGGTCGTTCGATTATGTCCGTTTTTCTGAGCAAATGACACCGGACGCTGCTGCGGATTTGCGGTTAATTATACCGATCCGCGCTTTCATAGTTCGAAGCTGATGTGCTTAGGAGGCTGATGGCATTTTTTCAGGTCAGCTTCGATAAACTTCACCGATGGTACCGTTATACACTCGGCTCTCCCCAAAGTTCAAACAAACCCAGAACGTCGTACTGCAGCAAATTGTTTTAATGACAGCAGTGCGGCGCAATTTCAGCTAACAGTACACGAGCTCTCTTCTCTTCGGTATAATAATCTTGAGCCGTGTGTGCGTGTCGCGGCCGATTGATTATTCGCCGGTCGTCTCTCTGCGAGGAACCGAGAGTTAATAAGCGAAACCGCGCGAGAAGGAAATAAGCTCGGCATGTAAGTGCCTATCAGCGATTATCGCGTAAAGGAGAAGACGCGCGTCGTCGTCGTGGACCTGTGATTTTTTTTATTTCTCTTCGAGAGACGTCGCGCTGCGTGTAATGACGGCGCGTGCGCACGTCACGCATAATGACGGAGAGCCGTGAAAAAATTGCCGAGGGATAATTCTTTCTCTTCGGGAGGAAAGTTCGCTGGAATAGCAGTTTTATACCAAAGCCTAACGTCTTCAGCTGCTGATCTAATGGATCCCTCCTGACTCGACGTTAACGTTATAACCACAAAAAAATCGCATCGTCTACGATTCGATCAATTCCAAATTTCAATCAAACTCGAGTCCGATTGAAATTTCACGGCGCCACCTCCTCATTTCGCGTCGCAGCTGCTCTAGTAGCAAAACTGCCCATCGCGAAAAAAACTCGATAGCTAAGTTCTTACCTCGCAACGAAAAACGCAGTTGTCGCCTAAAATTACCCAAGATCATCGCTGCAAAGCGTCTCGTTCAATTTCCTCCAAGACGACGCAGTGCTTATCTCCCGATCCCTCGGATAATCTCTCCCTCGCACGTGTCCCTTTGGCAGTACGCACATAAATCCATTAATAACACGCGCGTGTGGCTCGGGGACGCGAAAGAAGCCGAAACGTCTAATTTTTTCGAAAATTCGTAAGCCAACTCCTCCCCTGCCACCGCCACACTGTACTTATGCGGGCAGCTGATGCAACGAGTGCAAGATCCTTCTGGCGTCGGGTCTTCTCTCCTTTTTTTTCGCCACGCGACAAGCCGGCTCTCGTCTTCTTCTAATTTTCGCTGCAACTGCCGCGCGCGCGCGCGCGCGTGTCTTTGTACTCGCTGCGCCGAAGGCGTGAGGGTGAAAAAACACGAAGCGAGAGAGCTTATATTGTGGGAAAGGGTTAGAATGTCGCTATTGCATGGGACGGGGATAACGAGGTTCTCGTTGAGCTCTCGCGAAATTTATACGAATCGTGGGGCTAATTTTGAGTTTCTTTGATTTCGAAAAACGCCGCCGCGGTAATTTTCGGATGCATTAGGCATTCGCGATGTTTCTATATAGCTGCAGCTGAAAATTGCGGGTAGAAACGTTTCATGAATTATTCTCTCCAAAAAAGAGCGCAGTATAGATGCTATTATACTTAGCAAAATTAAAGATCGATCATCGAGTCTTTTTCATTTCCGCGCACGAAATGAGCGAGCATCCTCCACATGCACGGAAAAAGGCAATCGAAAAAGGCTTAAATGCCGGCCAGCTCACTATATCATTTCGATCGATGCGAATGTAAATGCGCGGCGATGGGAAATTCGTTATTATGCACATGAAGAAACCGCGCTTTGCTTCTATATAGCCGCAGCTAACGAAATCCGGAGGCTTATTAATGCGGGAATTCGCGCGAGCAAAAAGCGCACGCGCCTGGAATCCAATGCTGCGAGAGAGGCGCTCCGCGTAACGAATGATAATCGCGAATAATTTCTATATTGGCAACAAATCATTGCTGCGCAGCGTAAAAGGAATCGCGGAGTCGATTATTTTTGCCGAACGGACGAAGATTGATTAGTTCTTATATAGTCCGAGTCAGCTTTGTGTGTGTGAGTCCCGAGAGATGCTGTCGCGCATATCTTAGGGGGGCTTCATATTTTGTCATATTCTCGGTGGATATGGGAGGTATTGCGGGGAGTTTTTCGATGCTAATTGCTTCATTTCTTTCGCGGCTGTACTCGTATATCGCTAGTTGCAGGTTTTTTTTCATAAGGGGCTTTATGTTCTGTTTTATCGACCGGACGTAGAGTATTTATTGCGGTAAAAAACTAACGCCGTTGAGCGCAAAAAGCAAACACTTAATGGTCTTTCGTAATGTTAGTTAAGAATTTTCCTGTCGACGACCCCTATAGAAATTGCTTACCGGTAATGCAATAATCGAAGTATTTTTACGTTTATTTTAATGTGTATAACTGTTAATGTAACAGTATATAATTTAATATCATTACGGTATACGCAAGCGTATTTGCCATTCGGCATTAAATAACACATGCGACTATGAAGCACAAGTCGATAAA
Source organism: Nasonia vitripennis (assembly GCF_009193385.2). NCBI lineage: Eukaryota > Metazoa > Arthropoda > Insecta > Hymenoptera > Pteromalidae > Nasonia > Nasonia vitripennis. Next base: position 30,260,692 of record NC_045760.1, on the reverse strand, counting down.
ACAGTTTCGAAGATAATGGAAGTCGGGCCGAAGGACCCCTTTTTCGGGAAACCATTAAATTACGCAATCCTATAACTCAGATTGAAAATTACACACACCAAGTTCACCGATCCGTTATAGCGCTGCAGGTTCGGCTGGTTTTAGATGTATCTATTTTGGCTTTCTCAATAAGCACCTCCCGAACATCGCGACTATTAAATTTTATGAATATTGTATGCTTGATAAGAAGACGTTTGCATAACGAATTTCCACTTTCTTTCCAATGTTATCGACGGATTAGGAAACGAAAAACGTCAAACTCTGTGTGTTTACGCTTATAAATAACTGACGTTTTCGAAGTGTGTATAGAGGTATAATATAATATCATAACCGACATATTACCACAGAGTTTCATAATGCAGTGTGTACAGCGTCCCGTCAAAATTTTTAACTCGCGCTGCCAATGCTATACTCGCAGTCCCCGATCTCCCCCTTCACATTTAAATCGGTGCATTTGAAAGTGAAACTTTGTCCGCGTGTATTCCAACGCGAGATGCGGCAGCGCGGAAAATGAAAATTGAGTAGTCTTTCGTCTCAGCACAGCTATATTTGATTTATGTAATTCTAACCGTAAATATAACTGGTTGAATTATAGATTATCGCAATACACATTTCCAATAAAATTATAACGAGGTCACCGGGTTAAATGCATCCTTAAATACACTCCGGCTAATCGGAGCATCAATATAGAGATAAGCGATCGACTTTTTGGAATTACACACACCCGATCTTTCTTATTACGCAGGCCCTCGTCACTTTATCAAATTAGCCTCAAGAAAGCGGACGACCTGTGCGTATGCACACTATGCAACCGTGTGCGTTTTCGTTCCATTTTTACACTGCACAGCGTAATTAGTGCAATAAACACTTGATGCAACGTGGCTTTTTATGTGGGACGCGTTCTCTCTTTTCCTAGACCATAAAATATCGCCGTTGCATAAAAGGACATTTCTCGTTGAATCTATATACACATTCCTCGTAAGTTTGTATGACGAAAGATTTTTATTTTATGCGTATACTTTGTAAAATTTATTTTAAATTCATTATATCATATTCTCATAGGTGGACCCTCTATAACGACCCTAACAAGCTCTAAATTCCCGTCCGATACACAAAATTGAAAACTGGCGATACACCTCCACAAAAACCACACTAGGCCATATACCCTATAATCATCGAAAATTAATCGGTGTCTAGCTCGGCTCCTCCGCCTTCGCCGATTTATAAATATCTCACGTCCACGGCCAATCGATATAACAAAGCTGCGCTATACCATATACAGCACTTAAACGATGCCACATAGATAGCCCCGTCGTGTCATCGTTAATTAGGAAGCGTATATCGAGTCGCCGGATGACTCCGCCGCGGCTGTCGACATAATCGTGACACCTTGTCGCTCTTGCGACTCTCCGATACACGAGTTCGGCCCCGATAATTATACGATCTTCAACAAATAGCGCCTCGGCAACGCGCTGTACATATTATATGTACTACTCGCTGCGATGCTCTTATACTTTGCGCGCGTGCGCGCGTTGCCGCAAGTGAAAGTGGAACTATTAAAGCCGACGCGTTCGTGTACGTGTGTGAGTGTATAGGTGTATATAGCGGATAGCCGATGATTTTATTTAAGAGCGCTGAGAGAATTTATAGCTTAGCGAGCCGAGCCTTGGGTTCGTCGCACTGAGTGTATGTCCGCTTTCCATCGATGCTCTGGAATGAAATTTTTTTTTTTATGACTTAATTTTCGGAGGAAATTCTTACGCGACGCGTGATTCCATCGGTTTTGGGCGTGTTCGCTTGATTTTGGATGAAATAGTCACTTGGACTGTATACGAGTGTATTTTTCTTCAGACTCGGAACTCTGATTTCATATACGTTTAGTTTTTAATTTTTGATTGGTTACCAAAAGAAAATAATACTTATAGATTGATTGAAAAAAATAGAAATACAACACACTATAAATTATCACGTCTCCAAAGTAACGCGCCTCTAAACAGAAAAATTCCATAAGAAACTTCAAGGAACAGCCGTGGCGTAGCTCGCCAGTCGGAAAACCACGTTATACGATCTTGGATAACTCAGGAGCGTCGACCTGATCCATACACAGGATGCACGAGCGGATCGCGTTTCACGAATGAACTGCATGAATGATCTCGGCTCGCCGCGCGTGTATTACGAACGAAAGTAATCCCGCGATCGAGATTCGCTTTCCTCCAAAGCGAGCGCGATGATCTCCCCTATATATATATATGCTGTACAGTGAAATCTACGATCGGCCTGTGTCGATACAAACGTATTTTTTGTTCCTTCTTCATTCCGAGTAATAGTACATCGAGCCGCGCTAATTAATGCTTAATTGCCTCGGTTACGCGGTGCCGTCGTTAGTACAAAGCTGCGCGTATGGCACACTCGTAAAAACGAAGATAACCGCGGTGTAATTACATCACGAGTGTATTATAGTCTCCGCGACGCACTTTTACATCGTTGCAATATTAGCGATCGTGATTTCTATCCTGTGTTTATCAATTACTTTCGAATACAACGCCTGTAGTATTTTCAGCGAGTTGAACGCTCTGGTCTGCAGCGCGATAAATTTCAGCGAATAAAAGTCAGAGAAAGTGAATATAGACGCGCGGCTGTGCTTTTTCGGTATCTCTCTCCTATTCGCTTTTCACAGTTTATCTCGAAGCTGAATGAAAACGTTCGCTCGTCACCTGAGGTTAAAACAATGAACTTGAAAAAAAAAAAAAAAAAATCAAACACTATACTCCTTGATTGAATCGTTCTTCCCCTCCCCATCACGTGTACACCATTGCGTGTTCAGTCGTAAAAATTAGCCGTAATAACTCCCTTCCCCGGATACACGTTTTAATTTTCTCCGCTGTGTGTCCGGGCGAAGGAAAAGCCTCGAAATTTTTGCAACGCGCGCTTTAATAAGACGGACGGTTAAAGTGCAATCAGCATTAGTCGTTTCTCCGAGTGATGCGCAGCTGCACGCGACACAGACACACACACACAGGGACTGCGGTGTGCACTATAAGCGTTTTTGTGCCCTTCGAATAAGCGAAAATCTCTTACAGGTGCGACAGTCGAGACTCGCCTCCGGAGAGGCGATGCTCGACACGCCCTTCCCGCTGTATAGACAGTGTCCGCTGCTTCCTAATCGTCTCTATCTCTCTCTCTCTCTCTCGAAGCGGGTAGGTAGGAAAAAAGTTAATGGTTCGTTTCTTCCGCCGTCGATTTTTGTTAGGTGTGTGGAAGGGGGATTTCGCTGGGTCGAGGGTAAGAACGGTAGCGATCGATTTGGAAAGAAAAATTGTTTTGGATCGTGGAAGCAATCACTGCTGTGATAATAGCGTTATCTTAGAGAATATTTAAGTACGTGCAAACATAAGAAGACTTCCTTTATCGCTGGGAATTACGCGAGTTGAACAATTACGAGGTAGAACACCTGAGGTTGTTTTAAAAGTTCTTTTATTAGAAAAGCGTTCATCGTTCTACTTCCTCGTGAGTTTGTCCTGAATCTCCTGCCAACTCTTGCCCTTGGTTTCCATCATAAACAGCAGGGTGTACGGTGCCAACAGAGCCGAGAGTATCGCGTAGACCAGATACACGTAAGCTTCGCCCATAGAGTCCAGCATAGGCGCTGGTAAGTCTTCGACGTCAGAAAGGCAGTCCCAGCTCCGATGAAACTAGCGATGGAGGCTGCGATGCCCTTGACATTCGCTGGTAATATTTCACTCAATATGGTACTGGGCACAGGCATCAGACCGATGTAATATGCGATCATGTAGAGAAATATGGAGACCAAAGGTAACCACTGTATATCCGTCACATCCATACCGGCGTCCATCATCAGGTAATGACTCATCAAACCGAGCAACGAGATGGTGGTACCAGCGCTAGCGAGTAGCAGCAAAAAATTGCGACCACATCTGTCGATCAGAAAAATAGAGATTAAGGAGATAGTGCCCAAAGTGATCGCGCAGATGACCGCGAGAGACGGTTTGAAGAGATTGAACTTTGCGTTGGTCAAGATTATCTCCATGTACATGATTATGCTGTTCAGCCCGCAGATCTGCATGAAGGAAAAAAGTGCAACAGCCTGGAATGTCGCTTTCCTGACAGCCGGTGTTTTGAACTCCTTGAGCTTGTCGGTCAAACTCTGAGCTCCATTCATGGTGACCAACTTCTCGACTAACTCCATCTCAGCGTCCACTCCTCTACCGGACATGTACCAGAGTAATTCCCAACCATCCAACAGACATGGGTATCAGGGTCACCAAAATCGAACGTTTGGTGGCGAGGTAGACGATGGAGATGCAGCCGACCATGGCACCGAAGAATCTACCGAATTTCAGTAACGAGACTACCCAAGAGCCTTCTTCCGGACTCATAGGAATCGGAGAGTCCGGACCAAGAAGTATCGCAAGGGTTGGGGATGACCAGCCTCCTAAGATACCGATCTGGAGCACCAACATCATCACTGGAATACGAAACGTTTGGTGAATCATAGATTGAAATTAGTGAATTTATAGGTTATGCAAGAATATTGAAAAAATAAACAGTACTTTTTACACGAGAACTGCCCAACGAATATTTTCTTAATCAACACAAAATTCGATATATTACCTCCAATGCCGGCGTACCATTGCGGAAACATGATGCTGGAGCTCGCTTGAACTATCATGATAGAGAGGAGCGAAAATTCACACTGCTGGTGAAAAATCGAAGAAGGGTTTTGACAATTCGGCCTTTGGCTTTTATTTTCATGATCGAAGTTGCGATAAAATAAGATTTTGACTCAGCTATTCACGATGACTTGATATTAAACGTCGAAGTAGGTTCTGACGAAATGTACATCGCGTTGATTGATTAATGGGGCGTTGTTGAACAATATTCGAATGCGAGTGGAATAAAGTCGCAAAATTCCTCATTATTAGGACCATATTATTATTTAATAGGTAAGGCTGTAGAGAGGGTGAACATTTTTAACTAAAGAAAAGACAAAGAATTGGTTTTGAACGCACACGGTAGCAGTCATAAAAATGGAGTATCTACAATGTTTCTTTCCACAATGTATGTGACAGCTTATCTTTATGATTTTTCAATCGCATACAAAATGACTAGGAGTTTTCCAGTGCGGAAAGAAATAATGAAAAAAGCATTGTCATTTTATCCTGACGAATGATTAAAATCATTATTCCAATAAAACTGCAATTATAAGTTTTATAAAATTTCCGTTCGTAAAGGGCGCAATCGAAGAGACTTAAAAAAGAAACCCCCTTTTTCACAGCGTAGTAGTCAATACACTTGTTTTTTAACGCGCAATTCATCATTTTCATAAGAAAGATATCTAAATACTAACGCTATTACGTTTCCACAGCTTTTATCAGCCGACGTACAATTTATGTTCTATTTTTCGCTAAGCCACCGGTAAAGCGTACAGTGTAAGTGCTATCTACAAACAATGCCATGCGTACTATGCTCCGGTTTTATTCAGTTGGAAAAGACGACGCACGTCGTCAAAACTGCGCTAATTCTCCGTAGATTCTTGTTTGCACGTTCTTAGTTTTTACCAGCATTGGGTCAATACCATCGTCCATCAGAAGATCATCTGACCATCAGTAAGGGAGATGAAGACATGGAACAAAGTGAACTTTCCGCTCGTCAGTGTCACCTCCACGTAGATGACAGTGCTCTGCAGTGAAAAGGGCGATCGTCCGGAAGGTCGCTTCCCTGACAGTCGGCGTCTGGAACTCCTTGAGCTTGTCAAGGAATCTCTTGGCTCCATTCGAGGTTACGAACTTCTCGACGGCCTCCATCTCAATTGTCCATTAAATATCAATAAGTATGAGTTGAATTACCTCCCACATCGGCGAACCATCAGATGTGCCTTGCAATGTCACGTTCGAGCAACGAGGGAACTCAGGAATGTAATAGGCATATTACATTTATCAATCGAGCTTCTTCCGGGTTTGATTTTCACGATCGCCCGAGAGATAAGATAACGCTTGTGTAAAAAGTAAAAAGTGCGTATAAATGCAAACTTCCTGATGGATTTACAGCGGCGAGAAAATCCAAGCATAAAATGCAAAAGTTCTCAAAGCTTAGTTCACCTGCAGACTTTACAATACAAACATAACCAGCTTTTTCAAAACTCGAGTCGTTAACCGAGTCCAACCTAATTAACATTTTCAAACAAGTATAATAAGTGTAGCTACGCGTAGCCAGATACTCGAAGTGAAAGTTTTTTTTACAAGAAAATATCCTCTCGCCAAGACGAATTACGTAAAAACTCAATCCGCTACACCAGAGTCGGATTTAAAAAATTTATTCGTCATAAAATCTAATATAAAACACCCTCCTCTACCTTCTTCCGCCGATACCTCACTGCACACCTAAGAACGTTGCAAAAATCCCACATAATTACAGCCCTCCGCACAACGTCCTATCAGATTTGGCGCAGTAGTGCAACGTCGCGGGCGTTTCATAATTTCGTCCGTCTCTCCTTCAAATGTAACGCACTACACGTCGCAATCGCGAAGTTTGACGCGCGTTCGCGGACAATAATGAGCCAACGCCGCTCATGCGCTTACGGCAACAGTGTGTGCTATCCGCGAAAAATGATTCGCGCAGCGAGTAAAAGTCGGCTGCGCAATTATGTTGCTTGTATGTATTGAAATTTTATCCATTTTATCGCGCATTGCGCTTGCTCACGGAATCGATTCGCGTATGCACGATTGTTCTGTGTGTGCGTGAACTTGGTCTATGCTTCGAAGGAAAGCGAGCAGTGCTCAGTGTTTATGTGTAGATTATACATTCGTAGCTAATTAAAATCTTGATTTGATCTATAGAGACTATAACTCAGCCGACTGAGAAAGTAATCGTATATCCATAATGCGAATACGTTTAATTAGACTTATCTACACATCACTATATCAACTCGCGACTCGTCTCTTCCCCAAATCCAGTTCGAAGAAAAAAGAAAGAATGATCCTCGCCGCACCGAAAAGCACAGCGCACTGGCTCAATCTTACACCGGCGACACGCAAGCCTGGAATTTTATCAAACGCAGCGCGTATGCGTGTGTGCATACAACCGTAAATATGGAAAAGCCAGAGTACACATCGCGCGTAAAAAAAAGTCACGCATGAGGATATCTCTCGCGGGGATTGCGCGCTTTTCGAGGCTTAAGCGCGCGAATCGATGAAAAAGTCGCAGTGTGTGTATACGTGCGGAGATCCATCTAAAAGGCGGCCTTATATACCGCGGCATATCGAAACGGTTCTCCAGCATGCGACCGAGCCAACCCCTTTTATGCGGCGAGCATGCAAAGTCGCGTCTCGCCCTGTAACCTTCTGCTACTGCGTCATCTTTCAAGCCGATCACGTGTATAGTGGCCTGTGACTCAGTGATTTCATTTTTTATTTTATGTACGTGGACTTTTGTGCGGAGAAAATTACTTCCCAAAACAACTTTGCGCTTTTTTCATTCGGAAGCAAAGTCGAGCTTAGCCTAATCGCTCGGCGAGCGCCAAGTGCAGCCCGTAAACTAGATGTCCGTTCGCTCTCTGCAGCTATGCGATAAACTCTCGCGATAAACGCAGCGGCTCGCGCGCAGCGGTTAATCGCCTAATTCTAGATGTTTACGCTCGCGGCGTGATTGAGTATCGCTCGTTTTCGTTATAGTACTCGGCTCTGGTTATTGAATATGTAAACGAGGCCTGTGTGCGGCTAATAATGGCTTCAATTTCGACGTGAGTTCGACGTGAGAATTTTTACGCGATGCGAATTATTCGATTGTCGACGGCTGCAACTTTTCCGAAATTTCGCGCGGAATACATTAAATTTAACGAATCGAAAATCGAAAGCGAGTGTATAACCGGGCTTATAATAAAAAACCAGTCGCGGATTATTCGGTTTAAGGTGACACGAGTTTCGGGCGTAGTCGACCTTCTTTTAGCTGCGATTGCATTGCCGAAAGTTGATAACGATTTTGGAAACTCGAGCGCTGCTCTTTTGTAAGAAAGTTTCGTAAAAATAACTGAGCTCTGGATTATGTATCGAGAGCCGATGTTAATTAGCGATTTTTTACGAGGTAGATAGTGTCTGATGGTGAGTAGAGGAAGTGCATATACTGATATTAGATTGGGTTGAAATAGCCATTCATTTGTGAAGGCATTAGAATTGTATAATGTGCCTGCAGTGGATGTAATTGTATAGGCGAAATAAGATACTAAGCATAACCAAGCGCAATAATGGATCTTTTCTAGCGAGCTATTCACTCAACCGTTTGCGGGTTTATGGCTGAGGAGATGTAAGAACTCACTCTGCTACGCGAGGCTCGTTTGTAATGCAGTTTTTGTGACGATTTTAGATTGTAGGTATGGCGGCTAATTAAGAGATTTTTTTGACTCTCTAACGTTTTACGGTGCCAACATAATGCTTGTCATCCTTGATCCTGTTTAGTCGAAGGAAAATTTGAATTTTATCGAAAACATCCGCAACTCCGTACTTTTGAACCAACTAACAGGTTTTCGAATTTCTGGTAAAAACTTTTTAAAATAAAACTACTACCGAAAATTCGTTCCAAAATATTCCAGAAATTTCTGATAAATCAACAATCAGCCAAAAAATCGTCAACATCGGCTCTCGCATCGACACCTCCGCACGATGTCTACCGCCCACGCATTTCATAACGAGAAAAGCCATATGATCCACCCATAACGCTCGCGCGTTTCCATAGATTATACACGGCTCGTGCGCTCGCTCGGGGCCATAATCCACAGCGATATATTTCCTGGCTGCAGTGTGCTCTCCTTTTTCCTGGTTCTCGCTCCGTTTCACCTGCAGCACGGCCGGCTGGTTTCTAGCGACTGAAGCCAGCCGCGGATTCCCTTTTCCACTTATATTTCGCGGCCGTCTCTCTATCTCCTTCTCTCTCTCTTTTATCCGTAAGTTCTGCAGCGCGGAAGGCGCTCTCTCGCCGAGTGTACAAACACTTTTACTTTCGCTCAGAGGCGAACACCTTTCGTCGCTGCTCTTTTTTAAACGGATCGTTACGGTTTTCCGGATTTTTGCCTTTTTTTATTTATTCATTTTTTTTAACTCTGCGGACTCTGAAGGATATCCTTCTGCGAACGGAGTCGCGATTTTATTTATTCCGCGCTTCGAAAGGGATAAGGATACAACAAAGGAAAGTCGCGCGGTTTAACGAGATTTCAGAAAAAAAAAACAAATGATTTTAATAACGATGCAGATTACCGATCTAACCGATCGTGACTGCGAGCTCGACGTCGTGGGTAAAAACTACACCGCGAGAGCAGACTCTGTCACGATTTATTAAGAACTTTAATTGTGCACGACTGCAATTTTCATCGAGCGTATATACACTGTACACACTTGTCATAAGTATCCAAGCCTCCAATGCATCACGTGTATACACACATCGTCGTAATCGAATAAAACGATCGACTCCAGAGCCGTCTAAGCGCTGCAGTTGCAAAACACCTGACGCCGCTTGACACAACTAGCTCCCGGACAGTAAAGGGCATATCGAAGCTCGCGCGCATTACCCAACCCGCATATACACTTGTAACATAATCGAAGGGTTCACAACGGCTCTGCATTATCCAACGTATTTTGCAACCCGTACACTCGCAAAAAGCTTCGCGCTTGCCCTAATTTCGCATCGAAAATTTCGTTTGCATAACTTTTAGAGCCAACTCCGTGTGGACACGAGCCCAGCAGCACTTACATAAACGTACAATAAGTCGCGTTTCGAAAATTAGCGCACGCGTTTATGTGTATAACCCCCCGTTCGAGTGCGGCGAACTCGTTTGAAAAATCGGCTAAGTTCGGATAGATAAAACGCCGAACCTAATCCGGCGATTCGCGCAGTGCCGATCGAGTTCCGCTCGCGAGAACTGCGCATAATTGATTTATTACAATTTATATGTACTCCGCGCAGAGCAGCTCTCGTTTGTCCCATAACTCACGCGTCAATTATACTCCGCGCGAAAACCGGTATGGTCAGCAACGAACAAAGCTTTAAATTTAAAATCGCCGCGCGCGAAAGCTGTTCACCTTCGTCCTCGAATTTCGCGGTTGTAACGTAAAAGACGCTCTTTTTACTCGTCGATGCCGCGATGACGTGAATAATAAGCCGGTACGGAACCGATTCCCACAGAGACAATGCGATAGGTAATGCAGATGTGCAGCAATCGAGTAATCCCAGGCACTAGCCTTTCTCGCAATCGAAAGGGATCACTACGCCATGCTATAACCGGCGAAAAAGAAACGGTGAACTACACCGAGGGGGACGAGTGCACACGGGAGGCTCGTCGCTCGAGCGGTAGCCAAAATGTTACGCAAGCCTCTTACAAAACGCGACACAATGTCTCCCTCTCGCCTCTCGTGCCGCAATAAAATCCCGGCGTCGATCTCTCATATCGACGCTCTTTTGTCTGTATACCTATAGCTACACATACAGGACATACAGGAAGGGTTGCGTTAAAGGTCGCGCCGAGAGCGATGAGGACAAAAGCGAAAAAGGAGCAAAGTGTATAGCTGCGCAGCCCTGTGTGCCAAAGTCACCGCTCTCTTGTGTGTGTGTGTGTTTTTTGCTCTTATATTCACCTTCATCGTGTGCGCTCTCGGATCTCGTGTGGGGGATTTGCTCGCTCACGGGAGAGGAGAGCGTGATACACAAGCCGGCTACCGAGTGAGGGAAAGTGTTGGGGCTTATTATGTGGCGTCTCTCGAGGTATATAAGGCTCAGCTCCGGAAAACTCGGCAGTCAAGTGGTTTCTCAGCCACGTACAAGCGCGCGCGAACCTTACAATGAAGTTTAAGGTAAGTGTGCTGTTGCTGCTGCTGAGTCGATTTTTTTCGGGACTTTGTTCCGACGCGGGCTTGTGTTTCGGATTATCGTAATATTTCTCTGTGAGACGTTTACATAGATCGTAACGCGTATCGGCGGACGTGTTTTCGAAGCTACACTGCTTTCCATTGAAATAGTGTGAGAAAGTGATGGAAAAAAAGAGACGTGGGATTTTCAACTCTCGTGAAACTCGGATTTATATAGTATACGGGAAACGTCGATTTCACTCGTGATCTCGTGTTTTGGTGAAATTCGTCGGGATCACTGATAATAATTTATTCCAATACTCGTATATTCGTTACGCTGTATGGTAGACTAAACGAGAAACAAATTTGAATTTCAGATCTGCATAGTCCTCGCGCTGGTGGCGCTGGCGCGCTGCGAGGAGGCAGCGGAGAAGAAGACCGAGAAGCGTGGCATCGGCCATGCCTACGGCGACTACGCCTCCCACGAGCACCACGAGCACGTCAAGACCGTCGAGGTGGTGAAGAAGGTGCCAGTGCCCGTCGAGCACATCAAGCACGTGCCCTACGAAGTCATCAAGCACGTTCCGTACGAAGTCAAGGTCCCGGTGCCCCAGCCCTACACCGTTGAGAAGCACGTGCCCTACCCCGTCAAGGTTTTCGTCAAGGTGCCAGTACATGTACCCCAGCCCTACACCGTCGAGAAGAAGATCCCCTACGAGGTTAAGGTCCCAGTCGACAAGCCCTACGAAGTCAAGGTCCATGTACCCCAACCCTACGAAGTCGTCAAGCACGTCCCCGTCGAAGTGAAAGTGCCCGTACCCCAGCCCTACACCGTTGAGAAGCACGTACCCTACCCCGTCAAAGTCAAGGTCCCAGTACCCCAGCCCTACGAGGTAAGTGTTATTCTACTCGCGAAATTGAATTTTCGCTCTGGTTGCACGTACTAATTCTCGCATTTATCCCTCCTAGGTCATCAAGCACGTCCCGTATGAAGTCAAGGTTCCCGTTGACAAGCCATACCCCGTCCCAGTGCCCAAGCCCTACCCCGTCACCGTCGAGAAGCCCTACCCAGTCACTGTCGAGAAGCACGTTCCTTATGAAGTCAAGGTAAGTGTGTCAGTCCTCGTTCGATCAAGACTCGACTGTTATCACTAGTTACTAACCTCCTGTTTCCCTTTGTGCCAACAGGTCCCAGTCGACAGACCATACCCCGTCGAGGTCCAGAAGCCGTACCCCGTGCCCGTGAAGGTGCCCGTGCCCAAGCCCTACGAGGTGATCAAGCACTACCCCGTCGAGGTCCAGAAGCCAGTGCCCGTGCCCGTGAAGGTGCCCGTCGACAGGCCCTACTACGTCGAGAAGGAGGTACCGTACCCCGTTGAGAAGGAAGTGCCGTACCCCGTGAAGGTGCCCTACCCAGTGCCCGTCCACGTCAAGGAGCAGCACCACCACTACGAGGGTGGCTTCGAGCCCAGCGGTCACTACGGCCACCACTAAGCCGTCCAGCTCGAAATTTGGGGTACAGCGCGATGACGCACGACCCAGCCCAGAGACAGGGGTACGCGCGTCTCACCTGGCTATCCTCTAATCTCACACTATCTCTCCGCTGTCTCTATATGTCTTTTCCGTTAAATTCTCATCTTAGTCCTAGCTAATTGCGAGAGTGCTTTGGGGTACCACGACCTCGACGACGACGACGCTTTTTGGTTCGCGCGCGCGCTTATTTTCTCTCTCACCTCTTTCGTGAACAACTCAGCTTCCCTTGGCCGTTCTCCCGGAAGATTGTGAAAGCCCATAGACGCGAGAGACTGTGGACGCGTTGCACGAAATGGAGTACAGGCGGGCGCACAAAATGGCTCCCCTCGACCATATACACACAGTGTGGGAACAGCCGTCATTGTCGCGCTAGCGATTGTTTCGTCATCGGCGTCCTCTCTCACTCGTTATATCGCCGCATTGTTCCAACATAGCTATTAAGACGTTCCGTCGCAATAGCGCGCCGTCGCTATTGCCGCGTGGAAACGTCGATCGGGCGAGACTAATAATCAAAAGTATACAGAGAAAGTTTCCGCGAATTTGTCCGCGGCAAAAAATCTAGAATATCCGAGAAGAAAGTCCGCGCGCACTCTTTTTTTCGAGTCAACGCAACGCTGTAAATACGTGTTTGTACAAAAAAAGCCAACAATAAGCTCGTCCGTGACAAAATAACCGCGTCGTCCTCGAGATATTTCGCGGCTCTTCTGCTTTGACAATTTTAAGCATAAGCTATTTTTATATATCGAGATCGAATCTTAAGAAGTATAAGAAGCTAAATTTTAAGGGAACACAACTTCCGGACGACGCTACGATCTGTGTATGTTAATAAGTGTATACATATGCTTTTGCGCGATCGGGGCCGAATGCGATCAGCGAAGACGCTAAAAATCAAACTTTTATTTTTTTTTTACCTCGTCGCTACGTACTTCCGCCTTTTTTTCTACCTATTTTTTTATACATATTATATACCATATTTTTCTACGAATATACCTGTACAAACACTCGAACTCTAGTTCTCTCACTCTACGTATTTACGTAGACGAAGAGGAAAAAAAATAAACAAGAAGCGACTTCGTCGCGCCTATGCGCGGCGATAAAACAACTGAATTTTATATAAAATGTAATTTTATGCTCGAGATGGAAAAATAAAAAGAAACATGGAATGATGATATAAAAATGTCCGCTGCGCGCTGAAGGGATAGGAAATCATGTCTGTATAATATCGCGGCGCAGCCTGTATGAAAAGTCGCGACAAGCGCGTGTGCGTTATAGCGCGACGAAAAACAATTTTTTGTACTGCAAATAAATAAAACTCATGAAACCAAGAAAAAAAATAACCAAACTTGTCTCTCTCTCTCTCTCTCTCTCTCTCACTATATCTGCACCTACGTCGATTTCTCCCTGTACCTCCTGTGTGTGTAGATTTTCGATTTGCAAGTGAAAACCGGCGCGTGCAGCGCACTCCGATACACTCGCTATATATAATCGAGTAAAAGTCGAACGATAAGATCGATCGGTAGTGTACATTATGCGTCGATAGTCTCATCAGAGTAAACGCGAAAAATTCACGCGCAACGCGTTCGCACGGATCATAAAGAGTTCAACGACCGGCGTTTTCTCGAAAAATCGGCAGAGCTTTAAAGTCACGGTTTCGTCCTTGGAGTCTAATCATCGATTTTTCGCGGCGTCACGCAGGAAGAGCTCGAAACGGAAGGAAACGCATATGCACACTCGATTGGGGCATAAGATGTGAAACTAGAGATACCGATCTCTCGAAACTCGAATTTCCGCCCGGTGTGTGCGTTATATACAGAGCGATGCAGTCTATACACTTTACTTTCGCGCGGCGAATCTTAATCGTTACGAGAGCGCAATTAAGAGCTCCTCGCTCATACACACGTATACACATAGCAGATCGGCATGCCAGCCGAGTGTATATACCAAGAAAGTATTACTTTCTCTGCGCGCGAGCGGCGAGCGGAGTTTCTAGAGTCGTACTGCTGCTGCCGCTGCACTTCCACGTTTTATTTCCACGCGTATAGGTATACGCGCGAGAGAACTAGCTCGAAAATATCATGCTATACCCGGCTGATTTTGAGGTTAGGTTCCCGGTGATCGCGCAACCGATTTCTGCGCATAAATTCTTCTTGTGCTTCAAATTAAATTGGTGCGTGGAGGTACTTTTGAAATGTGGCTTTATTTAATCCGTTACGTTAATCTTACATAAATTAATTTCGAGCTTACGCAATGACAGCCTGCACTTACTTCGCGAACTTCGAAACGGGACTTGTATAGGGAAAAAAATCAGAGTCCTGTAACTCTAGACTATATAAATGCTTTTTATCGACGACTACGATCGGCAATTGCGAAATCAAAACAAAGCCGATCCGCAAATAACAGCCTGACAAACGCGCATATAATACACATTAATTAAGAGTACACACTGTGTACCGAGGCTCGGAGCACGTCGAGCGTAACGCAATCGCGTAAGTCAAAGAAGGCGGCGCGAGAGAGACCGGTCGGTCATCTCTCGGTGTATACAGTGTATGTATGTACGTGAGCTCGGATCCTTTGTGAAAGTGAAAAAATCGCGACGGATCCGCCATACGTGAATTACGCTAGTGCTATAACGCGCCGCTCGGACTTCCATCGAGGATCTACTCTGTACTTCCGGTTTAATATTCGTTCGCGCTTGAGAAAATCGCGGGTATTCGAGAGTTTTAGGCGAGTCTAGGAGAAACGGTGGATTTTTGTGACGCAATAATTAATAAAATCCGGGTGTACGCGTATGAGTCGATTTGAATTTTCAGGCGGCACTTTTACCAGCGCGAACTCGTTTCTTATCTAAATAATATGTGTACGTGCAAGATAAATTTTATCGCGAAAAAATTCGACTCGTTCACCATACATGAGCTGCAGATACGCTGCTGAAAAACAATTATCCATTTCACGCGATTGGAGCGTACAAAAGAGGATCTTATTCCGTTTCCGGAACTAAACGCATATATACAGAGGACGTACTGCACTCTGCTCGTATAATAAGGAAAAGCGCGTACACTTGGCGGTTTCGTCATCGCAATCATAATGATAATAATTCCCGGCGTCATTATCATCACCTTCGGCTAACGCTCCACACACACACACACACACACATACACCCCGTAGAGGTGTAACCGCTTCCGCACTTGGCACAGCAGCGGCGAGAGCTACTACCGTAGTATATGACAGACAAACGATCCGCTCGCGTTTTTTTTTTCCCCTATACCCGCTCACTACTGCGCTCCCGTTGCGCAACCCTCTCTCTCGGCGGGACTTTCGAAGTCGCGAGGCAAAATTACGAATGATTGAGTGCCCGCGCCGTCGAGGAATTTTCTCGTCGAAAGGATCGAGTATTTTGCGCGTGTGTAACGCGTAGAGACGGAGTTGCGGCATCGTTCGAGTGTAGGGAACATACTATAGCTTAGGCTCTGGAAAATTAATTTTCTTATACTACCTTTAACGCGCGACTGTGGAACGATTCGATTGTGTGTCGTGTGAGAGGACGTTTGTTTGTAGGATCTTTTCTCGAAGTGCCGCTGTGGGTATGTGGAGTATCAGAATAATGAACTAAGACTCGCGTGACCCAGTTTATGGTAACGAGTTTCGTAAGCCCTGTACGCGCGGATTTTCGCAACTTTGGATTTCCTTTTCGAATCTACGGACATAAGCGAATTAACGTTAAATAAATTTCGCAATCACCGTTCAACATTTCCTCGGCAACCCTAATCTAAAAGCCAAGGTCTACACTCAACCCGTCGCCATGAATCAATCAGGTTTTTCCTCTTTATACAGAAAGGAAAGTCCTTACATCCTTACATAACTCTTGGACAACAAAAGCGCGAAGAAAATAAAGGGCTATATACAGAAGCATCCAGCACACCGACGAGGGCTTACAGCTCAGCTGCGCAAAGTCGCTCGTTCGAGAGAGCGAGCTATCGCTCTCGTCTGGGTATTAGCGCGACTGCAGCAAAGCGAAGGCAATTATCGTGGAAGCGAAACTTGAACGTAGTGGGCTGCTCTGGAGGCGCCGCCACCCCCGAGTGTCGGCTGTCTGATACGAGAGAGAGAGAGAGAGAGAGAGAGAGAGAGAGAGAGAGAGAGAGACGGGTCAGGTCCCTTGGGATTTTCTCTCCAGGACTCGAACGCCTCACTATAGCTGCTATATATATACATCCTTCCCAGCAGTAGCACAGTTAATTACAGAGTCCTTCTCCGCGCTGCTTCCTTCCTTTTCCTGATACCGCTGCGCATTCACGCTTCTCGCCGACTTTTATTGTTTCCTCCTCCTCTCGGCGACTTCTTATCTGCTCCGATGACGCTCTCTCGAGGGCTGCGTTTATGGAATTAATGAAATTTTATCGAATTTCGTTACATAATATACGCAAACGTTATAAGGTAAAGTGGCACACACGAGAGCTGGCAGTAGGTTACGACGTACAATATCACGTATATGCTTGTGTATGTAATTCAAAAAGAAAGCACTGTTACATCGAAACCGGCAAGCCCTCTTTCGGCTTACGTAAAATTTCGAGTTTTTCGCGCTCCTATCAGAAAAGAAACTGGACAAAAGACACAACAATTGCGTAAGCAGATATTCGCGCATCGAACGAAGGGAAAAAAGCGTATCGAGTTGCCTGATCCAGAAAAAAACGCGTGTACTTTCACGGCCCGTCGAGCTTTTGTTAAAAATCGTTATTTTATTAACGAACAACCGCTATCGAGAAATTTTAGAGCTGTGTATACTTTCGTTTTGATAGATACGCACAAAGCTTTTACTATACGGGAGGTGAAAAAAAAGGCATAAATTGACGCAATTACCGCACGAGCTAGTAGCTCTCGTTGTTATATTATTATTTTTGCTCCGAGAATCGTTCGAACGCCGAGTATACACTACTGCGCGGCTCCTAATTGAGTGTCTGTTTTACGTGTAATTAAAAACTAGTTTGTTTTTGTAATAGCCTCATGCGCACCTCGAGTTTACGCGATGTTTGAAAAGTGTCGAGGATAATCGATAGAATCGATTTTATATTTGTGTTTTTCTCGGAATTAACTAATTGGCGAAACTCGTTATTGGGCGCGATAAACGTGTTTGTTTCATACGTGCGAAATTCAAGGATGTATAGTACGTTTCGATGAAATTCCAATAAACCGCAAGGCGAGTTCGCCGGTATCCTTGTGAATGTTTTGAAACCCCTGCCCTTGTTGAACTTTTGGAATTCCCCTGTGCACGATCACGACTCGTTCCTTTTACTTTTCACAAGCTCGCGTGTCCTTACTTACGTTAGCTTTGATGGAATTTTTTTTGTTGGCAATAAGGGGGTGTCAACTTCCTCCGTTACCATCGAAACTGTTTTACCGACCGAGCTGAGCTATGCTATATTTGGTTCGAATAGCAAAATCAGTAGTTTATACTAATACTGGTTTGTTCCGATCGTTTCTTAGTATATAATTCCAGGTTTGAATTTTCGATTGGGTCAACCCCCTTAAACTTGCCAAGTATATACTTTGCAAATATTCCAACGAATTCCAATAATATCCCTAGATTATAATAATCCCGCCCTTTAGACGTCGATCGACTTTTAAATTCCACATATTTCAATCGGGTATTCGCGCAAAATTCATAAATACCCCCCTACACTGCACAGGTCATATTAACCGATCAATCAACATTAAGATTTCACAAAAGGCACAATGCTTCTCTCGCGGGCGCACTATTTACCGAGCTCCGCGCGAAAAAGAAACAATCGCTCGCATTGCAGTCCATCGCTACATAGACTCTCGGCGTCGACCCAATCATCGAGTGTCAGAGCGAGAGAATGAGCCCACCCCCCTATATACCCGTCCGACACAGACCCTCCCGAGGGAATCCGAGCGAGCGAATCGTGCCGGGATTGAACGCTTGAAAATGGAATAATATCCAATAATCTCGTGGCGGCGGTAAAAAGGAACGCTTTTATCGGCGCATCGCAGCGGGGGAGTGTCTCTCGCTCGCTCTATATGTGTGTGTGTGTGGGTGTGTGTATGTGTCGGTGCGGAGGCGAGAAGCGACGAAATTAATTATTGATTTCGGATACGAGCTTTTAATCGAGGAGACGAACCAAGCGCTACCTCCGCCTACCGCTCGAAATGTCTCTATATAGATATATATGATATTGGCGCTCACTATATGTGCGTTCGCTCTGCTGCTTCTTTTTGACTTCGCTGTTGTGACATATACATGTATACGCGCTTGATTTATTTCTCGCGAGCTTTTCCTTTATCGCCGACTTTGATTGAATTGAGCGGTTGAGTCGTACGACTTTTACGTGTATTTCGTATCGATTTTACTTCCAGTTTAGAAAGGAGAAAATGCCGTTCGTATTTATCTACTTATTTATGTCGAGCGTATACATATCCGATTGGGAAATATAGACGTGGGCGGATTAAGTTTCGATGTGTGTTTTCGTTTACTTTTGCGAATACTTTAGTCGTGACTGACGGTCTGATTCGAGAAATTTTTATGGGAGACGATAAAGCTGAATCGCAACGGTTAATTCATATCGATGATAGAGAATCGGTCGTTAATGCTGTGCTTCATTAGCTTTCTAGTGCTGAGTACAATTTACTATTCTAATACACAATCAAATAGCCCTCCTTTGGTGTAATTTTATACTAGTATAAACGTCTGAACAACTGGTGCTGTTAATATGATCAGACATTTAGTAATCGAAATAAATGATGTATGATCGAATTAAATATAATAAGTTTTGAAATAAATTCTTGAAAATAACTGATAGACGCATAATGTTGAAACATAATTGGTTTTTAATTCAAAACAATGCTTGACATCTTATTCATAGAATTTATCTCTGATAAAAAAAAAACGTTGAACTATAATAAAATTAAAAATGAACGATACATTAAAAATAAATTATAGAATATGAAAATAGGTGATAAATGAAAAACCTCGTGGTTTGGAAGGTGCAAAAGGATTCGAGGAGTTCATCGGCTTGTGACGGATAATGATGTTCTGACGGATGGAGCTGAAGAATCTGATCTAGACCTTAAAGAATCATCTCTTGATTCAGGAAGACTTGAGATCACCTGTGTTAAAGGATAATGAAATAAAGCGTTAGTAAAATGCAGTGATATGAAGAAAAATTATAATACATTACTGTGGTTAATGGATCAACTAAAAAAAGGTACAGGATTCAATGTCTACGAAAGTAAATAAACCATCACAAGGATTTTATGAAAACTGTACTACAATGATTTGCTTTTTATATCATTCTTTCTTTGAGAAAAACGTAATGTAAGAAAAATTGCGTATATAAGTGACACTTTTTGCCGAGTGTTGGCAAGTAAAATTCATTTGCAGAAGTGGGCTGCATCCTAATCACGTTCACCTGTGATCTGATTAGTCGCGCGGATGCGTGTAAATTGATTGATTTTCGATACTTATGCGATATCCTTAATCACCTCTTGTAATTCTTCCTTTGTGAACATGTGGAATTTTGTCTCTGGTGTCATGGACATAACTTCAATGTTTGTGTCATTGAGTTTCTCCTCCATAACTTGCTTTAAGATTTTCAATGCAGCTTTTGTGGCTTCTTTCAACGTCATTGACTGTAAAAACAATGCAAAATTAGTATCTTGGAATATGACGGGTAGCTTCATGAATTTGAATAAACACTTACCTTGTGATAAACTTCTTGCAGTGACTGCTGTGCTCCTTCACTGCCAGAACCGATAGCCTTAGCATCGTACTGGACAAAGGTTCCAGAAGGATCCATGTGAAATAGTTGAGGCCCTTTCTCGTCAATGCCGGCGAACAAAAGGGCTACTCCAAATGGTCTGGACATAGCACTTCCATCGTCGTCACTGTCACCGAACTGAATAGCAAGGTTGGACACAGCTTGAGTCGCAGACTCAACAGACATTTTCTCGTTGTAGGTGAACCAGTGGTTCTGGCACTCTACTCTTGCCCTGTCGATCATAGTTCTCGAATCTGCCATAAGTCCAGACGATACACACCCAATGTGCTTGTCAACCTCGACAATTTTTTCCACCATGGTTGGTTCCATAAGGAAAGAGGTCGTACGCTTTTCCACAGCTAAAATCACCCCTTCGGACGTGCAGATGCCGATCGCAGTCCAGCCAAGTTTGATAGCCTCGATGGCATACTCAACTTGGAAAAGCCGTCCTTCGGGGGAAAAAGTGTTGACACCACGATCGTACTCGGAACGTGTGAGGAACATCTGCAAAATTATAGAGAAGTTAGATAAGGAACTCTTCGGATGACAATAAAAGCGTCCGTCAATTCACTACTTTTCAAAGTTTGTCTGTTTTGAGGTTAGTCAGCGTTCTACTCAAATTTGCGATATCTACTCGTACAGCGATTTTCGGATAGCAGAGCTACTCAGATCGAATCTCCGCTAGAAAATCCCTTTGAGAAACTCAAAAAATAGAGCATAAAAACAAACGAATATTTTCCTCGAAATTGCGAACTGAGACTCGTACAGCTAGTCGAGGTTAACCCACAATGACACTGCAAAACCACTGACAATTCGCATCGAATTCTCATCCAATTCTCAATTTCACAAAGAGCAACGACACCTTAACCTTCTAGACAAAGGAAACATCTTACCTTGGCAAACTTTTCACTAAAAAACTTCGAAAGGGGAAGAAAAAAATAAACCGCTACCGACTCTCGACTCACACAAACGCAGAGTCACTGAGAGAACAGGTCGAAGGCAGCGCCACGTGTGTCATCGGCCAGTAACCGAGAGTAGCGAAATTTCTGCGAAAACAACAAGCAGAGAGCAGCAGCAGCAGCAGCAAAAGTTGTTCGACCGGCTGCAAATGGCGTCTGCGCAAAGCGCAGATAGAAAAAACACACACCCTGGAGAACGCCGGCGACCCGCGACACAGTATCTTTATCGCTTAGCGATTAAACATATTTCTCGCTCGTCAAGTTAAACAAAGCCCACTTGCGAAGGCTGAAAGTTGTTTCAGATCAAGAAGCGCAGAATATGCGGCTGTTTGGCGTACTGGCATGCTGAAGTGAAGTTCGTTTTTGAATTTTTTTTATTCCATACGTGAGTCTTTCTATACCTCTTTTATTTTTCCCCGATGACAAATGCATTGTTTCGAGATTTTTCAATCGTTCTGTTGCTGCAGGTATAGGCTTGAGCGAAGACAGAAGAGGGAAAATGGAGTCCAGCGAGAGACTGGCCTTGTGCATTGAGAACAAGGATTGGGACACTTTGGTGAGCATTCTGAAACCTAAAGACTTCTGCAGTGATATACCGAGGTGAGGATGCGATTCTTTTTATTTTTTGTAGAGTAGAAAAGAGCAATAGAGTGTGACGGTATTGTACTTATTTCCAGAACACTCTGTGATTTTAATAAGCTACTGAAAGTTGCTGAACTGTTGACCGACAATGATTTCAATATCTCTGAGAAGATAAAAAGCATTCTCTTGAAGTGCTTGGCCAATTCCTGTGTCAACGGATATCTCGAGAAAGCCTACGTGCCAAAAGATGGAGAAGACATTTCCGCCCATAAAAATATTTATAAATTTTTATCCCAAGAGGTTTCCAAGTGGAGTGAAGAGGGTCCGTATCCGTTCCACATCAATTTTCCATATGATGGAGTTGTCAGATGGGCCATCAAAACCATCGCCGACTATGCTTCCACTCAGAAGAGACTTTCCGAAGATCAGACTGAAGTTCTGAGATTGAGTCTCCAGTTTCTGTGCAATTTCTTCACGTTTGCATTTAATATCTCAACTTCCACAAATGCTGATGCTATAATGGAATACATAAAGGATCAAAATTTTAAGGACACAATTATGTAAGCACTGCTACTTAGTTTATTTTTTATTCAAGTTACTTGCTACAACCAATTTATAACTTTTCAGAAAATTAGTTGGTCACGATCGTGCTCCAATAGCAAGAGCAGCATGCGCATACGTCCACAACATGGTGAAGCAGCTGTTCAAAGAATTTTATGCCACGATTGATAAAAAAGAATTGACTGCGGAACTCATAAAATCGACTATATCCGATATCCAAGCAGCACTAGATACAGTTATTCTATTGTTGAAAGAGCCAAATTACTTGAAAGATATCTACGACGAAATAAGTATCGACGACCGATTGTATCTACTCGATATTATCCATCAAGAAGTGCGCTCGTTCGTTTACAACGAAGAGAACAAGAATACTTACTGGCTTCCAATAGAGTCCATTGAATTCCTGTCGGACAAGTTCAAAAAGAAGAGCGATTTGATTCTGAAAACGGTCAATTCCGAGTTGAACAACATAGAGCCTACGGAAGTTACGATTTTGATCGATATCTTGGGTGTACTCACCTCGAACCCCAAATTGGACGAATGCAAAAAACTTCAAGAGGACAAGAGTCTCCTCATTAACTGCGTTTGTGAGTATACCCTATTTTATACTCTAACGTGAAAAATAAAGAATCCGTAATGATAAATTCGTACTTGCAGATCTTCTGAAAGCCATTCACATGGTTGGAAAGGATTCAAACAACTGTTTCACTCCTCTGCAGAAATTGAGCGATCTGGCATTGCATACAAAGACCGACTGCTGCAACGAAGCCGAAGATCCGAACAATCACGTGTGCAAGGAAAAGATACAAAATCATCCCGCGTTCGGCTTCAAAGCTAGTTTGATAAGAGTGATCGGCAACCTGGTGCACAAGCACGAGAAGAATCAGAATCTTGTGAGTGCTTCTCGATTTGCCAACTACAATTTCTCGCAAACGAATTCGTCGGGGTTTTAACGCGTGTATGAATAAATTTTCAGGTCCGAGAAAACGACGGGATCCCGCTGCTACTCGACTGCTGCAACATCGACGCTCGAAATCCACGTATCCTTTGTCAATGGGAAAAAAATCTAAACTATTTTTCATAATGTATCACAACCATGATTTCCTTAAATCAAAACCATCTCGTCCAGTGATCATCCAATGGACAACTCTGGCGATTCGCAACCTGGTGGACAAGAACCCGGAGAACCAGGAGGTCATCGGTAAGAGCGTGAAAATCGGAGTCGTCGACAGCGCGGTCGTGCGCGAAATGGGCCTGACCCTGCACGACGAGGGCGAGGGTAACGCAATCGGCATAATGCCTCTGCCAAAGAAGGATTGATGCGACTCGTTGCCCATCTTATAATCAACGTCGTCGTCGTTGTTAACTCATCTAATCAAAGTCTCTACATGTAAATTAAATGGAAGCAGAAGAAGAAAAATGCTCCGCCATTAACTACCAAAAGTATAAACATACACACGCACACACAGACACACAGACACATACATGGCTATCATGAACATGTAGACGAGCGATTTTTTTATCGTACGATATAGGATTTTTGTACGACAATTTTTCGAACGATAACATACCGCAGGCGATCGCGTCGCTCCCTGCTTTACCTTCCGTCTCGAGAGTAGTAGGAACCTGCTGCTCTTTTGTTCTGTGAATCGTAATCTCGATAACAGATGTCCTTATCGATGCTGCGAATGCGATATAATGAATTTTTGTACATTTTTAAAAAAGAAAAAACGAAACTCGATGCCAGTCCAGATTGTATTGTCAGCTCTTTTGAATACCGTCTCGGTATGCTCGTAAATGTATACGTATTATTATAACTACTATAATTATTAATATTATTAAAATAAAGCTCAAAGTGTGTACTAAAAAAAAGACACAGCTTCTTTTGTACATACACGGCATGAAAATCGATAACAAAAGCGGAATAGAGTAGCTTGTCTCGCGTCTCGAGCAGCCGCAATTTACTTGCAATCCGATACGCCATTAAGGCATCAACGATGCGATCGCGAGATGCAGTCGTTGTTGGTATTTTTGCCGTCTCTCTCTCTCGCCCTCCTCCAAAAGGACGAGAGATACCTATACACTTCGATCGCTCTCGTATATAGATCATCCGATCGAAGGCAATCGTGTTCTCGGGTTTCGATCGGCAAACGTGTTTTAAGCGCAGCTCGTGCGCCTCCTTTTTGCGCCAAATACAGAATTACGTGACACTCGCGCCAGAGAAAGATCTCTCGGCGATCGACGATCGGCTTACAGCCATTTCTCTCCTCTTCTGTGTGTCTCTGCGTATGTACGGGCGTATCCCTCACTGTATGCGCTTGTTAATAATTGTATTCAATTAAAACGTCGATCTAGGACGATCCTTCGTCGGGAGGGGGTTTGTAATCCAATTCGATTTTTGTTACGATGCGGAGAGTCGATGTCTCGATGTTATTGGGTCGCTCGATGTGGAGAAAAATCGCTTTGATGCATTGCGTACATGCGGAGATGTTTGTCGAGGGTATATGTATAACGTTTGGAGATCTATTTAAAGCTCGTGTTATACGAGGGTGATTTAGCTTTAAATTTACTGTAATAATTCGAAATTTCAATACACGCTTAATTCGATAATAATAAAGTAACGCTATAAACACACACACACACAGCCGCAATAACATTCGATACGTAATATACGAATTCCGAAGGCTGCGCACACAGGACATTGAGCGCGTTAGAACGCGCGACTCGAAAAGCCGACATTCTCACGCGTCAGTCATAAATTCCTGAGCGGCGGCCAATTACTTTATTTTCTCCTCCATCGAGCAATTTCACTCTACGTAGTGATATATCTATCTCTGTAAAACACACCGGCTGTACCGGCTCAGGTAGTGCGCCACGTCTCTATTATACCTACATCGACACGCTCGATTATAGCCAAAGCAGCAGCCGAACCGGACGAATAAATTGAATTAGATAATTGTACGCGTTATGTTCTCTGCGGCTCTCAGTGTTTATAAGTGGCGGCGATTCCGATGCCGGCGCAGGACATGCGCGCAATGTCCGGCTTAGCTCTGTAATGATAGGTACAGTCGGACGCGTAATTCACGAGGTCTAATCGAGCGTGTCGATGTAATGTAATGTGGTAGGCGATAGTCCGTAGGTGCGTTTGTTAGGCTTTCGGTGTAATCAGATTAGAAGTGTATTGGGCTACTTGTTGAGAAATATTTGTTTTTCTAAAAAGACATCAACGCATGAATAATGGATCGTTTTCGCACGCACAAAT
This sequence comes from Nasonia vitripennis, assembly GCF_009193385.2. NCBI lineage: Eukaryota > Metazoa > Arthropoda > Insecta > Hymenoptera > Pteromalidae > Nasonia > Nasonia vitripennis. The sequence continues at coordinate 30,235,134 of NC_045760.1, read as the reverse complement.
CGACGCTGATTATCAGCGTCTCATAATCGATTAAAAAAAAAAAAAAAACAGAATCTGCAGAGGCGAGAATAAAAAGTCGAAATCTCATCTCCCGGCGCACGCGACCTGCATACGTAATGCTATAACACATTATTCGGCGACGAGCTGTTCGGATCGGCGCGAAATTTATATCGGCTAATTATTATCGACCGGTGATTAATCGATCGCTCGCGTTAAATACTCGGCGACGACGGTGTAATGAGAAATTTCGAGAGAGAGAGAGAGAGAGAAAAATCACGTGTATAATAAAAATCGGTGAATTTCATTACAACTGATGCGCTATATCATCATCGAGAAGGGGAATGAAAAATTCCGAAAGTTACATCCGGTCGCTTTCTCATACAGCATATAAAAGCCTCACGAAAATTGATTAAGAAGCCAATTAAGCTGTCAGAGAAGTCGGCGGCGCCGAAAATTTCCCCGTATGCACGTGTGTGATAAATTCTTATAAATACACGTCGCTGCGCGCCGGCGCTCGTAAAAAAGGAATATTATATAGAAGCGGCGCTTCTCCTCGCTCGTATACACAAGAGCTGGGGCCATTATATGGTACCGCGGGGAAAATGACTTTTTGAAAGTCGCGCTTCTTCGTGTATCGGCGCAGGGACGCTGCGCTCGATTAATATTCATATAAAATACGCTTACGTTTTTCAGACGACGATGAGAAAGAGTTGGGGAGGAGACGATCGAATTATATACCGTTAAACGAGCGAGCATCGTGTCGTAATTATATATCCTCTTCGAGCTTATATCGAGGGGATTGGAGGTATATTGTGTATTGTGGAGGTGGGGGAGGATATGGCTGTAATCATTGGGAATTGTGAATGTGTATGGGAAGGATTTTTTTTTTTTTGCGAGGGGGTCGATTGTTTTGATCGGTATAATGGTATTTTTTGGATTGGAAAAATTGAATGATGAGTGTATGAGGAATCTGGCTGTGACTTTGGAGTATTTTACGATTAAATGCAGTATGAGTCAATTATTTCTTGGTTTTTTGAAATTTTTGAAAGTTTTTTAAATTCAGACATTGCCCATCTGTCCAATTTCAAAAATTTCAATCTCCAGGTAGTTAAGTGAAATTCCTTCTTCATCGACATAAATTCCGCTCAACTTTTAAGAATTCAGCCATGCAAAAAACACTATTATCTCACACATTTCATATATTAGTCCGTCCAGAAGATCGCGACTCTCGAAAGCGAAGCACACAAAGAACCGTGCGATCATCAGAGCTGGTGTATAGTGCCGAAAGGGGCGGTCGACAAGCCACACATACACACACGTACGCATACGCTCTTGTAAAGGCTTTGCAGCGGCCGAAAAGCAAAAGCCGCTTGGAGGCGTGAACCCTTGCGCGGAAATTCGTGAAATGAGCCCTGCCGTTTTATGGCTCGTTAAATCGGCAACCGCTGGTTAAGTATATATATATGTGTGTGCGTGTGTGTGTGTGTGTGTGCGTGCCATCGCGCGAGCAGTACGTTGGGGGAGTCGGTGGATTAAAAAGAGACATGAATCGTTGATGAATCGCGCGCTAATTTTATTTATTATGTTTAGCCCAGGGGAAGCGTTTTGGAAAAAATAACGTTAGCGCCACACATTGAAGAATCAAATATAATTGATAACAACAATTAAATCCAACTCAATAACCTAAACTATCCACGTGATTATCCACTGTACACATACACACTTTTGCGACAATTCCAACCTGCTCGACTATAGCGATTAGATTCGAGGCGAAACTCCCTCCCCTTATACCGCACTATCTCGCGCACGTGGGCACATCGGCATATAGCTCGAAATATAAGTTCCGAAGGCGCGCGCGCAGAAAAGAAGGAGCCCGATTAAAAAGTGCTTATAGAGAAACGAGGCGGAAAAAGACGATAAGCGCACGCATGCGCTCTCTGTCTCCTTCTCTCATTCCTTGAAGAAGGAGAGAGCCGCCGAAACGAGATTTTTTCTTATCTTATTATCATCCGGTTATACGCGGTGGCTGCAGCCCAAGCAGCTCCAAGAGAGAGAGAGAGAGAGAGAGAAAGAAAACAGTCGCGCTATGCCACTGCAACAGGTCTCGTCTTGTCGCGACGGATCGTCGGCGAGTTTTTTCCGACACACGTGGGATATTATGAGACTACCAGTGATTCCACGCCGGCGACGAGCTGCTGTTCAGGATGACGCGGAAAAGCGGATGTAGTCGCCGCTCGTCCTTGATTTACTGGTGAGTTATGTATATACTCATTTTTTATTTTCGGCCGCTGATGCAGCGCCAGTAATTGTCTTGCGCGGTTGTAAATCAAACGCTGAGAGAGAGAGAGAGAAAGTCGCGCCCCTGTGATGTTGTTATTCGAGCGATGTTATAATGGTCGACGTTAATTACGAGGTGCCGTTCCGAACGATTGTTTCGAGGGACGAGTGATTCATGCCGACGCGTGAGTTAGTTAGTAAATTAACCTCGAGTGTTCGTACGGGTGTAAGTAGCGGAATATAAGGTGATCGGTAACGAGATTCAATTACACGCTTTCATTTTGATATGACTTTTTGCTCGCGGATCTATAACGAAAGATTGATAGCCGCTTACGTAACCGAAGCTGGCAATTTTTTTTTTCAATAACTCACGAAATCGCGAGGAAAATAAGACACAGGTGTGCGCGGGCCCGGCTAACGACTCTTCGATATAAAACGTGTGCAGTGCCTTTTTATCTTTCTTGGCTCGGGCAACAATTGCCGGCCTCTAATTATCGAAAAAGCCGCGGCGCTTCGGAGAGAGAGAGGAGCATTACCTCGCTTTCTCGCCGCTTTGTGCCGTCAGGTGGGAAAAAATTGCTCCTAATATTGCTCTCTCTTCTCGTGGGTGGCGCGCGACGACTCGAGAGCAAAACACGATAAGCTGGGGCGAAAATTGCTTGGGAGAGAGAGTTTTTTCGTGCACACGATGCAATTTTTTCGGATATCGAGAAGATTATACATTGTGAGAGAGTTGATGCTGCAGAATTTTACGATTGGTTATGTGTGTTCCTTCCTCGCTTGTTAGCCAAAACTTGATTCAACTAAAAAACAGCCGAGTAAAAGTCGATACATAATCTCAATCAGACATTTACCTCGGCGCAAATCCTCGAGAAAAATCTCGTCTATACACCAGCAAAGCGTCATATAAGTATATACTCGTATATAAGTTCCGCCCATTCAGCTACACATAGGCGTTTCTTTTCTCTCTCTCTCTCTCACTCTCGTCTCTCCCCCTTATTTCCACTCGCGCACGCGCTGCATGATGGAGCGACGTCCGATCGTCTCACACACGACTGTGTACACACAATCCTTTCGGGCTTCCTTTATTGTGACGTTTACTCCTGACACGGGCACATCACAATATTTCGGGGGGGGATTATTCGCGCGCTGACGTGCTGCGCCCGTATGTACAGCTGGGAATAATGGATTGTCGGATATGTGCGCGTATACATATATAGTAAAATTTGCATATGCAAAAAATCTGAAATTTTTCGACAAACATCATCGAAAATCGGTATGCATATGTATACCCTGTGAATACACAGAATAGGGCATAATAACCGGAGAAAAACCTCTTAATCTACTCGCACAATAGAGAAGCACACACATACGTGCGCAAGCTGACTGTCACATCAGGGTCTATAGAGTTTCGAGGAAGGAAAAGGCCGTCTCTCTCTCTCTCTCTCTCTCTCTCTCTCTCATTCGATCCGGCGTACTTTTCCCTCCCTCCCAGTCACCTAGTCCCCGCGACATATCGTGTATGTATACGTGTTTTTATTAGCGGTTTGTATTTCGAGCAGATGTTGAATACAATGCCGACTTACAAGCGCTCCAGGCCTATGGCCTTTATTATTGTGTCGTATAGCCGCTCTGCCGCTGAGGAGATAATAAAAGATTGGGGTAGGCCAATTTTAAACGAATTCCAAAACTGGTTTGAAAAAAGACAGAAGAGAGGGGGGGGGGGAGAGAGAGAGACAGTGGAGTGGAAGGGATGAGAATAGAGCGCTCGATTTTCCGTCATCGGATCGTTTTTTCTTTTCTTGCGAGAGATAAACTGGCGGAACGAAGTATCCTGTTTTCTCGGTAAGACTTTGGTTATATAGCGATCGAATGAATGGAAGATGGAAGTGGGAGGATGAAAGTGTATATACCTGTGAGGCCCGTTTAGGGATGCTCTGATGGTTCTATTAGGAGTATTTTCGAGTGGGGCAACTCGGAAAAGCAGTGTTTCGAAGTTTCGAATTAAACAAATCGCATCCACCACTCCCTATCAAATTATAATGTAAAAAAATTAATCAAAATATTGCTAATATTTTAGTGATGCCTATCTATAATACCACACCAGTATTATTATTAAGTTAAAAATTCTGTTTCCCTTTGTTTGGCATTAAAACGTATATGTATCTTATTACGAATATTTGGATTTTTCTACAATTTTTGTATTGCAACAGTCATTTGACAAATTTCAAGCGAAAGTTTCGTTTTATCATGAGTTAATGCGTCATATCTATGCATGTATAACGGCTAAACGCTTATTTAGTTAAATCGTTAACCACAACTTAGCTAAGTGTCTTAAAACATAGCTTATTAACCGTTAACATTTCTACCGGTGCTAGAAAGCCATGTATACTTGAAAAATTAAATCGTTACAAAAGAGAAGGCAATATATTACGCTGTACACTGTCGCCCCCTTGGCGCAGTCTCTATTCTATTTAAAACACACACGTATATATAGAATATACCGAACGCCATAAAGATCTTTATTCGCGCTCTTAACTGGGGTGCAAAATGTCTTTCGGCACAATGGGGAGACGAGCGTATAAAACCACCCTTATACATACCGCCTCTCTTTCGTTACACTCGCGTTTAAATTATACACTGCGGAGTTTCGTCGTACTTCGCAATTCCGTGCAAAAAATTAAAATCACGTACATCGACCAAAAAACAAGTGCCTGATGTCCAATGCTATATATACATACACGTTATACAATGCTTCGCCATATCGTGTATATTATAATAAAATACACGCATGTGCTTTTACATACCTGTCCGCTCTTGTAAAGCGTTACGCAACGCACACACACATCCTCACCGATTTTCATTGTCCGGTGCGCGCGGTCGTCACGAATTATACATTCATTTCAATTTATGACGCTGCAGCGCTGCTGTGTGTGATTTACATTCTTCGCTCTTTTCGAGAGATATTCCGCTCTCCCGACAAAAGCTGTATGTGCCAGCACCAGCACCGGCACCCGGTGTCTTTATTCGAGTTTCTCTCTCGGTGCGCCTCGACTATATTTCATATCGCGCTAGAGAGACACACCGGCTGTGCTTTTATACATTGTCGTGCGTGTATTATGAGCGAAGGTTTAAAAATTACGCCGAGATTTTTTATCGCTTTTGTCAAACTCTCGCGGCTTTGTTTTAAGAGTCGTTGGGGGGGGGGGGGGGGGGGAATTAGCATAGGCGAGGGATCGTGAGAGTCAAGGTGAGATTCGGGTAAAAAAATGCGAGTGTATGTGTGTATTACGGGGGTGGATCCGTAGAAAGAGCGAGTATTTAGCTCCGCGCGCGGTCAGCCAGACATGATTCCTGTCGTTTGTCTCCGCTTCGTTCCGACTCGTCGAAAGAGCTCCCCCGAGCTATTGTCCTCTTCGATGTGCATAACGAATTCGAAATAATGCCGCGGACTTTCCTTCTTTCTGCCCTCGCTTTCGGCGCTCGTTCTCAGTGATTTTATTTTTTTCTTTTCGTTGCTTGCAGAGAAAAATGCCACGTATACCATAGACGCGCCAAATTATACACTTTACGCACACACACACGGATCGTCCGTTCCCACAGATCGATTGTCATCGATAACGCTGACGAATCGGCAGACAGGAAGTCGTTCCTCGTCGATCGGCGTAAACAGTATATAGAGAAAAAGTGCATCTCTCTCTCTCTCTCTCTCGTATCGATCCAGCTCGATCAGGGGTGTGACGTTTAACGAGCGACCTGTTGAAGAGTTTACGATGATTCCGAGACAAAAGGACGCCTTTTTTCGATTAGCGATTGATTGGACCGATCGTATAATACAATACAATGCGATTACTTCGCAGATATAGTACACATCTCGGTTATCCGCATCGCTTCATGTTCACGCTAATTAGACACAAAAACAGCTTGCCAGACTTGGCAATTTTCAGATCCGCAGCGAAACCGGGTATATAATATTCGAGGGAGGTCCGGTTGATAAGGCCGACGACGCTCGAGATCGACTCGGCTATTAATTACATATCATTACACGCGTAATCGCCAAATTCGACGCGTCTATTATCTCCTCTCTCTCTTCCCGTGCCGTTCAGGGATATATCGCGTGCGGCGAGTCTCGTCCTCTTATAAACCGCCGAGAGCGTTCGATTTTCGCGCCGTGTGTGGCGCCGCCTCGATTGCGTTATTTTCGGACGTAAATAACGGGATAGAGGTCCCGACGTCTGGGAAAAAGAAGAGCCGCTTGGCCGAAGAGCTCGGAATCGAGTTTATATAGTGGAAACGAAGCGGCTTTTACTTCCGAGCTGTGACGCTAGGTGGCGTACGGGCGTTTTTTCGCTTCCCTCAGCAGAATCGTTGCGCTGAGGGAATTTATATAGGGGCGAGAAAAGTGTCTTCTGATGAGCCGCTCGTGCTGTAACTGCCCGTTATATCGTTGAAGTCTATGAAGTATGTCTGAAAATCGTTACGTTAATCAGCAGAGGAAACGAGAAAAAAAAAATCGCCGGACATACAGACTTGGGAATTTTCGTGCCATTGTTGTACAAGCGCGCCGACATTGACTGCAGCGATAAGATATGCAAAAAGTCACGCGGGACGTGATCGTCTCTATGGCGGAGCTTCTGGTTTTCGAAAATACGTACAGATAAGACTTCGCGGAATTCCAACATGCACAAAGTTGCAAAAAACAAAGTCCTGAGAAAGGGCGCGAAATTCAAATTCGGCTGAGACGCGCGTGTAATGTGCAGAGGAGATTCCGAAAAAACGATCCGCAAGCTGCACGCGCGTATTATATACACGCACACACACACACACGCACTGGAGAGTGAGACAGAGCGCAATGGAGCGAGTGTATAATACACGAGAAGAGAGTGAAAGAATGAAAAGACGAAAGAAAAAGAGAGCGATACCCGAGTGAGAGAGAGAGAGAGAGAGAGAGAGAGAGAGGGAAGGAAAAAGAAAAAGCGAGAGACAGAGAGAAGGAGCAGCAGCGAGGGAAGGAGAGAGAGGTAGGATCGCGTAGAGGTAACATCTCGTAGAGAGGCTGGGAGAGCTGATCCCAAAGGTAGGAGCTCTTGGTTGGTAAGGCCAGTCCATCGCGGGCCCTCCTCTCGTACGAACGAGCGAACGAGGCTCGCGCTTCTCGCGCGCACACACACACACACACACATATGTATATATACACATATATATATATATATAAAATACCCACTCTCTTTTTCTCTCTCTCTCTCTCTCTCTCTCTCTCCCTGTGGCTCTCGCGGTAGCCGTGCAACAACCCATGTGTAGTGCTAGTAGCGCCGCCGCCGCTAGTCTCAGTGCGTCGAGCGACAGGAGCTGCAGCGCGCTGTGCCGTATAGGGTTGAAAAAGAAGGAAAGGACCGTCGCGCGCGATACTGTGATCGGAGTGTGATGCGATCCATCTGTGCGCGGATTAGCACTACTGATGATCGTCGTGTAAGTGCGAGGTACCATGCCGGCGCCGATGCCGCTGGCTAAAAAGTGCGCGAAAATCGTTTAAACGTTCATACATATATAATATATATCGTATACGTATGGGATGTGCTAGTTCTCGAGGTGTCTGCAAACATAGGATGCGGCTGGTGTGATGATAAGAGATGCGTCGAGCTGACATCGCGGTGACCGCGATAGCCCTACTGATACTCGGGCAGATTCAAGGTCCACGACAGTCCAGGTGAGGCGAATAGAGTTTTTCTTCGTTTATGCGATAGGTATAAACCTTCTCACGGGGAAGATCCGCTGCGGTCGACGCGCGACCACCTTGGACTGGATATTCGATTTCGAGGGGTAATCCGAGACCGGTATATACATACGTGTAATATCCCCTTCGATTCGACCCAGAGAGAGAGAGAGAGAGAGAGAGAGAGAGAGAGAGAGAGAGAGAGAGATCGGCCCATTGTACGTCCCGTCAATTATCCCCCCGAGTTCCGAGGCAATTATACGAACTGCGCTTATCGATCCCAACCGATCGCTCGCGATGATTCGGTATCATTGTGTATTAATAACCGCTCGTTTTTAGCCCCTTACACGAGCGGAACAATCGGCGCGTGCCAAAGTCTCGTCACGCCTCGTCACTGTCATCTCGGCGAACAATATATCGCCCGCACTTACGCTATACTCGACGACACGCGTCTTCGAGTGCAGGTTGACGAGGGCTGTATATACTCTCTCGAGTCTGCTTTGAAAAATATACAGCCGATGTATATTCACAAATCATTAATTCCCTCGCATTTAAATCGACATTAATCATTGTCGAGTACGATTACTCGCTAAACTTGGTAGCTGCTATACACACAGACACGGCCGACTCTCTCGCGGCCTATTAACCGAATCGATTACGCTTCGCTGACACGCCGTAATATAACATAAGAAGGAAATTAATCGACTTTTTTTTTTCTTTCTCTCTCGATCGGCCAACGTAGCGGAACGAGTTTTCCATTCGCGCGCATAAATATATATCGCTTCCTATACATTGCAGCGGGCCGATATTATATACACTCGGAAAAATCGCTCGCGCGTAATCAACGTTTATATAAATTTTCCATATAGATTTATCGATGGATCGATCGGAATCGGAGAGACCTACTACTGCGCGACGGTAGTCGAGCGCGAGAAGTTATACACGGGGGCAGTGCGCAAATCATCGAACTCGTTTCCAATGCGGTGTTCGATATCGCGCGCCTCGACGCGTCTATTAAGGCCCGAGGGTGTGCATGAGTGGTAGGGTTTACACCTGCGCTGGTTAGCTGCTCGTAAATTTTGAGGCTGATTAAATTGACGCGGTTTTTCACATGCTATCAGCTCTGTCGCGAATGTTTATGGGAATAATATTAACCGCTATTTAATCCCCTTTTCTCGGCGCTTAGAGGCTTTTTTTACCGCCTAGAGCGTTCGATTTTCGCGCCGTGTGTGGCACCGCTTGGATTACGTTATTTTCGGACATAAATAACGGGACGCCTCCGTCTGAGTAATCCAGCATACGGCGCTGCGAAATCAGTCGTATCATCGACTCGCAAAAATCCCAAATATCTCGTAGCATCGGTACACCTGATAGAAAACGCGACTCGCATAACTCGAGCATTAAATAGCAATCAATTTCCTCTCAATGATCGTTTCTTTCTCCGACCCGCGACACGCATCCCCTGGATAAAAAATAAAAACAAAAAAACAAAAAAAAAACAACCGGAGGAAGGCCGCGAGGTACAAATAACAACACGAGAGGAAGAGAGCCTAAGGTGCGCGCGCGCATTAAATAAAGCATCGGTGCTAAATAAGCATCATCCGCGCGCGCTGGCCTCCCGTGGCGCAGAAGAGCGTCTTCATCTCCCATCGACTACACACGCGTATAGGCGGTAGGTAGCTGGATGAGCATTTATTAAAAGTCCTGGCGCTGCAGTGCAGTTCTGCGCACATGTAAGCTCCCAGGTAATTGCGTATCGGCTCTGTGCGCGCTCGTATAGAGTAATGACGATGATTACAATGATAATTTAAGAAATTCTGAGCTCCTTCTTTACGATCCAGCGCAGCAGATATCGCTTTCATTAATATCGCGCCGGCTTGGATTTTAATGCCGTCTGATGTATTATATTGGGGATATCGTGTGCAGCAGCAGGTTGGGCTTGTAGAGGATTGTTTATGATTATTGAATAGCCAGAGGAATAATGGTAATAACGATGATAACACTCGGAGAAAGAGGGACGAACAATGTGGCTTGTTTACCGCGACGTGTGTACGTACGTACACGTCTTCATGGAAAAACGTCGAGGGAGAGAGTATAGACGATAATAACTCATTTTCGCTTTTCTCTCTCTTTTCAATAACGCGTGAAGAAGAACTCATCCATCGGAATCCTATTAAGACATCGCGTTGAACGTAGTCGAGGAGGCGCGACGTGGTCCCCGTTTTTGTTACACGAATAACCTGGAAAACGTGTTTCTTCCTCGTCGTCCCTTTTAGAGAAAAATCGTGTGGATATCTCCGCCGTGATTTTAATTTAAGCCGTCGAGTGTGTATCGCGCAAAGATTGTATTCTGATTCGCGCAGTAGAGAGATTTTTAACTCGACGGCCATATACGCACACACATGCCGGAAGCTACAGTTATGTCGAGGTGAATGGGTCGTTGGAGGACGACACCTTTGTTTCTAGGAAAGTTTCCTCGAGTCCACATTTTTTCTTCTTCTTCTTCTTTTTTTTTTTACGCAAGACACGAGTGCCTCAGCGCGCGCCTGTGTAATATACTCGTTCCCTAATCTGACACGCGATGGAACGAGGCGTTTATGGCTTGATTTTACGAGATAGTATCATTTCGTGAATCGGTGAGAGCGGAGTTAAGCTTTTAGAAGAGCCGAAAAACGAATGACTCTGTTTGGGAGATCTCTTGCGTGCTACTGATTCTTTCTTATTTTTTGGATTTTTAATTCGACTGGGAATTACCGAGTGGAAAAATTTAAGGGGGGTAGCTTTCCCCCACCCCCTGAATAAGCCCCTGAACTGAACCCGAACTTTTGGAGAGTACAGTCGGTAAAACAGTTTCGAGCCCAACAATGCGACCCCCTTAAGGGTCATCAAAACAGAGGCCCAGTACCGAATCTCGGACAAAAAAATCCTCCTCCAAAACAGGCACCGAGTACACGAACGCAAAAACATCTCGCGTGTGAGAACGCAGCGAAGCAAGCTCGCGACTCCAACCCACCCCCCCCCCCCCCTATGTAACATCGCGTCGTTACATATGTATGCAGCGGCGGTGCAGAACGGCAGCATCTCGAGGTGAAAAAAGAAGCATCGCGCTCTCGTGTGTGCATAATGCAGGCCGATCGAATTTTCGAGGCAGAGCAGCTCGAGATTCGGCGAAAATCCAATTAAAATAACCGGGCCAGAGCTTGCCCCCGCGTTTTTGCCCAGAATGCGCGTGTATATACGAGTAAGAGAGAGAGAGAGAGAGAGAGAAAGACAAAGGTGGCTGGGAATCTCGCGGCGGCGGCGGCGGCGGAGAATCGAGAGAAAAAAAGGACTGAGAAGAGAGTATACATATAGAGGAACGCACGACGGCAACAAAGCGCCATTAAAATATCCGTCTCGCTCGAGGAGCGGATTCCACGCGAAAGATATTTCAGGGCTCGATCAACCAGTTTGACGCGCGAGAGATGGACTTTTTCACCCTCTCCCTTCCCTCCTCGGAGAAAGACAAAAGCTCACTCTCTGCGTAACTTTCGGCCAGCAGACGCGTCACCTGTTCACGAGGTTTATCGCCGCGTACAACACAATGCGCACTTGGCTCGTTATGCCGCGAACAGGTTCTGTTTCATACGTCTATACGCGTAACGCGCCCGTTAATCCGATCGAGCGTTGTGTTATATTGTCTGGAAAACATTGTCGCGGAGAGAACAGAAAAAGGATGAATAGCCTCGATAGAAACCCGCGTCTTCATTAACGGAAAGACACGCGCTTGCGCAGCGCAGGTGAGATACTCGCTCTCTGGCTCGCAGTAGGAAGCATCGTCTCGCGGTCGGTCGTAAAAAGCCGCGGCGGTAATTTGAGAGCGAAGCAGCGGCCGGAATATGGATGGACTCTCGGGTTTCGCTCCGCGTAATTTCACGTCGGATCGGCTGTCCTTCCGAATTTATGCCGTCTATTAAAGACGCGTATCGAACGGCACCTCTAACACCGTATATGTGTTTGGGACGATTCTATCGGATCAAGATTCTTTTTTTATAGAGAAAAGTTTTGCGATTAAGGCCAAGGTTGGCATTTTCCTCCCAGATCGACATGCAAAAGAGGGAACTCTTTTGCGTCGCTTAAACGCGGAGAAAACGAAGGAATGCGCTCGCTCGTAACTTACGGGGTATAAAAGCGGCTCTGGTATAATAATGACATCACATTGTCGGCGGCTCTGTGTACGAAGATAGTCTCTCTCGTCGGGCTTTAATTTATTCACCGCGAGACTCGATCTCGATGAGCGGCGCGCATTTACACCAATTATTATAGTCGCGGCGGCACAGCCCGTGTAATCACCATAATTTTCCGTTTTAATGTAATTATCGCGTTAACGCTGACAGTGGCACACAGCGTGAAACGTATCATAACGTCCGTTACGGAACAGAGTTCTAAATTCAATTAGCCGCGTCGCGGGCCGATTATCGCTCGTTATCGAATTACCTCCCGATAATTGCGACGATTACACGCTGATCTAGATATCCTTTCCGAATTTCGCTCGGTCGAATCACGTGGCCGAGACTTAATTTAATCAAGGAGAAGCGCTTCGCTCCGAAAAAAGAAGAAGAAGATGAAGAGTTATAAATCAAGCCCTCTGGAGAATAGTGCGTATACCAGTCACACCTGCATATAACACAGCCTATATATATAGTATAAGAAAAGGCCTGTCAGTAGCTTTCTCATATCGACCGCAGCAGCGGCTTTCTTCTCTCTCCCGGCATCACTCCAAAGTGTATAATTAGCCGTCTCCCGCTGCAGCTCAGCTTGACGGGATCGCCGAGGGAAAAGCACAGGCATAGGGCCCAGACGCCGGCCAATAATTCTTCAGGCGCCAGTTTTCGCCACCTCTCCCTGTCCCTCTCACGGGGTGTATACCTGCTGCGTGGGATCAGATCCTGAAGATACGGGAAGCGAATTGGGAGGGTTCACTCGTGGCTTAAAAGCCTCTGCGTGTCGGCCCCGTGAAAACGATAACTCGTCGGGAAAAGAGAGGCTTTTCTCGCTGCAGACACGTGAATGTCGAGTGTCCATTCATGATTCCGAGGATGAGTGTCGAGGAGGGTAGGGATAACACGCGTGGAGAGGAACAAACAACGGACGTGTACCTGTTCTATGGAGGATTTTGCGGATAGCTGCTTCAAGATAAGAACGATGCAATCCGTTAGCTCTTTCGGGACGGGCGACACTTTGTAGGCGCTTTGTTGTGCGTTTCTTTTGAGGACGAAGAATGTTGCGTTTCGGCTATTCTTCTGTGTGTGTGTGTGTACTTTTTTGAAAATCCCGCCGCACATCCGTACAAGTGGCTTGTCCGTCAACTATACACGCGTAAACGCGATAGGTAAACCGACTGGTGGGACGAGAAGTAGGTAGACGCGACGCGTCGAGGGATTAGAGTTTTGACTTTCTAAAGAAGGAGATCGAGAACGCACCTATCGCTATCTGGCTAAAAATCGCGCTCATGCGGGCATTGGGAACTTGTTCCGCCTATTGACGAAGAAATGCCTTTTTCTCACCCGATATCGCACCGATGCAGGTGTGTATCCGCACCTACGCGTTAAAATATCGAATTCCTGGTATTCGGGGATTTATCGGCGCCGTGATAAATTTATCCCTAATAGCCGATCGCCATTTGCGACTATATGCAACGCATATAAGAGATTCTCCGCTGCAGAGTTCGAAATTTATTTTCGAATCTAAAAGCTCGGCGCGGACCTCTCCGTAGAGGCATGAGGTGTAGGCGTAGATAAAATTCTCGTAAAAACGAAATCAAACGTATGGCATAACTTTCGCGCTCACGGCTTTATAGCTGCGGTTGACGTAGTTTGCTTAAGCGAGTGCTCGTTTCGTTGTATATAGCTGTATACCTATACGCGAAACACTCAACTGATGCGGATAAAACCAATCTTTCGATACATGTTTGCTTTTATTTGATCGATAATCCCGATGAGTATAAAGCGCCTCTTGGATTTTATCGCTTTTCGAGACTCGTCCGAGCGAAAGTAAAAAGAATATTTATTAAAATCGCGAGCGGGCAATTTATTAAGCCCCGTGATGAATGACGAACAATACAAGGCGCGCGGCGAGATGCTCCTGCAACAATGCACGACTACTAGATTACCCGAAAAGATAAGCTGTTGTCTCGTGTACGTACAGTCGCGGGAGAAGGGGCCGATGAAGCAACGACGCTCGCTCAAGTGTTCCCACATTAAACTACATTCTCAGTCGTATAATGCACATCCCGATGCATATAGATTCAAGAGCTCTCTCTCTCTCTCATATCTGTACCCGATCGCCGTAACAGCACACGTCCGAAATGTCAGGCGCGTGACTCCCCGTTACATGCTTTTCTAGTTCAGCTGTTGTTTTTGTTTTCGAACAAAAGCACAAAGCTCGCTCGCGTTCGTGTAACAAAGGGAACAAAAGCTCGGGCTGGGTTGTGTATGTAGAGCGAAAAATTCGGCGAGTTTAACGAGCTGATCTCTATCGCGGGACGAGGACTCGGCTATATGAGTCATTTCTGAAGGTGCTGCTGCGGTCAGTTTCTCTCTCTCGTGTGTGTGTGTGTGTGTGTGTGTGTGTGTGAGGTAATAACGAAGGAGTTGCGCGCTTACTCAGCTGCTCCGAGAGATTATCTGCGGAGGCAGGGACTGTCCGTGATTTCGCGCGATTCGACGCGAAGATGTGTGGATTCTGGGTAAAACTGATGATCTGCGGTTTGGACGATGATGATGATGATGATGATGATGATGATGGGCTCTCTGTGTTGCTTTTGTTCCGGGCGATTCATTCGGGGATGACTGGGACTTGGAAATCGTTCTTTGGGTTAATCACTCGGGCTCTGACGGGATTTGGGTTCTCTTTTTTGCGTAGTTTCGTTTTTTGCGCGTAGCGGGTGTCGTGCGGTTTCGGGAATGATTACCGTCTGGCTTATTCAACCCTAGAGGAAGCAGTTTGATGAGTAGCCTCGGGGCTTTTGCTGGATTTTATGATGGTGAAAATTGAATCTGGGATATTGATTTTTGGATAAGGGGGTACGCCCCTTACGTTATCTCCGAAACTGTTTTATCGACCGCGTGCAAAATTGACATTTAACGAGTAAATACTCGGTCGATAAAACAATTTCGACCCCCCTAAAACCTTCGAAGCTCACATCAACGCGATCTAATGTAACATATGCGCCCATTGAAAAGGTCCCACACAATAAATCAAACACACGAGTCGAGCGTTCAGCAGTACCTCTCGATTCGCACGCTCCTTATAATGCACGCGTACACGAAGCCTCTAAAAAGAAAAGAGCATAAGCGCAGCGAGTTCGATCTCTCGACGCTTTCCCGTAATATATAACAAAGCGACTTCGCGCTGATTCCCGCGCGCACTATACTCTCGCGACGACGATTTACGGGCATATCCGCGTGTATTTATTCGCTCCTCTTCTCCGCGGACCACCACCGGACACAGGCGAATATTTATACGCCGCAGTCTCTCTCTCTCTCTCGGGTAATGCGGTTTTGTCCGCAGCCAAGAGAGTAACGTAATACGAGTGTCTTCTTCCTTTTTAAACGCGGTATTTGGTGCGCGTCCGAGGATTTATGGCTCTCGCGCTTTTTACAGCGCGACTCTTTCACCCTTGGATTTTCGACGATTTTTTGCGATCGACTCCTATTTAATTTGGCATTTCCGCGGCCTGTGACTCATTACCAGGGCTGTGCAGGTATAAACGATCCTCGTTCGTATACAAAACGCATCGTTCGTCAGTTGTCGCGATTCGGGCCACAGTGACAGAGATTGAGTAATTTTCGCAGGGAGCCTTTATAATTATATAACCGCTCGTAAATCTCGGGAATCATTAAGCCCCGAGAGATAGAGAGAGAGAGAGAGAGAGAGATGTGTAAAGAGAGAAAGAAGAGAAGGAGCGCGTATACGTTTTCGCAAGAGCCGTAAAAGCGCGGCAGAAGAAAGATGAAAATTTATACACACCTGTGACCCGATTATACGATATTGAAAGATTTTAGAGCGACGACGCGTGGAATTTCATTATTCCGGAAAAGTCATTACCTTAACGTATCGACGATGATAAAGTGTAACTACACGATATAAGATCCTTCGAGACAAAGGAGCGCCTGCGGGTCATTACATAAAGCCGACATGCAAATTGAAAAGATCAGAGAGGATGTTGCGAATACGCGTCGGCACCGCTTCTCTCGGCTACCGTTTGGATATATAGGTGTATATATATATAGTACCTGCGCCCTGAAGAACATCCCACGTGTGTCGCGGCGGCGATTGCACAGCTTTTAGTAATTAATGACGGTAGTTTCTCACTCGAGTTTTATGCGTTTAATACACGCGCGTGAAGTGACGTACGATGCATTGTTTCACTAAACTCGATTCGCGAAACACAATAAATACTTCAGAACGTACAGCTGGTGTAGGAAAGTGTATCGAATATGGTCTTCGAGCTCGAAGAAGACGATTTTTTTCTTGCACTTGTCTATACCCTATACACAGCGATAAGTAAAAGCGACGTCGGATTAATTGAATTATTTAGTCCGATAAGGGACACCACCTCGATGAATAAATTACACGCATTATCCCTTCGACAGGGATGTGGACTTGCGTGTAAAAGTACCAGCGCGCGCGACGCGTCCATAAAAATAAATCAGCTTATCGGCAGTCGAGCTTGTTTTTTATATACGGAACTCTGTCCTGCGAAAAGAGCCGAGATCGATGATTTCACGTACGTACGCGTATAAAGCCCTATCGAAATCTCTCTCGCGGCGGGACGAGATTTATCGGGCCTCTATGCGAGAGGAGACCCTTCGATACTCGTATGCGTGGATATGAGAGAGGAGACGCTGTAATGGACGGAGATATTGATTGTTTAGTGGGCGAGGCTCGTGTGAGATTCGCTGGGGAGATAAAAATTGGCATTTGTCGAGAATTAGTTTTGAATTAGCTTTCGGCGATGTGCAAAAAATAAATTTTTATAGTTAAAACATCTACAACTCTGCATATAATGCGCGATAAACACCGCAAAAAAGTCTCTCTCGGATCCTCCTCTTCCCCGGCTTATAACCCATAGTATAATAATAGCGCAACGGGAGTAAAGGTCGACGAGTTCTCCACACGCGCGCATACACATAATACGCCCCGATCGATCGTTACCGAGGCACATCGTGTTTTTTTCCCGAAAAACATCCGAGCGTATAGTGTTTTAAACGTACGGCGCCAGCTTTTACCCGCCGCCGCGATATTACCGATAATATCCCATCAGCGCGCGTATGATAATTTCGGGTCCCGAGAAGACAAAGCCGCATTGTAAATTGAATCGAGAGCTTGGCGCATGCGCCGTAGATCCGCCCTTTGCTGCCCACGTCTCTCATCCCTTTTGCAAAAGAAAATATCCTTGCCGTGTGTGTGCTCCACTCGTAATTCCATGTTATAGCCGATAGATCGATCGATCGATCGGTGATCTCTGACCTGGTATTATGTGTCTCTGCGCGAGCTGATACTTTGGAGATAGCAGAGCTTCGGGGCGGTGTGCATAGGTACTCACTGCTGTCGCGTGCGGCTTTATCTGCAACTCGATTGTTGCGAGCATCGAAACGAGAGTGAAAACGATTTTTTTGGGAACGGAGATATCGGTATGATAATTCGCGGGTAGAAGGTGTATTTTTCAGAGCTTGGGTGGCCTGGATAGACGTTGCGCAAGAGGGTATAGGAAACGAAAAGTTTCTTTCTTATATACGGCTGTCTGTGGGTATTAGCGTTGCCGGTTATTTACGGTCGTTGCGGCGCTAATCCCAGACTTTTTCGCGTGTGCCTATGCAGCGCAACGATTTGAATACGAATTTCAATTTGAATAATTTTACACAATCGCATCATACTCAAAACCTAAGAAAATTAGCGCAAAGGTACAACCACACACCACATCGTTCCGAAGACACGTCGAGTAGGCCGTTAGCATTGCGGAGACACACACACACACACAGGCTTGTTACGAGCTCGTCGTATATATTCCACGAAGCAGCAGCACAGCGTCCGAAAAAGCTCCACGCGCGAGAGAGCATAGGTATGATTAATGGCGCGTACGCGCGCCGCCGGCCACGGATTAGCATAATTTCTGTGTTAACATTTCACTCGGCAGTGAGCGCGAAGCACATACACACTGCCGAGAGAATGAGATGGGGAGAAGAATTACCCGGGCCAGAGAGATCTCGCTCTTCATTCTTTCCGGACAAGAGAGAGAGAGAGAGAGAGAGAGCCTCGAGATTTTTCGCGCCGGTTCGCGCGTGGGAACGTATGCTCCGCTACCGCGCGCAGACTCGTACACGCGGTGATAATCGCTGAATTATGCGAGAGCTGTCCTCTACTGTGTTCAGTTTTTATTTTTTTTTTTAGTTGATTCTGAAGCGCAATTTTTCCGACAAAAATCGAGGAACGTGGCAAACACGCTTCGAAAAAGATGGATAAGCTCTTCATATCTCTCCTGCGGATAAGCGCGTGTCACACGAGGCTTCTCGTTTAATTCGGTGACGCGCCCGACGATAACCGAGAGATTCGCATTCCCGCGTAATTGGCTGACGATCGCGAAATCGATTGCCGATTTTTTTCCCCTTCGGGGGTCACTGCCGTGATTATCGACGCCGATTGCACCAGGTGCGTGGTTATACTTTGTTGAAAAGCGTGGGAAGTGTCTTTTCTCGTAATATAGGGAAAGATCGGTAAAAATCGGTAAACGGAATTCAAAGTCATCTCCGAAAGAAAAGAAAGCCGTCCAAGGAATCTAATCCACATCCGTCGATCTCTCACACCGTGTCGGCCCTTGTCAGCCGATCGTAAAAACAAAGGTCTCCGAGAAGCGTAAAATCTCTCACCCGCGTGCCTTTCTCACGTGAGCGGCGCGTCAAATACGCCCTCGATCCTATCTGTCGACGGCTCCTTTTAATTAGCTTCCACTGCCGCGACGGCTCAACGTTATCTCGACCGACGGGATTTTCCCCAAATCTCCGAGGGCTGTTGGATATATCGGAAATTTGTTCGAGCCGCTGTTGTTTGGACGTGACGGGCAGGTGAGTCCGAGTCGCTTATCTGCGACGATAGAGGTTATGGCTTATCGCTTAATTAGGCAAGTTTTATAGTTCGTGTGTGTTATTAGAGATAAGATTGCGGGATGACGATCGAAAAATTGAGTTTCTCAAGGGCTTCGAAAACAATCGGCGATTTATCGACTCGAATAAAAGCAAGTGCGCATCGGGTCCCTTATATACAGTTCCTTATCCATCGCGTATCGCGCGTAACGCCGAGTCCGCTATGCATACACTCGCGACTACTCTCCGTATTATTCTTTCTCCAGGCGCCTCTTCTTATCCGGCCAGATATCGCTTTTGAACTCGTGTATACTGTGCCCGGCTATCATTAGAGCAACAGATACACACACTTGTATATTTTTGCTCGTATCCGCGCGGAAATTATTGAATCGGTCGTTATGAAATGCTTTTTTACGTGTTCTACAAGCCTGTACGGCTAATGAACGCATTAGGTCGAATAATCGATCGGATATATACTTATAAAGCGAGCATGAACGTGTACAACGTGCCGTGGGTGTACCGGTCCTGGTACAACGTAATTGAGAGCTTTGAATATAAATATTTCTTACAAAAGCCTACTCTACTCATCCAAAAACTAGATCGACGACTTCTCCGAAAACAGGCCTTTCTCTCTCTAGCATTTCCAATTCGTCACATCTCTATACATCGACCTACCGGAGCCTCTCTTTTTTTTTTGCTCCAAATTTCGAAGCGAAGATCCGACGCTCGGATAAGGGACCTCCCAGTCGCTCGAATCTCCGCCGGGCGTTTAACGCGTCCTGACAGTTCGACACTTGTACTCGGAGGTGTGGGAGGTCGCGAAAATAAAGCCGTTCGACCTGTTGCTCTCTCTCTCTCTCTCTCTCTCTCTCTCTCTCTCTCTCTCTCTCTCCGGATTATTTTTAGATGGCAATACTCCGTTTGATCGATAGGTCCGACTGGCGTATAAAATTTTACGAGAATATAGCCGCTAAAAGCCGGCGGCTGATATCGAGCCGTTAAACACGCGTTTACGAGCGCCGAAAGCATATTCATAAAGCGCAGTCGTACTACTTAAAAGATCCTCTGCTATTATAATACAGATCCCCGCCCGTTTCCTTATCGCCGCTGTAAAAAAGCACTTAGTGTACACTCGCAGTTTCAACGGAGGATATTTCGCAAAAAAAAAAAAAAATATTATAAATATACACGTGATGTATACGACAACGGAGACTATATATATATACTGGCGCTCGAAAGTGGAGCGTGTATAGAGAGGCTTTGGAAGAGCGAGAGGAGCTCGACAATCATCGCGCGTGATTGTAGCTTCTTTCCGATAATGCCGGGCATTAACGAGGAATTCCGGGTAATGAGGATTGTTATACGCGCGCTTCTATTAACTTCGTATTACAGCCGCTCTGTGTACTGCGGGAACGAACAGCGTATGTGTATATGCATACGTATATATAGAGCCCTTGAGGCTGCGCTGAGATAAGGATCCTCTTCGGAGAGGTATTTATATATACTATATGTAGGTGCACGAAGGTATGGAGGGCAATTTGAATGGAGGGAAAAAAGCGCGGTAGTGCCTTCTTTAACGGTAGCTCTCGCGGCGAAGGGTACATTACGTAATGCGCCGGAGCCGCAGCAACGGAGCGCCGATGATTTAGCTCGATTAAAGTGACTTTTTCCCCTGTGTGTATGCGTACGTGCGTGTTAAAATTTAATGCGCATTTCTGCGCATCAGCAGCTCAAGTAGTAGGCCAACCTAGTCAGTTTTGGCACAGGTGACGTACTTCTTTATGTGAACTCCGCGCGCGAAT
This sequence comes from Nasonia vitripennis, assembly GCF_009193385.2. Lineage (NCBI taxonomy): Eukaryota > Metazoa > Arthropoda > Insecta > Hymenoptera > Pteromalidae > Nasonia > Nasonia vitripennis. The sequence goes on along the minus strand of NC_045760.1, from coordinate 30,214,219 downwards.
CGTGACGAGGAAAATCGAAAAAAAGCCCGTGCGCCACCTAGCGCCGTATTTCGGAAACTAGAGAGATATCTTAAAATTTTCTATCGCAAAGTCCCTAAAAATAACTTGATGCTGGACTGTATGTCCTTTCCCATCACTTTTCTTTCACTTCCGGAAAGAGCTGAGAGAAAACCGATGTCCTCGCGAGCGTTTTGCACTCGCACTCGTACGCGGGAGGAAAAGGAACGGTCGCACGACACACACACACACACACACACCCACACGTACACCGGCCTAAGCTCTCCGGCGCGTGCTGCAGCGTATGCGTATAAGCGTCGAGGGAATTCCGAATGATAAAATCGCGTGTTTACTGCGCGCGTATGATAATTAATAAGAGTCGATAGCCACGAACTTTCTATTTCTCTTTGCGAAAATATACATGTACGTGTATCCAGTTTTTTCTCCCCCTCGTTTTATTAGCGGCGTTTCGCGACCGGCGGAATGCAACCGATCGTTTAGAGACGTCGATTTCTTTTTTGCTCTAATTGAATTAAACGCCGCTGCGGTATTGCACGCGGCGTTTTATTATGTTTCTGTCACCTTTTCGAGTATAATTGATAAGTTGGACGTGGAAACCGATGTAAGTATACAGCCCCGAGATGCGATCGGATCAGATAGATCGTTCCCCGAGAGTGCTACTCTTACCGATCTCTCGATCGCGAGAGGCGTTTTTAAAGCGCCTCTTGCGTAATTTTCGGGGCGAGTGCGTTAAGTGCCCCGTAAAAGCGTAATTAAAGAGAGGACTCGAGAGATTCGTCCGGGTAATTCCCGGCCTGAGATCGTTATACCCTTCGTAATCGTTCACGATCGAAAGTTCTCGCGCGTGATATAAGCGGAAACCGTTTATTACACGCGCGCGCATGCGCAGCACCGACCTCGAAACCGATCTCTCAAAAATCGGCGAGCTTCGGCGAAATAAATCAATTACGAAAATCACGCGCTTGTGCATCGCCCGAAGGCTCCATAACGCACGGCTAAAAATGGGTTATCGTCTTTGTTTAGCGAGATTTACAACCGATATTCAGGGAGAAGATCGCTCGAGGCGAGATACCGATCGCACCTCGAATCTCGCGAAGATTTATGTCGTCGATCTCGACGATGGCTCTCTGATGATCGTCGTGTCAGCCAAATTGCAGGGCTCCTCTTTCTCGATCGTTATTTATTTTTTTTTTTTAATAATTTTACGAATACCTTCCCATCGTGCACCTATACTCGCGATTTCGGCATTTCGATGCAAATAGGCCTCTCCGAGCGGGGCATGTATAATCGTCGCAATTTCACGTGCTTCTTGGAATTTTCGTCTAACCGTTGCTGCTGCTGCTTGTCCGACGAGCTCTTTCTCTCGTTGTGCTGCTTATCTGCGGCCGGAATCTGCGAGGAAGTCGACGTGACTCAACTGAAACTTCTGTGTACCATAGTCACATCTGACTACGTGATGACAAAACGCTCTCGGATTGAGATGCATCTCTCGAGGATGAAATAACGTTAAACTACCCAAAACCCAACTGGCAAAAAGTATAACGCTAAAATGATTTTCTCTATTACAGGGTGGTCGGCGCGGTGGTGGTCGGCGCGGCGGTCTGCGCTCGTATCCCCGGCCTGGGCAAGAATCAGCGGGAGCTTTGCAGAAAGGCGCCGCACACGATGCCGGCTGTGGGCGAAGGCGCCGAGCTCGGGCTGAAAGAGTGTCGACATCAGTTCAGGCATCATCGATGGAACTGCTCGCACGTCGTCGACAATCAGATTTTCGGACACGTCGTTGTCGTTGGTGAGTCCTTTTCTACACACTACAACACTAACACCTCCTAGTTTTCTAATCGACGTGTAGAGCGACAAGTTGATCGATCGGCGATTATGGGCCGATTTGATTAATGACCGGATCGATGGATTGTAATGATGGGGGATGTAATTTGGCGCCCAGCGAAGCGTTTAGGCTTACCAGGAGAGCCGTGTAATTATCGGATTTCGCTGTGATTTATCAAGAAAGTAATGCTGAAGGCTGAGAGTTTACGTATCAAGCGTTGAATTAAAAAGTAAACCATCGACGACAAAGAGATCCCCACAACTCACGGCGAATAAAAGCAACCAAATTACCCTGTCCCAAAGCGATTGTTTCGCATTCCTCTCTCTCTCTCTCTCTCTCTCTCACACACACAACAATACCAGTTTCGCCAAACGACCGCGAGGCATCCGTGACACGGATTCCCTCGTGGAAAAAAGAAGCCCAAAAGTCTCGTATACACGTGTATTTACATCGCGACGCGGTGGCATCGCCGGCTCTCTCTCTCTCTCTCTCTATACACCCACACGGCTGAGCCTAACGAGCGACACAATGCCCGACAATTTTCGAACACACTTCGCGAGGCGTCGGAAATTTTTATCGTCGCGACGACCTACGCTTTCGTCGCGGAGCTCGATATGTGCTTCTTATATCCGTTAATAGGCGATCGTAAAACGTAAGTTATATACCGGCCTATATGGCTGATTTTTTTCTCCTTTCGGAATATAATGTCGAGCACACCTGCTTTTGGAACAGTATATAGATTATACCCGCGCGTGTCTATAACCCGCGGAAAGTTTTATTGCGGTTGTGTAATCGTCGCTGCTGACGATGATAATTTGAATTACGAAAATAAAAATGATAGAGGCACACGCGGCTGCGCGCGAGGGATTGGAACATTGGCATTTCGCGAATTCCCCGCGCTCAATCGTCCGTATGCGCCGTAAAGTTTGAGCTGTGGGAAAAATTCGAGGATATTTATCGACTGGTTTTCCGCAGGGTAAAAATTATAGTTGGAAATAATAATAATTGGGAATAATAAATTGCAAATGTAATTATACGTCGTCGAGAACGCGTGTGGCTAAAATTTAATACACACCTGTATACACGTCGTAGGTTTAATACAGACATAAAAGTCATCGACACAAAGTCCGACGGTGGGACGAGATAATCTTCTGTTATATATAGGTATGAGGAAGAAATCCGACGTGATCCTCTTGCGCAAATGCGTCTGTTATTTGTCGCGCGCTCGGTTGAGACACGACGGCGATATATTTCTCACGATTAGACACGGATCAGCGATAGATTAGAACTTGAGACGCGTATGTATGGCTGTCGGAAATCGAAACGACTCTCTCGGCTGGTTCCGCGTCGATGTCTCGTGTGTGTGTGACAATATTACACAATGTAATCCTTTGCAGGTTTAGGACGTAATTAATGTTCAATGGTTTTTTTTTTTGGAGAAAATTATTCGAAGAAAATATATTTGTAAGAGGTCTTATTTAGTTGACGATGGCTTCTTAGCATTAATCTGTAGTTATTGTATTGTAAGTGAATTCAAGAACTTGCATTATTCTTCTGGCAGTTATAGCATCAAGGGTCCAAGCAACAGTACAGACCTGTAACAAGGCAATTTTGGCATAGGTGGGACACCTCTCCATATTATGTACACTGTAGACTTCGATTCTAATACCGAGAATACACGTCCTAAAGTAAATAGTGCCTATGCGCCATCTATCGGCGACAACCTGAAACAACCTTTCCAAACCTTCCAAGCATATATACCAACTCGACTCGTCTCGACAGCGAAAAACTCATCGGTAGCATTGTTTAACACCATCACACCAACAGCTGCGCATCAGCCGCTTTGAAATACTGCAGATACTTTTTCACGCTTCTCACCCTCTGCTCATCCTTCTCCAACGAGCTCCCCCCCCCCCTCCTCCTCCTCTCGATCGCAATTTAAAGCTTCGCACGCTCGACCGAAGGAATTGCGTTTTCGGCCCTGGCCGCTTGTAAATATACTTCCCTCCCGTAAAGCCATAAGTCGAAAATCGCTGTACCCATTGCGCCAACAGATATACACTCGAGATAACGCGCGTACGGGATATATTGCGACGTCGGTTGCATTTGACGAGTTTCTTCGAATCGACGATGCGTACGTAGTCCCGCTATGTTAATTATTTTAATGCTATTCCGCGAAATCGATCATATTTCGAGCGAGCGAGGCGTTAAAGAAAGGAGCTTTCTCGGCCGTACTCGAATGCGAGAAACGCGTAATTCGCTAAGTTGATTAGTGAAATTAACGTTGGCCGAGCCGACACAGACGCCTTAAGTGTCTCGAATATATCCGGCAGCGTTTAAAGCGCGACTGTATGTGCAAGCTGCGTAGGTGCAGGTTCAAATTAACCGCTCGATTATCGGTTCTTCGATTTTTCTTCTGGAAAATACCACAGGATGCACTTTTACACAACGCGTGTATTAATAAACGATCCCGCACGGCTGTATCGAGGATTTCCGACGCGCACGCGTGAGCGTAAATTTCGAAATTTATGTATCCCGCCATGAATATTAAAATCTCTCTATAATACAATTTTTTTTTAAACACCGCGGAAGTAAAGCACCATTAAGTATATAATGCTTCGCACTCGTCACGCTGATAATTCTTGGGACACGCGTGTCTTCGTCGCACCATCCGAAAAAATTTCACCGTTACGGCAGCGCATCATCGGAAAAAAATGCTTATCTATTATCCTCCTTCTTTTTTTTTCTCCTCTTCATCCTCAGCTCTCCACCGACTAATTCAGTCTCAGCCGCGTTTTTTTTTCTCTTCTCTCTTCCAGCGTGGGCCGCAGACGCCTCTAATTAAGACGAGACACAGCGAGCTTGTTCCTTGATTGCCGATTGCGCGCGAGTTCGAATTGCAAATCCTCTACTGGAATTATCTAATATGCGCGACGAAAAATTTTTACAATCGCAAGCTATGCGCACGGGTGTGCCGAGTCGGGCTACTCGGATCGATCTATGACTAAAATATCCAAACTGGTCCTCCGAGACGACACACCCACCTGTGTCAGTTCTCTCTTGTAATCTCGTTTGGGCTGACGACGACGAGTTTTGCGGCTTATTGCGATCGTCGCGTGCCGATCGAGACTTTATTAACGAGTAATCGACACCGAGTGTAATCTACGTCGTGTATAGCGGCAGGCCTTGCTTCTGAAGGTCGATCTCGTCTCGATAAGCATAGCCGCGAGCGTGTCTCTGTGTGTATGGATTTTTATAACGTGTTATGAAGCTGTATCGGACAGATCGCGAGGTGTGTTGAGGACTACTGTGCGGGAATTAACATATGGTTTTTTGTTCGACAGGATTTTGTAATTTTGTAAAGATAAGACGTACAATCTAAATTCAATAAAAATCACAACTAAATCGAAGCCTCGAGACGCTTTCAGGAAGTCATCAGCGTCGAAACGTTAAAACGCTGAATATTCAGCGTCGTCTAACTGCAAGTCGATTCGAAGCTTCTTTGCACAGTGAGATCTGCGCATACGCAATTGTATATCTATCTCAGAGTCGTCCCGATCGATCTGTCTCTGTCGACTTTATCTCTCCGCTAATTTGTTCGATAGGCTGCTGCTCTTTCTCGATCTCCTTACAGGTACTCACACACACACACGCGCGCGCGCATTTACAGCCGAGGAATTTGTACGGGCCGTTTCGGATCGTCGGAATGAAGCTTCGCGCGCGATTTGCTTTGTCAGTTTAAACGGATATGACGATTGCGACGCCCGATAGCAGAGAGCGAGAGCCGATCCTAACTCGAGATAAGTGGTGTACTCTCCGGATGGAATGCAGTTTATGCGCTGCACAGGCGAAATATTTGCTACCGATGCTATTAGCCTGGAGTTTTATGACTTATATAGTAGAGTATAGTGTATGTGTACTCAGAGGAAAAATAATAAGCGCCAGCGGGTACGACTCATCTGAGTTACGAGCTTGCGGTTATCCCTCTGAGAATAAATAAACTTTGGTTAATAAATTAATACATCACTATACACAGCAGTGCAGCTTATCTCGCTGCCGGGGAAAATCGGATCGAGTTACACGTCGATGTGATATAGAGAGCGACGAGTCTGGAATCACTTATGTAGTGTAATGAAGCTGTTTCGCTTATGAAACTATAACGATTGATATTTCGTGAACATTTCGAAAGAACTAAGATATTATAAATTTTCGCCGAATAAACGATTTTTAATCGTTGCTGAATCATCGATGCGAAATTTTTACGAGGATTGTAGTAGTAGCCCGCGACGATAACCAGTTGCGGAGATGAAAAAAAATCGGCGGTCGCTACGATGATCGTTAAAAGGAGAACGTCGCCGAATGCAAATTCGACGGCGATTATTCGGGTTGTATACCGAATGCTAAGTGGACGCGTCGAGTGTGTGTCTTAATTACGGGATTAAAAATCGACGCCGATCGAGCTGGTGGTCCCCCAACCTGGATATTTTATGGATTTTCTTCAACAATGCCGATTTTTCTTCAACAAAAAACCAGTCGTCGAGTCGACTCGATGAAAAAGAGCCATTATCATTCAGCCGTACCTGTCCATCAGGCAACGTACACTCATTTGGCTTGATTTACGGTACTTAGAGTGCAATTAATTGCGTCGAGAATGTTGCCTCTCGTTAGTAGCCCCGGGACGCTTTCTCGACGTGTTGACTTTCTTATTGCGGCTACCCACATCTATACGCGTATACAGCTCTCGGTTTATATGGAGCAGAGACGACGTGCCGCTACAATGGCTATATACGCAGCAGTGACTTCAATGTATGGGGACGAGTATATCGAATTTTTCGCCGCAAACGATCGTCAATTAAAATTAATCGGCCGACTGAATTCCGATTCAATTACGAAAATCCCCGAGAGCGTTTATCAATACACGCGTATGAAAAATTCGCCTCGACACCCGGCCAAATGACTCGCGAAAGTGGTCTTTAGGGCAAGAATCACCGCGAGAGAGAGAGAGAGAAAAAAAGGAAATAATGCGCGCAACTGGTTGACTTATCGGTATAAGGTCTCGGCGCGGACTTATCGGCTCGAGGAACTTTAACGAGACGACGGATCGAAAAAAGTCCCGCGGCTATATCGCGCGCGTTCCCACCAAATACGCCATTAATGAATTCAATAAGAGTTCTCTCGCCGGCGCACATAAATTAAAATCCACAGCAAGCGCGGAGGATAACAGCTTATCGAGGGGCTTCGATTTTTCGCAATTATCGCTTCGATCCCTCGCGGATGAGCTTTTGTGTCTGTGTGTGTGTGTGTGTGTGTGTGTGTGTGTGTGTGTGTGTGTGTGTGAACAAATTACACGGCACCGAGGTGTTGCCGCGGGTGTATACGTGTCGGGAGAGCCTAATTAAGCCTTTAAAGCTCACGTTTTTCATGCCGACGATTACGCGGGATTTATGGGGTGAGGAAAATCGGTATGAAAAATCTTTCGAGAGCTTTGTGCCGCGGTTAATTAGTCGCGGTGGCGGCCTTGTGGCGATCGACGAGGAAAAATCGTTAAGGATCGCGAACCTACGCATGCGTCGTGTGCTATATATATATATATATATATATAGTGGAGAACAACCGTCGCCTACATCACTGAAAAAGAGATGCGGAACGTCAATGCGCGCTTATCTCCGGCCATTATCAGTATTGCGCCATACGCGCGCGCTGACGTCACCCGCGGCTCATTACACACCGGCGCACTGATTTATCTCGTCGCAGGAGCCGTGTTCGAGAGGAAATCGTGCGGGGGCTTGATCGCGATTTCTGAACACCGCGTGTCGTCCTCACCGCCGAGGAGGAGGCGTTACATCCGCTTTGTTAATTTATAACAATAGCAGAGTTTTCGCAGCAAAGGCGTAAAATCGTACTAAAAAAATCGAATCCTTATTGGTAACCCGCGGCGAAAGCGCTGTCGGGATAAATCGCCGCCGTGAAATAAAGATCTTGTCGGACACGAGGTAGTAACAAGATGAAAACACGGCGCGTTGCAGTTGGTGGCAGTACACGATATAGCTCCGTGACCCCTTCCCTCCTCAGTGTAGTCCATTATACAGCGCGTCGACAGCACCCACACGTGTGTCCGATCGTCGCTTCGACTTTGGCGCTTCTCTTGCCGCCCACGCGAAATTCAGTTGCATACGCGATCGTTAAAAAATCGTTATGCCGTTCCCTGAGCGAGAGAGATCGTTAAGATACGATATAGGAACAAACTCATCGTAGCGATATATAGCTTTTGGAGGAAGAAAGCGGCCTGAAACCGATCGCGAAATCGATAATACGCTCACACGCGATCGATCCGACCAGTGATTTATGAGCTCGCGCGTTACCGATTCGCCGAATTATAAGGCCGCAGCGATTGTGAGAGAGAGAGAGAGAGATGAATGGCTGGTTATATCGATGTCTAATTACACTCCGTTAGACGGCGTGTTTTCGGTGAAACTTTACGTATATACGAGAACAAACCATAAAGGCTGCCTCGTAAAACGACGAGAGAGAACAGCGTTGTAACTTTATTCCAGTGTATAACGCAATATTAAAGCAGAGTAGAGCTGCCTATACAGCGCGTTTTATAGTTATAGTCGCGAGAGTTGCTGCTCCTCGTCGATTATCATCCACCTGTGCGCTGCGCAGCTACCCATATTGCGGCCTTACGCGAATTTACGACATTCCCGAGAGAGGAACAGCACAACCCGCTAATGAAAGCTTCGTTAAACGCACTTCTTCTTCTCCTCCTCCCCTTTTTCGTTATTAGCTCGTATATTACAATCAGATTTACCTTGAGAGAGAGAGAGAGAGAGATGCGCATGCGCGCGAAGGCTCTTCTTTTGTTCCTCCGCGGAGCACTAAAGCCGATTCTTTTTTCGCTCGCAGCAACGCCGAGCCGTATGATTACGCTTAATAATAGCGCGCCGAGAGTTTCGCCGTGGAATTTCAATATTCGGCGCTTGAGAGCCGCTCCGCGAAGTGTATGTGAAAATGTATTTCTGATATTGCGATTCTCGGCACGCGCAGTAAAAAACGTTACGCGAGAGGCTCGTTATTATTCATGAAATTTATCTCAATAATTCAAACGGATTTTATTTACGAGACATCGTGGAAATTCGCGCCGCGGCTTTATAGTACAGCCCATATAACACACAGCGTTCTGTCAACATTCTTTTTACGACGGCGTAAAACTACTATTTACGCGAGTCGAATATATGACAAATTGTTTTTAAATAACATCTACGCGACGTCTGACCGAATCCGACCACTTTCCACTGGTCGGTCAACAATCGCCCTCTCGCAAAAAAAAAAAAAAAAAAAAAATCCACCGCAGCCGTCACTCTGGGGCACAATTAATACGTCCGGCAACGAGACGAGCGCGATAATTCCGCGTCAAAACACGTCCGCAGCAAAATTGCGCCTTTAATAATTCGAGAGAGAGAGAGAGAGTCGAGAGTTTCGCTGATTGAGACGCGTCTTTCTTTCTCTCACGCACTTGAACGTACAACATCGCATACACAGCCTTCAGGATTATTATACTCCGCGTAACACGGCAATAACGCGCCGCGGTTATTCCATTTCCGACCGGAGCAGAGAAGGTGAGCCACTTGTTCTTTTGCGTGTCTGGACGTTATTCAAAATTGGAACTGTCGAGCTCGCGTGCGCGAAATCGTTCCCGCGTCATTAAAACACTCTCTTCGCTTCCTTTATTCGTGGAGCTTCGCAAATTACACATACGTTTTGACATTTTTCAAAAGCGAGGATAGAGTCGTTGCGAGGACTAATTGACGCACGTCTGTTGGGTAATCCCGCGGATATTGAATAAACAAAAGAGACGAATATTTAATCGCAAGCACGCGATGATGCGCTTCGGCTCGTTATGTGTGTCTACTCTCTATTGTAATAAGTCGGCTCGCAGTATTATAACACAATATTATAACGACGTCGAGTGTGCAGTGTATAAAGTGTTGTAGGTGGAAAGTCGCGTGTTCGCGTGAGAGGAAAGTTAAACGGCTTTTGTGCGATATTAAGTGCTTTTCGATAATTGCCGATGGAGTATGCGAGGCTTTCGCTGTGGGAAAGGGCCCTGAGCTATTTTTACGTAATGGCGGGTTATTCAAATGTAGGGAGAGCTGTCCGGTGTACAGGATAATTTGAGGAAAAACGCGATACTTTTTGCGGTGCGTATATTGGCTTCCCATAAGCTGCAGCGAAGTGAGAAGTAAAAAAATGCACTACAATCGATCCCTCGTATCTTGAGATTAAGCAATTAATTGTCCGAATTCTCGATCCATTTACACACATGCAGAGCCAGGCGCTTCTTCTTGCACGTATAAATTTCGCGGACCACTAAAAAAAAAAAAAAAAAAATCGAAGCGCGGCTCAATAAATTAAATCGCGATTGATCGTCTCGTCGCTTTTTTTCTCATACGTGTGTTGGTAGTTTTTACGCGGCCGATAAATCATTATTTCGCCTGTGGAGTAACCGATCGCTCTCTTGAGGTATAAAACGCAAAAGAAGGACACACGGACTGGCGTTTTATATATGTAGTTCGAGGAACGTTTAACGCCAATTATAAATGAATTGATTATTCCTCTCGCCGACCGACCTGGAACATGTTTATCCCGCCGAAATTTATACCGAGGAGACGACGCATTTTTTTATTTATATCCGAAAGCGTATCACGTGTATGCCAATTACGGGGGTATAATCAGCTGATTTTTTCTTTTCAAAAGCGACGCAGCCGCGGGCAAACGATGAATCAAATAATGATACATAAATTTTTAATAGATTGTAAATAATAACGGCGTGATTGACCGTAATGATACGCGCACGTCTACGCGGAGGATAATTTACGCCTGGTAGTAAAAGCGAGTAGCCTATTTGCCTTCGCGGAGATTAAATAATGAAAAGAACAACGTAATGCAGCCGCGTACCTCGAGAGATGCATCGCGTTTCGACAACATACTTAGAGCGGACGTAATCCAAGTTTTTTCTTCTCGCCTACGGGGAGTATCGGGTTTCGAAATGTTCTTTCGTTATAACAAAGTATATAATGTGTGTATCGGCTTCCTGGAAAAATGTACAATAAAAGCGCAGCTCGTCCTCGTTATGAAAAAATCCGCTTCGATATATAAATTCTCGGAAAAAGCCATAGGTGTAAAATCTACGTATCGCGCGCGTTTAATGCCTCACACCGGGTGCTAAAGATGCGCGAGTTTCTATAAAAGATATAACGTATATAGGAAAAGCCTCAGAGAGCTGCGCGCGTATATTTTATGACTTACACTTTCATAAATGGTCCGGAATGCGGTCGCGTTTCCCAAGCGCTGACGATCTGTTTTTTTTTTTATTTTTAAGGCGGTGAGAGCATTGTAAAATTATACACGATAGTCGGGCGTATTTTCGACTGGAAATTGTTTCAACGCGTGAGTTAACGAAGAAAGACGTGGGGTATAGACGATGATTTACGGTGTCCTGACAATGAGAGCCTATCCCATCGGTCTTTTTTCCAAGATTATATTTTCCTAATTCAAAAATAAAAGCTCGAAGGGTTGGAATATTGGAAAATATTCAAATATCGTCCATAAAATTCCCACGTGAACCAGGTAAGCTATAGATTATACAATACAATAAACGAATCGAGATTCCGATACACACCCTTGTATGCAGCTCTATTAATTTGTCGACAGGCATATCAATTATTAGCGTTTAATTAAAAGCCTTGAAATTCCCCCCGAAGCTATACACACTCACGCGTCTCTTTGGCCCAATAGGGAACGCTTTTCTCACGCGGGAAATTTAAAATCGATTGTTCGCGATATTACGTACGCATAAACAACACCGACGACGTATTGAATAATTACACTCTCTACTTAATTAATTCCGTCGGGTTACGGCACAACACACGGGCAATTATGATTTTTCATCGACTATATAGCAGATATTATCAAATCGCGATAATATACTCGCCAACACACGCGATTCATTATCTTGTCAATAGCAATCTGGTACAAGTACATTCGTAACAACTCTCCCTTATCGCGTATCCGACACACGTTACGTTGCACTGAAAAAAAAAAGAAAAATAACAATAAACGCTCGTTATTGCAACACGCAACAAAAGTTCAATGTCGAGAGCTCTCGATTTACGACAAGTGTGTGAGCTCCGACGAAACGATAAATTTCCCCGACGTTAAATGGATGCCTATACGACGTGAATATACTCGGACGAAAATTCATCGTCCTTTCGGCCGACTTTGCACTAGAGAGATCCGATGGATTCGGACTGTATAGTAATCACTGCCGCTTCTGCAGTGCCGTGTCGTAACGGAAGCCGCAGAGATGTGGGATTCGAGATAGCCACCCACGCTTTATATCATTCGCTGATGTCCGATCTTTGCAATTATTTCGCAAAAATTTTATAACGGCTTCTACACGCTCGGAATTCAATACACTCTATGCAAATATGCGAAAGTAAACACTTTGTACGCAGGCGTGTCATGCATCGCTCTAATAAAAATAGCTTTCGAAATTTACGCGAAAATTCTCTCGTCCATCTGCACTAAACCGCATACGCGTGTGTATTTAATACAGCCGCTTACGCATAAATAATAAAGGAAAGCTCGACAAACCATAGCTGATGCGCTTTTTTCTCTCCGCGCGAAAACGCGGCACATTCGTCATCACAGTGTATGTGCGTGTGTGCGTGTGTGTGAGGAGTCGCTCAACTCGAGAGATTTCGATCTCGGCGCGAAATATTCCCGAGTTTATGTACTAGCTTCGAGATAAAACCGACGGGAAATGCTCGGCGCACGCGATGTTATATGTGCGCTATAGCTCCTGTGTGTGCGAGGAAACGCCGGCCTTGAGAGATTGATCGCTACTCATTTCTCGGGTATTCGAAAAATATACCGATTTTTTGTCAGGGGTATCGTTTTAATTTCCTTCTGGGAATAATTATATCGTGTGAACGGATTCGTCGTAACCTCGTTTTTCCTCGGGTAGCTTCTCGGCCTTAAAACACGGACTTAATTCGTCAAAGTTAATCTCGGCTCATCAGGACGTTAAACGGTCCGTCGGTTCGAATCGGTCTCGAGTCCGGGGCTCCGACATCATCATTACACCCCGATGTCCGCGAGCGAGCCTATATGGAACACCCGCGGAGCTGAGACGTTAATGCGTGGGCGTCTCTCTCTCTTGGATTTTCCGTAAAAAGTACCATATGTATATAGCCAGATGCGAGTGGGTCTGGTCGCGGGGGCGACGAAAAATTTTCCGGCCTCGGTGTGAGATATTATGTGCGCCGGACGCAGGCATATAGGATCTCGATCGTATCGGTCGCTGATGCACGTACATGTATATATTATATTATATATAGATTGTAGCTCCACACTTATGAAGCTCATAGAAGTTGTCATAAAATTTTCCATAATAAAATGTAGCATATGAGGGGCTCAGGTGTAGCAGGCCTAACATAATTGGCAGTTTTGCCACATATATAGCTCACCCTTATCTATATAAATCTCCTCTACATAACCTGTATGTATAATAATTTCCAAACATTTTCATTATGTTACCGGTACCAGGAAGCAGAGAGGCGGCCTTCACCTACGCTATAAGCTCAGCTGGGATCACGTACGCGGTGACAGCTGCCTGCAGTCGGGGGAACATTACGGCCTGCGGCTGCGAGCCGACGACACGGTAAGGAGTTTGCATAACGATCTTTTTCATTTTCGCACTGCAGCCGTGTGCATACGTATATAAACTGAGCATCAGTTACATATATCTCTCTTTGGCCTAATTTCGCTCGGATTTTACGATCTTGAAGAGCAATTAGCAGTAAAGTCGCGCGTGTTGGGAAAGAGGATCTCCTTGTACGTCGATTTTTAATCTTGTTTCTCGCGTATCTGATAACGGTTATGATGGCTTACGAGAGTGTGTTTTACCACCGGTGCCAAAAATTTAAGTCATCGGTTTATGCTTAGAGATAATACGGTCCAAAAAATTCACTACCACACCTGTGCGATAATCGATAATAATGACGGACGCATACATCCGCGAAAATTTACGATCCTCCGCTCGGAACCGTCCCAAAAGAAAAGAACGATCCCGTGTATACAGCACTAAAATTAAAAGGAAATTCTTTCGTTTCAAGAACGCGGAAGGAGATACCACCAAACGGCTGGGAATGGGGCGGCTGCAGCGCCGACGTTACGTACGGAATGAGGTAAACGATTCTTTCATTATCTCCCCGCACATATACACTCTCTCCTCTTCCTCATCTCCATACGATATTCTATTCATAATAATGATGATGATACAGAGCTTTGTCTTTATCTTCCTCTATGCACACGTATACCAATTACTTTTAGGACTTATAACATTGTTAATTAAATTTAGGTTCGCGCGTAGGTTTCTCGACGCGAGGGAAATCGAGGGCGACGCTCGGAGCCTCATGAATCTGCACAATAACAAGGCTGGCAGAAAGGTTCGTAAAATTTTCATATAATATATTTCTCTCTCTTTCTTTCGAGCCACATTGCGTGTATATGCGCCAGTGGGAAATTATGCAGGATAGACGTTATTGAATCGTGTGCGATAAATTTAACGAGTCAGAAAAGTTAATTACATCGAAATCAATTTTGATATGTATGAGATTATGATAATAACGAAAGATCCAACATTACACAGAGAGTGACAATCCCGGCGCGAAAGTGCCGATATTTTTAAATCCCTCTTTGCACCTAACGCGTTACACTAGATCACACGTCGCATATCATAGGATTAAACAAATAAGCTTTCGAATTTACGAGCTCGAAATTGCGAAAGTCCGACGCGGCCATGCGTTTGTGTTTCTCTAGCTCTCTCGAGTATACAGATATAAATACACACCTGTTTTTAAATAAACGCGAGTATAAAATATACGTTGAAATCGCGCGAGAGAATTTATGACATGCCCGCCAGCAGCTCGTTTCACAAGCATCAGAAAAGACTCTACGCGCGCGCGTGTGTGTGTGTGTGCCGTTATCTAATGATTCAATTCGAATAGCTCAATCGCGTTGGGCTCACAAGAGCGGCGTCGAGCAAAGGGTATATCATATACTCTGGAGATATATACTTTCCGGAATCGAGTGAGTTCGATGTACGCGTCTACGTACATACGTCGGATCGATGGATTTTCTCTCGGCGCTTAATGCGATTGGCCATGTGCGAAGCCATTAGTCGCGGGGATTGATTGAAGTTTCCAGCGATAGGATATAGCGCTCGAGTGGATATAGTCGAGGCTTGTCGCCGTGGACGAGAGCGGAGAAAGCGATAATCAGTGGAGACGGTTGCTCTGTCAGTTGTTTTATTGTGGCCGATAAGCTATGTAGTTTTTACAGCTTTTTTGTTGAATTTATACGTAGATAAGACAGCTTCTTCAAGGCCAGTTGACCATCATGTGGGTAGAGCAGTAGGCATGGGCGTTGCATTCCACTGTGGCCCTGTGGAGTGATATAGAATATTGAAGAGGTTAGATATAGTTTTCGGGAAAATACATGACATGTGGGTTTGGGTTTGGACTTACTGTGGCGATGAGCACCAGTAGGAGGGGCCCCAGGCGCATTGAGAGGCACCGAGAGCACGTGGGACTTGTCGGACCTCTCGGAACAGCTGCGCCGAGTCGCTGTGCTGAGGCATCGCTAGAGCAACTGAAATTATAGCAGAATTTGAATTTATAGCTTCGTATAGTCTTTCGAAAATTTTAAGAAAAACAAAAGAAGAAATTTTATCGAAATTAAATATAGGCTGAATTCCTCTCGGATTAAAAAACGCTTACCTGTCATCGCAACGCAGCAAATGACGAGTAGGAGGAACTGTTTCGCTGAAGCGTTCATCGTGGCTGTGCACTACTCACACACTGAGCCGATCAGTGAATCTTCGCTTCTTATACCCAAAATTATCGTTTCTTTTTGCAATCGTTCGACGCACTTAAACATAACGTTTCCTTCAACGTATAGACACGTACGTCAAACGTCAAAACCCGATTTTTCCTCAATCCTCTCGCATATAAAAAAAATTATGTCATCCGTTCGGCCCGCGATAATACGTGACTCCTCGCGAATATTCCAAGCCATTCCACCTTGCGAGATATAACACACGAGCAAGCTCGAATTAATCTCGCGCGCTAAAATCCGTTCTTTCCTTCTTACGCACCAAGGCTTGATTCTCTCTCTCTCTCTCTCTCCTCCTTTCATTCTCCGCGCTGCTCCGCGCACGTCACTCTTTCACCTCCTCTTCTTTTTTTTTTTGCGAGCGAGAAAGAAGCAACGAAATTTTTTATCTCCTCTTCATCTTCTTCTTTTTCTTCGTCCCTCTTTCTCTCCGCTGCGCTTAATTTTCTCGCGTAGTCCGTCCGAGGCTCTCTCTCTCTCTCTCTCTCTCTCTCGTGTCTGCGATATGTGAAGCAGACGTCAGGAGGTTTTCGAGCAAAAGCGCATACGTCGTCCTGCATTAGACGAGGAAGTGTATAGCTGCTACTTCTTCTCCTCTTTTCTTTCGCTCGTGTGCATCACGTGCGCGAGAGATTTTATAAAGACGTGCAGCTCTTGTGCGCGACGCGAGAGCAATTAATTTTCGCCTCGTGTGCAGCGCGACGAGGAACGGCGTATCCCATTCAGCGTCGCATTCAATTAGCGCGACGTCGAAATCACGGCTCTGAGAGAGTGATGGAGAGTGAGAGAAGGAGAGTTTGTGGTATTATGATGCGTTCTTGGCCCGTGGGTAGTATGGTGGTTTTATTTTTTTGGAGGAGTTATCTATTGTTGGTCATCGAGGTATTTCTATAACATTGAATATGTTGACGAAAGGAAAAATCGTTTTGGAGCAACGATGTTCCTCGTTTTATTTATTTATTTATTAACCAGACAAAAAATTACATATTATTTACATAATAGTAAAATTCCCGCAGAGGTAAACGCAGTTACCTGTTCGCGAGGCCGGGATACTTACAAACTATAGTTCCTTATAACTAAAATAAAAATCTATTTCAAGATATGTAGTACCTAACTTACATTTTAACAGTTTTACAATATGAAAGATTGATTAATAACGTTTTAATAAAATTTGTATACAGAATACATAGCAATTTATAAATACATTATCAATATTTCTTATTAATTTTATAAAAAAGAAGAATTTTTTTTTGTACATGTGAAACTTAACCCATTCTCTTAGTTTATAAGTATAATTCTTAGAGCATACAGTTTTTAGGTTATTTGGCAGATCATTATAAACTCCTATGACTTTAATATAACTATTCTTATTACTTATAGTCTTAAGTCTCCTAGGTATCTGAATGCTTTTATTCCTAGTTTTGCTTTCTGAATTTAAAAATTTAACTTTTAATGTGCTGTAGTGGTATATTAGTGATTGATATGCAAATAGTTGCCCAATACTCAATGGATTATCCTGAGCAAAATTATTTTTGTTTATGATTTTCAAAATTCTGTTTTGTAGCCTTTGTAATAGATTGGTAGCGGTAGAGTAGGCACCACCCCAAGCTATTATACCATAATTTATAACACTATGAAAAAATGCATAATATATCATTTTTAAAGTTTTAATTTGCATAAATCTATTAATCTTTCTAAAAATAAATACCATATATTTCAACTTATTTATTAAATACTGCATATGATTTATCCATTTCATATTATAATCAAAAATAATTCCTAAGTACTTGGTATTTTCAACTCTTTTGATGTCTTTGCCATCAATTAGTATTAAAAAATCTTTAGGTACGCTATCAGAGTAGTTCCCGAAAGTCATACAAACTGTTTTGTCAATGTTTAGTGATAGCTTATTTAGTGCAAGCCAGTTAGATACTTTATACAGGTAGTTAGTCATTTTTTCCTTGTTTTTGCGTTGTTTGAATAGATTTTGTTTACTTTAACTAGAATCATTCTGCTTCGAATTTTTTCCGTAAAAATGAGTATTCATATAGTACATATAGAAACCTAAATTTTGATTCAAAAGGATCATTTAACTCAGTGAATTTGATTGAGTATATGGAAGCATTTTCGTATAATATCAACATTTACATTTTATTGAAAATAAATCGATCAATTTTTACAACACAGTGTAGAATCATTGGTTATATATTAAAACCAGTTCATCTGCATGACCCGCTGACTAGCGCAATAGACGAAGGCGTTACACTCCGACGTGGCCCTGCAGTGATTAAATTCAGAACGTCAGCGAAATTGTCGTTAAATTATGTTTCATGACATTGAAGCCGTATGCGTGAATATCATATGTAGAACTCACTCGAGCGAAGAACACCAGTAGGCAGGTCCCCGTGAACAGCGCGATGCACCGAGAGATCCAATTTGTCGGATTTCTCGAAAAAATTGTGCCGCGTTGCTGTGCTCCCTCATCGCTAACGCAACTGAAAATGATGTATTTGGCGTTTAATGATAGACTCATTATACTTCCATAAAGGATTAGCTATACTTACCTGACATTATTATACAGAAGTTGGCGAGTAGGAGGAACTTTTTTGCCGAAGAGTTCATCGTAGATATTACCACTAGGTACTATGCACTCTATTGAAAAATTGTCCGTTTTTATACTCCTAATTGCATTCGGACGCGCTTTCCTTACGTCAAGGATAAAAAAAATTCTTTGGATGTTACTTAAGAAATGCTGAAACGTGAGAGATAGAAGCTATATTCAAAACTGATAACTGAAACTAAAATCGGAAACATTAAACTTCTCATCATACGTACGCTAACCCATACCTCCATAGAACCATAAAACAACCTATATTACCATCCCAGTCGAGAAATCGGTTGTAATCGCGTATAATTGAAAGATCATCCGAAAAGCGTTCCGAATGAATAATTCACTTAACACTCAGGGAACATATAAAGTATACAGCGCGAGAGGATCAGCACCCAAACACAGGGTACCATAGGGACGGCTCGAAAGAGAGAAGAAGAGAAAAGAAGCGAAGAGAGAGGCATTTAATATACTTCGAGGGCTCGACGCGTATACTTTCAGATAGTGAAGGCCCTGCTGCAGACGGAATGCAAGTGCCACGGAGTATCCGGTTCCTGCACCGTGAGAACCTGCTGGCGGACTTTGCCCAGCTTTCGTCAAATCGGCGATGCCCTCATGAAGAAGTATTACAGGGCGAGACCGGTTATAGCGATTACACCGCCTCCACCGCCCACGATACAGGTGACGAGCTTTATTATACATCCTCGCTCCGCAGAAGGGCGTTATTTTTTTGCTCTTTTGGAGCACGCGGCTCTCGCTCTGGGAGGAACACGATTTTTCGCGCCGCGCGCGCGCTAGTCGAACATTTTCGATAGTTATCTGATATTAACGTTCGAAATTATTACCGCACGTCTCGAGGCTTTTTTTTTAAATGGTTGCGTTATCGGATTCCAGAGCACGGAGGCACTTCTGCGCTCGTCCGAGGTCTCGCCGATTCTCGGCAACGACGCCAAGACCCAGGGCAAGCCGAGTCCCGAGTCGACCTCGAGATACGGGGAAGAGCGCGGCTGGACGCTGAGGAAATCCGGAATCGACGAGTCGGCGAGGAAAGCGCAACAGCAGCCCAGGAGGCCGCACCTGGTGCTCAAACGGGCCAAACTTGGCAGCGGCTCGAGTATCAGCCAGAAGAGGATCCCTAAGAGAAGCGAACTCGTGTTCCTACAGCCGTCGCCGAACTACTGCGAGCCCGACCTCGAGCAGGGAAGCCTCGGCACGCAGGGCAGATACTGCAACCGCACTAGCAAAGGTATACAAGGATTTGGGGTCTGTTTTAAGGGGCTGGTGGGACTGTTTTATCGACTGAGCACTAAATGATGATTTATCTTATGATAGTTGGAACGAGGCCTTATTAATAACAGCGGTCATTCGTCGCGCGGTCGGTAAAACAGATTCTGAGAAAACGTCGATAAGCCCCCTAAATTTGAAAAAGAAAAAAGATATTACACCGCGGTATCAAATAAAACAACGAATACGGAGCGAACGACATCCAATTTTTACAAATCCTCCCATGTACTCGCTCCTCTTACAAATACACAAACGCGCAGAGAGCAAGAAAAGAACAGCAAAGAGTAAAAAGCTGCTTTGGAAATCGATGCGGTGGGGTATACGCGGTGCGTTGTCGCAGTTAGCGAGTGCACATAAATTTCTCCAGGGGGAAACAGAGCACCATTGACTCTCGATAATACGAATAAGCGTAGCTGCGCACAATCGAAGCGAGAGACCACATACGACTCTGCGTCTTCTTTTTTCGTCTCTCGCGAGCACGTTTATACCCACGAGTCGCTTTCGCTTATTTTTCTCAGCGTTTGTATTCTTTGTTAAAAAGGTCAAATTTTTAGGTACCGACGGTTGCGACCTGATGTGCTGTGGCCGGGGCTACAACACCCACCAGTTCACGAGGACCTGGCAGTGCGGCTGCAAGTTCCACTGGTGCTGCAAAGTCCACTGCGAGACCTGTACCGAGCGCACCGAGGAGTACACGTGCAAGTGACCCTACACTGCAGCGATGACTATTTTATTTTTGAAGGAATTGTCGATATAGATAAATAGTCGCGAAGATGATGTGTCATCGTCGACGTTTGTACTGCATACGCTATTTATATACGATATAAAGGACGAGTCCGAGAGTAGACTGTACATTGTATTGTCGCTGATGCGACGACAGTGTGATTACTATTGTATAGCTCGTAGGAACAGTTTGATCTATTATATGCGTGAGATGATAGTGCGCTGAAAAGACTATGCATTTTTTGAAATGTTTATTTATTATTCACTGGCGCGTATTTCCTGCACGTATATGCATTCCAATAGAGATGAAATTATTTTTCAACGAAATTACGATTGTACGTTTTTGGAACATTAAATTTAGTTACGCGTTATTATTTAAATTGTAGATTAAGCATGTATACTACTAGTGATAATTTTGTATATATAATTATACTTTTAATAACTGTATCCTGCGTTTTTTTCTTCTTATTTTGTATTTTCCGTCCTTGATCATAACTTTAGCTGAAGTAAGTAGAAACTCGAGTCTCTGTATCATATTCTGCGATTTTTGTAATATCGACATAGTTGTATAAATAGTTCATCTGAAAATTTTCTAAATTTTTAAGCGACACTTTTTAATAGAAATAAAATAATTTATCGAACCTCTAATAAGTGAAATGGTTGGAAACGATTTTTTAATCCTATATACATTTTTACCAATATAGCTGCGCAAATTAAGAAGGGGTATGGAATATTTATATATATTTTTTTCAACTAATAATTAGAATCAAATAATACTTCAATAGTGTATATTTATAAAAATGTATTGTAAAAATTGTGTATAAAAAAGTTATGCATATAGAAGAGCTATATTGCACGTAGTAAAAAATTACATGCATGCATTAAAAATTAGTTATCACTTTCAATAGGTTGTGCATGACAGAAATCAGACTTGAAATGCCTGGACACTTATTACTTATCCCAGTGTTTTATATGACAAGAGTAAGAGGCAACTTTATTAGACGTTATCTAAAACTATTTGTAACCCACATCCTTAACATCTAGCCAATAGGTTCTAGAGAGTGCAACAGCACTTAATCAATAAGAAATTAAGCAGAGATGGTCAGGTGAAGAAGACATTAGTAGATGATTGCTTCAGAGACTGTTCAAAATCTTCAGAGCTTCCTGTTTGGCTTCATGATCGTCATCATTCTTAGCTGGATACTCTGATGCCATTTTCAAATACTTTAAGGCATCTTCTTTTTTATTGAGTTTCAGATATGTTTTCCCAAGCATCAATAAATTATGCCCATAGAAATTCGGATCTACTCGTTCTGCTTGTTCAAAATAATGTAAAGCTTCTTCAAAGCTAGAAGTTGGTGGTTCACCAAAAATTGCAGCAGCTATTTTTCTTTGATACCAAGCCAAATCTGCCACTTGATAACACCAATTACCAATCATGTACAATGTGGTTGCATCATTAGGATTGAGTTCCGAGGCTCTCTGTAAAATTTGTTCACTCTCACTATTTATATACCAGAACTTTGATATTAAAATAAATGAATCCTTATTGTTTTGCTTACCAACATGTGTCTTTTGATATTGTACAATTCCTTTATTTTTATTTTAGTTCCTTCATATGCAGTCTTTGAGTTCAATAAAATAGCAACCCATTTGTGGACAGCCCAATGATCATCTTGTAATTTAAGCGCCTCAGATATTAAATCATAGGCTTCATAAATCAACTTTTGTGCCTCAGAGTCCTTGGATTCTAATTTTGACATTTTGTAAAGTGCTCGACTCAATCGCCACAATATCTCAACATCTTTATTATCCTAAAAAGTGTTAAAAATAGATAGAACTTTCTGTTTCTTCAAAATTTACTGAATAGGCTTGCAATGCTAGTATTAGATTGTTAACACTACCTTATAACTGCTAAGTAGTTTATAGATTTCCTTGTAATCTTCCTGATCAAACAAAGCATCAGCTTTAGCAATAAGTAACTCCTTAGCTGTCAAAGAAGATTTGTCGTCAACTTTTTTTAGAGTGATTCCCCATAAGGCTGCCAAATAGAGCGGAGTTGTTGGAGCAATTGCTTTGTATCTTGCTCTACTATAATATTCCTAATAAAAAAATCAAGTGATAAATATATAGTTTATTTACAATTTTCCTTTTAATTTACTGAAATATCTCATACCTTTTCTAGCCTAGTAAGCACATAACCTAATGATTTCTTTTGAAATCTTATAAATGAGGCAAACCTTATAAATCTTGTAAACATCTTTAACTATTGTTACTGAGCAAAGTACAATATTCAAAAGATCCTGGATGATTGGTTGGCACAGACTTATGGATTAAAAATTGACACAGTTTGACAGGACTACATTCGATAGATCCTTACAAAACACATTTACACAGACATTAAATATCCCCTTGATGTCACGACAGCAGCAGAATCATCATCTCCACTTTTATTCTGATTTGCATATGATTCCAATAGTTTCTGTATACAATTTAGACCTGTTGATCTCACGCTGCATTTTGTCAATAAACTGCGTCACAAAAACAGCTGTCATGCAGAATGTGATCAAAAGGCCATCTGTTGGTACTTGTACCATCGCATTCGTGAGAATTACATTATTTACCGTAGGTAATGCAGAACTCACGTCAGCTGTATTTTGAATTCACGCAGACCTAACCTCAGTTATTGCTCAAATTTCGGTAGTTTCTGTAGCTGAATGGAACTAATAATTTGTGTCATACATTAATGACATAACGACAGTTTTATAGATTTATTATAGTTTCAATTTGTATATGTTTGATGTGTAATTGATAATATGGCTCCGCTGCCAAAGTCAATTATTTGGGGAAGTACCATTGCTTCCCTAACAGGATTCGTTTATCTACTTAAGTATGTATAACAATAAATTATTTCAGTGTTAATCAAATTTTAACTCTTAATACTTTGTGATTTTAAGAGAATAAATAACTTTAGTCTTCATTTACTGCATTAATCTACGGCATGTTATGTCATTTCAACTTGTTAAAATTAATATTATTGCAGAGATTACAATGGTGGTAAAAAGTATGAAGGAAACGAAAAGTTAACTGACAAAGTAGTTATTGTAACTGGTGCCAATACTGGCATAGGGAAAGAAGTTGCGCATGATTTAGCCAAACGAGAGGCAAGGGTTATTATGGCTTGCAGAGACATGTTCAAGTGTGAAACGGTAAATTATTTTTGAAAATCTATCTTTTTTAAACTTACAGCAGATTATTACAATAACTTTTTATTTTCACAGGCGAGAAAACAAATAGTTATTGATACAAAAAATAAATATGTGTATTGTAGAAAGTGTGACTTGGCATCTCAAGAAAGTATTCGAGATTTTGTAAAACTTTTCAAAAAAGGTAAATGACATCTTCGAGTTATAAATTCGTTTAAGATTCTATATTGTACATTAATAACAATATATTCACTTTAATTTATAGAACATCAAAAATTGCACATTCTCATAAATAATGCTGGAGTCATGAGATGCCCCAAAAGTCAAACTAAAGAGGGAATCGAAATGCAATTGGGAGTGAACCATATGGGCCATTTCCTTTTGACAAATTTATTATTAGACACTTTGAAAGCCTCAGCACCCGCAAGAATTATAAATGTTTCCAGCTTGGCTCATGCAAGAGGAAAAATCAATATGTATGATCTTAACAGCGATGAAAATTATGATCCTGCTGCTGCATACGCGCAGAGTAAATTGGCTAATGTGATGTTCACCACAGAATTAGCTAAGCGATTAAAAGGTATATAAATGACATTTCATTTCCTGAATTTACAAAAAAATGACTAAAATTTTGCATATTTCGTACTTAGGTACCGGAGTAACAGTCAATGCAGTGCATCCAGGTATTGTTGACACAGAGTTGACAAGGCACATGGGTTATTATACTAGCGGTTTTAGTGCTATTTTCTTAAAACCTCTCATCTGGCCATTCATAAGAACGCCAAAACAAGGAGCACAAACAATTTTGTACGCCGCCTTGAGTCCTGAATTGGAAAAAGTGACAGGGCAGTACTTTAGGTGAGACAAAATCAAACTGCCAGATAAATTAATATTCAAGTTTACTTTTAGAGAATTTCACGTAAAATTTGCTGTTGCAGCAATTGCAAGAGGGAAGACGTCAACCCTATTGCAGAGAAAGAGGACTTGCTGGAATGGCTATGGAAAACCAGTGAAAAATGGACTCACTTGTCGAATAGTTAACTATTGTAATTTTTAAATTGTTTGTAGATAATCATTTCTATAATAAAACTTTTGTTGATATTTAACACGGTATATTATATCTTTTACAAAAGCTTCGATAAACAAATCATTCGTTTAAATATTATCTATATTCATAATTATTGTAAAATCTTACCTCGAACAGTGAACTTCGTCAGTTGCGGCCTTCGTACTATCTTCATCATTTTGTCTGCAACTGGTGACAGCTAAGTACTTTATGTCTTTTTTTTACACATAATATCGTTCGGTTCGAGACACACTCACGGTAATGTTTCATCGCGGTCAGAACTTTCCAAAGTGATTTCGCACAAGTCACTATACAGTATTTCAGAATAGCCACAATACTTCTCATTCGCGAAGGCAAAACACTTTTCTTCAAAACGTCAGTCGATCGTAAGATACGCATGTACTTTATGTACAGCCAGTTCTCAAGTCAAATTGAATTTCCGAGAATTCGCAACGGTCACTTCCCGCCGCCGGCCGGCGCTGCACACGTCCGTACCTGCCGCCGATGCAGTTCAGTAGCCGACGGAAGCTATACCTATAAGTATGGTTAGACGCGTCAGTGCGGAAAATCCAACTGTCGAGGCACATATCGAAAAGTGACGACTGACAAATGTTTAAATTTTGTGGAATCGCGAAACCGTGTTTTTGTAAGAAAAGCGTGTTTTTGAGAAATCAATACTTCGGTGATGCGGTAAAAGTCCGGGAGAGTGCGTGAGACGACCGGGTTCTAAACGACAACCGACGATCGTGAAAAATGACGTTTTTGTGCTTTTACTGTGTTGCGGATGCCTGATATGGACATAATTCCATAAATAGGATGATCGTGCGAACAAAGAGGTTTCGGTTAGTGATCACGATACGCACTGGGTTGTGGATATTTGGAGGTTTTGTCTTATTCGAGAAAATGCAGAAATACTCTGCTAAAAGTAAGTGACTTTTTTTACCAATTTTAACATTTTATTTGACGTATGAATAAGTGAGAAATCGCGTGAGCTGCTGGTCACAAAAAAAGCATCTATCTTGAGCAGTATAGGTAGTAATAATTTAGTTACGCTGGACGATAAAATCGTCGTCTCACGAATGTTACTAATAATAACTAAGAAGATCGTGGCTGCGTGTGTTAATGACGGTGTATTCATGATTAAACTATGCTGCGATAATTCATTTCTATAAGTAAAACAAGTCATAACAGTTTTATCGAACTATAGCAATACAACATCAAAATTTTATCATTTCACGCTCGGCATATCAAGGAGTTCGAGAAAAATTAATCTTTTACCATACATAAACCTACTAGACTTTCTCGAAAAAGTTGCCCGTGTTTTATGATTAACCTCCCTGGTAAAAATAACTTATTAAATCCGATTCGAAAGATAATAGGGTTTAATTGGATTTCTTAATCGGAAATTATCGAATTAAAACCTATTTAATCGATTAAAATCTATTTAATCTGATTATAAGTTTTAGTCGGTCTTAATCGGATTTAAACAGTTGTGTTTTTAAATAAAATGTTATATTTGTTGAACAATACAACTGATTGAATCCGATTATAACCGACTAAAAGTTATAATCAGATTAAAATGATTTTAATTGAATAATTTCCGATTAAGAAATCCAATTACAACCTATTACCTTTTGAATCGGATTTAATAAGTTATTTTTACCAGGGCTATGCTGCAATAATTCATTTCTATAAGTAAAACAAGTTATAACAGTTTTATCGCACTATAGTAATAAATTATAAAAATTTTATAATTTCACGCTCGGCATCGTGGAGTTAGAGAAAAATTAATCTTGTACTATACATAAACCTACTAGACTTTCTCGAAAAAGTTGTGCCTGTAAGTAGTTAAAAGTTTCTTTGCTCTCTCAAAGTTTGCCGCGATGTTAAGAGATATAACATCTAATACTTTTTTTTATGTTTACTAAAGCATATAACCCGGCATCAATTCCTCACGTAAAAATCTCCAACTATATAAAATTTTATCAATTTACTCGCAAACTTTCTTTATAACTCCCGGACTGTAATTAAAAAAAAAAGACCTTAAAATCCAAGCGAAGTGGATGGTTACACTGAAATTTCATCTAGAAAATCACTCTCGTGCACTTTGTTGCATCGTGAGCATAAAATTAAACAAATCTCGAATTTTGTTCATCCACCACGATAATGTCTCCCAAAAAGCTTGGTCATATAGACAGCCGATCTTTTTATCAAAAAAGCGTAAACATAGGTAAAGAATAGATCGAAGAAAGAGGGGCACACATAACTTATCCATACACTGCAGTATATAGGCACACACTGCACAGTGATAAATCACTCGGAGAAATTGAGTTTATTGTAACGTCCAGCAGTCACCCCTCGAGCAACAGTGTGTCGCGTGCGCAGCGCGAATGAATAATTAC
This sequence comes from Nasonia vitripennis, assembly GCF_009193385.2. Classification (NCBI taxonomy): domain Eukaryota; kingdom Metazoa; phylum Arthropoda; class Insecta; order Hymenoptera; family Pteromalidae; genus Nasonia; species Nasonia vitripennis. The sequence continues at coordinate 30,187,128 of NC_045760.1, read as the reverse complement.
TCGTTATACGCGCCTTGACGTGTCTGTCTACGTGCACAGGCTGCTGCTGCGGGTTGATACACGCACTTCAGTGTGTGCCAAGACCACAAGTGAGTATCGGCCGAGACGGAAATCCTCCCCGGGGATACGACAGTCTCCCCCCCCCCCTTTTTGACGATGCTGCAGTGTCATGCTGATGCGAGTGCGTCGAGGTGTTTGTGTGTATGAATATAGTATGGATGAGGTTGCGTGGAAAAATGGGGTGTTGTGAAAATGTTGAATTTTTTAAGGATTACATAACGGTTATTGGCTTTTTTGCTTCCTATTATATTGGATGTGGTACATACAAAATTGATATTCATATGAAAATAGTTTCAGTGTTTCGCAAGTCTTTTTTTTTTAATCCTCCGATAGTTAAAGCTTTCAGATAATTGCATTAGTATTTATTTTCCATAAAATTGGTTTGCAATAGTGAAAAATTCTTTATTATTTGCTAAAAAGTTTGCATTACCTTCATGTTTGTTTTTCGCCAGATTCTGGTATGTATTGAGCCGTCAAAGCACGATACGCAAACATTTCAAAAACTACATGACAGTGTCAAAGATGAAATACTGCAATTTTCGCTCCAAATCTGATCGCGTCAGAGCAGAGATACAGACTGCAGTCACTTTTTTCGTTTAACTTTGCCCGTTATGCACTAAATTTTTTTTTCTGCTGCATGATTTCTCCATATACAAGATACAAGTTCCACACGCGCGTATGATAACCATCGAACTGACGTAGCGCTCTAGGGCTTGATGTTTACTTCCCGCTTGTGCCTCGTATTCATATTCGTAGCCATAAATATTAATAGGACATCCATGATTTCCGAGCTTTCCACTTTACGCTTTTATAGAGCTATGCATTCTACATTTGAGCTTATTCACTTCATTTAAATTTTGCATGTTTATTTATAATCAATTTTTTATTAGTTTGACTCAATGAATATTTATAGACAAAAATGGGTAGCCTGCTAAAGATACTAAGCCAATACGATATACAGACGTTTGTCATATCCCACAAAACTATCCTGCATGACAGCAGATCAAAGCCATGTCATTCCAGCCTCACGGTCCTATCGAATCGTCGACGGTTAAAGCGCTGCAAAAAAAAAAAAAGGTTTTACGACACCTGCAGCCGAAAAGATAAAAAATACGCTCGCTCGACTAAAACCCGGCTGTAAAATATCATCGATGCATCAGGCGCTGAATTCGGTTTTCCGCGCGGAACACTGCGCGCACTTTTATATTTCAGCGCCGTAGCGCCGCAGATAAGCCACTCTCCCGCGAGCGAAAAAGAGAGTCGCGCTCGGCGCCGCAATCAGAGACATAAAAAGCTCCCGCGGTGAAACGGGGCGCGCTTGCACGGACCAGCAACAGCGGATGAAGGGAGAGTCTCTGAAGTTGGCGAAGCGAAAAATCGCTCGGAGGGAAATTACCGAAGAAGAGAGTAAAAGAGACCTTCGCAGGAGGGTAAAAGAGCGTCGCAGGCGGCGCAAAGTGAAATTGATTCGCGGCTTCGATAGTCTTCTTTTTTATATTGACGCCTGAGAGTAGTGCTTTATCGAGGAGAGCGAACTGTGCGCTTGGGTTTGAAATTGTAAAGAAGAGATGGTTAAATTTTAATAGAAATGCCCCGATGTATGACCAATAATAGCGATTATCTTAAGCGGGAGAGAGGCTTGCAAACTTTGAGAAAAGCTTTGGATGAACGTCTCTTTCATTTTTTTTCTCCATTCAGCAAAAACAATAGGTTCAGACCGGTGACCCTAATAGAAAGGGATGCCTCTCAAACGGAGAAAAAAAAACAAAAAAGCAGAAGAGTCGCGAATTGCAATTTGCTTAACGGAAACTCGTTAACTCTTCGTTCCGCATCGCCTATATAGTCTCCAGTGATAATACTAAAAAGAGCGCATCATGTTACGACTCCTTTTTTTTCTTATTATACGAACGTTCGCGACACTCGTTCCTCGTTATTTTCATCCTTTTGTTGTTCAGAATTTAGAGATTCTTCGACTGAGAGCGCTGCAGTGGAAATTCGAAAGCTTGGTCAAAAGCGAAAATAGTTTTCCCTCGGTAACGATAAAATTACTAACAAACTACGCATCGTCCGCAGCAGTCAAGACAGGTACACCTTCTGAAATCGATACTATTATTTTCAGCCGAGAACCTCACATACAGCTATCCAGGCATGTCGTTGTAAATTCATTTGCGCGCGAAAATTAATTACGGAGGTCAGCGAGGCTCTCGGTATATTATAAAGGGTCAAAAAGGTATACGACACCAGGCCATTGTGTCACCTCGATCGGGCATCTTTTGATAAAAAGCTCGGGCATGATTAATAGCTTCGATTCTCTCTCGCGTAATGTGTATGAAATTAATCATCGCGTGGGCCAGCGTGGTTCATTAAGAACGAGATGAGAGCTTGCGTACAAGCTTTCTGATTAAGCTCCTTCGTACCACTACCCGCTATGCTCACATAAATTAATTTTTAATCGGAGATTCGTTTTATCCTGACAAAATTCAGACATCGTATTTGTATACACTTCCGTACACTGTATGCGATATTAATCATCGCGGAAAAAAAGCTGTATCATTTTACGCCCTCCAAACTATAACATCCTGCTATATCGCCCGAAAATGAATCAGAATATATGCGTGAGTTTTATGGTCGCGTAAGGAGCGATTAATCGATGCATAGCATGAGCTGCCTAAAGTTAAGACCAAGGAATTTTTACATGATTTATCGTCCTATTTAGGCTTACGGACGTAGCAATAAGCAGAAAACGTGCCACGGCATTCATCTTACCCAATAAATGAAGTCCAGAAAAACGCGATATTCGAGGACCTGTCCGAGGCTGCATTTAATACCTTAGTAGTAGCTAGCATTAGTGAAGACGTATGTACCTTTGCATCTTTTTTCGCGCCATTCAAGCCTATGTAGGCTAGATAAGTAAACCCCAAGAAATACGTCCCTTATCAGCAAATGCCCGAACTTCCAGCCTACCTATTTTTGCGTGTTTTTCCATCCTCTTTAAGCCTGTATAGGTTATATTTACGAGAAAACGTGCCATCGTATCGAAAAAGCCAGAAAAGTGAACCCCAAGAAATACGCGAGCTACAGCCTCCGGTTCGAGCCGATGCTTCGTCCCTTAGCAGCAAATGCCCGAACTTCTAGCCTACCTATATTTGCGTGCTTTTCCGTCCTCTTTAAGCCTGTGTAGGTTATATTTACGAGAAAATGTGCCATCGTATCGAAAAAGCCAGAGAAGTGTACCCCAAGTAATACGCGATTTGGAGCCTCCGGTACGAGCCAATGCTTTGTTCCTTATCAGCGACTGCCGGAACTTCTAGCCTACCTGTTTTTGCGTGTTTTTCCGTCCTCTTTAAGCCTGTATAGGTTAGATTTACGAGAAAACATGCCATCGTATCGAAAAAGCCAGATAAATGAACCCCAAGAAATACGCGAGTAATACGCAAGTAGCAGAAAAGAGCTTTAATTTGATAAAGTTATAAAGATTTTGAAAATAGGAAAAATCGCTGACTTTTGTAAAAAATCCAAGTTTTTATGATTTTTCGCTATTTTCAAGCCTAGACAACTTTGTACCCAGGCAACTTTTATTAACTTACCAGCCCTTAAATTAAAGCTCTCCTCTGATACTACGATTCTAGCAATGCACATTTTTTTATTGCACTCTTATACTCTGAGTGGGTAAAGTTGAATCGTGGCTTGTTTTCGAAAATTTTCTCCGTGTTAAATTCCCATAAGAGAATTTAAATTGCCCGGCAAATATTGGTATTTTTTAATCCTGGAAACCCAAGGTTTTCCGGATTCTATATGACCTAAAGAATAAAAAAAAGTGCTCGGGTTGGCTTGCTTTCTAATTTGAAATCTGTTCACTCAGACCCCCTGAAGTGTCCGGATTTCTGTGGATTTGCACATATGCGTATATCGTTATCTTATCGTTCATCTATGTCTACACGCATTCTTAGCGAGGGTTTAATCTATCCCGATATAATTGGTACCTGCGAGTTATTTCTTTACGCTGCTCGAACGTCCCTCTCGAAAGACCGGTGCCGCGTGTAAAATATGAAAATTGAATTTTGCGCTTAAAGTTAATCCGGCTCTTGGAAATTCCGTACCGTTTATTCTCTCACTCTCGTGCGTCGCCCGCAGCTAATTCGAAGAGACTTGCGTGGATGGAATTCGCTTAGCGGGGCGTTTTCTCCTTCGCTCTCGGGCTTTCGGAACTCTTGGGTGACAATTTTTCCAGAATCGTGAGTCGCGTGTACCTCGATCATATGCATCTAATTTCCACGGATATATTTCACACGCTGTTTTGCATTGCACGTAATTTTCCGGCAATTTATTCAATAACGATTTGCACAAGTGTGCATCTGCCCTGGCAGTAACAAGCTTCATCATGGAGTATCTGCCGGATAAATTAATTTCCAGGGCTCATTGAAAAACGATAAACCCTTCATTTACGGGACAGTCAAAACAGCCATTGCCACACGCGCCAAAGCAGTTTATTCATTATCCGAACCCTCACTTTACTAGCCTTGGCACTTAATCCTCCAGTTACCTCTCACAGTATAACTGTACACATGTCTCTTTCCGATATAAATATAAAATCCAGCAGAGCAAGTCTCCGCTCTATGTGTATGCTAATGCGACCGCACGTACGAAACCATTTGACACACAGTGTGTACGTCGATGTGTACAGGGCCTTTATCGGAGCGCATAAAACGCATCGCTATGTACGCGAACAATTTGCTCGGACCTGCAGCTTACGGGCGATGCTTTGCGCGCCTTGCGCGACAATGTATGCGACGCTCTGCGCGATTGGGACGACCCATGCGGGTTTTCGTATAAACACAGATACGTCAGCGGGCAGACTGACGGTTGTAAAGTCGAGATGTGAAGCTGCTGCAATCATCCTGTGCAGGCTTGCGTTTTACGATGAGAGATTTGAGGAAAAATTTTCAGGAGACTTTATTGGCGCGGTTGGAAACATTTGGGAGGTGATAAAGCATGTGTGCAAAGGTAACTGGTTTTGTGCTGGTGATATACCTGCCGGACGGGATGAAATCCGACGTGATAAGTGTTTCTAAACGCAGATTGATCTGAATATTAGAAATCTTTGTCTACTTATACAACGTAAACCTTGTATAAAGTTGTGAGTTGGTCGCGAATAGTGCTGTAAGTAGAACGTTTAGGAACTAGACAAAATTTTTTCTCAAATACTACTGCTAAATTATTTAAAAGTGAAGGTTTTATCAAAAATGTATCATGTATTTAAGTATCTCATTCCGACTCAACCGAGTTACGAAATTAAAATTGAATAAAGGATAGGAGCATGGCGGTTTCCTGTCAATATAGGTTCGCTAAGATAATAACAATATCTTCGAGTATATACGGAAAGCCAGTCATTTCTTGTTTACTTATGTGTCGAGTCCATACAAATATTATCGTTAAGTACATACAATTCGAGTATCTGCTACTCTGTTTGGTTATTTCTATCAAACTTACATTGCATCATATCCCTATATTTTCAATACATAAATCGTTATATGTATCATTTATCATATCACGCTTTATATAATACACATATATCGCGTTTAAAAATCAATTACAGACGTTGAAAATTCAATTAAATTAGTTCGGTCGCTACTTATAAAATCAAAAACACTACTGATATAAACTTTCACATTCAAATCGATAAAAGAATCTCTCCTCTCTTCCTTCAAAAAATAACATCTATCTCAGCCGTCACATGTGTGTTCGCCTTTACAGTGGCAAATCCCTCTCAGAAAATTCTTCAGCTCGCCCTCGTCCAGGTTCTCGAGGACAATCTGAGCACAAATAGCGGGTAATGCAAATTTCTTTAATCTTGCGAATTCATCCTTGGCTTTTATAAGCAATTCACCCCTGACTCGAGCTTGGGTGAATTTGGACAATAATATCTCCGAGTAGATGGGGAAGGATTGTGTGTATCCGATGCGCAAAAATCCGGTAACGAACTCTTCGTTTCGGCTCAACGTCGCAAGTTTGTTCAAATTCATCACCATGAGATCTTGTAAGGTCACGTTGTTGAAGATCTTCACGTCGCGCATCTTCGTAAGCTCCTGCACGCAGTGGTTGTAGTATTCCCTGTGTTTGGTGTACTTCTGGATGTCGTCCCAGTTACTCTTGACGATTTTGAGCCTGCGAGAGAGAAACAAAATGCAACGGTCGATTTGAAAAGAGTCGTTACAATCTATTTACACAATGTGACCTATAAAATTTCAAAACTCACATGTTGGAATCTTTGAAGATAACTTCTGCCAGAATCTTGATGGCCAGGTGAGCTTCCTCGTCGTCTTCGAATCTGAACAGGTTTACCGCAGCTCCTCGCTCGATGAACAGCCTGGTGATGGGCTCGCTTCCCGAGAATAGCGCGTGATCCATCAGAGTACTGCAGTCGCATACCCACGTGTCGAATTTCGCGCCATTTTCCAGGAGAAGTTTCACCATCTTGTAATGGCCCTGCGCGGTCGCGTAGTACAGAGAGGTCTGCTTGTTCGTTTTGCAGTAGGCATCGACGTCAGCACCGTAACTGATGCACAGTTTGGCCATGTCCAAGTGACCCGACAACACCGCTACGTGCAACGCAGTCAGACCGTCCACGTTGTAGTTTTTGATCGTCACTACACCATTGTCCAGAAGCAGAGTCACTATGTCTTCGTACCTGTAACGATCGTCTTGTCTTAGAATTCGTGTCGTTGCTTTTCGATTAATAATTCGTACTTTTATGGACTTACCCTTGATTGATGGCGTAATGGAGGGTGAAAACGTCAACACTTACGTTCATCTCAGCGCCAATTCCCACGAGTTGCTGGATCATATTGCGATCTTTGTTCTTGATGGCGATGTGCAGTTGATCTGCGATCTCGGAGGATATTCGGTTGACGTTGTCTTTCTTCTTGATCAGTTCCTTGATGACTTCCATGTATCGCCTCTCGACGGCCAGGTGTAAAGCGGTGAATCCGTCGTCGAGCAAGTCGACATCGCTCGATGGAACGAGCTTGGCCAGAATGAGAGACAGTCTCCTGTTACCATTTCGCAGCGCCGTATGAAGCAGCATTTCCTCGTAGATCTTTGACGGGCTATTCTCGGCTTTGCAGCCGAGTAGAAGCGTCGCCATTTCAGTCTGGTTGGTTTTGACGGCGACGTGCAGTGCTGTCTTTCCGGTGCTTTTTAAAACTCGGTTGACATCGATGCCGTGACTCACAAGCAGTTCTACCATCTCTAAGGAGCCTTTGCTCACTGCGACGTGAAGGGTGTCTTCTTCGACGTTTGGATCAGCTCCTTTTTTCAGGAGCATCTTGACTATTCTGATATTCTCGTTATCTACCGCAAGAAACAACGGCGTGCGACCCCATGTCGAATCTATTGCGTTTACCGGATCTTTTAAGTTTTCCGGTATGGTCTCGAGTAAGTGCCTAACGTGCTCCTCTTGGTTGTAGTTTATTGCCGTGACTAACTGCGTTAAAAAATCGTATTCGCTTCGGCTTCTTCCCATGTCGAGATAACAAACTTTAAAAATCCAACGAATAACAATCTGACTATAAAACTGACTTTCCTCTTCTTCAACGGTTCCTCGAATAATATTTCTCAACGGACTCGACAATGATTTCGACACTTTATACTGAATACGAAATTTTCACTTGCCTACCAGTACAACTACATCCGTCGCGGTTGAGCGCAGGGACCGGACTGTAAATTTCACTGCAAAACAGGGTTATTTATAAGGTCATCAGGCCCTGCGCTCTTCCGAGCTCGCGTATCCCCACGAAGTCCCCACCTCCCTCCTTTTTCTTGGTCGACTGTATTGCTAGTCCTTCTGAAGCGCCCTCTACATCGTTCGGCGACCTGTAGGAGCTCTAGGTTACCTGTCTTCAGGGCCTCAGCGAAAGCTAGTCGTTATTAATATCTCCTACTCTTTCTTTTCAGATGTGATGCTGTTTACTGTGTGCATTTGATGAGATTTAAAAGGATGCCCAAAATATTTGAATGTCCATGAGAAAATGGCGGAGGGCATCAACAGGTTAGCAATTAATCTTTTATATTAAAATACGACCCAACATTGACCTTATCTCTCCAAATTGCGCACAACTATCTAGTTTCTTATATGAATTCCCAGACCTGCTGCAGCTACAACGGCCGAGAGCGTTTTCCCTCGAAATTAAGAGAATATCTCTCTGTAACAAAAGTACAGAGAGACTGCAAATTAACTCACGCAGAAGCCCGCGGTTGCTCGTTTCCTCTCTCGCCTTCTGCGCTTGCATGCCCGCATAAAGTTCACGCCTATTTAGTCGCGTGCGGGCAAGTCGTATACGAGCGAATCTACGGCTAAGCTTCTTGGCTGAAATGAAAGAGGCAAAATTGGTTTTTAGGTCGTTTGGAATATGGAAAAAATACGCGCTTCCGCTGTATTGAAAAGCTTATTTTTTGCTGGCCTGATTTTCTTGGTATTGGAAAATATTTGCCTATTCGAAAATTTCCTTTTCAACCATATATAGATTTGCGCATACATGCATCAAATTCTCATAAAGTTCAGCCCGGCGGAAACGGTTTGGTTACGTTTGGATTTTTTTTACTTTGCTTTGTTTAGTTCCGCTACTGGCGGCTTTTGTTTCAGCGAATTTTGTCAGGCTTGAAAAAATGATCTCTTCTCGACTGTGTGCGTGGTTTTATTTTTAAAAAATGTTTAACGTCTCATATTTCTAGTATTCTTTTAGAAGTTATATACCAGACATGCAAGACTATAAGGAATGAGTAAAATATAATACCACCGTCAGTATTCCGTAAAGCCCCGCGCATAATGTAATCTCGGCGTATCGCGGCTGTGTCAGGAACATATAACGTGCGCCGCGGCTAATCCCCAAAAAGCGAGTCGACCATCGGCGAAATTGATATTATCAGCTTGCTTAAAGCGATATTACGAAGTTTGATCGCAATGCCGCGTTCGTTGAACCGCAGGAGAGCCTCGGGAGCCACTAATGGATATAAATGCCGCGCGTCGAGCTTTTAATGACTTTTGCTTAGAGTTGCCGCAGCTCAGCAGAATATATTCTCTCCGTTCACTTTCGTGTCCTAGTCGTCCTTGCTGCGCTAGCTTAATTTTGCCTCGGTTTATGCGTAGCCATCAGCTATATGGCTTCATAATATACATGCGGGAACCTGGTTTTGGAACGGCGAAGAGGCTCCCGCGCTGAGCTTCCTTATGTATATATGATAGCTGCGGAATTTGATTGCAAATTATTTTGGGTTAACTTGCGAGACTTGAAATTTTCATTGCTAGAGGCGAGGGTTGCTAAAGTAGGTTGTCGTGTAACTTCAAGGTGGAATAGTTAAGCTGCACCTAATTTTGTAATTCTCACTAGTTTTCCGCACAAAAATTTAAATGGAAAAATGTATAGTCCTGCAGTTTTATCGACCTATCTGTCGGTAAAACTCAATCTAAAATCGATAAAACAGAACTACATTACGACCTTAAAGTATAAATTATATCGTTATTAATTCACAAGTATTCCATTTATAGTCCTGTTTTATCGACCTATCTGTCGGTAAAACTTAATCTAAGATCGATAAAACAGAACTATATCACTACCTTAAACCATAGATTAAGTCGTTATTTTACATTTGTTTAGTACGATTTGACCAACGTACAACCAAAATCTCTACCAAAAGCTCACCTCAATCTTCAAATTTTTCCGCAAAATTCGTACAAATACCTGTCGATAACATCAATCTCTGCCCGCATCCGAAACGTGCACCATGTTCTCGCCCGTTATCTCCGAAATTTTATTACTCCCGCCCTCGAATCGAATCTCGCGCACATCAATTTATGACTAGCCGGACATAACGCGGACTCGTGGCTACGGCGAGGAACTTTTCAAAGATGAGCGTCGGCAATAAATTCGCTGGGAAAAAAATTGCAATCCTCTTGCTCGGACGAGCGTGAAAGCGTTTATTGACAAGAGTGTGACTGACGATCGTTTCCTCCTGAAAGCTTCGAATATGAAGCCCCACTTACGGCGTCCCTAATCGAGTTCGGATATCTATAACGAGCGCGGACTTTCACGTGGATTCGATTAAATCGGCGATTAAATATATACTTGAACAGAAATTAATCGTGGCTGCGACGCGATAGGCGATTATATAGCTGTATATACCGTCTGCCTCCGCAAACACGTCTCTTGTATGGCTACAAGAAAAGAGAATCGCTATCGCACCCTGTGGTGTACAGAGCCGTTGACGTCAAGGAAATAATTAGCGCGTGACGATCTACCGGGATCGATGGTATAAAACGCGAGTCGAGTTTGCTTAAGGGAAGGGGGCCAAGAAAGATGAAGTTTTATTTTTTTATTGCAGTGGAATCTGACAAATGCTGCATAAATAAATAAATAGATATCCGCCCTTACACCCAAAAGTAATCCTCCAACACGAATTCTTCACCGCAAAAGCTACGTAAAAGACCCATAACAACAGCTCCAAATATTCATGTGCAACGTTGTCTCGATCTACGAGCGCACAAAATTTCTCGCATAGAATAGCGGATGCGCTTCTCGTCGGCCTGAGAGCGCGAGTGAGTAATGAAGCTTGTTAAGTCGTAGCTATTGCATCCCCCTAAATAACGTCCCATTACTAAGCGCTTAATGGCCCATTGACGGAGTAATTTTCGCGGGCAAATGTTCTCGCCCTATATTTGCGTTATATTCTCTTGCGCAGTTTTTCGGCGATGCAAATCGAGCGAGGGCTCTTTTATCTCGAGAGCGCGCGCTTCTTTGTTCCGGCGCGCTCACGGCTCTTTTTTTGCTCTTCCGCAGCCCTGCAATCTTTCGAATCGCTGTCTGCTCTCCTTTTGAAGACGGCTTAATTGCTGGCTTTTTGCTGTTTCCTTTACGGATCTCTCTCTCTCTCTCTCTCTCTCTCTCTCTCTCTCTCTCTCTCTCTCTCTCTCTCTCTCTCTCTCTCTCTCTCTCTCTCTCTCTCTCTCTCTCTCTCTCGTATGATTTATCGACGATCGTTGATTTCTTGCTCGTTGTAGAATACGACGTCGGCTTATTAAAATTCCATTATTGCCTCGCGTCTGTATTCGTTGATGAGAAAGCAGTAAGTTCAGCAAGAAAAACAGCTTCCTTTGTTTCTGACTCTCATCTCTGGACGGCCTTTGTGTACGCGCGGTTTTGCATCTTGGGAAGATTGCTGACTGTGGACGCACTGCGGCTTGGACTTACAAAGCTAACGTAGAGATATAGGGTAGATGTGAATATTCCAGGAGGAAGAAATTGCCGCAGGGTCGCGCGAGGGAAAAAACAGGGCTAAGGGCAGGCGGAAACGGTATAACAAGTGGCTTCTTGCACCTACCTTTTTTCTTGAGTTTAGCCTCTTAGTTGTACTGTCTACGAAGAAGCTTGAGCTGCTGACTGTACGAAGCTTCTTAAAAAATCGATTCCAATTTTCGTGCGCATCCATACCTCTTGGCCTCTACACAATAAAATATTTTCTCTTGATTAAAACAGTGATCGCAGTGCTGGTGCAGAGAGCAGAAAAATTTCATTACGAAAAAATTCGTCCACGTTTATGCATTGCGCACATGGTATTCACTGACGCGATCATATTTGCCCCTGCTGTGTTATTGAGATAAAGCTCAAGCCCGTATGGCAAACGCTGTGTGCTCACACATCGTATATATAGGTGCCTTCTTTCGCCGAGTGCAAAAAATAATCCGACCCCCGTTCTTTGCCGATACTCGCTGCCTCCGGAGAGTAAACAAACGAATGGGTTATATAGACCACATGTGGATTCTGAAATGTTGAATTCTGAATTATCGATTCAAATTTCATTAAATTACAAGTCTGGCGCTAATCAAAACCAAGCCCCATAATAAACGCTCACAGCATCTCATCTCAAGCCGAAATACGAGGCACACGTTAACAATTCCCAAAGTCCCAGTTTGCTTACTCACCTCGCAACTTTTCCGCACATCAAACCACAGCAACTGTATACGGAGAACAGACAGCAACATACAGAGCAGAAGCGACGTGTACATCGAACAATTCAAGAAAGTAAATATCCGTGCATTGGCGGGAAAGCAAACTCCACAGTCGGGGCGGATTTCCCTATTAGTAATTTCCGCCGAAACTTACTAATGGCCAGGCTGAGCTATAAGCGGAAGGAAACCATGCACGAGCGAGAGAGAGAGAGAGAGAGAGAGAGAGAGAGAGAGAGAGAGAGAGAGAGAGAGAGAGAGAGAGAGGTATATCGATCCAGTGCGTAGGCGAGCGCGACTGTGTGGTTCGCGGAGGAATCGTGGGTGTTTTGATGGACGGCTAAACGTCAGGGGAAATATGGTTAGCCATGAGCTTCGGAGTTATGTATTGAATATCGTGCGCTGTGAGGTGTTTTAATTAGTTTGTATTAGGACTGATGATGTGGCAGGCTGGTATTGTTTTCGGGGCTTTGATGCCTGTCGAGCTTTATCGGACAGCTACTTCCAAATTTTCGTGATATGTATAAAATAGACCTACTGCGAGATCAGTTAATTACTATACGTAGTTCGCGAAAAGCATGTATTGCATTAACAGAACACAATAGATTGGTCGTAAAAGGGTCTAATACTCGTAAAGGTACAAAGAGATTTTCTTCGTCCTTGTCCTTTTGTGCGGGCCAGAAATATTTCCAAAGCCACATAGCAATACGCGTGGATTGTGAATGGCAAAAGCGCTACAGTCATCCCATGTGGATGTAACTCTCGAATCGTCGAAAAAAATCGTTGTGTCGTTTGATCTAGGTCAAAGGGCGTTGATCCTATGAATAGGATTTTTTGTGTGTTGTAATAATAAGCATCGGGTGAAACCCACTTCGCTATTCATACAATCAACAGCAGAGATTCTTCGCTCGTCTTCGAAATCTGCTTGTACTATATACGCTCTAACGTTTCGACCGTAGCACGCGATTCAGCCATTCGTTCTGAAACCAATACGTTCACAAGGCTCTCTTTTTGTGCGTAAGCAAAGGTGTATAAGTGCCGCGAGATTTATTGCTATCACATTTTGCGGCTACCTTCGTTACTTGTATAATTTACCGTGCTCGGTGCTGCTTTTTTTGTTGTGAAAGCTTTGCGCTTACAAGGGCGTTATTTTTCGTCGATTAAAGCAATTAGTGTCCGATTAGCCGATAACGATTGAATATCCATGACTGTACGAGCAGTTTATCAGAAAAGTGTTCTTATAGTGGAGTATTGAATCCGGTGATTCGAAATTTACCAGATTTAGACACACTTTTTATTTTCGAAACCAAAATAGTGTAGTTTGTTGCGCACTTTTTATAAAGTGTGCATGCAGTTAAAGATTTAAATTTTCTAAGTTTATGACGAAATTTAACGGTTGTGATTTAAAAGAGGGGAAACAATTAAGCACATGATGCTATTGAAAAATTTAAACTAACATTTACTTTATTTCGAAAATCACCAAAAACATATTTTGGGGGAGCGACACACTGCCATTGGCCATTAACGCCATCGGCTTGGCTTTGCTCCCTCTAGCGTCGTTAGCCCGAAGCTACAATATCCTCAATACCCGTATTTCAAAATACGTATAAATTTGTATTATTTATTAAACTTTATGAATTATAAAGCCCTGTATTATAAACCTTGGTTTGTGCAGCGCAATATCCGCAGGTTCTCTGAAACATCTGCAAAGCAATCGTTCCTCAGTCTTGTTAACCTGCACAAGCTTGCGCTCGAGGCAGTCGTAAATTCGCAAACGCTTTACGACAAAGCCTACGCGTGTCTGTGTCTTATCTCTTATCCCAGCACGATTTCGATACAGCAGCCGCATCGACGACGCTGATCAAATGTTCCACCAGGATATGCGTCATCCTTAATGGCAAAAGGGGAGAAAATGTGCCGGCACAAGGGTCTGTTTATACGCGTTTGAATAAAACGCTGTACTCTGGCGTAGGCGTTGTACACGCGAACTTTAGAGTATCTTCTATATAAAACGAAATAAATGTTAACTACTGCCCTGCAGCAGTGACATTTTGAGAGAAGTTTGATCCGTCGTCTGTTTACTCCGATGTATAAATAAAACCTGCAGTCGGTATAATAGCAAAGGAATCTGTACACACTGACGCATCGGTTTCGGAAAACCGTAGCGTGTCGCTGAGAAATCGATTTCTATGCCAAAGGCATATGATTTACGGCGGTTCTACACATTCGATCGATATGAGCCGCATAACAACGATGTGTTCTTTGTCCGCAGCCTCAGCCATACATCTTCGCAGTGAATTTATATATGTGTCTCGTGGATACATATAAAGGGATCGATCTTTTTTGCTTCGAGTTCGATTAAACCGATGCTTTTTATCTCTCGCCCTCGCGGCATTGTGTGTAACGTGAATAAAACTCGCTCGTCCCCTCTTATCGCTAACTTGTGCCGAGAGACAGAAAGAGGCAATAGAGATGCTCGAGTGGATCTCTGGAACCCTCTGGTTATTTTTTGATTATGTATAAAAGGAGACGGCTTTTACTATCGTTCATCTTTTTTCCGTCCCCCTTTCTCTCTTCGCTATTCTTCGCTCCGATGGGCGATCCATCTGATGACTGAGTTGTATAAGTATATACGCACTTAGAAAAGGGCTCGATGAGTCGACGGCTAGGCGCACTTTCCGCTAATGCAATCAGGAATATTGCGTTCGCATTCAACGTCGACCCGTCGAATGACGATCTTAATTCCAAAGTATATCAACCCGTAATTAACGAAGACCCCTCATGAAAGTTAAGTACGAGAAAATACTTGCAAGACTGCGTTTTTACGGCAGTATTCAACAAGTATCACACTCTTTACGGACAGTTAAAAAGTAATTAAACTTTCAGCGCTGTCGGGAAAGGAGCTCGTATAATAAGGAGAAAAAGCACGCGTCGCATTTGAAAGTTATCCATCCGCTGGCAATTAACCACTGGCGCGCAAACAAACTCTCTCTACGTCGCACAGTAGCGCACACCGCAGCTCTGTACTCGTCGATTTTCTTGATTGTTTGCGAGACTTTGTATAGCCACGCCGCACCGGAACTTTTGTTATATATAGGTATGCCTTAATTGTGCGACAGTCGAAGTATAAAGTTACCGGAAGAAGTTGCGTCGAGACGGCTCTCGTTGCTAGAATCTTCGTAAGCGCTTTATATTATAGCGCATCGATAGGCTCTATTCAGTGTAAGTATATAGGTGAGAAGCGTGGACTGTGAGACTTGAAATTAAAATTTTTCCTGAATTTTGCGTAGGCTACGAATTGATGAAAGAGGAAATTGAAGATAAAATGCATGCTAAAGCCGACCATTTTTATAAGTGATCTAATTTTGATCGAAAAAAATTGCGCACCGTGCATTAATAAAATTTTATCGCGCATATCTTGATTGGATTTTAATATTTATCAGTATGACGGTGGAATGAGGGGCGATATTTCCCAGAATTCGCAGTCACGCCGTTATTCAAAAGAATAATCATGGAAATTGAAAAATTTAATCCCTCTTAAATCTCCGAGCACTCGGGGAGAAGAGCGTTCAGCGAAAGTTAAATTTTATGGTTATTTAATCTCCCGAGTACATCGCGCCTACTCCTATTTAATCTACCCGCTCGACTTAACGCGCGCAGCTATAACCGAGCCGCGTTTGTCTTAATCAACGTTAAGTATAGCATTACTACGCCTCTAGCGTCGAAAAAAAAAATTAAGCAGCTTCAAGCCTCCATCGACGCACCTATACCCGCGGAACAAAAGTCCCTAGAATCCTCATCTCTGGCGCAGTGAGATTATTCGCCATAAGCGGAAGGAAGCATAAACACAGAGCCCGCACGAGCTTACACACTGCGGAGCCTCGGCGCGAGTACGCGTAGCGAGGAAACAAAAGAAGCCAGCTACAAACTAATGAGAGAAGTGCGGTGTATAGACTCTGTCGTACTCTCTCGACGCTCTCGGGGCCATTGTTTGTCGTATTGTGACTACTTATTGTCGCGGAGAGGAAGAGCGAGCGAGCGCACGCGAAGAAAAAATAATGCCTCAAGGGGAGAAAAGCTGGGCGTCGTTATCGGGCCATAATTATCACGCTGTCGCTCAAGACTCCGCGTGAAATGTTGTGCTTATACAAGAGAGCTGGTTATATGCACGTTGATGCAAGCTTTCAAGGGAAGTGAGTTCTTTTTTTCAGCAATTAATGGGTTTATTGACTATTTATGAGATTTTAATCTCATTGAGGGAACGGGTGGTTACGGAGTTTTATGGGTTGGTTGGATAAGGTGAGCTACTTTTTATTCTGTAATATTAAAATAGGTTTTGAAGAAAATAGGTCAGAGGTGATTTGCATAGCTTCTGAAAGGTAAAATTAAATTATTATAAATATTTACAAAACGTTTGTCCTCGTTATATTCAATTGTAGCCCTGAAAAGTGCTGGTTGGTAATGTATAAAATACAGCGAAAATATATATTTTATAAATTTATATAGCAGCTCCCTGAACTGCTTTTAGTATGTCCTGGTCCTGGCCACTGTTTTTTGAAGTTCCCCCGGAACTTGTCTGCGAAGTAGGAGAACTTTCATTTGATGATTTCGAAGCTGGAACCATCTCTGCCAAGTGCTGAAGTCGTTGTTGTTCCTCTTCTATTCTACGCTTCACTTTGTAAAAACTCCTCATGAAGTTTGCTACTCAAGTCGTTGCCGTACGCAAATACTTCGCACATCTTGAAGATCATTGCAATAGAAATCGTTGAGATCGAATGAACGCTATGAAGTATTGCAGGCGCTTAAATAGGGGGCGCTGGGAACGAGTTTGCTATGCCGTGGCCTCCATGCACTAGTATACAAGTTGCGATTTCAATCAATTTATTTAAAGCTAATATTAGTGCACAATCTTAATATCGGCCTAAAAAAATCATGATTATGTCTTCTAAATGAGGCTTAGCGCACCCAAACGGCACATAATGCACTTATTTGAACAAGCAAAGCGCGGACCTTAATGAGAGACTCACTTCTACCGTAGTCAAGGGAAAGAGGATCGGAAAGAGTGTTGGCGACGCATATATGCTTGAAATTTAAGTAGATATAAATAAATTCAGTAATAGGAAGAATAATTACAAATTATTTATTCCATTGCGCATTTGTGCACGCAAATATAGTATCGGAATTAGCGACGCAAACGACGCCAAGCGGAGATCAACCAAAGTTAGGTTACCTAACCTAATCCAGTGAATGTGAAACCGTGGAGGAGAGGGAAAAGGGACGAGAATCTGACCTCAAAAATCGCGTATTTCTGGGTTCACTTATCGGGCGTTTTTGATGCCCTGGCACGTTTTCTCGTCAATCGCCTGTACGAGAATATTTTTTTCTCGCAACCTCTGGAAAAATATTTTCGTTCAGGCAGTAAACTCACCCGTGGGAAAAATCTTCTACTTTCGCTCCTTGTTGCATAATGTGCTATTTACTGCAGCATAACTCATTAAACAAATTATTTAAGAGAAAGTCGCAAAGAAGAAAAATGTCGTGCGATTTAATCCACCTTATTATTTCCACTGGAACTTCTTCCCTTTCCATTTTCGGTTCAGCGAACATCTCGCGTCGAGCAGTCGGCTTTATGAATACTGAAAAACTTGGCGACGTTACAGTCTACACAATCACGGAAAACGATCAAGAGAGTTCTCTCCGACGCTTTTTTCTTCATTAAAAATACAAAAGGCCCCGTTATTGAAGTACAGTCAGAGGCGTCCAACTTCCAGCGAAAAAATATATGTTCGTAACATTAATTCCGAAAGCGAGGACGTAGGAGAGCTATAAGTTCGGAGAACAACTGCCGAGAAGAAGCTCGTCGAGCCCATCAAGCCTAAATATTCCCGCGTTTCTTCCGTGCACTTTGTCGGCCCTGAAGTTTCAGTTGGAAATACTTTAAAAGTTCTCATTCTTCATCCCCACGAGTCCTTCCTTAATAATTCATTCTTTCAACTTTGATGATTGCATTTTCTTCTGGTTATGTTGCTGGAAAATTTTGTTCGACCGGCTTCTACTCGAATTTCGAAAGTTTCGTATTGTTTACCAGCATTATTAAAAAATACACGTCGTTTACAAATAATTGTTAACTCGTTATATTACACACTACGGAAAACGCAGTTTGCCTTTCCTTTGTCCGAATACGCGTATATGCAAGTACGTGGAGTTTGAAATATGTATATGTACTGAAATTGCGGCCAGGCGAAGCGCAAAATTTCGAGAACAATTGTCGTGGACGACTCGCTGACCGCTTGATGTGCACACAATGGCGCTGAAAAAGTTAATCGCGAGTTGAACCGCGATAATTGGATTTTCAATAAATTAAACTGTCCTTGCGTATCGTTGGCAGCTAATTTTCGCGTATTCATAAAATTTGCCCCGTTTGTATTCTCAAACTTTGACGAAGTTACCTTCTAGGACGCACACGTGAAGGTTTTCGCATTACAAAATATGAGGACAGTCGCAAGCTTAGGATAGAAACGAGGAATCTCCATAAAACCGAGGACTGGTAGAGGAGTATGTGAATACTTAAATATTTATCAGACAGTGAAACGTCGAGAGAGGTAGTCCAAGGCTAGGGACGAGATAAATTTATTCTGAAATGTTTGGGATTTTCATTGAAAGTGAGAGAAAGAAATCCGCGAAATGAGCTTCCCTGCAATAAAGCTCGGACAAGCTTACCCACCTCAATGTCGCCTTATCCCCTCTTTTATGCAACATTGGCTCTGCAACTTGCTTTTCCCTATCGATATTCACGAATAAATTTCGAAGATTCCTTCGACTACAGTAAAGTGATTTTTTTTTATCATTGTATAAAATATGCGTTTATTTTCTTGTCGTCGTAAAAAATAATTGTCGATATTAATACGTCTTTTGTTATCAATACTGGAACTACGGTGCGCATTTTTCTTCTTTTCTCGAACTGACTTTGCAGCCGTCGAAACTTTCTGCGGAATATGCGCTGGCGGATTCGAACGATAAATGCGAAGCTTTTCCTGCGAGCCAACTTATAAAAGGAATTCCATCATTCCACTTTAAATCAGTCATCGTTGAGAATTTTCAGATTCAAAACAGCAATGCGGTGGCTCTCGAACTTTTGAATTCTCAACAATCTTCTACGCGAATGCACGTGAAGTCCATCTTAAATATGGCTTGACTTTGTTTGTCTCGACTCTCCACGTAAAACTACGATTTTACTGTAATTACATTAAAACGATCATAAACATATATAAGCATCTAAAATTCGGTATAAAACGTCTCTTGCACTTTTCTCGAAGCCATTTCCCATCGCCTGTATAAAAGTATCGTGCGACCTCTCGGAAAATTCGCGCTAAACGACTTCGAGCAAAGTATTTAAAGTTCGTAAGCGATAGAAGGAGGCGACGGGAGAGAAAATAAACAAGTTCCACCGGCGGGACTTGTGCCTGATATGCGCCGTCAGGATCGTGATAGCTGGTCGATGCATTTGGAAGTCAATGATGTGGAATAATACGAGGCAAAGTGCGATCGTTTAACGCGCCGTCAAGCAATACTAATTTCAAATTGATTTAAAAAGCTTCTCTCTCTATATACGTTTTTCTAAATTCAGCTCTCGCTGTGTGCATCACCTTGTCCGAACAAACGAACTTCGCTACGCTTATCGCTTTCTGCTCGGCTACTCGAACAGACGATTTGCCTCCGCTTCTGCATTGGATACAGTATACGCTTTGTGCCATTTTCCGTCGCGCTGACAGACGCGAGAGACAAAACGACTGGATTCGATTCCGCAGATCCATGGTTAGCCTGCGATCATTTCTCTGTTTGCAGAGAGTACTGGAAGTGAATTATGCGTCCGGTGTGGATTAAAAGTGTACGACTCGTATAATTAGAAGTGATGTCGTCGGTAAATTTTTATTAATCGAGAAACTCAACTGTATTTTCTAACGAGCGACTGTGCATTACGCACTGCTCTAGAAATGTTTTTCGAGGAAAAATACTTTATTGGAAAAAATGTTGTACACACCGCGCGGAATTCCAAGCACATTCCGGCTCCCATAATACCGCTGTATCCTGCAATTTTCTTCATTCTCCAGTGTATATATACCGTTCGCATTCCCCCCGAGAATACTTGAAATATAAGGCGTTAACCGATATTGCGCAACGTCGAGCATCCCTACCGCGAGGTATTCTGGTGTATATTATTACAATAATAAAAAGCGCATCGTCACAGTATACTCATAAATCCGAGTATATGCATACGCACGAGAATCGCTTCATTATCCACGTTTTGCGACAAGGTTTCTCCTTCGCGCAATTGATTCTCTAGTTGGATCGCGTTCTCCCAGATTTTTGGTCATCAACGACGAATCATTGCGCTTCGGCGCGAGACGAGGATTCCGAAATACTAACACAGTAGTATTCTGCTGGAATGTCGGTAGCTTAATACCTTCGGCATACCGGGCACGTTCTAGGGAAGCTATGTGTATACGCGGGCCTGATAATAAGCTGGTTTCGGTCCTCGAGAATTCGCTATGCCGTATGCAACCAGAATGAATCTGACAAGCGAGAGATGGCTACACGGAGGCTTGATGAGGCTTGCCTAATGCAAGCACGCGCTTATGAGGGAGGGAGAGAGAGAGAGAGAGAGAGAGAGAGAGAGAGAGGGAATGAGATGCGTACGGTTGGATGGGGTTTTCGATCTGTCGTCATGCACTTATGTAAGAAATTAGGCGCATATCTAGGACAGTTATACGTATGCATGATATGTGAGCGAGAAGGCGAAATGTTGCTATTAGAAGGGTTATGACCGTAATTTCAATAAGAAAAATGTTAAATTCGCAACTTATAAATATATATAAACAAAAAGTTTGTTCTCGTTAAACGCATATGGAGCCCTAAAAAGGGCTGGTTTATGTGTAAAATATATTATAATTTATTGATCAGCTCTCTGAGCTGCTCTTCGAACCATCATCAGAGCTACAGCTCATATTTCTATTTGAACTGTGTTGATCCTGTGAGCCATACTCTGAAAAATCTCTTAAGGATTGATCAGAAGAACTTTGATTTGGAAAATTTGCAGCATCCAAAGTTTTAGCCAACTCTTCGACACAGTGCTTTATAAAATTAGCTTGTAGCACTGATCGCCGCAAGTCTTCACCCATGTACACTTCACACATATTGACTTATAATCTTGACAGTAGGAACTGTTAAAATAGAATGCGCGCTATGAAGTGTTGCATGCGCTTTTACGGTATTTCGGCAACCAGCGCCGAAGAGCCCTCACTCTAGCTGTACACGATCTTCTGCGGAGTCTGCCAGGGGGCGCTAGGAACGAGTTTGCTATGTGAGCTACCTAAAGACCAGTATACATATTTTAATAAATTGATTTATAGCTAATATTAGTCAGCAGTAATTCGTTTTCCTTAGACGCCATCTGTATAAGCATACGATCTTAATATCGATCTAAAAAATGATGAGTACATCTTCCAAATGGGTGTTAGCGCACTCAAAACTGCATATAATACGCTTATTTGAAGAAGCAAAATATTTAATCATCTAGTCAACTCCGAAATTCTATATTATATACACTATTTACATATTGCTGAATAAAGCAGCAGTGCAAAATATAAAAAAAACGATACGTAGAAATAAACAAAATTAAGAATTTCGGAGTTGACTAGGTGATTAAATACATGAATTAACTGTGATTAAACAGTATAATACCTTTACTTGAATTTTAATGTATACGCTCTTTCTGATCCTCTCTGCCTCGACTACTGTAGAAGCAGGCCTCTCTTAGAGGTCCGCGCTTTGCTTCTTCAAATAAGCGTATTATATGCAGTTTTGGGTGCGCTAACACCCATTTGGAAGATGTACTCATGATTTTTCAGATCGATATTAAGATCGTATGCTTATACAGTTTGCGTCTAAGGAAAACGAATTACTGCTGACTAATATTAGCTTTAAATCAATTTATTAAAATATGTATACTGGTCTTTAGGTAGCTCACATAGCAAACCTCATTCCTAGCGCCCCTTGGCGTAGGGAAATAGCGTAAAAGCGCATGCAACACTTCATAGTGCGCATTCTATTTTAACAGTTCCTACTGTCAAAATCATAAGTCAATATGTGTGAAGTGTACATGGGTAAAGACTTGCGGCGATCAGTGCTACAAGTTAATTTTATAAAGCACTTTGTCGAAGAGTTGGCGAAAATATTGGATGCTGCAAATTTTCCAAATTAAAGTTCTTCTGATCAATCCTTAAGAGATTTTTCAGAGAATGGCTCACAGGATCAACACAGTTCAAATAGAAATATGGTTCGAAGAGCAGCTCAAAGAGCTGATCAATAAATTATATAATACATATAATATTATTTTACACATAAACCAGCCCTTTTTAGGGCTTCATATGCATTTAACGAGAACAAACTTTTTGTGTACATATATTTATAAATTACGAATTTTACATTTTTCTTATTGAAATAACGGCCATAACCCTTCTAATATCAACATTTCGCCTTCTCGCTCACATATCATGCATACGTATAACTGTCCTAGATATCCGCCTAATTTCTTACATAAGTTCGAACAAGCAAAGCACGGACCTCAAAGAGAGACCAACTTTTACAGAAAATACATTTGATTGCCGTTTATCGAAAATAAAACCTTTCTTATCCTCTCTGTCTCGACTGCTGTAGAAGTAGGTCTCTCTTTTGGTAGGACTATTTCTTAATTGTCAACATTCCGAATTTATTACGACATATAGATGCATAAAGGTAATAAGGCGTATTCTAAAAGTCTGAAAAGATTCGCATTTCTCAGTGTTTGCGATTTTTTCTTAATTTCTTAATAAATCTCATTAGTCAAGATAAAATCATTAAATCCACTTACATTACACTTCCCAATCTTTTTCACTCATCAAGGGCGACGCCGACCAAACACGCAACTATCAGCTCTTATCTTCTTCTAGCAGCCCTGGAAACGTAGATCGCCAGCCCTCCCACGTCACAGACTAATTGTGACTTATTTACCCGGGCGTAGAATCCAGGACTGGCTCCATCGAGATCAAATACACACTCGGATGCACGAGCCACTGCTCCTGTATCTCTATCAAATTCTCCTCCCTGGTAGTCCTGTGGAAATGGGTACATTGACTCGTCGAGTAAACAGAGACACGGCCCCCCTTCTTGGTATATCCGGATAGACAGGCTGTAATCGTGACTTATTTACCCCAGAATTGTGAGACGCAAGGGCAAGTGCGCAAGACAGCTGCAGCTTCTACACGCGTGACTTGTTCACGTTCATCAAATATATCTATGCGCTACCTTATACTCGACGTCGCCGACGTTGTCGTCATTGGAGTTGTAGGCATAGGCTGCCGTGACGGAATGGCTAAATTGATTCCACGAGTAAACAGTCGCCGCTGCTTCTGCTATGCCTGTGATGGCATACGCAGAACTCGGCATTGCCTCGATTCTGACAGAGAAACGGAAATGAGCCTCTTGGCAGTTTGAAATTTTACCTTTTATAAGTTATTTCCGTGGTAAAATTTATTTGAAAACAAGATGAAATTTTTTGAAACAGTCTGAAATGATTTCTTATTTAAATATGTAATCTCATTCAATTCGAATTTCAGACAAAAAACATATAAGGGATCAAAAAAAGCCGTAAGAAATATTACAAAAAAGCTGTTATCGGGTATTTAATACAATAATTATACATTATGCGTGTCTACAAAATGTCGATTTTGATGTATGTGTATACGCTTCGCACAAGGCTGTTCGGAAATGGTTGCGGTCGATTCTATTAAAATTTTGAATTCGATGATGTATGAAACGTGAAAAAATCTGGATAACACGGGTGTATACAACGTCAAGTTAAAATAATTATGGGTGGTCATATCCACGAAAATCGTAGAGTATCTGAAAGTGAAATTATCGAAAATTAATTCTAATTTTTAAGTCATTTGTGGCATACCCAACTGTACAAATGCTGCGAGTAGTAAAACCTATTGACTGAACATACTCTTCGATTTTTTCGATTTTTTACAGTAAACATGTGCTAAGTTATAAATTAGCTCCAAAGCAAATGCGATCGATGAAAACACTATGCAAAACGAATAAATAACTAGTAACTGAAGTCGTACAATACTTTGATCTATATCCATCCAATTGTTCTGTTCGTAATTTCTGTCTGTAATAGCATTAAATTTATATAATTTCATCCAAATTCCACTTTCCAGCATTTTTCCGATTATGGAATCAAATTTTCCAACGTAAGGAGAACCTTTCTCGAAGAAAAAAGCTTCCATTGATAAAAACATTTTGATACCGGTGATTCGTACACTAGTAATATTATCACGTTCACGAAATTTATCGATGTAATAAGCTACAGCCTTATCCGGCAAAAAACATATCACCCTAGAATCTTTGCCTTTTGTGATTATTTTAGAGCATTCGCTTATATTAGTCATTTTCATGCTTCTCGATTTGACAATATCAAGATAAATGTCACTTTCGTTGACAAGTAATTCAATCAGAGCTTTAGCCACATACGGGCGTAAATTAGCTTTAACTACATCTTGGAAAGTATTTATTGCTTCTTCCTGAGAGCCAACAATGCAACTTAACAGTTTTGAGGTTAAATCAGGCGAATATATTATGGACAATAATGCAACACTGACGAATATTATTCTCTTGGATGTCATGAAAGGTAGATTTAATACTGTTTGGCCGAACAATAACCTAGCACCTAGTAGTATGTCTACTTGATCTTTTCTCGTTGTCAAATAATCAAATACTGCCGTGAGACAAATGATAATTACTGAACTGCAAAGAAAGGGTACAAAAGATTTGAATGATATATTAATCTTTTTACTGATAGGGCCGAGAGTAATGCCACATTGTGAGTCATATGAGAACATTCGTCCCACTTTAGCATAATGCAAACGCGATTTGGAAACGTAAAGCGGGAACATGACAAAATCGACCTTTGAATTTTTAACTTGTTCAAAAGCTGACATTATATTATTTTCTTCCAATAACTGGAGTCGACAATTCAAAACAGACGTTATAAATGTTGTCACCCTCATAGCCATACCTTTTAACTCGAATCCATTATCTGCTTTTATTATCCATGGTGGCATCGCGCCGTAAGACGCTTTCAAAGAATATTCTTTCATGTCTAAAAGTTTATCAGGAAACAGAACAACTTCTGACGTGTAATGAGCGAAACTGTATGTCTTAGTAAATGGATTGAAAGTATAAATCTGAGCTATTGAATCGTTTTTAGGGCTTACATTCATGACGGTAAAATCCAGAAACTTTTTTGACCACGCGTAATAAAGAACAGCTGTAGTAAAATTTCTAATTAAAGGTTGAATATTCGAATTTAAGACGATCAGGACTTTGGGCCGTGTATTTATAGGCGATAATTTGATATAAAATTCCACTGCTGATGTGATATCTTGGAAAGTAAAATTTTCTTGAAACACTATTATAAACGTCGACTCAGAAGGTAAATAACTGTTCTCTATGCTTTTATTATTTTGTCCGATCCAGTCTAAATTTCGTGTATCGTATACGGTTATCGGGACCGTTACTGCGATTCCTCTAAGTATGGCGTAGTTATTTCGTGCGATCAAGTTTTGGTTGTTGTGAAAAATCATGATTTGATACAACTTGAGGCTTTCGATTTGCCGAACGAGTACTTTGATCAATGAATGATAATCAGCGCAGGTGGAAGTGTTATAAAGCACGTTAAAAATTAAGGTACAAACCAAAAGTTTAAGCATTTTTTTCACTACTTAGCACAAAATGTCGTTGCAAACATCTGTGCGTGTACACTATACGATGACGGAACTAAAACTAAAAGTAAATTTGCAACAGCATTGCGTATTGATTAACACATAACTTACGAGCAGACACGTGCGCGTAATGCAAGAAAATTATATGAGGCATGACTGTTTTTTTTACATTTGACCCTGAATCGAATACCGCAAGTGATAATATATGAAATCACCAATAGTCCAGGCGTCAAAAAGTCAAACGAGAATGAAGTCTTGAATCGTTGTGACATTCGTTGACTCGTGGGCTTTAAAAAAAATTTGTCATCATATCCCAGAACCGTTAAAATTATCTCTTTCATACATTCCAAGCCACAGGTAGCAGCAGAAATAATTCCCCTGGTAGAAAATTGATGCTAAAGTGCCCATAAATATTGCCATATTTTATGTTCAGTGGGTATATTATATACGACAGATTATGCCCATATTGAGATTCATATTGATATAATTAAAACAATATAAATGAAAAAATATTAAAAATATTCAGCAATTTTTAATTCTTATGTACATCAACGAATTAACAAACTATTCGCGTAAAATATTTATGAAAGCAAGTTTATCGTCGCCTAAAAACTTATTATTTTATAATTACACTAATATATTTATTTTCATTCCAAACGCATAACCGGATGCGCGCGTCGTTATTCACCGAAAACTTAACGGTAGGTTAAAAAGCAGCCCAATAGAAGCTAGAAAAAGCTCTCGCGCGCGATGCACGACTCGATCGATCTTCAATTTATAAGCCGTTCCCGAGAGCCCTCCTCTACACACTCGTTGAAAACTGGATTCGCGCAATTTCGAAAATCGCAGGCTGTTGTGCGAGAGCGCCGGCCCTCGCAAAAGGCGAGCTGCTCGCTCTCCTTTGTGCGCTATATAGCGGGTTTTTAGTCGAGTCAGTCGTCCGTGTAGACCACTTTACGTCCCTGGATGTATATGGGGAGTCTCGACCTGCATCAGCGACTCAAAGTTCAAGGATCGAAATGGAATTTTCAAGCTCCCCCGAGAGAGATGCAGCAATTTTCCTAGAAATTGCAAACGGCTGAGTTCTCCATCCTTTTTTTTCTTGATGCTTTTGCATCGATAATCGAAATTCTGTTTACACAAGCCGGCATCGAACCGTTTGAAAATCAATCCCTCGACTGTATAAGAGACTCGAATCAATTAAAGCCGCGTATATAGACAGATTCCGTCCGCTCGGAAGCGATTCGAGGATAATCAATGACTCGAAGAAAAGCGGCTCTTCTCTCTCAATCTCATTCGGATTATCTGCTCGCTTCTCTCTCTACGAGATTTCCTGAGAAATATCAATTTGAGAAAAAGCAACGGGAGCCACGTGACAAAAACACGATGTGCTGTACAGTAGCTCGCTCCTCTTCAGGAAAACGAAATTCTAGCGTATATACACCGGGACAGTCAACTTCATCGCTCTTCCGCCGTATATACGTTTTTTGCTCTCTCTCTCTCTTTCTCTCTACCGACGTTACGAGGGGTCGAGCGACAAAATATAGCTGACCTGGGCTTCTTCCTTATTGTTAGTGTTCGTCGAAACGAATCGATCGATTTTCACGAAACCTCTTCTGTGTCCGATAGAAGCTATCGCGTAATTTTCTCTCGTTCAAAGCGAAACCGGTCCACGCACTGAAGCTTTTTTCCCTTAATTAACTTTCATCTCTCCAGGCCGCCGCGCTCGAATATCTCGAATCCCGGGAGCAAACCGACGCGCGAGCGCGCCACACTGCCAACCGCAGGTACCGGCCACACGAGAAAACGAGGACTGTATATATGCACCGGTGCACGGATTTCGCGAGAATTTTCATCTCGAGTTTCGTCCGCCTTTGTATAACTATATAATACACGTACACACACGCGCGAACGTGGGTCCGCTGAAAACAGGACTGTATACCCTAGTCCTTCAATTATATCATCCGAGAGTCGAGAGTTTCCGCAGCGCACAGAGCCTCGAGGGCTTATCACCTGCATCGAGGCTCGAAAACACGTAGGGTATACATGTGTGCGAAGGTTGAAAATTGAACGCCGCGGAGCAGCTGCATGGGGACAGAGAGAGAGAGAGAGAGAGAGAGAGAGAGAGAGAGAAAGAGAGAGAGAGAGAGAGAGAGAGAGAGAGAGAGAGAGAGAGAGAGAGAGAGAGAGAGTGAGCCGCGGGAGAAAAGGGAGGATTTCGCTCTTCTGGCCAGGCTTTATTAAACGAAAACCGCCGATATTAAAGTGGTTGCAGTGCCGCTGGTCTACCGCCGAGAGTCGGGGAGACAAAGATTCTTGCGGCGAAAAGCTCTGCCTTTGACTCGTATGGGCGAGAGGCAAAGTTTGCCCGTATACGTGGATTAGTATAGAAAGAGAGCGCTGTATGCAAAATAGAGCCTTTTCTTGGTACTATCGGAGGGCTTTGCGTTTTTAAAAAATGTTCTGGGAGGAGTTTTGTGAATTTTTCTTTCGTGGGCGAGTGTCTTGGACTTCTGGTGAACAATAAGTACAAAGTAGGCGAAGGATTATTTGGCCTTTGGTTGCAGAGCTCTTTTATGCTCTTTCTACGGAGGAACGTTTTTAATTTCTGTATGCAGGCTAGCCAATTAAATGCATATAATCATCGAGGTTACACTTTATTAAAAAAAAAAACTGAAAATTTCTCATCAAGCTCTCCAAAAAGAAATGAAACTTTCTCCGACTAAAATAATAAAATCCTCCAGCCCTTTCACACAGTCTCGAATGAACGAACTAAGAAAGAAAAATAGCGTTTCGACTCCATGAAACAATACAGGTGTTCGCACTTTATTGTTCCCTCGTACACCGCATGCGCAGGTCATCCATTCGTCCATCTCGGAGACCCATAACTGCAATCTCTTCCTCCGCTGTCGAAGATAATCCCGTCGAGATAAAAATATAAGTATCGTCGCGCTACTACACGCCGCGGCCTTTTTTTTTTTGACAAATAACTTTCGGCAGGAGAAGTTCGAGAGTTTAACTTTGCGATTCGATTTGCCGGTGAGAGAATCATAATGAATACGAAAAGGGCGAGAAACAACTTTTCTTCTTCTTTCTCTTCTCGCTGTCCTTTTATCCATCTGCATGGCCCTTTCTCGAAAATTCAACTTTCTTATAACTTTCTTCCCTGTTTCCGCGAAACAAAGCCCGTCGCCTTTTTTCCTCGTAGAATAAAAGCAGTAGGCGAAAAAACGAATTATCCGAACATATTCTCCCAAGCTTTCGTGACCAAACGGCCGATGCACTAAATCGCCAGGACAGCAGCCGATAGGGGACAGCGGGAGATTTACTATAACGTTCAATTTCCGCGCTGCAGTTCGGCCGCATATACGCAAATGAGAAAGCGATATGCGCAAGGCAAGAGCATAATGCGCTCGATTGAATATCAGCAACGCGTGTATATTCTCGATTGTCCGCCGCGAATTTTCAGAAATTAGACCGCGACGAGCCGCTTCGTCGAATTGATTACGTCAGCGTTGAATTAATGAGAAGCTCTTGCGCAAAAAGGAGCGTAAAACGATAAAGCTCGGAAACGCAGAAAAAGGTATATGACAAAGAAAGAGACGAGAATCGAGAGGCAAGATTACCTACGAGTGTATGTACTTGTGTATAGCGAGAGCTAAATCCAATTCCATGGCAGCTATAGGAGGCCCGAGGATAATGGAGTTTACTCGTATCACTTGCGTGTGAGAGAGAGAGAGATTGGCTCATTCACGTGAAATATACACTTATACCTATTACGAATTGGCGTTGATTCTCCGTAAAGTTCGAAGCGGCAGAATCTAACGTCGATTTCCTTTCGATACTGCCGCTCTGCTGTACAGCCTTCAGTGCGTTCGAGTGTTAAAAAAAGTGTAACGTTTCATTATTCGAAAGTGCAGCGGAGTAAGTACATAGGGAGAGAAGAACCTTCCTTGAAGGATCTAAGGATTTATTGGTTTTCAAAGGCGCTTTTGAAGTGAGGTTAGGAATTTGAATTTCGCGCGCTTTCTCTGTATACCGCATGTAAAGGTGATTTAAAATCCGATTGTACTACGGGTATGAAACATTTACTTTTACAAAGAATACTTATGTTACTTCTTACAAATATCGAGAATTCAACGGACGTGTTTAATTAACCAAATCGAATAATACGTATAATGTAATTGAATAAATAACGAATACAGGTCGCGATAAGTAGTTAATTAAACTCGACAGCGTCACTCTCGCAATTGCCAAAGCCACAAAGAGAATTCACTATCAGCGGATCATTCCAATCCAAAAAGCGTACGATAATCCCATAAAAAATTCCTTCAGAGTGAAAAACTCCCTCTCAACTCCCACGACAATATTCATAAACGCGCAAAGAAGGCAAATTAATTCCAGCAAATCTCCCACTAATTGCCGCAGCGTTAAAGCCAGAGACGCGCCTCAGCAGTACACAGAGTAGAGGAAGCTCTTAAGCAGCGAAATCCCCTAGAAATCCTCGCGGCGCAACTCGTGTAATCGAATGGCTCGTTAACAAACCTGTACGTACCACACGCGCGCGCAAAGTCCTGCTCGTTTTCGTCAAGAACAGCGTTTACCTATATATAGACCAGCCGAAGAGATAGAGAGGCCAAGACGCGCGGCGATTTAGCTTTATCGCAATCTTCCCTCGCGGTTGAATAGTTGCAGTAGTGTAATGGGATACTCCGCTACGTGATGAAATTTCCAATCGAGGCTGGCTATTGTGCGGAAGTAGAATACACGGAACAATTTTGAATCGGTGATTCGGTTAACCCTGAAAAATAAGAGCAGTTTTCATTATGCAAGTGAGGTATCGATGAAAGCGTTTATTAAGTTCGATTCGATGAAAGTTCGACGTTAATAAATCATACGGTCGTTTATTCGATGAACGGCTAATTTGTATCGAGAGAGAGAGAGAGAGAGAGAGAGAGAGAGAGAGAGAGAGAGAGAAATAATTAGCCCCCGACCTTCGCCCCTGGCCGTTCAAATATTTGTCGATCAAGCGGCCGGCGATGCACTTTGCAAATTGAATAAATTATTCAGAATCGCGGCGCTTCGACGCCGTTAATTAGATGCGCGCCGTTGGCCCGCGAACAATTATATTAAACCTACTGCTAATTAAATCGTGATCCGCGCGATCTCTATGACCTGTATCATGTGACCGCATTTTTTTCTCGCGATAATTAAAACGTTTTTTCATCTCCTCGACGCTTTGCGCGCGCGCGCCATCATTGTATCCGGCACTTTCATTCTTCCGGCGAGCGCGAAAGTCTCAATCGTATCTCGAGAGGGCCGAGTACGCGCTGGAAGCTTAACTATAGAGAGAAATCGCTCGAGAAAATCGTCGCTCTTTTATCAGCTCTCTGCCGAGTCTGTGTATATACGTATACTACTGCCGGTCTGTTCTTCTTCTTCGAGACTGTTCCGGCGATAGTTTTTCGCCGGTCTTTTCTACGACCTACACTCCATTTTTCCCGACGCTTCACCGGTTCAGCCCGTACGTACGGGTCGATCGTCGTTTCTTTCTCGTTTCAAGGTATGAAGGGAGGAGGTGAGCGTCTGTAGTGTGTATATAGTCAAGAGAGTATTGTATGCAAAAGAACGATTTCGAGTTCTTTTGTCTCCGATGCTGACATCGCTCTGGCAGTCGTTTTATGCCGTTTGTGATGGAAGGATTGTAAATATGAGGTGTAAGACATAGATATGAATTAAATTTGGTTTTTATTATTATATTTTTAAACTAGCAGTAAAACCATTATTTACAAAGCAACCTACAGCATTATTTATTTATTTATTTTTTTAACAAAAGTTCACATTATAACGCACATTACAACGCTTAAAAACTAATGGATTAAAATCCGATCCTTACACTATGTACTGGAAAATGCGCAACCGCAAGCTTTACTCCTTTGCTTTGAATAAAAAACAGCGGTGACTCAGATCCTTCGCTCGTTTCTTCAATGTCCATTGAGACCTGTGGTTTGGCCTTGTGATTTTCCCAATTGTGAACAACGTAGAGTACAAATATGAAGAGCAGGATAAGCAGGGTCAAGAGGTTGACGACTACTAGAACGACGATCAACAAAAAGTTTAACGTTAAATAATAATAAATTTCATTAATGTCTTATATCTTATTCTTATTATTTTGCGCTTTCAAACATTTGAAACATTCATCCTGTTGTACAATTCCTTAAAAATATAGTAATGAATCAATGCGATCATTCGCTAAATATAGGCTGAAAATCAATTATGAAAATCGAAAATCCAATAAATTTTTCTATTACATTAGATTAAAGTAAAATCATTTTTCGAAAAAAAAGTTAATTTCATGATACGTGCACGAAAAAAGCTACTTTCCATGCATGTAAAATGAATGGAAAATCGAGTTTTTCATAACAGCGGGAAAATACTTGTCACTTGGGAAGAAAAATCTTTTTCCTTGCAAGGGAGTAGTTTTTTCCTCACTCTGCAGCCTATCCGATGGATGTGTGTCGATATAAGTATTTACAAAAGTTTCAAAATTTTTTAAAAATTTTTGAAATTATCGAAATTCTTAAAATTTTTAATACAATATTGTTTTACTTTGAAAAGTCCTCGAATTTCCCATTTCTTTTATATGCATGATAAGTGGCCTATTCGTGCACTTATCATAAAAAGTAGGGTGTGCAACATGGGGATAGTGGCTTTTTCAGACTGATGATGATGTTTTGAGCACTCGTATCCGACTCCCACTCATGCTCATAACATCACCCTCGCTAGAAAAAGCCAATTTTTTCCCCTAGTTGCACAATATACTATTTTATAAGGGAATATCGGAGCCAGTGTGACCTCATCTCGAGCCGTAGTTTACATGGTTTGCCTACGATTTACTTCATTTTATCAAATATCATAATGATAATTGTTTGTTATTGTGTTGGTCACCGTGGCACACAAAGTTTTTATTTATTTACTAACTCAAATACTTTATTCGATTAAATGTTGTGTATACAAAAAGGACGGTCATCTGACTGATTCTCAGTTTCAATTTTCTCCCTCACTTCGCGGCGTAGTTTACATTTTTTGCGAATATTATTATTATTAATTACTTAGTTAATATAAATTATTATAATGGAAACCGCGCAACACTGCATTTTGTTGTTATAAACAATTATACTTATTTGTTATCAGATGGGGTGATCTTAAATTAAGATTTTCTTTTTGTAGCGTATAGTGAAATAATTGTAAAAATAAGTGTCGTAAGCTGCGAATTGAAAATAAGATAAATTATTTTTTGCACTGTTCATTTCTGTATATTTCTACGATTGTAAATAATATAAGCTATAATGCATCACACAATTTTAATAAAATACTCGTATAAATAAAAAAATGATTATTCCTGTCGTTTTAATCTCAATTCTTAATTCCTGAAAGAATAAAGCCAACACATTAACCTCATGATAAATGGCTTTGTCCGCACACATCAAAATAAAAAAAAAATCGTCGCACAGTACGTCATTGACACTAATAGCTGTAGTCGTAACGACGTCTATTAACGCGTCGTCCCGTATCAAGAAATTTGTCACCTGATTTCGTGCTCCACCCCATACCGAGTACACCCTCCGTCCTATACCGTCATCATAAGAATTAATTATCCGAAAAATAAACACCCAGTTTGCTCCACATAAAAAAAAAAAGCAGTACACCCTACACCCCTTACTCATTCCAATAATCGAACCCTCAACCAGCAGAAGCAGCGAAAGCAAAAAAGGGCAAAACAAACGCACGAGAAAATCCATATCTCAAAAACGCCACCTTCACCTCTCTACCTCTCTCCCTCCCTTTTACTTACACACCCTCACCCCTTGCGGACGCGAGAAACCGCCCCCACCGTGGACAGGTGCGGCGTGCGCGCAGCTCGAGCTCGTCCTCGACTCGCGCGCAGGTATTTTCGGGCGACCCTATGCCCAGCCTATACATACATGCAACTGCGCCGCCGCCGCCGTCGCCGCCGCCGTTGACGCGTGCGCGCGCCTCGGCTTTTGCCGCCGGAGTATGTATACGCTAGCTACAGTACAGTCTGGCACACTAACCGAGCTGGAGTGGGGCAGGAGAGCAGCGAGAGAAGAGTCCGGCCGGGTCCGCCGCAGTCTCGAGTGCGCCGAGCGTCGTCGGCTTGAGAGCATCGACAAATGTCCCGCGATTCCCTCTCTATACACTCAGAAACGTACATCACAAAGATAGATTGATGACTCGCGTGTCGCTCGGACTCGTCGCTGCGGATGACTGGAGGAAGTGGAGTCTCGTGGGACTCGAGTGATTTGCGTGCTTGTTTTCTTATCGGTGCAGTTTCCTTCTTTCGCCGATCGCTGCATCCTATACAGCCAGTCAGTATGGAGTGAGAGACTAGACGGTGCCACTTTTACGGAACACTCGCGCGCAGCTGGTCTTCTAACACCCCCTCCGGGGACTGATCCGCGGCTGATACGAGTAACAGGTATCTTTTTTTTTGTTTTCAATCTTCTGTTGGAAAATTCGAAAATCGATCATTGCTCGTTCTAATTCGTTCGTTGACTTACGCAATGCAGGTGCTTGCAGTGCAAGCTCGTTGGGCGCCAAATTCGCGGTGTACACTCGCGCACATCATTCTTCGAGTGCGTGCGCGGCGCAGTTGAGGGGTAAAACCGTAGTGCGTGGGAGCTTGCGTACGCGCGCGCTCTTCGTTGATAAAAAGTGTATACCATGTCGCGATTCGAAGCTTTCGAAAATATAAGGCGATGCAAAAGCTCTGCCAAGAACTTGTTGCTGCACGCGATGATAATATGCCACATACGAGGCATTGCTCGATCGAATCCGCGGTAGATCGCGGATATAAACTTGTTGCTCTGGCTCGATATTACACACACACACACACACAAGCTTCGACAATATCCGGTTATAGTCTTCTTTCAATGAAAACACTCGGCCCCCGCGCGTGAATTCCACGCGCCGTTTCTGACTACACTCGGCACGTATCCTATACTAGCTCTCGCTTACACCTCGCTATATAGTATACATATACACGGGCATCACCTTATCCAGCCGAGTTTGACCCACTTTTTCCTGACTTCCCCTTTGGCAAGTGATAAAAACCGATGTAGGGCTTTATAACCCGGTATCATCCGTGCGCCATGAATATCTCACGAGATTTGAATGTATATAGCTGTGTATTATACTACTATACTACAAGAGAGGAACTTGGGACGATGATGATGAGGAGGATAGCTTCTCGCGTACGAGATGTCTCTGACGAAGTGCGTCTTTGTGGCGCTAACTTTTGACAGAAGCTCGGGGGGAGATTATATGTATACGGCTGTACGGTGAAGCCAACTGGACGGAAGGTGTGTCTTGTGGCTTTAGGTATATAGGTATATGTATGATGGTGGTCGAGTTGAGGGAATTGCACCTCGGGCTTTATCAAGTCTAATTCCTGGAAAGTGTATAATCGAGGCTCTTAGTTTGCGTATCTTATGCTGAAATTATATGTAGGATTATGGAGGATTCTTGTTTTAAATTATTTCAGTAACTTTTGATAAAAAAATCTATTTTAGTTTATCAATTAAATACCAAAAACGTATTCACTCGCGAAATCCTCGTTTATCTCGTCTCCTACACTCGGCTACTCCTTGAAACAGACAAAGACACAGAACGAAGTACAGAATTTCACATGCATACGCACAATGAACCTTCCCGTACTTTCTTTCATATCACAACAACAGTCCTTTCGTGCACAAACGAAGCAGGTCTTTCCAACATCAAATAAGAGAGACCAACTTTCCTCCCCTTTCTCAGAGGAACACATCTGCAGTATATAATATAACTCGAGCTTATTCTCAGCCTCACGAGGCCGTAAAATCACGAGAAGCATCATCGTAGATTGCACGTGATAACCAGCAGTTCAATTTTCATACAAAATTGTGCGTAAACAAAGTCGCCTCGCAAGCATCATCAGGCAGAACGAGGTTTATTCTCGAGAAAAAAAAAGCTCGACGAGGGGCAGCACCGCTAGAAAGAGGATTATCCGCGCAGAGCCGGGGACGGAATAAATTTCCGAGCATTCACTCGTCCCACCGGACTGTCCGGGGCTTTATATTAGTTGACCCAGTGAGCCACGTCGGAGGGAGGAGAGAATTCCAAGTTTTTCCCGCTGAGTTACGAGCCCCACTGCGTGCGGATTTGCCTGGAGAGAGAAATGGGGCCGATCGAGCGACAACGCTGTAATGGCCAGCTTCTTCTTCTTCTTTTCTCGTCAAATCCGTGCGCGCGACACCTCGAAAACTAGCTCTACCCGATTTCTCGGGTAAAATAAACCGACGCGTCGACTCGGAGAAGGAAAAAAGCTCGCGAGTCATAGCCAGTGCGGGAGTGTGTAGGGACGCGATGATCGATCGCCG
Organism: Nasonia vitripennis; assembly: GCF_009193385.2. Classification (NCBI taxonomy): domain Eukaryota; kingdom Metazoa; phylum Arthropoda; class Insecta; order Hymenoptera; family Pteromalidae; genus Nasonia; species Nasonia vitripennis. Next base: position 30,150,811 of record NC_045760.1, on the reverse strand, counting down.
AGAGTCAGTATAGTTCCGAGAGTCGCTGCTCACTTGTTGCTGTTATTGCGACAATTATGCTGAAGATTTGATTATTCCCCGGCGATTCGAAATCCCATCACAGAGTCGCCGTCGCCCCCGCCTTCGCTGCGGCCTGCCCGCGAGAGCGTCAAGCTGGCTAAGATGAGCTTTGACGTTTTTCGTCGGGGATTTATTGAATTTTTTAAAAAGCAATTTCCTCCGCAACTGGGTTAGCGTCAGGTGTGTGTGAGGCGTCACCGTCGCTTTTGTTTGCTGAACGATGAGAGAGCTTTTTTATTGTCGGTGTTGTCTTACTCTTTAATTAAACTTGTAAAGTCTAAAAGCATAAATTCCAATAACTCGCGTATCATTAGCGCAGCTAAATGTTCGCCACGGCAACATCAATTCCGCCGATAACCGCAAGCATAGCTCGATGATATTACAGTCCATATCTCATGATCTGGACTAAATGAGAACTAACTAGCAAAAACGACCCCCTGCAAGCTCTGATCAGAATCCATACGATTTCACGACCCGCATAGGAATCTGCGCAATTAGACCGTGTTACTATTACTAGAAGCATAATAACGTTCTTATAGCACAGGGAAGACGAAAGCTCCTAATATCCCTCACTTTTACGCGCGAACACGCCTCCATTGCTCGTCTCGGATCCTGCACCGACGCGATTTTATACAACGACGTCAATCTCGCTGAAGCTGTACACACACACATACACGAGGATACTCTTTATCATCGTGTCTTCCCCCTCGCGTCCGTGTAACGAGCTGTTGACGAAACGAGAGTCGAGCTTTATTTCGTAAAACGCGAAGCTCCGTAACAAACGCAAAACTGTTGCACAACACCGACCGGCCGTTGCATAAAGTCCGCGTGTACACATCAGTGTGTGTTATACCTCGTGTAATAAAAACGTCAGCGGCACACTCGCAGCACGTAAAATTGATCAGTATAGCGGCAGCGTGGCTATAGAGCTTTTCAATTTAATCTTCATTCTCGAAGCTCTCCGCGGACGTCTTGCACCGCGCCTTCAGCTCGCGTGACGCCTTTTATCTTTCTTTGTGCTTTCCTTTGTGTATGCAGGCTGCTGTACCTTCGACGTTCCTTTTTCCTCTCTCGCATTAAGGATTCTCTTTCGATTTCTCTCCGCGTGTGAGAGACGTGTGGTCAAAAGCTCGGTCACTGTGCCACTTTCTTCAACGTATTCTCTTTGAGAGCTGTGTACTCGGAGGAAATTTTTCATACGAGGATTAAAAATCGCGACGTGTGTGGCGCGAACAATTGGATTATTCAAACGTGACTGGACGCTTCGGTCAATAGCCCGAGATCGTTTTCCATGAGAGAGCATGAGAAGCTTTTTTTTCTTTGTTCGCTCACGCGGTCGAAAAAAATTTTACCGGCTTGAGATGATCCTTTGTGCTATCCGAAGCTCAAACGTGCGGTAATCGAAACTCAGCTCCTCTCGATACTGGCAACGGCTATGGCCGGTAGTAGTCGGCTTTCTCGAATGAAGAAAGGGTCGCGGTATCCTATTCTATGCTTCCCGGGTATCGTGGTCAGAGCTGGAGAGGTTCTTCATTTAAAAAAAAAAAATATTCGATAAGAGTCAAGACTTTCTTCTCCCCTCCTCCTCCTCCTCTTTTTTGCGCCGACGACGACTGCAGCACGCGTTACGCCCTCCTCCGCAGATTTATAAGCGCAACTTTTTCCCCCCGCACGCGTATATGGCATTTGCACGCGCGCGAGCGCGCCGAGAATAAATCTCGAGTGAGACCGCGTGGAAAATCAAGTCCTCCTCGGCATCTGGCTCGGAAAATTTATCTACTGCCCCCTTCCGCAAGCTCTGGCCAGTTCCGTAACTTTTTCCACGATATAGCCGTACACGCACATTATATACTCGTCTCCGAGTTGGATGGGGAGAAGTTTTAAAAGAGAGAGAAACCTAATCGGAAACATAATTTATAATATACGCGCATACGCGTTATAAATATTTAAATTCGCGGCGAAAGGAACGAGCGAGCAATGGCAGTTTGATGCAGCCGCGACGAAAAATCAAATAAAATATCGTCGCGGCGTGTGACGCTCGCGCGCGGCTCTGATGCGAAGTCGATATTTTGCGCGCTACTTGAAAAATCGCATTTCCTTTCCCTCTATACAGCCAGAGCTATTTTCTATCCCGTCTTACGAACTTTCCTCCCGGAGAGCTTTGAATTTTAAAGTGTATACGCTTTCCGAATAATAATGCATGAAAGAATGATAGTATTTACGAATACGAATATGCCAATCAGCTCGTTAAATTACACCGGCTCGATAACCATCTGGATTTCGCCTCTATTTCCGACGTTTCATTCTCTCTCTCACTTGTGAATACTGAGCAGAGAAGCGAGCGATTTACAATAATAATTGTCTTATGTATTTCATGGACTTGATTGACACGCGTAACGCGCTTAACGCGCTCATTAGATTTCCGCGGCGAATTTTAAGCGCGACTCGCTGTGAAAACGTAATTTTCGTGTACTATTTGCAGTTCCAACTCGTTTCAACGTTTATGCTTTAACTCGCGGCCAGTTGGGTTAACTCGATGAGGAGAAGTTCGCTGGGTATAATTTGATTTATTTTGCACTGCCTTTTATGTGTGAGCACTTTTTGATCTTGAATTTCTCGTAGAGCTTTTTAATTTTTTTAAACGGGTTATACACGAGCATAATTATAATTACACGTGTATAATCCAACATCGCCGTGAGATTACATTCTGGGCTTTTCAAAGTAGTGGAAATTTATGGCGCGGTTTTTTCAAATAAAGCTTGGAAAAAATACGAAATAATCGTTCCTCGAGAACTACGATGCATTAAGAATATTTAATATCGCGCGTTACTCTCCGGAGTACATCGTATCCCACACATACGCACTCGCGCCCACACCCAATAAATCAGCAGTGGAGAAGGTATAGTCGCTCATGCGTTGCAACTCTGAAACACACGTGTACGCGTATACACCCTCGCTCAGGATGATTGCGATATATATTTTTTTTTCTATTTTCGCACTCGCGGGAACGACTTTTCTTTTAGCTTAATTGCATTGCCGTTACTCTCGGAATTTCAAGGCACTGCACGCGAATGGTTCTCGATAAATTTTTCTCCGCGCGTGAAAAAAAAACAGCGACGAATAAGCTTAAAATTCAAGAGATGAAACGCAAAATACGCAAGGAAATATATAGCCGAGAGAGGGAAGGGGGGCGAAGCGTTTCCGTGCAATTTCATCGCCTAATCGTCGAGCGCCGCCGTGACTCATGAGCCTGTCAGCTGTATTGTATACGTATGCGATGATGCAGCCCGCTATACTCGCGTTTACGTATAACACACACACACACAGAGAAGCTCGTCCCGCTTTAATAATGCTCTCGTCACTCGGCTATATAAGCCGATTTTCGGGAGAAAAATGAGTCCTTCTCTCCTCTCTGTGTGTTTATAATCCGCAGTTGTTAATTTTCGTGGTATGTAGCTTATAATATTTTCACCCAAGAGGAGAGAACGCTATAGGAGGATTTGCGGGCAGGTGAGGATATTAGTGGAACACGGATCTCGTCGATGGATCAAAATTTTTAATGAAAATCTCGAGCGCGGAGCTCCGCAAGTACCAGAACAGCCGGGAGTTTTTAAATAATCAAAGCGCGACGATATAGAGACTGCTGTGAAAGCATTTCGCGCTGTGTGTGTGTGTGTGGCTTTGAAAAGAGCTTGTAATCGACATGCGCACTGATAAAGCTTGAAAGCTTTTATTGGATCGGTCCTCGAGAGAGAGAGAGAGAGAGAAAGAGAGAGAGAGGATGACGTTTGACAAGATGGCTAATGGGTTTCGCGAAATGCACTTTTCAACTGCTGCAGCACGAGCTTTTTTTCGATTCGTACCGGAAAAAAAGCTCGAGCTCTGTATCGACGAGAAATTATTCGAAGCGATGATCGTCGCGAAATGGCCATAATCCTGTTAAGCACAGACCAGCCGATGCGCGATTAACGCGTGTCCAGTGCTTCTGACCATTAAATGTATTAGTATTATATACGAATGAGCCTGTTCGAAGAGGTGAGAGCAACGCCCACTGCGGATATAGATTGATGGCCACTGGATAAAATAAGAGGAGAGAGAGAGAGAGAGAGAGAGAGAGAGAGAGAGAGAGAGAGAGAGAGAGAGGGAAGGATTTATCGACCGAGTCTTGGGATACTGACGTTTTTTACAGGCGTTTCGACTCTGCATCGTGAAATATTCATTCTGGTGGACCCACGCGTACAGGCCAGCTTTTAGCTAGTTTTTGACTAAATTATGGCGTGTGTTTGATCCTTGGCTAGGATTGAAAAAAGATTTTGAGGTTATGTGCCATACATTTATCCAACCGCGCGCACTTGTAAAATGACCAGTCATTGACCATCATCTAGTCAACAGTTGACCAACATACTCCTAACGTATTTTTCAAGTATCCAGCTAGCGTAAAATCACACCCGAAGAATGTCGAAGCCGATTTGCGCAAATCGATCTCCCGCGTGCAAAACGCGCATTAATTCCCTCGTCCCCCTGGCGGCGGCCATCAAACTTTAAACGCGTGATCAGTTCGTCGGCTGTCACACATCGAGAGCGCATTATGCCGAGCGCCGATCGCTGATTGAGTTTCTCATCCGCTGCGCGCTTTGATTTTGATTTTCGATTCGTGCCTAATTTCCAGCCCAGCTCCGTGAATCCCGTCCGCAAATAAGCGCGACGGTCGCGTCGCGGTCGGATTGACCCGAATACTAAGCCGTCGGTGCACGACGAAACGCACTCGAGAATCTCGAAGAATTTGCAAGTACGATAACGAACTAGATGCTGCATGATTCTTTTTGATTAACACAACGTTCCTCTCCTCAGCGAAATTCGCGTAATGAAAAACGGCCAGCTAAGTCTGCCGCGCATTTTATCTTTACATAATTGCACAGCGTAAGGCAGGGTGAGAAAGAAAAAAAATGGAAAAATTGCTCGTAACGAGGCCTGGGCTGAAGAGGAGCGTTTATATATAGCTTATACTCCGAGAAAACTCTGCCGCGCCCCTCTCGTCGCTTGTTTCCGAGCGCAGCGTAAAAGGGATTACTCCCTCTCTCTCTCTCCTTCAAGATCGTCGGCTGGGAAACGCTGGAAAATAAGCGGGCTTTGCAGGGCTACGAGTGTGTCGCTTGAAGTTTTTTCGAAGGAGGATGGAATTCTCGCGGGAATTTCGACTTGATGAGGTTAATTTCGAACTTCGGGATATACGAAACGGTATTGTTTATTCAGGTGTACACGAGGAGGAATCTTGAGCAAATATTGATCAGCTATATAGAGTAAAATTCGCTTAAAAAGCCTAGCAGGACTGGTTGAGTAACATTTATAGTCAACGAGTTAATATTTACTGATAAATAATAAAAAATTGTAGAAGAGTGTCAGGAATCGACCCCGTATGTTTGCTTTTTTGCTTAAGACCAAGTTCAGTAATTCTTGCTCAAGATTTCAACCCGTGTAACAATAAGCAAGTTTACCGAAGAGTCGCACGACTGTGTTAATATTTATGTCCGCTACAATAGCTTTTCCTATAATTCACTGGAAAACAAAACCGCCTTAGTCAGCAACTGCTGAACCACGAGTCGAGATCTCGCGTCGCTCCACAAGCTAAACAGCTAAACTTTATGTATCCGGTGCGTTACTTTCGACACCCGCATAGAAACTAAAGTCGTCGGCACCTTTTCGCGCGTCTGTATGGCTTCATCAAACTTTCGAAATTACCGAACGCGCTTTATTGTACCCACAAAACACGCATAGTGCGCGCGAGAGCTTGTTTACCGCGTCGCGAAAACTTTCACTCGGTGGGGGATGATTCGATTTTTAGCGGTTAAAGTGGACTATTCTGCAGTTGGAGTTATACGTCGAGCTTGTACGCGATTATCTCTGGTGTGTAGTTTGGGCGAAAGTGAGCGCTGACAGTTTTGAAAGTGGAGTTTTGCGGCTGTCCGACCAGTCGGCGGCTTTACCACTTGGATGACGCGAAGCTAAACGCGACTGATGTACACCGCAATGGGCTGATGTACGTTAGAAAAACTTTGTAGAAGCGATGCTTTTTACGGAAATAATCCAGTCGTAAACTCTACCTCCCATATACTTACGTGCGTTACAAGCTTCGAAAAAGCTCGCGCGAAAATCCCTTCGGAGCCCGCTAATAACCTCGTCGATTTAACGATCTGCTCCGTCGTGCAGTCGTTGCAGAAAACGAGCAGCCATCTCTTTCGTCCTGAAATCTTTATCAGTCGGAACACAGAAGCTTTAACTCTAGGGCGACGATAAACGCCCTGGCGAATTCGAAATTTCAACGGGAGCTTTACGAGTGCGTGCGTTATCTTACGGGCTGTGGCTTTGGTTTATACGCGTCCGATGCGTATGTGTTATACTTTCTGGCTTCCGTTGGATGTGACGCGCTGATTTTATTGTATGCGAGAGGAAATTTACGATTCGGAATACTGCGCGCAGGTTAGATTTAGTGCGATTTTGATATTTCGATACGCTGCGGAGTTACGTTCTATTGTTTCCCATCTATATACGACGCGCATAGACGATCGTGTGGAGAACGGAGGAAATATTTTTTGATTGGATTATTTTTTAGATAAATGTAAATCACTCCGATTATCAATACTTCGTATTAAAATCCAGCAGTTATAGCTTGAGCGGTACAAGCAGACTTGAAACAAGACAGTTCTGGCATAGATGACGGGCCCCTATATCTAGGCTCTGCTACGCAGAAAAGGATGAGGGTGAGAGGAAAGTGCCTATGCGTCATTTATGTTCATATATGAGATACACCCGACGTACGTCATTTCGTTTGTGATAAGAGATCCAAATGTTAATCAACTGCACTAATTGTCAGTGGACATAAATCACTCGAAAAAAAAGCATCGACGACACCCGAAATTCCTCTCAAATTAACCAACCGCCCACACTTTTGCAACTGCATATCGAAACTGCAAATACCATTTCCCCGCAAACGAATTTCTCCACCTGTACCATCGCATCGGGTGACGTCCACTGTACGCAACAACGCCATCAGCTCCCACGTGTATCTTTTTGTTCGTCGCTCTCTCTCTCTCTCTCTCTCTCTCTCTCTCTCTCTCTCTCTCTCTCTCTCTCTCTCTCTCTCTAGCTCCAAAGCGCGAAAAATATATATACACGCAGCCTCGTACTGCAGAGCTTAATTGAGCCTCGCAGCCCCGGGGCCGAGTTTTATCTCTGTTTATTTTACTTTCGTCCGCCCGCGCAACGTTTCGTTTTTTTATTTATTTTCAAGCGCCACTACGCTCTGCGTTATCAACTCGCGCTGTTTTTCCTCCTATACTCTGGATTAATGAGTAGACTTCGCTGGAAAACTGTTATCGACAATCGCTCGCCTTGTAATCGCGGCTGCAGCGACGAAAATTAATAAAGCTGCGCAATATCGTCGATCCTGCGGTGACCCACTGTTGGATTTACGTTTATGTGAACAGCGTAGGCGTAGCGTAGTTTTTCGAGAAAAAAAAAACAATTTCCGATTGATACAGACCACCGCAAATATCGCATTACGCGAGTGTACACACGCAGCTCGAGAGAAAGGCTGTTATAGCCGGGGCTTACCGAATCAATTTCAATAAAAACAAGCTCGCAAGCTCGAACGAAATTTCAGCGGGCCACACTTTAACAACTCGTCGATGGATATCCCCAGCGTAGTCGAGAGGTTTAGAGGAAAAAATCCCGCTCGGCTTACACTAAGCCCTGATCCGGGAAAAATGTCTGCGAAAAAAGTGGAGGGCGACACCCAGTCGTAAAGAGCGAAAATCGCGCGCGGCGTCCTCGAGGCACGACGATCTCCGCAGAGCTGTTTGCACTGCTTTCAGGGAACCTGCCCCCGAAGAGAGAAAGACACATACACACCAGGCAAACGCCGAGGATTAGGCGGACCTCTCGGGGACTTACACGTATACGTGCGCGACGCTGCGGTTGTTCGCTCGCTCTCTCTAAGCTCGCGATAACCGACGAGCTTGCAAAAAGCTCTCCGCGGGCGTATGTAATGGGGGAAAAGTTACTGGTCGTTGTAAAAATGCTTTTTCACCCGGCTCTGCGATTGTTGATTCATGAAAAATGAAAAACAGTTCGAGCTCCCGGGAGTTTGCAAGCTCGAAGTTGGAAAATTCAAAGTTTGCCGCGGAAACGGAAAAACCGGAGCAACTTTCATTTTACCCCTCGCTTGCGTCTTGGCCGAGTTCACTTTGCCAACTTTGTCGCGCGTCTTCCCCCCCCCCCTTCTCGCCATCCACAATTGCGTTGCCGGAGCTTATTCCCTCGGCGGCGGCAGTTTTCTTTATTAACGTCGCGCGCGGTCGAATTACGTGCGAATGTATACGTGTACACAGCCGATAGTTTTCACGGCGCGATAATCGATGAGTCAATTACAGGAGTGGTGTAGCGGAGCAGCTGCCTTAATGTTTTCTCCTTATCGTATAACGATCCGTTTCCCATCGGATATCGGCCGGTTATTATAATGAGTTGCCTGAGAAAACAGGGAGGTACATCCCAATCAAATCATCAGGTAGACAGCTGTTACTATAGATGCAAACAGAGTTTATATTTAACGAGCTTTATCAATTTAATAGCATGAGCGGCTCGAGCAGGTCGTAGAAAATATATGAAAAATATATGCCGTATATGCACTGGGCTGGTGGATTTTGATAGGGGGAGTGGGGAAAGCACCCGTACGCCATCTGTCTTCGGTTTACTCTACCTATAGATATTGATTCACGGAGCATCGGGTATCCTACTGTTTTGAATCACGCACGCGAGGTAGGGTGTATCGAATGTCCCGGATAATTACGCAGAGCCGAAGTAACCCGAGTCAGCCAGGTCTCTATAGTCAGATCGTTCGGTTAGCTGCTTCTAGTATTTTCAACGTATAATTCACACTTCTTTGATTCGACTGGCGACAGCGAATTGAAAAATTTAATCTTCATCCAACACAAGCAATTAAGAAAACTGTCGCGCAATTTTTCCCGCCTTATAATCCCTTCCCTCGCGAAGCCGAGAAGGAGGAAGGAGCGAGCCGCGAACTTTTACAATCATTCACAATTATATCGCAGGGGAAATTACACAAGTTCGCGCTTCATAAGCCCAAAGCGCGCGAACTCGGAAGAAGTGCGAAGTAGCCGAAAGGAAGAAGCAAAAAAATGAAGGAATTAACGAGAAAAACCGTTTCAAGCATATAGTCGCGAGATTAAGAAAGAAATTAATTAATTTACAAAAAAATATACAAACGAGAATCACAGCTCGAAGAACAATAGTCGTCTCCAAATCTCGTTATGTTTCTCACCTTCACATATATACCCTTACACAACAACGCCAGCAAACGGAAGTTCAGCCCAGAGGGCTCGAAAGCTCGACTGGAACGAATTACGCCTAGTTTTGGTCGTGTCGCTGCGTCTAGCCGCAAACACGTGCATAAGAGAGAGAAAGCGTAATCAACAGTAATTATATTAGCAGCAATTAGGTCGACATGATTAAGCACGTAGACGCCGGCAAAGTAGGAGACGCAACGAGAGCAGCAGCGACGACGACGATTGTAATCGTAAATACGACACGTGTGTGTGTGTGTGTGTGTGTATACGTTACTTTCTCCATTAGTACGCCGCGCATATTTCTTCATTTGACGCGAGCTCCCGCGAAATACAGATGCGCACCGCTGGAATACAAACGATCATTGCGTTTTATGGCCGGGACAGTTATTCTTTTTCGTTCTTTCCTGCGGCCTGTATCTCTCTCTCTCTCTCTCTCTCTCTCTCTCTCTCTCTCTCTCTCTCTGGAGATTGAGCGGGTCCGCGGTGAATCACGAGGCTTTTTTTTTTGGTTTGCGTTGCTGGTCAACTCAGTTCCGAGATAAACGTGTGCATAGGTGCAGGGACGTTCTATTATAACGATGTAAACGCGAGGAACTTTTGACGCTGGGAAATTTGCTCTACACTCGAGAGCTGCAGTGTGGCGCGGAACTGCGTGAGTCAACATCGGGAGGTTCGTGTATAAGGTGGTGAGCAAGGGGAAATGGGTCAAGCGAGTTTTCCTTGTTATAATTAAGATTTGACGCTGCATAGAGTCCTGTACCTGCGTGTATTGTGCTCCGTAATCGCTATAACAACAAAATTTTTTTTTCTTTTGTTTCAGGTAAGAATTTTTCGAGAGCTTATGGTTATTCGTAAGTATTTTTTACGTTACACACATAAGTCAAATTCCTCCGCTCCGAAGCTTCTGAAAAACGACGACGTCTGCTCGTGAAGCTAAATTAGGCTTATCGACGTGTGCGGCTGAAAAATCACGAGAGATAACGAGGCGGAGCCGCAAAGACAAATCGAACTTTATGAATTCATACGGGGAAGACGAACACTTTTTGGCGGTGGAGCGTAAAAAAAGAACACGCGCGCCTTTTATCGAATATCAATTTTTACACAAGCCCGATCTCGACTCGGCTGTGAAATTTTATCGGCTCTTTGTTCGAGGCGTGGTCGCGGGGGGGGGGGGCTGAGATGCATGTATGGATGGCTTTTTTCTTCTTCGAGGCCTTTCCATCTTATTCTTCCAAGGTTGGAATTCGCTAATTAAGATTCAGGACCTCGCGACGACTTTCTTTTTTAAGGAGCAACCGCGTAAAATGAAAAATGATTCGAAAGCTTTATAAGGTAGATCTATCTTCGTCCCTGCTGGCCTGATGTCGACTCGTATAAAACACGAGCGCATTTATACAAAGTGTGCACAGAAGCCCCGAGTCTTCTTATAACACTCGTTATTCCGGCCTCGAGTCCTCAAGACTGGATTTTAACGGCTGGAAGCCGAGGCGGACAGTCGTTATTTTTAACGAAGGTAAAACGATACGCAATTGTCTTTTACGAGAGGCTGCCGACGTTAATTGCGTGCGTTGCTCCGAGGAAAGAGTGGAACCACTTCCGGGGAAAGATAATTATGTCGTTCTTTTTTTCTCCTTACTCTCTTCAAGCGGGAGAGAGATTGCGTTATTCTTGGGGTTTCCTCGGTGGTTTGCAAACGCTCAATAATTAAAATGCGCTGAAAGCTGGCGCGTAAGTGCGACCACCGGGTATACAAACTTCTTCTCTGTTCTTCTTCTCTATTAACGACGCTTTACGCCTCGAGGAGTAGGTACTTTTATTCCCGGCTGGATTGCATTAACAGATTTTACTTTGTCGCAGAATTTTGCTCTTTTTGCTGTAAATATTTCAGTCTGCAGGGGATACCACAGCGAGATAAAATGAGAGGACGAGTTTCGGTGTATCATTCGCTGCCTTGAATTTCCGAAGAGTCGAATTGAAATTCAAAGTGGACTGTGTATACATTCGGAATTAAAATATTCAAATCCGACTGAAAATCCGATATCCCCCTGTTAACGCTTGCTGAGTTTGAGCATTTTCCTCGAAATCCAGAGCTTTTATAGCCGAGTCGCTGGCTGTTTCTTCGATCCATTGGCCGAATGAGCTTTTAAAATCCTCTCAGAGTAATCTACGGATTTGTTGATTCAGCGATCGTATAAGGGGGTGCCTCACTTCATTACCTTCAAAATTGCTTTACCGACCGCGAACTAACAAATTGCAAAACTTGCACTGCGTCATAACTCAACTCGTCATTCAAAGTTGGAATCACATTTCCATCGAATAACGCAATTTACGATTTTGATGCGCCGTCGGTAAAACAGACACCCCCAAGGCGTCGAGGACCCCTTAATTCCGCAACTTTTCGAATCTCGCGTTCGCGCATCCGACACACTGGAAATTCCTACAACTCTCACCGCGCGCTTGTTTCCCAGCGGTACTAATTCCGGCAGCGGCGCGTGATAAGCCAAGACGCGGCATTATGCATCTCGTAACGTGGAAATTTCGCGGAATTTACATGCCCGCAGGCCTGCCCGAGCTATTGTGTCTGCCGTAATCGCATTACAAGTAAAAGTGGCTCTGGCGCGCGATGCGATTACCCCGGATACACCGGGTCTTCGTTTGGTAACGCGATTTTCTGGCTTTACGACGGCGGATCAAGGCTTAGAGATTCAATTGGTCGTCGCGCTCTTCCGTAATTTCTTGCCCGTCGCTTCTAAAACCTGTTGGCGGGTAATTAATTGCGTTCCGCGCGCTGGAAATTCCTAAAGGCTGATCTCGTTCGCGGAATTAATTAATTATCTTCGAAACAGCCCGTGCGTGTATACATATATTCTTGGAATTAGTGCTGCTGTGATTAATTATAGTCAAAGAAATTCCAGGATTTCAGTCCTCAAAGAAGCGCTAAAGAGCCAAGGCGCTTGGCCTTCTTGGAAGAAGTCGAAGCCTCTAAGCCGTCCATTACAGAAACGAAGACGAAGGGTAGTATGCATAGAAGGATATAGTCAGAGCGTAGCACTTGCTAAAGCGGAAGCTCCGAGAAGTTTCAACCGACGCCGAGCTTATAGCTCATGAATGACGAGGGCTGGACTATACGCGGACGGCGGTGAATAGGGTCTTAAGATGAGCTCGCTGCTATTTCCATGCTCTCGCGATAACAGCTAGCTGCAGCTCCGATTGTTATCACGCGGTTCATCGAACGCGTTAAACGATCGTATACGCAATAATGCCAGCTGACGAGATTAGCCAAATTATCTCCGGTCCACACTACTGCGGTATAGGCTCTCGATGTATCTAGCTTCATTAAACGAGGATGTGTCCTGGACTTGTCGCTCGAAAATGGCAATAGCCCAGGCACTCCGTCACTGTCGCCGGGAATTCGCTTCTCTATACACAGCGACGCTGCAATTTTCCTCGACTATCTCGTTACCTCAGAGGATGTATGTGCGCGGCTGGGGATTTTCGTCTTCATATTCGATTTCGTTCGGAGATTTTAGGGGACGTAGTCGTGCAGTGTTTGCGGAGATAGGACGGCGTATCGTAGCGCGTTGATTGATGGCTTTCGAAAACAGTTATTGCCGCGGCGGAAGCGATTTGACGAATGAGCAGCGACTGCAGCCAATCTCTCCGCCGTGAACGAAAGGCAAAAAGGAAGTAGAAAAAATAAATAAAAAGTAAAGAACTACCTCCTGCAGCGATGCGTATTACACCTCCGGCATATACTCGCTACATACGAGCCTCGTCTGCGAGTACACTTCCAGCAGCATATCCAGTTCCGCACGACGCGTGCTTTATCTCTGCCGGAAAATTGCCAGTTTTATATTTCCCGGCCAGCTCCGCACTTTCTCTCTCGCTCGCAACACACGGCCTTTCATTATGTCGGTTCTTGCCTACCGTCTTTCATTCGACGGCAACTTTTATTTCCGTATACAGACGAGCGAACAAGAAGAAGAGAAGATTTTTTAAATTAGAATCTGCGGCTTCGCCACGTGTGCATGTGAGAGCTTTTTTTATTTCGAGTCGGAGCTTGCAGAGAGGAAGAAGTTCAGGACGTACACTTACACGCGAGACAAAGTTAGTGCACCGAAAGCGTTGCGTGTTCTTCGCTGATTTTTGTTGTGGAAGGAAGACTGGCCTCTTTCGTCGGGGGTGAACATTTTAAAAAGCTCGAGAGATCGCGCGTTTTCTTCGTTACTACTCCTCCCTTCGACTTGGCGGGGTAACGGCTCGTTTAAACTTTCACTCGGAGTATAGCGGACACTTCGGGAAACAGCTCGAACTTCGGCTATAAACACGTGCGCGCGTTTGATCGCGGTGGTGAGCTTACGATCCGTATAATCAAGTCAATTAATTCCGGCGCGTTGCAGGTGTAACTTTTTAACGGCGGCTATCTCGCAGCCTTAGGCGTGTGGGTAAACGTAAAGCCGCGGATTTCCGAGGATGGGTTTGTGACTTTTCGCTGTTAGAGAATTGCTGAAGTAAGTGCAGGAAGAACCGTACGTCGTGGTTTACGGTTTTTTCGAGGTTTCACGATGACGCATGGATTACTTCGTAAAATCGTGCAATCGATAGTGTGAGGTCATGCACGTGTTCGATATCCATAGCAGGGCTTAATACAAAATTAGCCAGAAATTCGCGAGCAATCCATTCTCATCCCTCGACTCTCCAAAAAAAAAAAAAAACATCCCCACCCACATTATCATCCCGTTTCGAGTCGTTACCCTACCGCGCACACATAAATTCTCGACCGCTAAACTTTCGCCGCCCTCTGCACTATTGCATTTTTAGAGCATGAAATATCCCGCGCGGAACTTTAGCGCGCCCGACCGAGCTCACGTATCCGGTTCTTCGCGTCGAAGCCGAAAATAATAAAAAAAACAACGCACATGTGGGGCCGCAGGCGAGATATGCATCGCTTCCGGGAGAAATTTTCAATTTTCCGGAATTATTCTCCGGAAGAGTCAGTAGCGGCGGAAATTCCGCCGAGGGAAAAGTAATTCGTGGAATAACGAGCCCGCGATGAAAAAGCACATACTGCATGCGCCTGTAGTAGTAGTTGTACGGCCGCGACTGATAGACATTCTTATCGCGTATACTTTGTGTGTTGCCGATCGATGCGCGCTTACAACCGAAAAATTTCTCGTGTCTTCGATAAAAAAAATGCATTGGCTTCTTTTTTTTGGCTCTTCGTGTTCGTCTTCATACTTCACAGTCGAGCTTGACGGTAATTTTTATTTTTATTTAAAAATAAGCGCTGAATATGAATTACTATCTAGGCTAATTTATTGCGCAACTGAGCACGACGTTAATTTACGAACAGCTGTGTTGAAAGTTCGTAATACGCTCTCACACTTATATGGAAGTTTAGGAACGAGTTAGCCGACTAACTCTCGCGATCACTGAGCAGATTGTAATTTCGGAGTATTACCGATGGATCTTGGATGTTATAAGCCGCGAAAAAGCTCGAATCTACCCTAAAGCCATCCATAAATTACTCTCGAAGACTGTACTGTATAGTTGCCACCTTCGCCCACTACTATTTCTCTCTATTTTTACGCTTCAAGCTTTTGCTCACGTACAAAGAAGGAATGAAGAATTTACAAGAAAAACACAGAGCACAGCCACGTCCTCGTACGCTTTCCGTTATGATTCATACACGAGATTAATAGGGCTGTATGCGTCGTCGGAATAATTCCACTCTCCCCCTCCCTCTTCGTGCATGTATATTTATTCGCTCGGGATTACACTTATACCGTTTCAGGATCTGGCCAGCGACTACGCGTCTACGCGTTAGACCAGTGTGGATAAAAAATATGGAAATTACCGACCGAGTGGAAAAACACGCGTTTGGTCAGACGGCCCCCGTTGAGTTATCTCCGTGTTTACCTTCCCCTTCCAATCTGGAACAAAAGATAGAGCACACACACGATGAATCACGTTGATATCGCCGATAAGTAGCTCTATCCGTAATTTTATTACCTCTGCATCGCGATACACCAGGGCCAATATAACGTAAGCCGACGATCAATTATAACGAATCAAAAGACTAGTCTCCAGCTTTCTCTCTCTCTCTCTCTCTCCCACGAGTATAAACTTTAATCACAGCCTGCAGCAGCAGCAGCAGCAGCGGCTCTTAATAATTCAGCCTCGCACCGACAAAGGCCCTCTCGACTCTTCCGCCCACGTTCTTTCTTTCCTCCCTTTAGGCTTCTATTAATAGCCCCGACTGTTCGCAGCGACGTCTATATATATATATACGTAGAGGATACAGGTCTTATCTCGCCGTAAAGCCTTCCCGGAATCGTCGCCGCCTGTATCCACCCTTGTCCCCCGGGCGTCTGTTCATTGTCATCGAGCTATCCCCCTCCTCTAGGTTCCACTCCTGGAGAGGCGCGTTATTACCCCCGAAGTACAATCGATTCTCCCCTGGAGTAGTCTCGAGTCGTCGTGTACATCTGGTTCAGACGCTGTGTTTTGCTCTGTTGCGTCGTGTGTATGAGCCGAGCATGTGCATACGGTAACTTAAATTTCCCCCGGGAATTTCGCACCTCCTCGCGCGAACGTCTGCCTCGTCGTTTAAAAAAAAAAAAAAAAAAAAAATGGCGGGAAATTCAAATTCCTATACTAGCTATAATGAAAGGGGGTAGTGTATTGCGCCAATTTTTCAATTAACCCGGCCCGAGTAGAACACAATGAAAATTCAATTAACCGCAACCGCGATCTCGCAACAAATTGTACGCACATTTTTTCGGAACATTACCGCGCCGGCGAATTCGATGGATCGCGGCGCGGTCTTTAATTAAAATGCAAATTCGAAGCGGCTCTCGGCCGAAATAAATTCCGATTCGCTTTTGTACATACACCCCTCTACACAAAAGTTCTGCAACGATAACAAGTCCATCGCCATTTCATCAGAAGCCGAAGAAGGGTATCGGCGGAACTTTTCTTCTTATATGTACCCCGAGGAAACCCCAAAGCAAATGCATTGTGATATCCGATCTCATTTCGTTCACTTAGTCGGCTGCACGCCCGAGAGAAAAAATCAACATGAAAAACTCAAACTTTTTCTCCAGTTCCCGCCGAGGAAGAGAAAAACCTCCCGGTAATGGCTCGATAACGAAGTTATTTACTCGAGAGAGAGAGAGATAGAGAAAGAGAAATCGATCCGTCCTCGAGTAAGATTCCCCTGGCCGCAGGTGTGCGGTGTTTGTACACACGTTCGAAGGTGTTTCTACTTTTTTTTAATTTTTCTGTGCTAGTAAAATAGCCGTATATATAAATCCATTATCGGTTTTATTTAGATTCGCTAATTGCGCGAGCACACATTATCGGGTCGTTAAAATGCAAGAGCTTGCACGCAAGCTTTCCCGGTGAATCACGCCGTTGGCGAGAATGTATGCGAGTTTGCGCTAAAAGCGTCGCATTCGGAAATTCGATTTCGAAACCGTGCGCCGCGTGGTTGTATCGTTAAGATATAGTACTCGATGGGAGACGATTTGTTGATATAGGATTATGGATCGCGTTGTGTTTGTGTGGGTTGAATTTGGGAGATGTGTCGCGGTAAGTGGGGAAAACAAGGGCTCTTGGGTTTTTCTAACGGATTTTAGCTGACGAAGACGTTTGTAACCGCCACCTATACACACAAGGGTATTTGTAACATACAACGCTTAAAAATCCACCCTAGCTCTCAAAATTTCGATTTTCCCCGTCGACCTGTTTCCGCATGCAAACACCACCTGGAAATCCGGAGACGTTCGCAAATACACGACGAATCCGCTGTCGAGCTTAAACGCGCGGGAAAATATGTCTCGTCGTCGTCGCCCTTACACTTCCAAAAAAAGAACAGAGCCAACCCCTCTCACAGCTGTATACACGAGGCAAAATCCAATTTCGACGTGGTAATCTCATTCGGCCTCGGTCCCCGTTAAGTTCACGGATTATTCAATGCGATTAATAAAGCTGCAGCAGCAGCGGCCCCTTAACGCGATTGTTACACTAATGTAGCCGAGGATAATAAATCATAATCTCACTAGGGCTGGCGGATAAGTCGCTGCTCGCGCTGTCACACCACGAGCGCAAGGGTAAAAAGCTTGACGGCTATTGTGATAGATATAGGTGTGCTTGTGTACGTGTGTGAGCGAAGAGCGATGTGCCAGGGGCGAAAGGAAGAATTGTGAAAAATGGCCGGGTAAACGGTGCTAAATGAATTTTCACTCGATTGGGACCCATCGAGTTGAAAAGCGGACCCTCGGGTGAAATGCGATAAACTGTGTGTGTGTGTGTGTGTGTGACTCGTATACAATGCAAAGCTTTCATTTAAACGAGAGACAATGAGACGTAAAAACAAAGCTCGAGAGTTTGCGAATGAAGACGACCGCGTGGGTGGGTTGGCACTGCTCGCTGAATTTATCGGCGTCGAGGGCTGATCTACGCGTAAAGGCCGCCCTCGCGATTGCGCGATTAGGAGAGGTATGTGGGACACGCCGGTGCATACATACGGGTGTCAAGAGCTGCGAGAGACAGCGAACAGAGGAACTGCGATATCCGCCGGACGATGTAAGAGGTGTTGGAGGACTGGACTTTGGACGTGGGATTGTATACGTGTTGGTGTACTGAGTTGTGGGCTGGAAGTAAGAGACTGAATTCTGCGAGTAATCGATAATGCAAGTCCGACAAAAATCTCTCCAAACAATTGCGAATACTCGAATACTCGCTGAGAAGCGCAATAAAGCTCACTTGAATAATTCAAAGGGACACCCGATTCTCATCGATCCATTTTCTCGTAAAAGCCAAGGTCTCATTGTCTCATTACACATCGAAAGCTCGTGGCAAGCGCAGTGCGGATCACACAGCGATAGAATTAGAGACAAAAAAGCTCGTGCAACGTCCGCGTTATTTAGCCACGTGTTTTGCTGCCACTCTCTACTCTCTTTATTTCTCTCTATCGTCGCGTAACGACGCTTTCAACTCGCGCGATTGGGCCTATACAAGATTAGTGCGCATTTCACTCGTTCGGAGAAAGCTTCCCAGGTGCAATCGTTCGAATATTCCAAAGCACCACGTGACACGGCCCACGAGCCTCGTCTCGATTCTCAAATACGCGACGCACTCTTTTACGCCCCTCGATTAACCCGTCTCGAGCTCCAAGGCTAACAGCTCGAGAAAGCTCGTGAAAAGTGCAACAAGCCGCGAGAGACTCCCGCGCGCGCCCTCTACGTGCTCCACCAAGTGGCGACCTTTTCAGGCAAGTAGGTCGGAGTTCAAGGTGCTCACAGTAGCGTCGGCCGAAAACCAGACTCACAACTAGCGGAAAACATACATCCCGGATCGATAAGATCTCGGATGCATAGTGTGATGGAATCCAAAGCTGCAGTATATAAGGCGACAGGCTCCGCATAGAAAGTCGGGGGAGGGCAATTCGCTCGGTAACGAATATCCTGCATGATCCTTTGAGATCCTTATGTATAGGTGCGCCAGCTTCCATAGGTGCGGCCATTTCCCAGCCTCCCCCGTGGATGATTGGATTCCGGAGCGCCTCCGTGCAAAGGATCGTATAATAAGCGCTCGAGACTCGCTTCTTCTTATATGCGGAGCACGTCTCGTGCAAAGTGCCCAGGACACACACACAGAGACGTCGTCCTTTTGCTACTACTGCTGCTTTATGTCGAGGGAAGCGTGCAGCGGACGTGTGGCTGGTGTTGAAGGAATTTTTTAACGCTTGCTTCGTTGCGACTAATTAAAAATTCCGTACGTACATTCGCACGAGCGTTGCAGTATAGCTGCCGAAACTGGGGTGCAGCGAAGCGAGTCGCTTCTGTTTCAAAGCTCTCGCGAGAGAGAGAGAGGGATTATTTCCGTTCTCGATATCGACCAGGCCGTATGATTTTATTCTCGTGCGCCGGATTTTTCTTTCATTTCTCTCTACTCCTCCTGGCGCGTCGTCGTTTTGATTGGATTTCCCGATGAATAATACATCGTACACGCACAGGCTTGTCCCTGAGTCAACGCAATATAAGAATATTTCAGCAACAACAAATAAACAAAACTCGACGAGGATGGAATTTCAATCGTTCACACACGCGAGCTTTCGAATCTCAGCCGCGCACCGCAAGCTCTCCTTGTCCGCGGCTTTCGATGATCCTATGGACGTATATATCTGTACATACAGGGCCGAGGACACAGCGCTGCGCGGGTATATAGCCGTGAACGCCGGATGACACTTAAGGGATCAAGACACGCTTTCTTCGCTCGCGCGCCGCTTTACGAGCCGGTCTCTCCGCTAGTCCCGAGCAGTCTCTCTCACGTAGCCGCGGCTCTGCGTACATGCCGCGGACTATAAAGCCCGAGAGGCGCCGTAAAAGAACTGCCGTTATACGCAGTCCGACCTGAATTCCGCACATGCGTCGATGGTTAATCGAAGGTTTTTAATGATGAGCTTTTTTTCGAATAATCATACGGGACGTTCGAGAGCTTGCATCGTGTGTTATAGAAGAACCTTAAATCCTAATACATATACTATTTATACAGGCGGAAGCTTGCGCGCAGGTCAGGGCTGTATTCTTCCCGACGGCAAGACTCTTTCCCTCCGTGATTAAGGGCGAAGCTTTATCGGGGGTGCAAGCAGCTGACGCCTGCGGTGCGTTATGAGAGCGTATGGATATGGGGAAGCTTGCGGCTAATCTGTTTTTTGGAGTCGTACCGGCTAATAGAGCCGACAAGTGGATAGCTTTACTCACTCGGGAAAAAGCGTACACCTCCTGCAATTTGTTATTCAGCACAGCCGGAAAGAAAATAATCCGCGACAGCAGCGGCAACTCCGGGCTCTGTTGTGGGGGGTACTTTTGAAAAATTCACGCGAGAAAGCTCTTCGTCCCTCGAGCGGAGCTTTATTTAGCCCGTCGGAGCAAATTTCACTCTCTTTCTCTCTCGTAATGACTCGAGCTACGCGTATCATATGCGCGTAACGCTGCGTTAAAACGTTATTGCCGGTGTGTAAGCTCGGTTCTCTGCAAGCTCGTTTTTTTCTCGTCGTGGCCTTTTACGCCCCTCCGCGTATTACGTCGTGAACAATCATGGCAGTTCCGCGTGTTACGTCTATATTAACGATATATCCTATGTGGGCCTGTATAAGGTATTCGATGCTTTCTAATTAATTACTTTTCCTAGTTTCAAGGCTTTGTTTACGAGGAGCTCGTAAATTGATCGAAGCGTGAGCATCGACGTTTATTAATTAAGGTTTTTTTTTTTTAAATCTGATGGCTTTGTTTATACGCGCCGGAAAAGCTCGCATAAATTTCAATAGTGAGCGATGCGGGTGGTGATAAATAAACAGGCTGTGATCGTAAAAATCGACGGCTTTTATTATAAACGTTGTACTCAGGCTAATGGAATATCATTTATTTTTCGTATAATGATTATACGCGTAATTTACGATAGTGATTATACACGCGATGTTTGCTAATAATTCAATTAAGATAGACGCACATTTTCTCCAATTGCAAAAAGCTCAGTAATATACGTATACTCTTCTCCCATTTCCAACAGAATCATACTCGCTCCCGGAGCTTATGAATTATTCTCGGATGATGCTCCCAACGTCTATCGCTGAGTTATCGAGCCTGCCTCCGACTTTTTCTCTCCTTCGTACACACTAAATCATTTTTATTACACAGTGCGTATTTTTTGCATATGCCCAACTGCATATAATATTTTTTCAGTCATGAACAATTCTCCATTCGCCATACACGAAATTACAGCGCATAATACCCGCAGCCGCGCATAAAAAGCTCAACCCCTTCGCTCATACCGTAGAAAAGAATAGGAGAAACGTCGGCGGCGGCTTTAAGGTTATGAAACATTAATTTTTCATCGAGAGAATACACCTATAATACCCAGCGTACAGCTCGGGAGAACAACAACAATAACCTATATATATATATATATATATATATACCATAGCGTTTATTTTACACCGGCGCTTTGTGCTCGCGCAAGAATATGCAAATTTCTCGTGTTTTATGGACGGCCACGGCGCCTATATCTCGTACACCTTATACGTCCACTTATATCAAGCTCGAGAGAGAAGAAGAAGAAGAAGACGAGGAGAGAAGGGAAAAAAGAACGAAAGGAATATAAAAAGCCAGAACGTCGTATTAACCTCATTTTTCGAGACTTTACGATTCGCCCGCGAGAGCAGTCCTCGTTAATCTTGCAACGATCCGCGCTCGCGGGCGCTTTTTTCCCTTCACAGCTGGGCTTCGCTCACGCGACGACGACGATATATTCGTCTTTCTCTCGCGTTGATATTCTGCGTGTAGAACTAATTCGAGTTTTGTAACTTGACCTCGACGAAAAATTTCGCGGCTTCCCTCGTTATAAATTCCAAATCCCTATGATTAAATCAACGACCAGACGTATACACATGCGCTTCTCTCGTCCCGCATTCATACGGAAATTAATTGTCATCGCTCGGTGGCGCGCGTATAGTGGTAACAGCGGTGGTAGCTACCCTCATCTCTCTCGACTCTCCTATGTCCTCTCGACGACTACAATCAAACGCGTTTTACGCGCAATCAACGAGCTGATGTCGAGTTATGCCGTGCGAGATTCTTCGCTAATTGCAACGACGATTTTGTTTGTCGCGATGCGGGTATTGTAAACAGGCCTTAGTGTGAAAAAGTATATGTATAGAGGAACGCGTTGAGCTTCATTTACTGCAGCGTAGGGCATGTGCGCGAATTCGAGGCGTCATCAATCACAGAGAGAGAGAGAGAGAGAGAGAGAGAGAGAACTTGTTGAGCTTTAGGTGATGGCCGTATAGGAATGCAGGCAGTTTTCGAAGACAAGAGCGCGCTGTGTATGGGAGGATTCGATAGACATCGAGGTTATGTACGTGGGTAATAAAATGTGAGTTTGATGGATGAGCTCGCGTAGCTTGGGTAACTCTTTTTCGAGCTTTAAGAAACTACCGAGATGATAGGATGGTGAATCTTGAATAAACATTCTTTCTCCGTTCTGAAAGAGTCGGGATGAAATGAGTTCTGTTTCCGAGGTTAGGCCAATTTAAAATTTCCTGCGGAGACGTTTTCTTAAACGACGTTTAATAAGTTGTTGCTCCTGCGCAGCTGTGTCTCAGTTTGTTATAAACTTCATTTCTGCAAACAACTTTTATTCATGTAGATTCTTCTCTATTATCAACAGCCCAATTGCAAAGTGTGCAGCAGCATCCACCCACGCATAGGTACACACGTTCACCAGCGGGTAAATTAACTCGTGGAGGTCCAAGCCGAGAGGTACAGCAGGTCGAGTTAACATCGCCTGCCTGCGGTATTAGCCAATTAGGTTGTCGGAGAGGCAGCGCACGCGTCTAACGAGGCCTTTACCCTATACTCTTTGTTACCTCGCTATTCAGCCGTCCGGGACGTCTATAGCCGGGCGTTGTTGGTGTGTGTGCAGCGATTGCGCTTCAAGATGCTCCAGGTGCAAGTGGACTATTACGCGATGTCGAGAGGGCCCTGTTGCAGTGGGATTTGCTGATGACCAAGCGCTGCGTCAGGAGGTGCGATGAGATGTGTCGTAGTTTGAATCGAATATTGGACAATGTAGCGAACAACGGAAAAGCTCATTTTCAGGCCACTTGAAACACTTGGAAACTCGAGGAGATGGTCGAGGTTTCATTTTGCCGTGCTATTTTCCAAATACGCGAACTGCGTATTACGAGATACACGATCCTGTAATAGAAGGACGACTGGAAAATTAACTTTCCAACTCTCTGCAGAGAAGCAGCAATATTGTAGTTCGTCGTATGCGGCTGTTTGACTTTTGCTTTTATTTCCGAAGCGGGGGACGTATGAATGACGAAGACGAGAGTTGCTAAGTAATTTGGCTTTATGATTAATTTTCAGCGAATGTTTTTACAAAAGGAAAGTCGTAGCTGTAGTGGTGAGGGTATACTTCTTCAAAAATTTCACTAAAAATAAAGAATCCCAAGAGGGCGTTCCTCGCACGCCCAGCCGAGACTTGTTGCGCAAAACAACGGCGGCGTCAGCCCTACTGAAATCTCTTCACCTTACTTAACCCGTGTCGATTTATGTCGCACGAATAAGTACATCCCCTCCCTAAAACCATCTTTGACCCCATTCTCTCACTGTGTCTCTGGTCTCGTGTTCGGCGATATCAGCCTCGTGCCACACAGTCTCCTGTTTAACGAATGGCCCACGAGGAGGGAAGGAGAAAAAAAGGCTGTCGTACTGGTGCAGTTTTGCTGGCTATAGGAGGACTCGACAGTGATGGAGAGTTGCATTGTTATGGGAATGAGTCAACAGTGGGAAATGTGATTTCGTTGGGGGGTGACTTTTATTATGGATGGAGCTTGTTCCGATAAATTGCTCGAATTCCACTCGTGACGAGCTTTTATTATTTTTGTCGTGGAATGCGCTAGCCTTGAAAGTTTTTCGGAATTCGAACCTCTGGCTAGCACCGCTAGATGGCGCACGGGCTTCTTTTCCATTCCCCTCATCATTGACGGCGCCTACAGTGTATATATATAGAGCCTTCGCCTTTCGTTCGGCAATGTTTGGGCTGTTCATGCTATAACTGCTGCTAGCGACAGTTTCAAACGATCCGTATTATGGATTATTCCACCACATAACTTGTGTAAAAAGGAGTGAGCAATGCAGCGTCTCTTCGAGAAATCAAAGTGTATAACCAAAAATCAGTCTCCAACGAGCGATACACACACGCAAAGCCATCCATCATATCTCACCCATACATACGAAATGCGCTTCTCTCCCGCCGACATTCCGTTCTTCGCATTCTTCGACTCCGCGTATATATTTACACCCCAGCCGTAGAAGTCGGCGCAACAAACTCCATCTGTCTCCTTCCCGAATATCAAGCAAACATTCGCCCGTGTATTTGGATTCCCGTAATTGTGTGCATGTCGTCTATTTGTCTATACACACTCACACGTATTTACCCTCCTGTGAGAGCCTGACTCGAATTCGTATATTCAGTGCATAGAGAGAGAGAGAGAGAGAGAGAGAGAGAGAGAGAGAGGGGGGGAAACGCGAGTCCGAGCTTTATATCGCGCTGAAGTATCCGAGTATAATCGACCGAGTGCAAGAGATTTTGTGTATACACCCACGCGTATACACACACGGATCGATTCGCCCAGTTTTTCACTCTGCGCAATCGTTCTGTTTACACGAATTTCGCCTTTTTGTTCCGGAGAACGCCGACTGTTATTGCGCGCGCGAATGATGCGTTTGTGTGTGTGTGTGTGTGCTTTGGCGAAAAATTGAATTTTTATTCAAATCGGGCCTATTCTTGACCGAGAGGCTTGAATATTCCATTACTATGGTAATAAAAACCGGTCGTCGTCCTATGTGTTATATATATATGCCGTATTGTGCTTTTTAGGCCGAAGGGGAATTCTAATCGATCTGTTTCCTGAAAAAGTTTCGAATTAATTTTCACGAAAGCAGTGCGATCCATTAAGGCCCTCGTATGTAAGAGACACACACATATACAGATATGGATCGCGAGCTCGAAATGAAAAATTCGTCAAACACTTTTGACACAGTTCCGCGAGGCGAAATCCCTGTCTCCACGTCTTCTCTCGGCCCGCTTCAAAGTAGATAAAGGAAAATCCATATCCGCCGCGAAGGAACAGAACCTCGTTCTTCCTTAACCTCTCTCGAAAGACAAAGCACGAATATAAGGATCTCGCGATATAAATCTCCTTCTCTATTTTTTTTTCGCGATTTATAAATACCGTTGAATACATTGTGTACGGATTTTCTCGCGTCGACGCGAAGATTCGCGAAATCCGATTCCGATTCATTCGGCCACTGCGCCTACGTGCCAATTTCTAACGAATAGAAGCTTTCCGTGCCGCTAGTCGCTCGAACGAGGTTATATCCACGGCTTTGTTCCTACACACACACACACACCCACTCCCGATTTCCGACTTTCGTTCGTTCGTGTACGACTGAAAGCTTATCTATTTTTGTTATCAACGCGTGACGAGATTATCATCGTCGACGACTTTATCGAATTTCGTTGATCCGATCAGCGATGCGCAAACGTCCGAAATCATCGTTATCATCGATGGAACCGCACCGCCGTGTATGCGTTAATTGATGGTAAACACGAATCCGTTTGGCGACGCGTAAACAGCCGCGCGTCGAATTGAAAATTCCAAAACTGACTGAGCGACGATATTAAACAAAGTAACAGCCCACGCGAAATGGAATAGGATTATATGTATACGATTTCCGACAACAATGAAAGTCTTTCCTTCAGCCCTTATTACAACACTTTCATCCTCTTCGTGGAATTTCTTCTTTTTTTTAACACTAGCGCTCGGCTCAAAGGGCACACGATAAGAGCGCTTGAGGGAGAGTGTCCCACCGGCTTCGTTGTCTGTATTTTTATACAAATGGAAGCCTGATAGAAGATGGGAAAAAGAAGAAAATAATTCCGAAATTTTTAATCCGTTAAAATTTTCATAAAGGCGCGAGAATCGAATAAAAAATAACCCAGCTATACCGCGCTCGCGCGATATTAGCAGAGAGCTGAGTGTGCTTTGAGCATCGCGAGAGGCTTTGGATTCATATATTATTTCCCTCGCTCGTATCTATTTGCATAATGTATTCAAATGTGTCGAGTCGCGTTATACATTTCGCTCGCTGATATAACTTTTACTCTGTGTGTTTGTTTTGTCTGTGTGTCTGTGTGTAACAGATGCAGGGACTGTACAGTTGCTTGAACTTTTGCTCTGATATTTTTATGGATAAAGTCTTGTACGATGCGATGGTTAAATAATCACTGGATGATTTTAAGCTCTTTCGATTATTCATCGGAGCACTTAGCTTCGTTTACCCCTTAACTCGAAAAAAAAGAAGAGAAACGTTCATTACTCCGACTTATACATGAGAAAGCTTTCCACTCTATCGCTCGTGCGCGGACACGCACTACTCTATCGAGCTTTAATTCCAGATAGACAATTAAGTGCCGATTAGTGATTCCCTCTCTCTCTCTCTCTCTCTCTCTCTCTCGACGATTAACCGCACGCAGACTAGTCGCGCGGGGAAAAAAAACGTAAATCACTACGCGAGCGAAATTGTTTATCGACAGTGACGCCCGTCCACGGTGAAACGACGTTTCTGCGTTATAAAATATTCAAAAATTTAATGAACCGTCGTTTGTCAGCGTCAAACAGAGCGTGTAGTATTTGTTAGTTCCACTTGCGTCTCAATTCGTTACAAAAAAGCATCAACTTTCTCTCGCCTTGCACTTTCATCACGTCGTGTCCTACACAGCTGACTATAAGCGCCGTTCGATGAACCTCAACTGTGAGTCACATATAGTCGGTGTGTAGGGGAAGAAAAAACTTTCGAACTAACTTGCACCAGGCCAGGCGCTGAGCGGCAACGTCGCTTGTAATAATAACTAGGACGAATGTGACTGGAATCGACGCGCTCGATCCCCGACAAAGGCCGTGTACGCGCTGAATGACGAGGCGTGTGCTGAGGCTAGGCTTCGTATTGTTCGATTCTCCAAGTGTTTTTCTAAGCTCCGAATGGGTTGATTTTGAAATTGTGTTCTAAACGCGTCGATTCGCACTCATGATAAATTCGAGAGAAATCACGATTAAAAAGCACGAAGCTCGAGAATTCAATCCCAGGGCAAACGAGGTCGATTGTTCGAAAGTTTCGTTTACACGGCACCGCCACTATTTGCATCTCATCCCGAACGCAGAGGGCTTTCGAAAAAAAAACAGACGAGATGCGGGCTTTCGCAAATATATCTCGGATTAATCGCGGAAAAAATCGTTTTCGCGACGCTAAAGAGCGAGCTTGCAACGAGATGCAGCTGATTAGAGATTTAGTAGTGGTTAGGGACGTCGTTGTCGGAGCTTCTTTCAATTTCGCGGGATGTTTGCGCTCGACGATGCGGTCACCTACTGAAGAGTCTATCTCGAGCCCGAAGCTTTTTCTCTTTTTAGCTAAAAGCTCTGCAGTTTCTTTCGTGATTTTTAGTAGCTTGGAATAATCAAGGGCGCAATAAAAGTTTGCATACAAGTAAGCGTCACGTACAGGCATAACAGACGTCGAAAGTATAAACTGTCGAGATAGCAGTCGGGGCTCGGAGTTTCCAAAGTGAGTCAAAGAGCTTGGCAGTATGTTATATACGTATGTCGCTGACCAGCGAATCGAGAATCCGATCGCAGTTCGACAGTTTCGGCCAAGTTTCCATTTCCTCTCCGACTGCACTTCCGGAGCTTTTTGCCTCAACCTCTTATCACACCCGGAGTCGATTTCTCGACACGTCGCTACCTGTGCGCACGTGTGGAGTGTATACGGGATATTTGGCTACGATAATTAAGCTTTAGTAGGGAAAGCCAGGAAATTGAAACGAAGGAGCTTTTCCGCTGTAATAAATCACGAGGATATAGCGTTAAATTTTAAGAAAAGCACAGCGTTCTAAACAAAAGCTCCCGTGCGTCGCTGCGCATAGGCCCAGAAAGCTCGTGCGGCAAATTGCCAAATGCCAGTCGATACTCGCGAATAATAAATGCGCCGATACCTGAGCGCCGTTTATCTTGTAGTAGCTCCGCGTATGCTCGCGTCGCACGATAGAGAGCACTTTACGCGTGGCAAGCTGTCGCCTGCTATCGGTATTTATCGCTCCGTCACTTGTACGTGTACACCTGTGCAGTATAATAGACATATACATCTGTATCCACTATAACGCAAAAAGTTTCCGCGTCGCAAGCTCTAAAAATCAGATCAGAAATTTTCATCCTCGTACAAAAGATTCCCTCCTACACACGAGCCAGAGGCGTAAAGAATAGCAAGTCCGTCTGTGTATCTCTATACACACACGTACACGCGAAAAGCTCTCGAATTCGAGAGAGAAAACTCTCTCTCTCTCTCTCTCTCTCTCTCTCTCTCTCTCTCTCTCTCTTTCTCGAGTGGTAGCGAGAAAAGTAGGAAAGCAAGTTCGAGGGAAAGAATAACACACTCGCAGACACAGCGGAAGATCAGCCTTACGACGAAAGTAAAAGCTCGCATGATCTCTTCCGCTTTCAGCCCACAGACGCGAATAAATCCAGGCTGCGCTAGCTGTTTGCCCGGGAAATGGAAAAGCGAAGCGATGCGTTAAAAGTCGTGGAGGCTAATTTCTCCTTGTTTTCCCGGCGAGAAAGCCGCTTTTTAACGATTTTAAGTAGAAGCGAAAATTCAAATTTCCCGCTCACGCTGCAAGATCAGTTCAAGCTCTTCTCGGTGCAATTTACCTCAAGAGGGTGAAACATCGCGCGCGGGCGTGTTTACGCCTGATCTGCAGAGTACACAACAACACCCGGTCAAAAAAGCTCGAGCGTAGAGCAATTCCCGTCTCATCATCCTTAATCTCGCCGAAAGCTTTCCTCTCCATTATCCTCCTTTTATTTTCATCCCATCCCACTGGCTCGCCCCAACGTAATACAATCCTGATGCGACCGAGGAAAGCTCAGCGCTTTGCTGCGCTTATTTTCGGCTGATTCTACATGAATAATTTAGGCAAAGCCCGCTCCGCGATATAAAGCGTCGATCGAATAATTCAAATGAGAAAAGCGCAGCTTGCGTTTCGAGTGTGCGTATCATGAGAAGAAAAAAGAACAGCAGCAGCTGTTATCTCGAGCTATGCCTGTTGCTCCAGTTTGCCAGGGTCAGTGCGCCGATGTGTGTATACGCGTATATACTTATAACTATCGTGCTTGCGGTCGTTATTGTCGAGGCCGAGGGAGTCCAGTGAGAGGAGGGGGAGAGAAGCCCTTCGCTTTCTCTCTCGTTAAGGAGGATCGCGCGGAGAAGCCGGGAAGCGAGTATGGACGGTGAGAAAATGAGGCAAAGACGCTGATGCTTATTTTTATTTACATCAGCAATAACAGCATCAAAATCCTCTCTGGAAAGCTACGCATCAAGCTCAAGCCTTCACAGCCGAATCGAGCCTGTGCGGCGAGCTTAATGGCTCGTCCAAGCCTATACGCGTTACGGCCACTGGAATACAACTCGCAGCTCCAGCTGGTGGAAGTACATCCACCGCAATATGGTCAACGGCTCGCGAGAGATACACCGAGGCCGAATTAAGCGCTAGGGAAGTAGCGAGTCTGGCCATCCTTGACACCTGTGCCAAATCCCCGGGATCAGGGCTTGATCGTCCGTTCGTTTTAGCCCCTGTCAAGCGTCGCGATGCAAGAGTACAGCTGCTACACGCTCTTTAGGCCTGAGAGCTTGCGAGGCAGGTTTACGCGTGCCATCGCTTAATTAGAGCTTGAAACTAGGAGGTGTTCTCTCGCCGCCGCAACGTGATTTTGGCGTCTGCTCAGGGGGTGAGGGTGATTGCGTTTCGTGCTTTGCGATGAAATATCAATAATTTTCAAAGCAACAAACGAGTAAAATAGTCAACATTACTTTTTCTGTTTCAGAACTCAGCCGATCGCCTCCCGGTGAGTATAAACTTCCAACGACCTAAAAAAAGAATCCCCGATTCAGGAAGCGACGCGAGAAGCTACCATATCCCGCAAAGCTCGAAGTAAGAAAGAATAAAAAGAAGAAGGAAAATAAAAAACGACAGAGCCATAAAAAAAAAGCGAGAGTATAGTATAGGGGGGGCCTCGCAACGAGATAGGACCGCGCAGCACGCGGGGGTCTTTATTATCGTCGATAACACGCGAGCCTTGCGCCGTAAAAGCTCGCACGGTTATAAAATCGCGCGACGACAAAGTTGCCCTCCCCCGCGAAGCGCGAGTGTATATAGAGACGTTACGCGAGAGATCGTCCTGACTAGCTCAGTCTGTCTGTTGCTCTCTCATTGGCCGATTAGTTTTTCGCGGTAGTTACAACTGAAACTAGACGTTCGAATTTCTTTTGCTCCTTCGGAAAGAGCGGCTGGAATTGATAAAAGCTTCTCGAGAGCTGAGCAATCCGTAAGGCCGAAGAAATATGTAAGAGAGCAACGACGCGGCGTGGCGGCAATAACCCTGCACATAAATCCGTCGCTCGTGAATGATTGAACGCTGAGGTGGAAATAAACAAGGAGTAACGACGCGCCGAGGCCCTTTCTTTCTCCTCCCTTGAGAAACTTTCGGTTTGTATAGGTACCTATACCTATATACGCACAGGCTCTCTTTTCCCTGGAGCAATCGTTCCTGGCACGCGATATCGCTACGGTTTTCTCTTTCTCTGTGTACGTGTGTATTGTTGAGAAGCTTCTGTTGTTGTGTGGTTCGAAGATACGACAAGATTATTTACGAAGGATTTTGCATGTAATATGGAGGAGCGAAGGGTGAATTTTCATGAGCTGCCAGTAGCGGAATTAACGTGGGTGGACGATGAATTTTTGATGCTGAGGTTGTAAGGAGTCTTAGGAGACAGTCGAGGTTTTTGTTTCTTATTCTTCCAAAACCAGAACCGAAAAAACACTCGCAAATCGCAGCAATAATCTAGGAAATTCCCTGGCTCTCAGCCATACATCTCAGAGCCACGTCCGTCGAGGCGCAACAGTTGGTCATCATCATCTTCGAGCGCGTGTGTACACACCTATAGCTACATGTATATGCACAGGAGGGAGAGAAGTCGGTCGCGGTCACACCGGTGCATAACGTAAGAAGCTACGCGCACCTTTTGCGTGCGCGCAGTACCACGTCGTCGGCGGCGGCTGTATGCACACGAGAGAGAGTGAGAGAGAGAGAGAGTACCCCCCCCCCCCACGTCGATCAATACTCACCTGGGCCAGAACGCGCCCCGCTCTGATGCGTGTGCAGTGGGAGAAAGGATTGATGGGGCTGTTTTTGTTTAGGCTATCGATTTTGTTGAGGAAGACACCTTTGGATTGGTATATTTATCTTAGTACGTCAATCGAGAAATAACGTCTTAGACGCTCCAGTAGCTTCAAACTCCCACCTCGATAACAACATCTCAAGATTCCAAGATTCCAATTCGCTTCCGCGTACACCCACCTGCGCAACGTGTGATTTCATTAACGAGGCGTCGTATGCAGCGCGCCTTATACTTTTTCACCTCTCCGAGTTCTTTACGTCAGCGGAGTGGCGCTTTCTAATAATAGAGCTCAGTCCCGCTCGACTTTTCGCGATTACACTTCATCGAGCTTTTTATCGCGATTATTAAAATTTCCAACTTTCTCGAATCCCACGTATGCAGTCGCGAGAAAGAAACTTATTTTACTAACTTATAAGTGGACGTTAAAGCTCGCGTCGACTTTTTTTTCCTCGTAAATTAATTAACCACAAAACTGTGCGAGACTCGAGTCGCGAAAAGAACGATTTGGTGCTTGGAAGCTTCGCGCGTAATTTTCAAACGCTAACCGCAACGACGCGTGTACACCTCGAGCGTAGATAGCGCATGTATAGAGTACGCGACCGCAGACAGCGACATTGGCCCAGAAATATCATCGTGTGCGTTTGTGAGTAAAAATTCGTTTGCTCGACGTGGCGTCCTTAAATAAGTAAAGAGCACTTAATTCACAAGCAGAAAAAAGTTCTGGGTTAAGTCAGCTTATCGTAAATAAATTAATGCTATTCTTATAGCGGCGCTTGGTAAATATTCTATAGTGTCGTTACTATAAGTCAAAGCAAAAAGCTTTTTTTTTCGAAATCGAGCTTTTTCTTCGAACTACTCTGATAAAAAAATCACTCCAAATTTCACTCGTATTTCCGTACCCATAACTCATCCGCTAACGCGTTCGACCAGATGGAAAGCCACCAGAGGCGCCACCGGCGATAAATGAATAAAGCCAGGGCACGCGTTTGACGGTGCAATGAGACGTATATCCACTTAACCTTTGACCCTTTGCCGTGTGTATACCGGGTCCAAGTCCTTCGACCGAAGTATTTGCGCACGTGTAGCCCTCGAGTGACTGTTTCGCCGATAATCGCCACAGTTTATTATTGGGATTTGTCGCTCGTTCGGGTGTCGATGAAAAGCGAAGAAATAAAAAAGCTCCACTGAACAAACAACCGCAGTTTGTTTGCTGTAACGTACAGCGTGTAGCTTTTTGAATCCAATGTTTTTTCTTCGTCATTCAAATATAACAAAAACACGCTTTCACGTGCGATCGTTGCATAAATAAACACGGCCAAAACTGCGCAATCTCGGCAGCGTAAATATTCACCCTACTGCGATATTATACAAGTCCCAATACAATAATTACACTACAGCGAACTCTGAGCAAACTCCTCTAATAATGCAAGACGCACCGGGTGAGCTTCTTCTGTAACGCAAGGCGAAAGCTCACGGCCTACACACGTAGGAGGCGCGAGACTCGGGATCGGGTCAAGGCCGGTACACTCTGTGCCGGCTTGGAAAAAAAGAACGTCTCTCGGTAATCGAGTCATAAAGAACAAGAGCGTCGCGGCGGATGAGCGACGAGATTTTCTCTCTTCCGTCCTTTTTTCCCACTGATTCTCTATATCTATATGTATGGCGTTGGCGAGCTTTCGAGGAAGATTGCGAATTTTCGCGGTTTGATGAAGCGGAGCTTCTGTGTGCGGTACAGCTGCTGTTCGATAAAATAGCCGCAGTTATTGTGGACTCTGCGAATGTTTGGGCTTTATAGACGAGAAAATATTTGCGTATAACGTCGAGCTTTTTCTTTCGAATTCGCCAAATGCCGACTCATACAGCAATGTGATACAGCTGCTCTTTCCAGCCGCGATAATTAGATATCCACTGAAATAGTAGGCTCCGTAATGCATCCATAGCTTTTCTTTTTCATCCGACTTTAATTACTCGGGCCACACAACAGCCCACGTTTTACGCTCGCGACGAGCTTTTATTCACAACGCTTTAATCGCCGCAGTGCGCAGACTGTGTGCCTTTTTTTCGTCCTTCTTGCTGCTGCTCGAGGATGTTCTTGAATTTCGCGCTGAATGACCCAAAAAGATAGTTTTTGTTTTTTTTTTAATTTTTAATTTTTCGCGCAGCTTGACCTCTTTCTTTTTTTTTCTTTTTTTTTGACCAGTCGTAAAGAGCCAGGGGATGAAAAATTCACAATGGCGAGCTTTTTATAGCCGGAGCTTTTTTGAAATATTTTTCTCCACTGTAACCGCAACGTTTCTATCCTCAATAACGATCAAACTGTATACCAGTAAGCCCACAGCCGGCAAAGCTCGTTGGTATTCTTAGCACATACAGAGCTACGCTGAGGCGTTCGTGCGGTGATAACTATCGGAAGCAGTCCTGGGTAATTGGCGTTAATCGAGGCTAAACACAGAGAGAGAGAGAGAGAGAGGGAGAGAGAGAGAGCTCAATGAAAACTAAAGCCAGTCAGCCGCTCTACATATAGCGTACATAGCGTATACGCTGTTGTCTCCTTTCCCGCACTCGAGAGCCTGTTGCTCGCTTCGCTTACACTACATGCCCTCGACGCCGTCCGTCTGACCATCCGTCAATCAGCTCTACTGCGTGACGTTATACTCGTACTACGATCACATTTTACACGTAAAGCTCGATATCGAGTGGTCACATCGTACAACCTTCCGCTAAATAAATAAACGAAAGCAGCTGCGCATCTCGGTTGAACGGCCGACTCCGCGAGAAAAAGCTCTGCGGCAATAATACGACGTTTCTTCCATACTCGTTGTATTTATGCATTATCGAAGAAAAGAGAAGAAGAAGAGGAAGAACATATGTATTCCCTCGTTGCACTGCAGAAGAGCCATCGATTTCCGGGCCGCTTCGCGCATGTACGCTTTCTGTCTAGGATTGAAAAGAAATCACGCGAACGGACAGCCAATGAAACGAGCTGCTCTCCGCTGCGTTAAAATCGATAGAACTATATCTGCCGTTCCATCTGTCTTGAGAGGCGCGAAGAGATAGAAGGAAAAAATGTGCAGTATAGACTTCAATCCTTATCTCCCGTATATCTACGCCCGAGTAATCGGGGCCAAAGATGAAACGTTCAATGTCGAGCAAATCTCGCGAAACGCTGCTATAACGCGTGTAAATTCCACACTTTTCAAATTTCGCGCGCGTGACGCTGCCGCGGAAATTGCGAATTTTTCATCGCTCTTCTCGCTTTAATATTAAAAACAGCAAAGAAAAGCAATACACGCGTGTGTGTACATTATGCATACGCCGCGAGTTTTATTTCTCGCGCGTGTAGAAAAAAAAAAACACAAAGGAGACGCACACGAGTGTAATCGATTCTGTTTTCCCGATGCGCTCTGTGTGTATACGCGACGGAAGTTCGCTTGTGAAATATTCACCGCACACGAGGGGACACGTACACACCTGTGCGCGCACGTGAATGTATCGAGCAGTATTATAAACCAGTGCTTCGTATACGCATTTTCTTTGAGATTAGAAATTCAAATTTCGCGCGCTTTTCGAAACGCGAGCTTTTTCTCGACTCGCACGCGGAAGTCGAAGAAATCGCATAAAGGATGAATGACCTATTCCCGGTATAAAGCTCGCGAAGGATCGGACGAGTTACAGCTGTTTTCCTCGGGCTAGGACAGAGCGATGAGTCCTTTATATCTCGTTCCTGATCCTTGAGGAACCGTAAGTACCCATTAAACGAGCGGCTCTCTGTTATACGCCCTTTTATACCGTTGTATAGCTGTATTCACGTAGCTTAGATCTCGACATTCGTCTAAAATATTTACCCAGCTTTTCTCTCACTCCAGTCGGCTGTTTACATAAAAGCCGTCATTCTACGCTATCGTGCAATTAGATATGTAAAGCCTGTTAAGCGACTTGAAAAATTCACGAGAATTAATCCCCTCGCACGTATATACATACATATATACTTTCGGATTTATTCATTCGCTCGTATTATCGTATAATACGCGCGCGCGGGGGATAATCGAATTTAATTTTCGCGCGCTTCGCCTTTAAATTTTCACTCGCGTTATTCCCCCCGTTTAATATATAATTAATTTATACTCCGCATGTGCGTCGTTAAAGCGCGTAAAAAATACGCGGTGACTCC
This sequence comes from Nasonia vitripennis, assembly GCF_009193385.2. Lineage (NCBI taxonomy): Eukaryota > Metazoa > Arthropoda > Insecta > Hymenoptera > Pteromalidae > Nasonia > Nasonia vitripennis. Next base: position 30,115,355 of record NC_045760.1, on the reverse strand, counting down.
GTAGCTATTATAATTTCATTATTGTTATTATTTCGCGCGAAATGCGAAAAATAGCCGACTATTATTTCATGAAAATATTAAGTGACGTGGCAGTTACACACGCGGTGATTGTTCGGGCGTGTAATTTACAAAAGCTCGAATATTCGTCATCGATCCGAGATACTTTTCTGTGTGTACGTCGGCTTTTCTGCGTCAGCCGTGTCCAAGACCGGCAATTTTCCTCGGGTGTTTGGAAGTTCTCGAAAGTGCGATTTTATATCCGACCGTGTAATTTCTCTTACGAGAGTTTTTATTCTAAAAATAGGGCGGGTAAGAAAGTCTTACAGTTCATTCGCGCTAATTAAATCACATCGAATTATTTCAGCGGGTAGATAACGAGCTACTGTCATTCCCAAAAAAAAACAGAACATCAATCCCCTTTACGATGCACACCAGAGAATAATGGAAAAAACACTTGGGAATCGCATGCATCCCACACACTTCCAAATTCGAATCATGTATAAACGCTTCGCCTGTTCCACGGAATGATAAATTCACCCTCTGCATTACGTTACACGCACGTCTACGTTAACATCCTCCTCCGTTTTTCCTTCTATATCCAACACAGTCAGAGGGTAGCGCATAATGATTATTTTCCCGACGCCGCGTTCGATGTGCTTCCGTTTCATTATATGCTCGCTGTGAATTTCTATTTATCGCGCAATTTTACGCTGCTTTTGTTTCCGGAGGGTGAAAATCCCGAAGCGTGAATTTTATGCATGACGAGATCGACGGGATATAGGGTGTAACGGTGACGTCTCGAGGAATAGGCTAATTTATCATCGTAGGAGAAAACTCGCTTGAGCACTTCGTAAGATAGACTTCTCTAGTTGCACCAGAGCGTGAAGTATAATGGCATACATACGTCTGACCGTGTCAGCTTTGTTCTACTTACCGCTACGCGTCAGAAAAGACGTTGCGGCGTTGTTGTAGCTTGAAATACTCGAGAAATGCGAAAGAGTTTTTTTTTACTGGCAATTTTTATGCGTTCTTCTTGTGCAAGACTTTATTTAAAGAAGTTTATTTTTCTAGGTCAGGAATTCAAATTTCGCGCGCTTTCGTAACAACTAAAAGAAATATAGATCGCGGGCCACGAATAATTCAGACATCACTTACAGCCATCGTCGCTCTGACAATTAGGCCCGAGTGAAAAAAAGCTACTATTGTCTTTCGCGCGGCGCCAATCATAAATCACGGAATTGAAACGGCCGTTGAATCGAGTGTGAAATTAACAGGTTACGTAATAACCCAGGAAGCTGTCTTCCCAGCGATTTATGAGCGCCAGCCGGGTATTATACCGGCCGGAGAAAATGCCGGGGTAACGTATAAAATATCATCCCTGTTCATCTTACGGAAGCTGTCACTTATGGGGGCTGCAAGCGCTCGTGTGTTGTATTAATTATTACAAGCTGTAGCCTGGAACGAAACTTTGCGCCTCGAGAAAAATTAAAATGTTTTTCGGTGGGGAGTATACGCAGCGATAAATTTCGAAGCCGCGTATCCTCGGATCGAACGATTCAACGCGGGAATTTCAAAAAATACCATTTACTTACCATAATGGTCGTAAAGCTTTTTTTAGACTCACGTGTAATATACCACCGCACGTACGTGAGTTTAAATGCTGTAAAAGGGAAGTTTATCGCCGACTCGTGACACACGCCAAATGGGCTGCACGATATCGCTTCTTATCGAACGATCCTTCGACGGAGATTAAGGCCTTTGTGTATAACGCAATTTCGAATAGTTCGCGTGAGGTGAAAAATCCGAAAGCTCATTTGCATCGCTCTCGTTGCACCCGATGCCAAATAAGTTCGAAAGCTCGCGTTTTTGAAATTCGAGAGAGATTAAAACTCCAGGAAATATTTACGCCTTGCTCTCTTGACATACACATATATATATATGTATATATATATATATATATATATATATATATATATATATATATATATATGTGTGTAGTATACACGAGGCATTCAATTACTGTAAAAGTTGCGCGGCTGCGCTTGAGATTAGCACGGCCGCCGCAGCGAGTTAACAAGTTCGGTCAAAGGCTCTGTTTGCCATGTGGCAAGAGAAAGTTGGAAGAGAGAGAGAGAGAGAGAGAGAGAGAGAGAGAGAGAGAGAGAGAAGTGCCGTTACTCAAGGGGGCTATAACCCCCCCGCCGGGCTGCAATTGCTTCGAAAGTAATTGCCGGGAGAAATTAATTAGGGGCATCATTCGACGGTATCGAGATTAACAAGGCTACCACTAGTAGTAGTCGTTGCGAAATCTTCTTGGAAAGTTCTATGTGTGTGTGAGTGAGGGGCAAGATAAGCTGGCGAAGTTGGGGCTCAAAAGCCGAGGTCGCTGTATATATACTCGCTTGGCGCGCAATTAAGCGGTTATTTGAATAGTTGGGATTTTCATTATCGATAGGCAGGGCTTTGGGATTTTATCGAAGGGGAAAAGTTCTCGAGTAGCAGAGCTTTCGATGCTTCATTTACATCACTGTAAATATAACCACAAAACCAATCGGCATCAGCTCAACAGTCGCAAATACGGGCGTATAGCTATAACACGTTCGGGCAATTATCGCATATCGCAAGCTCACCATACTGCGCGCGTATGTGCGTGCTGTAATTCGCAGAACTAATTTTGCGGCTCTTCTCACTCTCGCTCGGTTTATCGGCCCCGTAGCCGCACGACAACGACAACGACGACATCGAGAATTTCAATTATCGCTATACACTGCGAGTATGTCTGACGCCCCCGCGCGTGTGTGTGTATACTCGACGACGACAATCGATCGATCCACTTTGTGGGCTAATATCCTTACCTGCGCTGCGACCTTGTGCATTATAACGCCTCTACGAAAATTAATACACGTACGCGGAGCTTTTTGCCTCTCGACTATAGCTAGACATGTGTAGATGCTGCGATAAGCCCACGGTGTGTTTTGTTTGATGTAGGGGGGTGGGGTGGGAGGGTTGAGGTACACCCCTTTTTTCTGATTAGGGGTGTGTTTGATTGTCGGCTGGACTCAATTAGGACAAAGTCGTGGAATTTTATACGGGGAGTTATTAACGTTTCGTTTGTGGTGTATTTGTTGAGTCGAGTTTGTTTACGACGAGGAGCGAGGCGGTGTTTTTTCTCTGTGACCTAATTTTCAAATAGAAGCTCTGCGATGACGAAATGAGTGGCTGAAATTATCGAGGCGTCAGCTATACATATAACGTATACGTTAATTAAATAGAAAGCCGGCATAATTAATCGTGCAAATTAATTCAATCGAATTATAGCGCCGCTGCAAGCTCGCTGAAATGCGCTTGATTTTCACTGCGCAATTGCGACTTTTTCAACTTGGTCATATGCGAGGATATTCTTATATTTTCGACTGTCACTCATACAACGAAACATCGAACTACGTTCCGTTATCGCTCGGTAAAAAGCAGGACAAACACGCAGCGTAATCCGATTACTTTATATATAAGCCACACTATACGTACACTCACACTAGGAGGATTCCTAATCTAATCGCGAAATCAATTTCAGAGCATGAGTCACTTTCGAAAAAGCCTGGATTACTTCGCGCTCATCGATCGGATAACAAAAGGTGACTCGCGACGGGACAGGTGTACAGAAAAGTGAACGGAAGAACTAAGATTAATCCTTCCTACACCTACACACACTCGCACGTCGCGTACACACCGAATCTCCATTTTTTTATTTTTTTTATTTTCGAGTCGCAATGAAAAATTACCCTCGGCGAGCGACGTGAAAGGGCGCGAGATTTATATGCCAGAGGCTCGTCCATTTTTGCCGCGATTAATCGCTAATGGTGTAAAAACGATTTACTGCGCCCCCCGAGCGTTTATTTTAAAGGCTATACAGAGCGTCGTCCCTCTTCCTCTCCCCCATAAAGACAACAATGCGAGAGCCGACTCGTGACGATAAATTTTCATTAGCGTCAGCTGCCCCACCCCCCCCCCACCTTTTATACGTTGAAAACAATTATACCCCGGTATAAAGGACTTTAACGAGGCCCACACATACGCGTTGCGTAAACGTCTCTCTTTCTCACTATCTTAAAGAGAATGTTTGCAAACTCGGCGGCCGTTTTATCAGTTTCCGCGTGATAACTCGGTCGAGAACTCGATACTGCGCAGGCGCGTAGCAAAGTAAGGTATAACAATCGCCGAGCTTGCACGTATACATAATACCGATATTCTCTCGGCTTCGCTTTCGCTGCGTGTATTAACTTGACAACTATATCGATGCGAGGCCTCTTCGGAACTCTCGTCGGTGAATAACGCGAGAATTCTGTGGTTATTTTGTTATGTTTACAATCGAACCCTAACAGACCGAAGCCTACATTTATCTGTTACGGAGCTTCCATAAAGGCCCGTTTAAACGAAACATTCAAAAAAGGAAAACAAGCGAAATAAATATCCGCGGCCTAAAGCACCTCGTGCGCGGTTTACGCGCGCTCGGAACACTAAAACTCGTGTAATGACACGGCTGCGCGCGTGCGGCTCTTCTCTCGTGAATATATATTCGGGAAATTACGATTTTTATATGCTGAGCCGGCCGCAAAGGCAGGACAACAACAACAAGAACAACAGCTGGTCCATGAGGTGCACGAGTGTTGTGGACACCAGTGGTAGCTCGTTTCCCTTGGATTTTATCGGGAATGTATAGACTGCTGCTTGCCGGTTGGTTTGGAGAGGGATGATGGAACTTTTTTCAAAAATTCCGCCAAAACGAGCTTTTCGAAAGTTCAGATTCTTTTATTGGCAGAATGACGCAACTCTATAATCTTCCAGAATTTCAGGCTCTCGTGCATAGTAGATATTCTTCTCGGCACACGATTCTGATCCTATCCCGCTCGTCCGCATCGACATTGATTTCTTGATTGCGAAGCCGGCACACACGGCTTCTCCCGCCAGTGTCGGAAAAATTTTATAAAAGTGTACATACCGCGATAAGCTGGATTTCTCTCTGCCAGGAAAATTCGAAATTCTGGCATTATAAAGCTCGGCGACAATAGACTCAGAACTTGTTCGCGACTATTATTATCCTAGTTGTAGTAATAACTGCCTTCCCCGTCGAGCTTTTTTATCTCCCGCCACATTTGAAAAGAGCTTGGATATTAAGGTCGCCTAGTCGCGGCAGTCGATTCACGGCTGTACTCCTACGCGAAAGCTTCTCCGGTATCATGTAAATAAGCGATATGCGCGAAGCACGAGCGAGGATAGCCATAGTTTCGAGACTCGGCTTTGTCGAAAAGGTCGAGGAGGTAAAGTATGACGCTGGTATTGCGAAAGTTACGGGCTTGCGAGGATACCCTTTCAAATTAAAGTCTTTCGTGAAAGCTCACAAATTGCAGTGTCGTCGCAGGCTGGAAAGCTCGTGGAAAAACCACAGGGATATTGGTTAAATCTACAAGAGTCAGGGCGAAGAATACGTTCTTTCGATTTTCATTCGACATGTAAAATAAAGTCAGAGCTTTATAACATTAGAAGCAAACATAACGGCTGACTACACGGCTGCTTCGCTACTTAAACAATGAAATTATCCAACGAGCGATAAGTACATACACACAGTCGTTCTTGACACAAAGAGAGAAGTTGGAAATCGCGAGTCTGAAAGACGTAGATAGTCGCAAACTGCTGCGCGAGAGAAGGATCTGGAGAATGGAAATGTGACAAGTGGAAACAGGCCAAGTATGCTCAGACAAGGAAGTGTGTACATTTAGATGAGCGAGAACAAAGTCGCTGATAATGGATAAACCGACTTCTACTTTTAAACTCTGAATTTTTCACTTACGCACTAAACGTATATAATAAAAGCCGAAGTGTAACAATAGCCAAGCATAAATAGCCAGCGCTGACCTCCGGCGAGTATTCCGAGGATGAGAAAAAAATAACAGCTCTCGTTGCGCAATTCGTGGCAACGGCTCCCTCGTCGCTGAGTTTCCCAATAAACCCACTGAATTATTAGCAGCGGCGATAACTCCTCTCTCTCTCTCTCTCTCTCTCTCTCTCTCTCTCTCTTTCTCAGAACGCTCGGATCATCGATATTTTACAGCCGATAAATTTTTCATCAGCAGCGTTTTATATTCGCGCGGTTAGGATAGTTTGAAACTCTCTGTGTCTCAGGCCAGCGACGCTAGGTGGCGCACAGGCTCTTTCGCGTTTCCCACGTCTCAATCTGCGAGGCGAGTGTATATGTAGGGCTGTGCCGCCTGTGCCGAAACTGCCAATCGTTGGGCCTGTTTGTATGGGCCGCTCATGCTATTAAGCTCAAAATAGCAATACGGCCTTCAATACATCATTCCTCTGCAGCTGTTTTAATAAATCAGCTTTAATTAATTCTTTACTCTCACTTAACACAAAATTCAAATTGATTGGGTCTTCAAATGCTTCACCGCATCCGTTCCCGCCCACTTATTCTCAAGAAAAAAAATAATGCACCAAGCCTGCGCCACAAACCACACACACACAGCTCTCTCTCTCTCTCTCTCTCTCTTTCTCCCTCGACACGAAAAATCTCAAACATCAAGCCTCGCAGTACGCGGAATACATACCGAAGTTCAGTATCGTAGCAGCTGTCACCATACCTCCGCGTACGTTGATCTTACCTACAGTGTATACCTATACACACACACATACACACATCGCGTGGCTGCACAACAGGCCTACTGTGCGGCCTTCAACACACCGCACGCCGCTTCAAAACTCGTACACAGTCAGTTCAACAGGTAGCTCTTTCAGACGCGCACACCTACACACTAGCCCCGACGACGACGGCTCTTATCCCTCTTTACCCCTTTTTCTCTCTCTCGCTGCTGCTTCTTCTTCGCTAGTGTATATACACACACACACACACAGTAGCTTTCCTTGGCCCTCTGTTTCAGCGGCGATCTTTCATCGCTCGATCTATGCGGGCCTCAAAGCTCTCGGCGACACTTGTGCTTTCGAGCTTGCTTTAATTTTCCCTTGCCAAGCACTTGTTCTTCTGAAGAATTTCCCTTCCTTTGTACATAGGCGACGTGTCAAGAGTCACAACGCTGTGAATGAAAAATGAGTCGGACGCGTCGACTTTCATATCGCGAAAGTCGCTCTATCGTGCACTGCTGCACACTGGGGAAATGATCTCCGTCGCTCTCTCGGTATCGTTAGCGGAACTGCTCGAATTTCATCGCGCGAATCCCGGTGCATAACGGACTGACTCGTATACGTGTCGTATTTTTCAAAAATATACAGAATTTCACTACTTATACTCGTCAAAATGAATTTTATGTGTACCATTCCGTGTATTATTCGAGCGTACACATCCTCGTCACTTTTATTGCGAATGAGAGCCAGTCAGAGAAAGCACGAATGTTTATGATACTTTGAAAGTCGTTCGGTTCCTTTACGAGCGGCCCCGTGAATTACTGCGCGGGCCCCGATATTTATGATTTCAGCTTTGCTGATTAAACGCGAGCTATGACTCCTCGGTTATAACGTATATTCGAGGGACTAACGATTACGATGATAAATTAGAAAAAGGGAGTAGACATTAGGTTTGTTTTTTTTTTAAGTATAAATTAAAAATAATTTCTGGTTCAAAATTCGATAAAGTGTAAATTCAAGTTTTTTTTTCAAGTACGCGGGATTGAAACTTTAATTATTTTAGCTCTCATTAAAAGTAATTAAAAAGATCGAAAAAGTTGCGTTGAAATTTAATTAGATCTTTGAATATTGATTCATTTTAATGCACTTGAAATATCCAATGAAATTTCGTGGAAAAAAATGTATTAATTTTCATTGAAAAAAGTGATAATGTACGGAGAATTTTAATTAAAAAATCATATTTTACTTGAACGAAGTATTTGATATATGCTTAATTAGTTGGCTTCAAAAAAGTGTATCGAGAAGCCCGTGAACCTGTAAAGTGCACAGAATAGGCATAATCAAGCTCACGTAAAACCTCGCGTATAATTAACGCAGCGGCTCACATTGACGCCCGCTAATGATCCCCTACAGAGATTTCCAGCTCCTAAAATTTCCAAGGGCTTTTCAAGCCGGATAAATGTTTATTCCTACCTTACCAAATAGCTCCTGACGAGGTACACTCCGTAGCGAATGAAACTAATGAAATCCCGAGTATCTGCCTCCAAAGCTACGTCGCACATCAAACGTCGCGGAATAATAATCCACGAAACGAAGCTCGAATTTACTTTTTCTTTCCTTAAAAATCAGCTGAATCTCGAGAGGCGGCAAGCTTCTCCTCTCTAATGAGGAAATTCGCGAGTCTCTTGCTCTCTCGCTCTTTTGGATGCCGATGCAATTTCGCCGTCGTCGTCGCGCGAGCGCGGAAATTTCGCGCGCCGGCGTCTGAAATTGGAATTTCGCCTCTCCGCGAAGTGCGGCTAAATTTTCCGGCGCCTGAAGAGAGAGAGAGTGAGCCCGATTTCCGGGAGCTAAATTCATAATAAATGTCAGCAGACGGGAGAGAAGGAACTTTTCGACAGTTTTGAGGGACGCCAGGCAGACGTGGAAAATTCCCTGAGGTTTGCTGGGAATTGGCGTTTTTCATACTTTTTTTTATCAAACAATGCACAAAGGCCATTTTATTAATCAATTTTGACGGCATTACACTTCCTACCCCAGCTGAGAGAAAGTCCGGCATTGTCGAAGCTCTATAGCATTGTTCAGCCGGGAGAACTCGATCGTTACTCCCATAAACGAGTCCAGGTCATAGAGCAGTAGCAGCAGCTGGGACGATTCAATCGCGGAAACTTCGGCAGTGAAATCCATCCACGCGCTACAATGATCCGCTCGGATTGCATCTGGACTCGAGGTACGGCTGTTCCTGCTTGAGAAATTCGCAGGACTCCAGGCTGCGCAGGTAAGCCGAGAGACCGTCGGTATCGAACAGGGCTTGTTTTGTCTCTGCGACTGTCGAGCTTTCGACGGGATCGTCAGTGTGCGACTGCTTCGGTTCGCTGATCTGTTGACGCAAAGTTTGGGTGTGTACGTTGTCGATAGAGGCAAAGTTGTATTATTAACTTCTATTGCAAATTATATTTCAAAATGGTAAAAAGCATTATTCCGTACGAAAAAAGCTTCAAAAGCTCTGTAGAGAGAAAGAGAAACAATAACTCGAAACAAACAGACTAACCGGACTGGGGCTTCGAGAGGTCAGTAGGTCCTCGTCTGGAGATAAGTACGTTACCGGCATCTCCTCCTTTGCTGTCGTTTCGCTCCGGGTATCTTCCTCCCCGTCCGTCACTCCTGTATCCGCAAACCAAAGCAAACTCATGCATCTGCTTAACTACACTTTTAAAGCATAAACATCCGAATCGTCTCCAAATGAAAAAAGAAAATCAATCTCCGTCTCGCGGTAACTGTCCGCTTCGTCGTAAGGGACAGCAGATCGATCAAGTGTCGAGAGCGAGCTCATTTGACTCGTGCGGCTGAGTGGACAAAAGCGTGTAACGCAGAGCATCGAGCAACGACGACGTGTCAAAGGAGCGACCCTCGGCGATACAAGAAAAAAAAGCGAGAAAAAACGTCTTTGACCGTTCTCAACGTCGGGCGCGTGTCGTCTTCCGCTATGCCGGATTCTCTATTGATACTCTCTCGGCTTTCAAGAGCTTCCTGTTAACGCTGTGACTTTTTCATCGCAGTGATTCGACGTAACGATCGAAAAATCTAATTAAAAACTCGCCAACCTGCGCTGGACAATCCGCTGCTCATCGCGACAAGCTCTCCCGTCCTCAGAGTCCTCTCGTCGTCCGATTCGATCTTAGCCCAGTCGTATCGGCTGATTACTCGCGTCCTAGAGCTGTCCGCAACGACGTCCTCGTCACGCTGGTCGTCGCTGCCGGCAGCCGATAAGGTCGCGGCAGTTAGACGCGGTACTTGGACCTTCTTATCGCTTCCTGACCTCGGCGTCGTACCGCGACGCTCTCGACGCAGAGCTCGAGTCCTCTTCAGCAGCTGTGATATTCTCTCGTCCTCCGCCGAAGTGCTCTCTTCTTCCTCTTCGAGATTCTCTGCGACGATACAAGCGAGCTTTTATAAGCGGGGTGTGTTCGAAAACGCGCGAGTGGGCTGGAGTTTTGAGGGACGAGCGGGGGGATTATCTATTTTTATGGGTTTCTGTAACTGCGAATGATTTTGTTATCTCCCCGTCTCGTACCGGGTATCGCTGGCACAGCTTCCGTCTCGTCGTTCTTCCGCGCTTTATTGGCTTTGCTAATCGAGTTGGCCGGCGACGAGTCCCTTCCAATCTCGTCAGGGCGCAATTCGATTCTTTCGTCGCGCTCGCGGTTCAGCCGTCTCAGGAGACAAGTCACCTGGTCTATCAGACTCTGGACGTAAAGTAGAATCGATTGGCCACTCGCTTCTTCTTCTCCTTTATCATCCTCGGCGATTCTCGCTGCTGTCTTGAGCGCGCCGACAGCCTCGGCCAATCTACCGAGCTTCAGGAAACTCTGTCCACTCAGCAGCTGTCCCCGTAGTATCCACTTTTTCGATTTTACGGATTCGGCGTGCTCGAGACATAATTTTGAGAAATGCAGAGAACGACTGAAGTTGCCGAGTTCCAGGTGGCAGCGACCGATGTCGTGGTGCAGCCAAGCCGAAGGGATTGGCTCCTGTGTGCATCGAGGTTTTTGTGAGGGAAGTGTGTGCTGATTCGGGGGAATTTCGTTTATGGGGGGCCGTAAATTTTGCTCCGGCGATTGACGCTGTTTTCTTTATTGTTGGAGGAATTCTACTGATTCGTTGATGACTATATTTGACTATATTTGTTCTGAAGTTTTTTAATTTAGCTGAAACTATTTAAGGGGGTTCATAATTTTTTATCATCGCTAAAACTGTTTCACCGACCTCATAGATCTTTAATTCTCATATTTTTACATTCAATAACGTGGATTACCAACGAATACAGTAATTTGCCCTACGGTCGATAAAACAGTTCGCACCCCCCTAAAAATTCTTCCTCAAACCTTGCGTAGATCATCGGCGAGTCGTTCCCAAACACGGGCCAGTGCATCCAAGCATCCGAACTTGAGGTGAACCTTCCCCACAGTCACCAGAGCCTCAACCAAGCTCAGCTCATCCCTACAACTCCTCGCAAGAAAGATCATCTTGGCAGCGAGATCCACAGCCCTGTCGTGCCTTCCCAGTTCCATTTGCTTCTTCAGCAGGTATTCCAAAGCTTGAATCTGACTCCTGTGTGATTTCTCACCGAGCGACACCAGGTTGACGAGTTCTCTGCTGAGCTGGTGCACAGCCAAAGAGTCACCCGCTGCCTGAGCGCTTTCCACGTCCCTCAGGGTCGACTTGACGCACTTGTTCAGCTGTCGCAACATCGTCCTGGACCGCGGCTGCAACCGCGGAGATGCTCCCGGACTCGACAAACGCCAGAAGTCCTGGTGAGCGTCCAGGTATCTGAAAAATCCGTGCACGCAAGAGACGACGCGGTGAGCGCGAAGTTTTTAAAAGGCTCGTATAATTGTCGGCAACGAAGAGAACAGAAGAATGTCCCACTTCGGGGACGAGCTGCTGATGGGATTAGTACTCCGCGCGCAATGTAATTTGCGTAATTTCTTTCCGAGTAATAGAATTCCTCCTCGGCCGTACGCTCGGCTAATTATTTCCCCCTTTGACGCGACGTAAACTCGAGAAGCTTCTTTTTTCATCTCGATTATATAGATTATACTCCATTATTATTATTATTATTATTACTCATTCAGGACAATTCCTCTTGAGCGTCAAAGTAGACGGGTACTCCCCCTCGATTTTAAGCAAGCATGAAGTTCGTAATGAAAGGACTCTCTCGAGTGCATGAAAATTTCACGGTATACATTTGCATGCATTAAAACTGTTCTCCTACGGCCACCTATACATATACGGGAGAGTTTTGCAGGGCGGCGCTTCATCAATTCCACTCGCAACTCGTATTACGCGGGAGAAAGAGAAAACGAGAGAAAAAGGGGGACCGCACGCCGGGGGCGACCGCTAATTTCCAAATCAGCCCAGGGTACAGAGACGACCACGTTCGACTAATCGAACGTACGCGTATGTGTGTGTACGGCTGGGCCAGTAGTTTAATAACTCCACGACTGCGCAGACTGGACTTTGATGAATCGCCTCGCCTCACCGCTTTACCGCACTGAATGGGCTGTATAACCGATTGTGTTCGAACACATGTTCTGTGCTCTAATCGTTAATCACGAATAAAACAATCGCCTCACTTGAGAATCTTGGGCACATCCTGATCGGGATCCTCGCTCCTGGTGACGACATCCCGAGTCTTCCTGGCGACGATCTCAGGGCACTGGTCCGTAGTCTCGGACTTGGCTCGTCGGTGCAGGAGTCGTTCTTTCGGATTAGCCGCCGAGCTTATTGCCGCTTCGGTGCGTCTGGCTGCTACCGAGTGCAAGGATTCGCGCGGACAAAGTCGTGCCGCTCGGTGATACAGCACCAGCGCCGACTCGTAATCTCCCCTGTGTGTGAATGCCGGAGAGTTATTTATCGGCTGCTTCTGCGCCGGCAGCTTTGGATTATTTACTTTCGGCTTGACTCGCGCTTGCGCTATTGTTCGGGGATTTTGCGCGAGTTTCTCGTAAGTTTTTCGAGAATTTACGGGTGAGGAGAGTTGTTACTCCCGATATTTGAATATTCGAACGTTTCAAGCACCGCATTGTTCCCAATCTTGGTACAGCCTTAATTAGCGATAAAGTTCGAACGCGATATCCGCTGTAATAGTATGTATTGTTTCTAAACTCTTTCACCGCTGGCTTAACTTTATTTACAACTTCGATAGCAGCGGAGAGTTTCAACGCAGCTTTAAAAAAAAAGTTACCAAAGCTTCCGCGGCTGATCCGTCGAAAAGTTCCCTCTCGGAATATATATTTTAAGGCTTCGCATTGTGAGATTTCTCTCTCTCTCTCTCTCTCCCTCACCTCATTGTTTCATGCGCGCGCAACGATAACCTAACTTTTATCAAAGACACACACTGTACACACGCGCGAAAGCTCATTACTTAAGGTACAGCCGATCAGCTTCCCGATGCAGTTCCTGAGCTTTGGCCCTGCAGTTGTGTCTCTTCCCTCCGGGCTGTAGCGTCAGACGCTTCTCGACTTCCTCCACGACGATCCGAGGCTCCTGACTCTTGGGATCGTCCGGCGGAATTACATCCGGCGTTCGCCGAGCGATTCTGCTCACCGGCATCGCGATAACGCTCCAGCTGTCCTCGGCGCTAACGACCAATGGAATCTCGAACTTGCATCGTTGTACTGGTATTAGCTGTACGACCGTCGGGGATTGAGAAAGTTTGGAGAGAGAAGTGAAGCTGCGGCGTAAGATCGAGACAAGTGACGGAGAAACTGGTGTGGATTTGTAAACATATGATGCTTAGAGCTATTTACGAAGCTGGTGCTATAATAGAACGCGCTCGTATCGATCGCGTTAAATACGCTCTCATTCATCTCTAGGAGGTAGTATCTTGCGCAAGAGCTGGAGATAAAAATATGCTTACACAGTTTATACAGTCTATAACAGTTTTGCTCTTTTTATTTATGTACTGGGAACACTTTTTTAAATAACGAACGACTATTTACATTGGATTATAGTACAATGTACAGGTTACGATCAATCGTAATCGTCGAAATCCAGCCAACCGATGATTTTCTTGCTCGGCGCGAACTTCTTCAGCAGTGCTTCCCTGGACTCTTTGTCGAAGTCTTTCGGCGGGCCAGATCTGACGGTCATCCTCTTGGTTGGTAGTCCGAGCTTTTGGTTTTTCGGTTTGCAGCCCGGCATTACGGACATCCTCCTCCTGGCCGGTACAGACTCCATCGTCCTCAGGAGTAAGTCCATGCTAGGCTTCATGTCGGCCGTCATGAGCGAAGACACGAGTTTCCGTCGAGCCGCTATGCTGTCGTCGTCGCTGAGACGACCAAAGTCCAGGCCATCGATGTAGTCGATAGCTCGCTCGTAAAAGTCCTCGAGGAAGTAGACGTTGAGCTTGCGAGCTGACTCGAGAGCCGTTACCGCGGCTTCTTTCGCCTCGTTTCGGTTGTGCTGGGCCAACTCGATGCGGATCAAGACGTGACTGGCGTTGAGGGCCCAGTCCTCGTGATTGGATTCGAGACTCAGATCTCGAGTCTTCTTGGCGTAGAACCTGGCAAGGTCGTATCTCCTGATCTCCAGAAAGAGCTTGCAGAGCTCATGGAAGATCCACAGTATTTCCAGTGGCTGGTTCGTCAGGGCCAGTCTCTGTCGGTAAGTGTTGAAGGATCGTTTGACGTTGAGACTCGGGGGCCAGGCGAGATCGGGATCGCGAGGTAGACGCGGTGAGCCTTTCAGTCCCAGAAGTCGACGCAGTAGCGCCTTGCACTTGTCCTCGTCGGCGGAAACTCGAGTGAGATTGCGAGGGTCTATGTAGGCCCGAGCTACCATGAGGTAGAGGGCGTTCAGGTAACGCTGTTGTTCGGGGAACAACCGGGGACTGTAGGACTCGAACTTCTCCTTTGCTCGCTCCACCATTCTGAGGGTAAAAATCGATATGAGTCTACGCGGAACAAGGGGGTTCTTCCATTATCCCCGAAACTGTTTTACCGACTGTGCACTAGCCTGCTATTTTGAATGCTAAAAATGTACGACACAGTTGGTAAAGCAGTTTCGTAGACACCAGCAGGAGCATAAGCTACATATAATACACACTTGAAGAAAGCTGAATAATCCCTGCGCAGCCTGGCCTCGTGCAGCCTCCTCAGTACGAGCTTGGCCTCGTTTTCCACGAGACACCTCTTGAACTCGATCTCCCTCTCCAATCCCATCTTGTGTCCTTCGCTCAGCGCCGCCTCGACCCTGGCTCTAACCGCGTACAGAGGTCGGCGCGTCCTCAGCGCCTCCTGTTGGCTGTTCAATCGAACCAGGCAATCTCGAGCCAACGAGACGAGACGAGCACTACCGGACTTGTTGGCCGAGACGACAGCCGGTGAGCTGAGCAGTCGCTCCAGAAACTCCTTGTCCCGCGCCGTCGAGCCCAGGTATAGCCCAGCCATCAACCTGTCCATCCGGTTGCGGTACCGTCGCAACCTGGCCGGCGGGTCGTCCACGCGGAAGCGCGATTGCTCCTCGTCGATACCTGGCGATTATTTTTAGGTTGAGAAGCTCTGACGTGGGCTGAGAAAGAATCCATAGCGCTAACGCAATATCGGCCGGGTGATATTGAAATTTATGCGGTTGGGAATTCAATAAACCAATAATACTGCTGCATGTTTACACGCGATGCCGGTAATATTCTGATGCCCCCGATTACGACGCGTGTGATATTAATACCGCAGCTGTGAACATCGTAATTAAATTTCACGCTCGCTTAGACAAAATCCGCGTACAGTGGATGAAAAACATATAGTCGGAATTTAATGACGGATTTCGCCGGCAATTCAGCGCAACAAATCCAACCTTGAAATTCATCCTCCAGGTCGTCCCTCCTCTCGACGATCAAGCCCTCTCTGTGTTCGGTCAGCCGTCGAATCCAGGGTTGAAGTTGCCTCAGGGTGTCTCCGGGCACGTTCTCGCCTACGCAGTCCTCGATGATCTCGTTCGCTAAGAGGACGGCGGCTCGAAAATGCTGCCGATGTCTGGCGCCCTGGTGAGCGCATACGAGGCTGCCGCAGAACTCCGCGACGTCGAACAGCGCCTCCATGCGCGTCCAGTTGGCGCCCAAGTGCGCCGGATCTGCAATGTATGTGTGTTAGCGCGAAGAGGAGCTCGCGATTAATTAGAAGGGGGCAGCTTACTGTGCTGCCGTTTAATTGGGAAACTTGGAGGGTGACCGCAGTGAAGCTTTTTTTGTAATTTAAAAAAAAAAATACTTTAAATTTCGTTCTACAAACCAGAGCCATCCACACACATCGAAGGAGTAATTTATTCCTCGTCAATTTTTTCTCCTCGACGTGGCACACATATAGTACACACTATATAGCGGAAGGTCTGTGTCGTCTTGATAGCTTCGCTCATTATTGGAAGTCAGGGAGAGTGTTTGGAGGCGAAAGCGCTCGGAGAAAATCAACTGCGTCACGGCTTTATCTGGCGCGAGAGAGAAGCGACGGGGATCAAGGCGAGCAGAGAGTAGAAATTAATGGAATCGCTAACGAGAAAGTCATATAGTGACTTCGATCATCGTCTCTTTTGTGAAAAATCAAGTGTCGATTCAATTAGTTTCAACGGCGAGAAAAAAGCGACCTGTATACACTCTACCAAAGCCCGTATCAGCTTGCCGAGTCGCTCGGAGCTCGATATCTATACCTGCACATGACCCAAAGACGAAGAAACTATACGTATAGGCGGAGGCTCGGTGTATAAGCTCGCGGAGACTGGAATTAAGGAAGTAGTCAAGTTGGTCCGGCCGAAGTTTGAGAGATAGCTGCAACTCGTCGTTATCGGAGTAATTTCGCGTCGTTCTCGGCACTTTCCCTATCGCCTCTTCCTTAATTATCCGATACCGGGAAGCCGTTTATATATAGCCAAAAAAATCGACAGCGGCGTAATTAATTCGCTCCGGCTGTCTCCGTGTGTTTCATTAATTTCCGAGAACGGACGTCACTCTATTCCTCCCTGAGCTTTTAGGGATGATCGATGACACTGCGAGTGAAAAATTCGTTTTTAAACATATCACTCTCACCTATCCTCATGCATTTCTCCGCGACGACGGCAGCCTCGGCGAATCTGCCGGACTTCTTGAGCGCCTCGCTGAGTCCCAAAAGCGTCCAGAGGAAATTCTCATCGCCGTACTCGCTGGATTTCTCGTAGTAATGAATTCCCTTGAGGTACTGCTGCAGAACCGTGAAACGCCTGCCCCATTCCCGATAGACTATTTGAGCGCGAAATATGTCCGCCTGTCCGAGCTGCGTCTGCTGCTGCTGCGATTTCGACATTTTCCATTCGAGGTTATACGTGTGTGCTGTTCACTGGAATTTTTCTCCCTTTTATTTACTACTTTTTTGTTTACATTTTTTTTTTTTATTATTTTTCAATGTTTTCCGCCTAAATCAGAAACAGTAGTACCGGCGATGCGAAAACGCGAGTCGCAGCGGCATTTTCGCGAAGGGATTGTACACACGTGAAGGTAGTCTTATTTTATTCTTGGCCCACATGGTTTTTCGAAGTGTCTATTCGTGACAGAAGCGAAACGAAGTTTCTCTCCGTGGTTGCCCTTCGTTATGTAATTATTTATCATTTTCTAACAAGTCTCACGTCATTATAGAGAAAACCTTGAAAAATGCGATCTTTTTTTTTCAAGGTTTTCTCAGCGGCATGTTGTTATAATAACTCGAAACTTTAGAAAATGACAGATAATTACATAACGGAGGGCAACTAACCCTTGATTTTTTTTTTTTTTGTAATTTCGCTTATTTACGAATCTTTATATAAGTGAATTAATTATTGGCGCGAATTTTGAATTTGTTGAAAATCATCGAAACTGACGATATTTTCTGATTCCAGAAACCATATCCCTCAAAGCATCAAAAGGAAGTAGAGGCGAGAATCACATGAGCGCCGTCATCGGGATGCGGTGATGGCGCTTCTCTACAGATTCGCCCAACTGCCCGACCGCAGTGGCACACGAGTCTTCTCGTTCGTCGTCACCAGAAGCGTCGTACGAGATCCCGAGCGCGACGTCACCAGCAAGGAGCTCGTATGCGGCTTTCAAAGATGGGCCGTCGCTTTCTCGCGGGGCGACAAGGTGAGATATATAGATGACTTGTACTAGTTTTGTTTTTTTTTCACTTGGCATTTTTTTATAATAAATAAATATTTTTAATTACAAACGAATTTGTTGTACACGACGGTGCGAGGAAAAATTTATACTTATTGTCGAGTGTAATATCGAAAGGTAGATATGTCTATTACGTTCTGAGTCATCCATTATATGCATATCTATGAATCTATCTTCTTGCATCGTTCCTCTAACTCACGTCTGTCTGAAAACAGCTCTGTATACTTTACTGTAAATCTATACGACTATATCTTTAAAATTATACTATATACTATATATAACTATATTTTGTAAGAAGCACACCGTGAAACAAGCTGCTATAATTCAAACGAGTGTCTCTTTCAAAGAGCGACGAGAGATGCGCTTGTTTCTCGATGCGCCGAGTGTGTGTATACACGCGTCGGTCGTTATTTCAATTACCAGCTCGACATCTAATACGCGAGGCTCATCAGGTAATCGAAGTAAGGATCGGCCGTACATAGCGTATAATTGGGTTTTTCATGAAACTTTTTTCCACTCTCTCACTAGTGCATACAGTCGAAAGCACGTAATAACGTTGAATTGCACAAAATGTCTCTATTATTATTATTATACTCTCTATCTCTCAAAGTAGTGGTCTCTCATTTTTTTTTTTTTTTTTTCAAAAATTCGCACAATACCTGCATGACCGACTATCTTACAATATACTCTGCACTGTCTGGAGATTAATCTTCCGCAGTAAATCAACCAATGCATCCGTCAACGTCTGGAAAAAGGTGTTTGAAAAGCCCTCGTATAAATTAAGTATAAACGAGCTATCTATGCACCAAAAATAAACTGACACTCAACTCTGTCCATACTTCTGTTTCGCTCTGTTCGCAGAAGCGTGGTAGAAACAAACGTTCTGTTTCTGATCGGCAGGTGCTCGGAGTCTACCTCGTCTGGCGAGGAGCAGCCCCTGGTCTGCGAGTCTACGTCGACTTCACCTTCACCCTCCTCAACCGCGAGCATTTCTCCGTCAACGAGGGCTTCAGCGGCAAACGCGTCAAGTTCACTTACGAGGCGCCGGCTCAGGGCAATCGGAGCTACATATCGGTCTCGGATCTGTACAGTAGGAACTTTGCCGATCCCAATGGCGAGTTTCAACTCGAGCTTTCCATGGCCAACGTCCGGACGGTTTTCAGCAGCGAGGTCGGGATACCGCCTACTATCGCTACCACTATCGACTCTGACTCTGTGCGCTTTCATCACAACTGTGTTTTTTAAATCTATGAATCCTGTATGCATGCGACCCCTCGATGAGTTCTGTTGGTATTGGACTTTTTTAGTATAATGATCACGGGTAGAAGTCTTGAGCAAATATTAGAGTAAAATTCGCTTAATAAGCCAAGCAGGGCTGGTTGAGTATTCAAGTGTTGTAATGATTATTGCTTTTATTTAATAGTAGTTATTAATAAAAAACAATAAATATTTTTTGCTTGACTGGTTGAGCAAATTTTACTCAACTAAAAATCAGCTGTTCTTACTCGACCAAGTTCTACCCCTGATATTGGAACTGCTGAGTTGATATGCGAGTAGATTTTGAGGGACGATTGTAAAAGTTGATTAGACGCATCTCTTCGAGTATATTCGGCCCATAAGGCAGTTTAGGCGTAGCTGAAATGTCACTATTTGGATGGAAAAAAAAAATTCTCTCCGAGAAAGCAAAAGTAAAAGTAGATTTTTCGTAAAGAGTAGCTTCAGCTTCCGCTAATTGGCAAAAATTCATATTCAGAGACACTCCCATATTTTCGTGCTCCTATATATACATACATACATATACGCGCGAACAATGAAACGCAAACATTTAACTCGGTCCTCACTGCGCAGCAGAGTCGACCTTTGTAATATTTGCTTTTCAACGAACTTTGTCGAGGGCCAAGCCTCTTTTTTTCTCATACCCCCTTTTCAGCGCCACAGCACGCTATACTCTCTCTCTCTCTACCGCACGGTCCAGGCTTCGAGGGCTGAATGTTTAAGAGTTTGCAATTTATTCAACGCCCCGGCACAGCTCTCCGGCGTGTAATAACAAGCGCACGTGCCTCGTGTTTTCTTTTTCCAACTTTTTTCTCTGTATGTGTCTCTGCGCACGATTAATTCCAACCGGATGAAATAACACTCGCCACATGCGATTTTGCTTTGTAGACACGCACGCACTTTATGTAGTACGGTATATGCATGCGCATCTCGGCTAATCTCGAATTCCGAGTACAGCTTCGAATTTCCAATTTTCGGCTTTGCCTCCCTGCCCTGGTAATACCAGCTTAATCCTAGTCCTGCACGGCATGTACATAGCTCGCCGTATCGATTTCTCCGCTGCTGTAGCTGCAGTTCATTCGATTGAAATTTTGGGAATGTCATCGCACGACCATGTGTATAGTCGATATACTTCGAGGAAAAACGAGAATATCTCTAACGATTTTCAATGACCGACACACACACACACACACACAGGTTCGGATGCCATCGAGCGTCTTCAGTCCCGGTCAGTCGAAGCCGACGAAACTGGAGACGGCCTACTTCACGTTTGGCGGCTTCGATTGGAACTTGGTGGTCTACCCGCACGGCAACAAGGAGAACGAGGCTCGATCTCAGGAGGGACGGTTGAGCGTATACCTGGTGCGGTTGACGGGTTTCGACCACCGATGTCGAGTCCGGTACATCGTGAGCTTGGGCGAAGGCGAACACCCGGTGGAGTCGGGTCCGATCGAGGATCTGTCCGACGCCGAGGGTCGAGGTTTCGGTTGGCAACCTAGGGTTCGCTGGTCGGACGTCGCCAGGAAAGGCGTCCTAAGGCTCTCCCTCGAGATGCTCGAGGCTCGCACGATATCCGAGGTTTCGGTTCAGGCCCTCGGACCCGGGGCTCTGCCCGCCACCCCCTGCTACGACCGGGACAAACAGGCCTGGGCCATCAGGGCGGACCTGCACTCGGATACCGTTAGGTTGCACCTGGTTTACAAGGACATCAACAATATACCTAGGAACCACCTCAGGTATAGCGTTTTCGCAGAAAGAAGAGCGATTCAGTTGGATTTTTTACACAATTGTAACGCATACCTGCAGGTACGTCAGCTGGACGGCATACCTGATAAGGGGCGAGGAGCCGGACACGGAGATCGTTAATCTGCCAGGTGCGCCGTTCAGTCGGTACTACGCTCAGGACGAGGCGGACGAGGGCATTATCATGGAGACGTCGCTCGGCGTGAACGAGGTCAAAGACGAGAACTGTCCTTTCGTGACGGAGAAGGGCCAGATACGCGTGCGGCTCGAGTGGAACGAGTGTCACCTGCTATTCCAGTCGACCTATCACAAGTACGACGACGTCTGTCGCATTCACAATCAGCAGATGCGCCGTGAAATCGCTGCCCTCCAGGCCGAGAACTATTCACTCGAGCGACAGATATTCAGCTACCAGAAGAGCCTTGCCTACGCACAGGCGCAGCAGCAGCAACAGCAAACGGTTGGTACACAGTCTGATATGCTCGATATTAACGTTGAATTGTTTTGGGCTATTTTTTATTATTATTGCCTTGCCAATGCCCGTCTGAATTCGCTCGTTTGGAAGATCGCGTGATTTTTTATCACCCGATCCATAGCGTACGAGCCCAATCAAGCGGGCTATTTAGCGCTTCTGTATAATACACGTATATAATGTGTGTGTGTGTGTGTAAATGTAAAAGTCGTTGGATACAATCTATATACAAAATAATTAATAACAAAATGGCCTGGCCGCGTTTTCTTCGAATCATGAAAAAAAAACAAAAGTATTACGATCAGCCGTCGACGCCGGTTCACCATCCGCCCAACCAGCATCAACCGGGCCACCTCGAGAGATCGGCGTCAACGGACACCGAGTACGCCTGACGCGTAGACCGTCTCCTCGGCCAGCAGGCGTCGGGTCGACGCCAACTCCCCAGCAGTCCTCTCAGGCAACCAGCCGGCGGTGGTCTGCCGTTGAACGATCCTCGGGTTCACCAGAACCTCGTCAACATGATGGACCGACGTCTGAGCAACGTCCAACTCATGCAGCGCACCTCGCGCTCCAACTCGGCTCAGAGCCAAACCAGCGGCGACGAGACCACGGTCTACTACAGCAGCATCGTTCGTCAGCCTCTGCGCAGCAACTCCCAGACCAGCCAGGCCGCGGTCAACCCGCCTCAACATCAACAGCAGCGTCAACGTCAGCATCAGCAACGGTCCAGCAACGGCTTCTACTACTACCAGCAGCAGGTGGGCTTCAACAAGCATCGGCGGACCACGTTCTGGGAGACCCTCACGGGACTCGTTTGCTCGCTAGGCGCCCTAGCCACTAGGGCGGCCAAGATGGCTGCCAGGAGGGCAGAGCCCCTTTGAGATTGGCAGCCGCGCAGGACTCGCGCGCCGGGTTGATTCGACACGTTGATTCGCGCACTCGCTTAGGCTATGCATTCAAGCAGGGGACGGTTATACACGCGGAAAAAGGTATACATATACATGATGATGATATAACAGACTAGGGATATAAAAGGACGCACGCAGAAAAAAATCAATCGTTGCTTTTTTCCACTGTCGTCCGTTTGCGGTATCAGCGCTTTTCGTAATAATTATTGTGTGCGTGTATACTCTATTCGGTTAATTCGTACGTCGGTGTGTTTTTTCATCAACATTTACTACGCAACTTTCTTTCGCTTCGTATATGAACACACGACTAATATTGTATAAGGCTTGTAAGTCACTCCTTTATTGCAATGGCCGGATGACGCGAGACGTTTGGTCTGGAAGTACGTATACTCTGTGTTTTTTCATTTCACTCTTCGCTAACGTTTTAGAAATATTCTATCTCAATATCCAATCCAAACGTTTCACGCTGTTAAGTCAACAATTCCGCGCGACTTTTTTCTGCGTGTAGATGTAAAATTTACGATCGTATACACATGATCTCGCAAGTGCGCCTCTCGGCTATGTGAGTTTATTCTCTATTGTATCACGTATATTGCTTCCACATCCACGACACACACTATATCTGCACTGCTCGCAAGTATACCTATATATCTCTAAAACGTACACGCGGCGCTTAATTCAGTGGCGCGACGAATCTCGATGTATAGACTGCGGGAAATTGCCGCGAGTGTGGAGAGACCAAAGAGAGACGTCGGGGCGAGTACCTGTGAATTGTTCGATAATGATCCAAAGAAAAAAAAATTAAAACAGAAAAAAATAATAATAACAAAAATAAAACACAACAGGTGACGTGGGTGAAAAATGAGAGGCAGAGAGATGGAGAGGGATTTTAAAACGAGGCACATTGACGCACTGACAAAACGATGTCTTGATATTTTTAAACCGTATGTATTGTACTACTCTCTGTATATTTACGCGAAGTGTGTGAAAGTAATAAGGAAACGATATATGCTGCAATGACAAAAAATGAATCAGGAATTGATGAAATTTTAACTGATATATAAGCTTATTATTAGTTTAACGATATGTGACGATTGAATAATATTGTACATGAGTTTTTATAATAAGTACGTGTATTTAATTTCGACTGAATTAGATAATTCTGCTGATGTGTACACAAATGCATTGACATATAACGAGAAGACATACGTTTGTTAGTGTGCGGAGGAGCAACGAAAAATGTAAAAGAGCGAATCGTTTGACGCGACTGCGAGTATATACGTCAAAACTTTGAACGAGAAGTTTCCCTCTAAGCGTCTCCTGATCTACTTGTCAATTCACGGGAATAACTTATTTTCCTCTAAAGACTCTTTTTCACCTAAGTCATCCCCTAATAGGAAAGCAGAATGACGAACAAAAAATAAATAACACGTCTTGATAAACGAAAATCCGTACGTAGATCCTGAGAGAACAACTTCGATTTTAAAGATAAAACTGCAAAAAGTTGACAAAAAAAAAAAATAAAAATAAAAGTACCCATAAATACACACACGATCGATATACATATATAGGCTATTATATATATGCGATCGCATCTCGGCGTGCGTATACATATACATACATAAGTTTAACGATTAAATGAGAAAAATATAAATATAAGATAATCTACTATTGTAGCGAAGCATAAGTGTATTAGCAAAAGTCCGAATACTGCGAGGAATGCAGCTTTTTATGGGGAAACTCGGTACGCTCATTTAGGTTGTCATTGTGCAGCGCGCCGCGCAGAAGCAGTTTTAAACTTTAGATAATAAAACTTGTACATCATCTAACTCGTGACAGAAATTTAAAAAAAGACAAGGGGAAACTATCACGCGCCTCTTGAGTAATAATCGACTAGAATCCATCGATTAGATTTGTCCGTAGCTCTATACTGACTCTCTTGTTTTTGAATTTAAGATTATGATCGTGTACCTCAAACTGACTTAAGGAAAATGCCTACAAAAAAAGTTTGTTTTAAGAGAGTGAATATACCGAAATACGTAATTCATTCGGTCTTTTACGCATGATTTATAATTTCCATCGAATTAACGATCTATCAAAAGTTTCGCTGAAAATGCATATCCAGTCATTGTAATGAATTCTAGAAAAAAAAAAATAAGTACGTCTACTACTATTACACGAGTTTTTTCAAAGGCACACACGCAATTCGTATACAACTCGTGTACAACGTTGTATTATTGTAAAATTCTTGTATGGAGTTTTCTACGATTTCCTGCACTTATTTCACACGCATTATGTTACATAAGCAGACTTTGAATATAACTTGAAGATGCAGAAAAAATGAGGGGATATTTTTATCGCTGAGAAAAAAATGCATACACATGTTTTCCGTCGTTGTAACGATCGTGCAAATCTTCCAAGTTTGTAACGAGAAAAGCGGAAGAGAGAAAGAGAGTTGAGATGAAAATGTCCCGCTGTACAAACCGCAGCAGAACTAGACGTCGCAAATTGCGATACAGCAGAGCGTATCGATCGCCCACACGACTAAATACCATGAAGCTGCAATTCGAGAGGACAAACCGCACACGATCGATCCGTCGTTATGTCTCTCTGTCTCTATTTCGCTTTTCTTTTTATCCTTATGCCAATGTATCGGGTAGTAACGAGAACGACACACACACTGCTGCGTGTCGATGATTTTAGACGGAGTTTTCTATACGCTCGCAGTTACTTGGGTTCTTTTGTCAGTCATTGTTCGATGATGTAAACATGCAGTGGTAACTGATGAGCTTCTGGGAAAAAAGTACACATTCAATTGCGCGTTTGTACGAAACGCATATTTTGGAATTGGATACATGCATGACTTTTTTCACTTTCTCAAAAAACGATGGATGTATACATTAACTATAAGGTACATTATAATATTATAAAGTAATTTTTCAACGATTATCGTATAATTAGATTTTTCGTGTAGGTATTACATTATACTGTACATCTTTGTTTCCTCTTGACGAAGTCGCTATATCAATATTATATAGACACACACCTACTACGTGCGAATACGTACGGAGAGAAAAAAGGAGATGAATTTTGTGCGTGCGCAAAAGTATTCCATTAAATTATTACAAATATAGAGAGTCAAATGTAGGAATGTGTTCTCTTCCTTGAATTTTTTAAATAAAACGATTCAATGTATTGTTATAAAACCAAGAAAAATAAACTTTGCGAATTAAATGTGCCACACCTTTATTGAGAAAAAAAACGACCGACAGACATATTTTCATTCTCCCGCATATGATATAGAGGATCAACGATTTAATTGTCACGAAAAATCAAAATTGCACATCGCAGATGAATGAGTCGCGTGATTATAAGGGGAAATTCGTCCCCTTGGACGAATCGAGCTGTATACATATTTTGTACATAACTGTACCAAAAATAAAATGAGAAAATTAAAATAATTCGTGAGCGAGACATAATCGTCGTCTGCATTCGTCTCTCATTGTTTTCGACGAATATCATATGAAAGAATATACTTAGCGTATGTTTGTACAAATAAATGATTTATTCGCATCTCTGGAAGAAAAAAAGATATATTATACATATATAAGAGATAATTTTTCCATGATTCTTTAATGTTTATATATAATTTATATTCCGATGACTGTATAGATGAGATATGGCATCGGACAGATTTTAATATTCAAAGTAATATCGAGAAACGTTATACAGTTAAAACTATATAGTCGATGTTAGAAGAGAAATAGAGCGAAAAGCTATATATTTTAAAATACATTTTTAATTGAATTCCTGCGTTTTATTGAATTTTTCATACATATTGTATATTTACTATTATATGGGTGTGCTACAAATAAAATGCTTATGTAAAACTAAGCGATAAATAATACTACTACTATATTTCACTGTTTACAGTTATCTGATATTTTTTTCATGCTCTGTTATCGGTGATTCCGTTCTGAAAACAAAAAAGTTCTTCATTTCCTGCGTATAAAAATGTATTGCAACAAGGTACGCACATGAAATATTTATCATCGTATACCAGTCATCATTATACTCTCGAGGCGAATGCATGCGCTCAAAATATAGTCGTGCAGTTTCCGAAAATAGACAAAGCTGTACGTAAAGTGCTCTATCCATACAGAAAAAATTTTTTATTTCCACAACTCGAACAAAACTGTCGCGGATGAGAAATTATTCAGTTTGGCATTTCATCGACGGAGCTCTTTTCGAAAAATATCTCTGTATACCGGACTCTTCTCATTGCCGTAATTATATCACGATGACACACGGGAATAATAACACAAAGGCACACGACGTATCTGCTGCTGTAACTATATATAACATATACATATATAGCGTTATGTAAATGCGTTCACGTGGCTTCGCTTGTACAATCCACTTTTTACGCACACAAGCGTGTCAGCTCACATCTATGTGCTATTCAATCGAGAAAATTGGTGGCTCTTGGTATAGGGTTATTATAAAACGAAAAAATACAGTGTGTGAGGTATACAATATGGGAGAGCGAGTCAACGAGCAATTTTATAAATTGATCTCTAGCGGCGAATTTTGCATTCTGGCAATATGTGCGCGACGATATACGCTTAGGTAAGATCGATGTGTTTCACTTCGCAAAAAAACGCACCGTTTGGATATAATTGTGCAACGATAGGATATACACAAGAATGATTCTAATCCTGAAACTGTTTCATTTCTCGTTCTCGCGCGGTTGAAAAGTATAGATCGTATGTCAATTTGAAGATACTTAAGTAGTTACGGCAATGCGTAATCGGACGTGCATATCGAAGGCCATACTCGTAGTTGGCTTTATGGTTTTTACTAGAAATGTCGTTAAATTTGAGTTATATACTTTTACAAAAAATGTACACAACGATTTTTCGTGCAAGAAGTTACAATTTCAGAACTAAAATCAACAAAAATAGTCCAAGAAACAATAGCTTTATAGTTCAAGAATACTTTGAATTCTCCGAACACCATATCACGCAAACTGCGGCACAACACAGCACTGACAATCGCATAATTCTAATCATTGTCTTCTTACCATCGTTATATATTGTAACATCGGAAGATGTATGTACGAAAATCCACACGGCGACTTTTTACGCGGCTACTGCACCTTTGAAAAGTATTCGAAAATTGTGCATAATTTGTTATAATTCTTTCTATATATTCATTAATGATGTGTGCGTTTTCTTCCTATCGAACTTCCACCCGATAACATTATTTGCGAATCGACCGATTTATTTCGTAAATATCACACGATTGTACATATCGACAATTTGATATGTGTAAATATTGCAGAAAATGTGAAAAAGTTTGAACCGCTCTTTTGCTTTGTTGTTCAGTAAATTAACGCGAGTCATTCTCCGAGAATCATCAACGATCTGTGCGCTTTTGTCGAGTTGAAAATGGTAAACGGAATCGAGTAATTTAAAATTAAGATTTGAGGGCTAAGGGTTGGAAAACAGTTTGAATAATCTAGAAACTTTAAGAATGCTTAACGCATTACAAGCGGCCTATAGAAACAAGCCGATTATACTTACAAATTTTTAAAAATACGTAATTTGTACTTTCTATTTGCCAAGCATATTATATTAATTCATTGATAGATTCTTGTAAAGATACGTCTTAAAAAGTTCAAAATTAGCTTTTATCGTCTCAACTTATTCGATAAAATATAAGCATTATATTATCATAGATTCTAATCGATAAACGTAATCAAGATATTGATTGACTGGGACCACCTTTAAGTTGATTTTTCTGCTGATGCAACACAGCAGCGGGTCCAATAAAAAAGTCGATTCATCCGAATTGAAGTCTTCGATTCGAAATAAAATAAATTGATCTCGGAGAATCGCTCGTTACTATTTCAAAATTGTATTCGAGATATAACCAGAATAGACTTATGCGACAGGGTAAACGTTATAGAAAAAAATGTAAGATTCCTTTTTTCGACGTCAATTCATGTAATTAATATCTCAAACGGTCGTAAGAATCAAAACGACGGAAGGTCGATCGAAAAGTTTGCTATATATAAATGCACGCGTATTATACACTTTTCTGATTATTTCCTCCGAGTATTTCAAACCACGTGAGATCTACAAGATAAATGAAGCACACATACCGAAAACTATTTCGAATTTCTAATTGTTTGTGATTTTTCCTTCGTCCGTGTATAAGAAAAAAACTGAATTTTCTCGATGTAATTTAAAATTGTAACAGACGACACATCACAAGGAACATTAAACATATTATATAATATGTATACACTCGTACGACACACCCACACAATAATATCTCTGCTCTCACTGATTTACACAAGTGAGTAACATAATTCAACAAAAAAAAAAAAAGCGTAATGCGTCTCCCTCGTGAGTTTTGAGACATTGTGTACTAATTACATTATTATACTTATATAAACCATCTGTGAGTCTGCCTCGTCTTTTATAAAGTTCTTGCTATATTCAAAAAATTGCTTCTGGCGTCAAACTTTATTACACACATCCCTATCTCGTATTAACCGCAACAGCGAAACGAGGCAAAGAAAATCAGCTGACCGTGGAGCATAGAAATGGAAATTGTTTTCAGGTATATATGTGTATATAAACGAGGAAAAGGACGAGATCTTATTCTCTATTTCCAGCTTGGCTCCTTTGTGCGTCGTCGGGCAGAGAATGTAAATAAGGCGAGTCTCGAGGAGAGGAGCCCAGAGAAGAAACATAAGTTTGGAGGAAAGTCGTTTTCCCTTTGTTGCACTAGGCCAGGAAGGAGAACTTTCCGATCGAGAGGGAGGGAGGAAAGCTCTGATGCTCTCCTCTCGACGTTCCTTCACAATCAGAAAAGTTATCGTCCGAGGAAAAGTTCGGATGCTTCTCTGGGACTATTTATAACTTATATACTCGGTAGCTTTAAAATGAAAAAAAACAAAAATAATCACTTCCCGATAATTTATAATGAAGTCAGTATATGATTACGAGTATCTATATTTCACCATCAGCTACTGTTATCGTCGCCAATTATCAATATATAACACGTATTAATTTAACGAATATACGATATCTCGTTTCGACGCCTCGAGATCCGCCAAAGTAACATCGCCGTATTAAGAGCTGTATACAACACATGCACACGCGTCGTTGTCGCGTGTAATATAATCAATCGAGAGCTATTCGACTGGCGAAATTCGCGTAATTGAAATTCGTCACTATAACACATTCGCGGACGCGCGAATATAACATGATTGATTGGCTTATATAGCTGTGCGTCGCTTAATATACAGGAATATGCATGGGAAATCGATGGAGTAGAATTTACTCACTTGTTAATATAGATATGACAGAGAAGCTTCTATATTTGCCGAGGACAATTCGCACATCTGTTTGCAAGCGTGACTCGACGATTTTTTTTTTTTTTTCTTCATAAAGATTCATAGCTATTTAATTTTTAATTCAAGCTCGAACGCGTCTGATTGTTTTATTACGATGAAATGATTGAAAAAAGCGCGTGAAAAATATTCCCTAAAAATACTGCGATGACAGCTAGATAAGGAAACTGTAGGTGATTAAATTATATCCTCAAGTGGGTCATCAATTATCGTCGAACGACGTTTCCTTTTTCTGTAATTGAAATTAATTACTTTCTTACACGTATGCACGATTATATTTTTAATTTCAATGCGAAAGTATTCGAATTACGATCTTGTGCAGTCGTTGCACCACAAACGGCTCGATCGAATTACGTTTGCGTAGACATTCTATCGAACGAAATTCAACTTTTTTTTCATCGCGAAAAATGCGGTGCTAAAGCGAGAATTTTTGCACTGCATATAGCCGTCGATCGAATCAACATTCCATTCAATTTATTTAATTATCGCTTTTTCTTATATCACATTCTCGACATTTTCTTGCAAATTATACATATATGTATAATCATCGACCAATAATATCAGCAACGGCTCAAAGTTCAACAGTGAAGCGCATGCGCACATTTCATATCTATAAACACACTGCACACCCTATATAGATAAGAATGCACTTAGAAATATATATATATATACAACTGCGCAGACGCACGTGCAAATGTACTAAGTACAGCAAAATTGCAGAGTCCGTGTCTCTCATGTCGCGGAGGCGGTCTGCTGTGCGACGACGCGAACGCGAAAACTTGTATCCTCTCATTTGCGTCAGAGATAGATACTCGTTTTCCCCATTGAGGTTAACCCGACTCGCGCTGACGAGTGTACTTTGCACTTTTCATGAGTATTCGTAAGCAGTGGCATCGAAGAGAAATCGAACGGGATATATGTTAATCTAACCTCAAAGAGTGAATCGGTTATTACATTATATACTTACACGCACTCGGCGACGTTCTCCCGTCATTGAAAAGTAATTGAGATCAGCGAACGCGATTGCGGGGAGAGAACACCGCGCGCATAGTCGAAGGATTTCGTCATCCATCGGTGAACAGCCCACTCAGTCGTCCGCTCCTCGCTGGCCGAGTTGGAGCGCCGAGAGAGCTGCGCAGCTCGAAATGTCTCGGGATAGAAAATTGTGAATCGTATATAGATATTGACAATTTATAAATAATGTTAATTTTCGATTCCTGACGAAGGCAGCGTCGAGAGATTATTGTATTTTTTTTCGAATAATCGTCGCGATATCGAGACTGTGAAGAATTTTCATTACATAAGTCCCGGTGCTTAAGATCGCAAAGTTGATCGACCGAGTACAAAGTTTGCTGAGATAAGTACTTAAAAAGAGCGACAACATGTTTGGACAGAAATTAAGCAACAGGAAAGTAATCGTGGACCTACTGGCCCTTCTGTTCGGAGTTGGATCCTGGGTCGGAGTCAATGGTATTTACGTTCAACTTCCACTGCTGATCAACACAGCACCTGAAGGATGGAGTTTGCCTGCTCATATGGTCATGATAGTGCAATTCGCAAACTTAGGCCCTATTTTATATACTTTATCTACAAAGTGAGTACCTTGTTGTGTTGAAAGTAGTGATTTTTCAGAGATAATGCAACGAATACTGATGCACTTGTTTTATTCTAGGTACTTCACATACACTAAGGACCATTACACGATATATGGCTTACTCGGTGCAGGTTCACTGTCCATATTCGTTCTAGCCTTTTTGTACGACAAGAGCTCGTATATTTTTGGTAGCGATCATTCGACAGCTTTGTTAGGTCTGATGTTTATCTCGTCGTTTGTTGGCTGTACAAGTTCAGTACTGTTCATGCCGTACATGAGAAACTACAGAGAAATCTATTTAGTGTCTTACTTGGTAGGAGAGGGACTCAGTGGATTTTTACCAAGCATCGTAGCACTGATACAAGGCGTTGGTGGAAATCCAGAATGCGTTAATGTTACAAAACCAGGTTCAGAAATCAAATTCGAAACACAGTATCCAGAGCCTAGGTTTTCTTCAAGAGCATTCTTCATTTTCTTAGGCAGCTTGCTGTTTCTGAGTTTGGCCTCGTTCGTGAGCCTCACCAAAACTAAAGTAGCCAGAGGAGAGAGAGTCAAATTACCAAGTAGCACTGAAACTTTGCCTACTGATATGAATGCTCCACCAAGTTATAAAACGACATCTGGCTGGGCAATGTCAAAGCAGACGTATTTCTATTTGTTAGGTATGATGGCTGTAGTTTGTATATTAGGAAATGGAATGTTGCCGAGTTTGCAATCGTATTCGTGTTTACCATATGGTAATGTGGCCTATCACTTGACAGTGACATTAGCTTCTATGGCTGGACCTTTAGCAATGTGTCTTGGTTTCGTTATCAAAAATCCAAAGGTCAAACTATTATCTGGATTGATGGCTCTTACTTTAATTCTGTCAGGTCTTGTCTTTTACTTGGCAGCAGAATCCCCTACGCCACCTTTACAACATTCTTGGTTAGGAGAATTTCTCGTGGTAATTTTGTGGATTTTAGTATGCGGATTCATTGGGTTTATAAAAATGGGAATCACAACTTTGTTCCGACCAGACCCTGGTAGGGGTTTATATTACACAGGAGTTGCTACCCAAATTGGTTCGTTAGTAGGAGCAATTACTTCTTATACTTTAGTTAAACAAGAAATATTCCAATCTTACTCTCCTTGTCAAGCATTGACTGGTCATTAACTATTAAAAATCACTATGTGGTTTTGAAATAAATACTTGTACTCAAAACATGAAAAGTAATACTTGAAATGCAATTTTTTTTATTGCTTTAAAATATTTTCAAAATCACATATTAGTAATCAATGCTTGCATTTGTTTACAAAATTGTATCATTCAAATATAAATTAATTAATTGGTTTTGGGTGTTTGTATGTATTGTATAAACATGTAAAGAATGTCTACTAGTATTATAGAAGTATGTAAATTTCAATATAGTTGAGTATTGTCCAACTAAAATAATTTTGTTTCTAAAATGCATTTGATTTTTACAGTTATTTATGTAACAAGTAGATTGGAATATTTATAGATTTAAGCTCCAAATTAATTTTGTATATTACTCTCCTGATTGATTTCGATGATCAAATATGGGTTAATGAATTCTACTTAAAATGGTTTAGGTTTATGCACATATAGTCTTAATGCACAAGGTACTGGGTGCGATAATTGTTGAATTCGTCTGAATATTTTTAATCACTGACTTAATACAATAGTTCCTCTGTCTTCGAGTACTACAAAAAAAAAAACGAAAATCACAACCAATTTTATCTGTAAAGCTTTAAACCCGCTTTACATAGTTATCTCACTCCTACACAGTAGTCCATTAATTTCATAGATAAGACTTTTGTTACATAAAGCCTCTCTCCTTACTTTTTGCTAAACCAATGAGAGCGTACTTAAAGATAGATTTATAACGCAAATGCCAATACCGATAAGAATTGTACATTTTGCATAAGCTTATCCCCCACCATGCTCAGTTTTATCTTGAAGAAAACGAGATAATGCATGCAGTGAAAGAAAAACAGAAATAACCAATAAAAGTAATTGCGTGTGTTGACGCGACATCCGCTCATTCCACTATGCTCACGTCTGTGCAATCACTACCACACTAAAAGCCCATCTGCAGATGCAATTAGAATGCATATTTCCTTTTATCTTGCCATGAAGAGTTGGTTTATTCTTAAGCTTTGTACTTAAGGAGTGTATCGTAGGTGCTGACTATTCGGAATGTATGAGTTGGATTTTGATAATCTTTTAATCATCTGAGTAAACAAGAAAATGTCACATGTAGAAGAAGAACAAACTATAGCTTCACCAAATCCAGAGGGCACTAACTCATCGATGTGAGTAATTTTGGCTGTCTAAAAGTTATTGTGCAAAGCGTAGCTACATTTTCAATTATACACTCTGTGACAGATATCCATGTGAAGAAGAAAAATTGATGCAACAGCATATAGGAGGAATGGTCAATACGGAACAAATAATTGATTCACAAACCAATCCAACATGGTACTTAAAACCATCAACAGTAGTGCACATTCTAGTGATGATGTTTGGTATTTCTGCTTGGATTGGTATCAATGGCATTTTCATTCAGCTTCCTCTACTAGTAAATTCTTCGCCAGAGAGCTGGGGATTGGCAGCCTATTTAGTAGTAACTATTCAAGTAGCTAATATTACGCCAATTATTTATAGCTTATTACGTAAATCATCATTTGAAATTAATGAGTCACATTGTATCTTAGGAATGCTGGGAATGGCAACATTTGTAATGGGGCTCTTGGCATTCCTATATGATAAGACAAGCAGCATTGCTGGCAAAGAACACAGCACAGCTTTGTTCATATTGACTTTTTTCACAGCAGCTGTAAGCTGCACTAGTTCTATTTTATTTATGCCGTATCTTAGCAATTTTAAAGAAATCTACCTAGTATCGTATTTTGTTGGCGAAGGTTTGAGTGGAGTTATGCCAAGTATCGTGGCCCTTATACAAGGTATTGATGAAAGTCCTAAATGTAACGATACCTCTAACATCGCTGATTCGTTGAATACTTCAGCCAGATTTTCACCTCAGTACTACTTTTTATTTCTTTTCATGTGTTTACTATTGTCTTCAATTGCTTTTTTTCTTCTGGAAAATCTCTCTTACATTAAACAAGAAAAGAGTTTATCTCGTTCATCAGACAATAATTCAGTTAACAATGAATCCAAGAATTGTAATTGTCAGAGACAAGTATCAGTATTATCCGAGGGCTCGATATCTGAAAATGATGTTATGGAAAGTCACGTTTGCATTGACACATATAAAAAGACTGATGTTGGAGATATTTCAAATGTTCATTATGGACAAAGTAATAATCAATTAACATTGAGAAATGTATATCTGTACAGTCTTTTAAGCATTATTTGTTTGTTAGCAAATGGATTACTACCTGGCCTTCAACCATATGCCTGTTTGTCGTATGGAAATATGACGTACCACTTGAGTGCAACTCTTTCGCAAATCGCCAATCCCACTGCCTGTCTTTTAGCATTGTGGTATCTTCCGCATAGCAGAAAAGTTATAAACTGTCTGTCAATTGTGATATTAATCGCAAGTAGTTATGTTATATATCTTGCTTTGGTTTCACCAGATCCACCATTGCAAGATTCTCAATTTGGTAAAATTTTGGTTATCTTATCATGGATATTACTGATAGGATTCATTTCCTACGTTAAATTAATTATTACATCAGTATTTAGGAGAAAGTCTGAGAAAACATTGTTTCATGTTGGGGTAGCTATGCAGGTGGGCTCTGCCTGTGGAGCAGTACTATCATTTGTCCTAATTACCTTCACTAATTTGCTCCAAGAGCATAAACCATGTGGTGGTTAAAAAGAATTTTGATATTAAAAATTAAGTTTACTTGATTTCGAAATTGTTGAAAATTAATGTTGTTGAAAATTGTTTGCATCACTGCGTGGCATTAACTTAAAAATTTATTTATGTAAAATACATTCACATAAATTCTTTGAATTTTGAAAATTGTCTTCCAAGCGCATAAGACTTTTTACTTACAAAACGTAAAGCAAATTAAATTGTTACACTTTTGCAGGTCTAATTAATTTTGCTTCCAGTGTTCCTATACATTTCAATACCATGCATCTTAAAAAACTTAATGGAGTTATGGACAAAAGTTTACATTTAAAATTAAATTATTTTGTAAATAAGTGCAATATCGTAAACTGCTGCCTATTAACTATTTTTGATTACTCAGGCAATAGGAACACTTTAATCGAATGATTATGCCAAGAGAGAAGAAGAATTTAATGTACGTGAATGTATTGCAGATTGGTACGTGCGTATTTTTGTGTTAATAAGAAATTTCAAATCAGCTGATAATAATGCATTTGAAGATCAAAAATCGAAGACATGTATAACACATGTATGTACATAATGTACGTAATTGTACTGCAGCATGTGATAAGTTTGGTCTCTAGAAATCTTGCAAAACTAGGATCAAATATCCCGTAAAACAATTCCATATATATATATATACTTATAATACTGTAAATGAGTATGCTCGATGAGCCAATGTTGTACACAAGATGTTAAAGATGTTGAACAATTTTTCAAATATAGAATTTGTTACGTTATAATCCAACGTGTTATCGTTATTATTTTAATCCTCCTACATAGATAAATTTTAACCAAAAAAAAAAAAAAAAAAGTTCGCATATAAAATACCTACAATTCTCGTCCCTCTATAAACGAGTCCATCCGCGTTCGTCCTTCCGTCCTCTCTTATAAATCCCACCGCGCGCAGAGTCAGTGTAAAAATAAAAATAAAAAACAATCACTCGCCCAAAAGAAGCAATGCTCGCACTTCGCATATCCCATATATAAAATACGAAATCAAGGCGATCGACGCTCGGGCGGTTGCCGGCCCTGAAATTCACATCAGAGTAGGTAGATGCAGCCTCAGCAGCTGCATAAAGGAATGAACTCGCGGCCGTGAGTCATGCGCGTGCAGCAACTCCAGTCCGTCTGGCCGACGTTGACTTAGTGCGGCTCCGTTGCATCAAAACAACAAGGGAGAGCGGAAGAAAGAAAGCATCGTATACGCGCGAGTTTTCTCTCAGTGGCATAGCAGTGCGTGCCGTAGTATAGTCAACGTAGATCATATCAGTGAAAGGAATAAGCATCAGTGTCTTAATAATCGTTCGATCGAATGCTAGCCGCGGACGGCTCGCCTCGAAAACGACGATTCCAACACCACGACACCCACGATGTCCGACGAAGAGCAGCTTGTTTCCAACTGTTCTCCGGAGGACGGAGATGAGCCGCTGAATCTTCAGGATCTCCCTGTGGAAGTGAGTGTTTATTATTTTTATTTCGGAGCGCAGGTGTAGTTTTCTCGCTTTCCTCGCTCCGATTTGCCGTAATCGTCGAATTTCGGCTTAGAAGGAGTATGTCGAGGTTAATCATAAGCGAGTGTGCATTTGGAGCGACTAAAAATAGACGCCCGATATTTTTGACCTGTTTTCGAGATCGTGTGTGTGTGTTTGTCTCTCTGTGACATTTGATCAGCTGTTGGACGCCATTTTTAAAGTTCTGTGTGCGCGGATATGAGATAGATATAAACGCGCGTGGTGTTATATATCGTTTGTTATTGTTTTTCAATTTCGAATTTGATTTTCCGCTCGCAGGTATTCCTGCACATCTGCTCGTTTCTGGATGCCTCGAGCCTGGTTCACGGCTTGAGTTTGGCGTGCAAGCAGTTTCACGAAATTTTGAACGATGATTCGATATGGAGAGTCAGGATCAGTCAGATTTGGCCGAACGTCAATTATCCTACCCTACCCTCCGGTGAGTATACAAATTAATTATC
Organism: Nasonia vitripennis; assembly: GCF_009193385.2. Classification (NCBI taxonomy): domain Eukaryota; kingdom Metazoa; phylum Arthropoda; class Insecta; order Hymenoptera; family Pteromalidae; genus Nasonia; species Nasonia vitripennis. Next base: position 30,078,284 of record NC_045760.1, on the reverse strand, counting down.
GAAAGTATTTTTTGTTTTTAATTTATTTTTATTTTTGCTTTTAGCTGATCACGATGAATTGTTTTGGAAATTGTCGTGCGTCGCCATCGAAAGGCAGGCAAAGCTGTGGAGGAATACAAGTGATCAGATGGAACGAATACGGTTGAATAATATCCATTATAGTACCATCGATGGACTTTTGTTAATGCATGTAAAAAATTCATTTTCATTTGTCATTTCTGTGATTTGTATTTCAAAGAATCCTTTGCTAACGTTTTTTTCCTAAATATGTTATAGAAAGGAACTGTTTGTATATCCGGTGGCAGGGATCGGTCTCTAGTGCTTTGCAAACTGTCATCGGAAGAAGAGCAGAATTCATGTATGTCAGTCATTAATGCCCACGATGGATGGATTTGGGATTTGACAGCTATAAATGACACAATCTACAGTTGCAGTTGGGATCGATCGGTGAAAGCATGGTCATTGACCAGCACAGGACTGATACCTTTGACTACCTATGAAATGTAATCAAACCAAGCTCTAGAAATCAATGCAAGCTTTAACAAGTTGAACACTGCATTTGAATTGTGAACTTGTTTTGGCATTCTGCTTCATTTTTTTTACTAAGAAGTATAATTCATACTTTGAATAATGTATAATCTCCTGAATAGATCTTTTGCTTTTCCAGGATCGTTTCTGGTGCTTTACTGTGCGTTACATCGTGCCCAGAATTGGAACTGTTTGCAACAGGATCGTATTGTAAAAGCGTTTTAGTTTTCGACTCGAGAGCCGGTCATACACCAATTGTCAAATGTCAACCTCACAACCGAGCTGTCATTAGGATAGCAATGAATTCAAATTATATTCTTTCCGCTAGCGAAGATAAGACTGTGCACGTGTGGGACCAAAGGGCGGGGCGATCGATGAAATCTATAACGGTAATTTTTTTCCGATTTTTCACATTTACGTTAAACTTTCAAGACAGCGTGGAAAAATGAAATTTTAATTTTGCAGATTTCCAAAGAATCGTTTCCTATGAGTATGTGTATGCAGAAAGATATTGTCTACGTTGGCGATAGCGCCGCTAAACTCCACGTCTTAGATCCAAAGCAGAACTTTGAGCCTGTCAAGAGTTACAGGACTGCGCATGAGAAAAGTATTACGGGCGTTTATATCGACTCTGGGTGCTTAATTACGAGTTCCTTGGACAGGACTGTACAGATATCGAGTCCCACTGATCCTCCCCAACCGCTGACATCTTTGCACTACAGCAACGGCGAAATAGCGAGTGTAAGTATGAAATCGACTTTGAGCATAAATAGCTTACTGTATTCTCAACTTGACTTGTATTATTTAAAATTTCACTTAATTTTTACGTTGCTCTGAATTTGATAAATGTTTTTCATTTTTTCTTGATAGATTGATTATCAGAATGAGGTACTCGCCGTTTCTGGCCCAGATGCTATTGAAATTTGGCGACCAAAAGCCAGAACAAAGTGTTCATGAGTTTAACACACTCACGTAACGTTTTTAATGATTTACCGCGAAAGAAAAATAAAATAGAAATGAAGCGCATAATAAGACTTGCCGATTAATTGATGTATTTTGCATTTGTATTGTTTTTTATTAAAAAAGAAAGGAAATATTTGATATTACTTTGATTAATTTTTGGTGTACGTATATTATTTGTATTACACTCGCTTGAAACTGTTAAAACCCATATATATATTATACTTACAAATATATTTTTTTTATCGACGTTTTTTTTTTTCATCATTTATATTTTCCGCCTCCTGAGATTCATTAATACGATAACTCGCGCTGACGAGGCATCGGAACTCGTTTAATTGCGTGCGAGGCTATAGCTACGTTAATAAAACAGTAGGTATAATAGTCGTTAATGTTCCGCGGACAAAAGATCTTCCATGTTCGCAATATACGCCTCGCCGTTATTAACGGTACATAATAACGGCTCCGATGGTATGTGTGCGAACCGGAAAACAAGTTCTTCGTCTCTCATCGCCGTCGACTTTCCGCGAAGTAAAAAACGCGAAATCGATAAACTCCATAGCCTGCGACAAGACAGAGCATACGCGAGAAAAACTGCGAAAAAGCCAAGCAAAAAAATCAATAACTAGCCATCGCTCTCCCAGCCATTCAAAATTCCCGCCAACCTCTCCTATCGAGCGGAACTGCTCGTCTGCTACTATCACGCACCGCCCCCCGTTCAACTGTCTGTCACCATATTACAATAGTTTATCTCTCCTCCTGCGAGAAAAGCGCAACAACGTTTCCGATACCTCAAAAATACCCTCTCGATTCATCGAAGCTTCATCTATAAAAAAAAAAATAAATAAATAAACTATGCGCGGCGCGATAACCTCCCGTCGGAAAAATCCATCTTCCGATCCGGCAGCAGCAACGGCATCCACCATGATGATCTCGATGCACCAGTCCGCGCCAGTAGCACCGGCGCACTATCAGCCGCGAATCGTAGCAGGTTTGCGCATCAGCGGCCGCGGCGGCGGCGGCGGCGGCGGCTTACTGCACAGTAGTGCTGCTGATAGTGGGGGACTTCCGTTCGCTTGCGGCGAGGTCAGACAGAGTCGAGACGGCTGGCTGCGCTCGGTGCTGCTCTTGAAAAATACGATGAAAATGGCGTGGCAACCGCAAGAGGAAGGACTTCGGCAGATCCTGACGCTGCTCCGGGAATCGCAAAGCCCCAACACCGAGACTCAACGCGCCGTCCAACAAGTATCCTTTTTCACGCTGATATCGAGAATCTGCGCGTATTTGTAGATTCGAGGCGAATTTTGGTCTCGCCTAGCTTTTTCACCGAAACTGAGCAGTGAGTGTGTGCTGGATATCGTATATCTGTATATAGTGTGTGCAATGCCTAGTGGCTTTTCGATCCGCACGCGCGACCCCGGCCACTCTCGTGATTCCTCATTTTTCGCGCGGGGGCGCGTACCTCTCGCCATTTTTATTTTCTTTTCCCTCCCCGTCGTGCCTCTCTCTCTCTCTCTCTCTCTCTCTCTGTGTTTACCGCCGTGCGCGGGCTCTCGGCTTTTTTTTGTTTGTATATATGTACCGCTATGCCGATAATGCAAACGCTCGAGACCTGATAAGGGAGTCACTCGCTCCGTCTCGTGTGCGTTTTCCATCAGCTTCTTCCTTTCGAAGCTTAATCGTGCGTGTGTGTCTCGTGTACCTATATATACCTATGCTATATCTCTCTCTCTTTTGCGAGGTGAACTCTTGCGATCCTTCTCGTGCGCGCGTGTCCTCCAACCGCTTCTCTATCTCTCTCTCTCTCTCTCTCTCTCTCTCTCTTGCTGTTTCGCTGAGTGGCGAAATGTGCCTTTTTTTCGCGCTTATTTCCTTTCCCCGGCTGTACCGTACGTGCGTGTCGAGCGTTGCTCTCAAGAGAGAGAGAGGGATTCGCTCGCGAAATATGCACTCGTGGGTGGAAAACGCTGGAGCCCGGCGTAATAGACGCGCACATCGATTGGGGGAGCGGCGATTTCTTCTTTTTTTTTGTTTATTTGCCAAGACAAAACATTATTTTCCTTAACTCGCCGCGGCGTCGTGTAGAAATTGGAGGAGCTCAACAAATTTCCAGACTTCAACAATTATCTCATCTTCGTTTTGACGAAATTGACTACAGAAGGTAGGCTGGCTTTGGTTTTATGCTTTTTTGTTTCTTCGCTTTGTTCGAGCTTACTGATAGAGTTTCTTTCGCTGTAACAGATGAACCGACAAGATCCTTGAGCGGTCTTATACTGAAGAACAACGTCAAGGCGCACTTCCACAAGTTTCATCCTGAGGTCACAGACTTCATAAAGCAAGAATGTCTGTCGGCTGTGGGGGATCCTTCTCCGCTGATTCGAGCAACCGTTGGAATTCTGATCACAACTATTACATCGAAAGGTGACTTGACAACATGGCCAGAACTGCTTCCAGCGCTTTGTCAGATGTTGGACTCGCAGGACTACAATGTCTGCGAGGGAGCTTTTGGTGCCCTGCAAAAAATATGCGAAGACTCGGCAGAACAGCTAGAAACGGACAACACCAATCGTCCGTTGAATGTCTTGATTCCAAAGTTCTTGCAGTTCTTCAGACATTCGTCGCCGAAAATCAGATCGCACGCTATTGCCTGTGTCAATCAGTTCATCATCAACCGTGCACATGCTCTCATGATGCACATGGATGGTTTTCTTGAAAATCTCTTCTATCTTACGTCCGACGATAACCCTGAAGTTAGAAAGAATGTCTGCAGGTAAATAGTCTTTTCTTAGTCAAACGAAGTTTACTGCGATATTTTATTTTCAGTCCTAACGCATTTTCGTGTCAATTGCAGAGCCTTGGTTATGCTGCTGGAAGTGAGAATGGATAGATTACTCCTTCATATGCATGACATAGTCGAATACATGCTGATGAGAACTCAAGATATGGACGACGCCGTTGCTTTGGAAGCTTGTGAATTTTGGCTATCATTAGCTGAACAACCACTTTGCAGAGATGTTCTTGCATCGCATTTACCCAGATTGGTCCCTGTACTTGTAAAGGGAATGAAATACGCTGAATTAGACGTTATACTTCTTAAAGGAGATGTGGAGGAAGATGAAATGATTCCAGACAGAGAGGAGGACATCAGACCGCGATTCCACAAATCTAAAACGCATCATTCGCATGCTACGACCAAACACGTCGACGAGAACGGCAGCTACGATGATAAAGATCTTGATTCTGAAGATGGAGGTGATGATGACACCTCTCTGAGCGACTGGAATTTGAGAAAGTGCTCTGCAGCTGCACTTGATATGCTGGCTGGAGTTTTTAAGGAGGACCTATTGCCGGTTTTGGTACCCATTTTAAAAGAGACGCTGTCCCATCAAGATTGGGAAATAAAGGAGTCTGGCATTCTTGCTCTTGGAGCAATTGCTGAAGGTATTTGACCATTTCATGATAATAGTTTACTTGGCTATTAAATTTAGTTTACGTGTATTTAAATTTACTATATATATATATATATATATATATATTTTTTTTTTTTTCAAGGTTGTATGTCGGGTATGATCCCACATTTGCCAGAACTGATTCCATATCTGATCAATTCTCTGGGTGATAAAAAGGCACTAGTGCGTTCTATCACGTGCTGGACGCTCAGCCGATATGCCCACTGGGTTTGTGCTCAGCCACACGACACTTACCTAAAGCCATTGATGACTGAACTTTTAAAAAGAATACTAGATGGCAACAAACGTGTTCAAGAGGCTGCCTGCTCGGCATTCGCAACGTTAGAAGAGGAAGCTTGCACTGAATTAGTACCTTATCTTGGCTTTATCTTGGAAACTCTTGTATTTGCTTTTGGTTAGTATCAATAGAACTGTTTTCAATTCACTTTAACTATGACGATTACGATCGTTATTAAATGTCTATTTTTTATTTTTTATTTTTAAAGGAAAATATCAGCACAAAAATCTGTTGATTCTATACGATGCAATTGGTACACTCGCTGATTCGGTTGGACGTCATCTCAACAAACCGGATTACATCAATTTACTTATGCCTCCTCTAATTAACAAATGGAATGTTTTGAAAGACGAAGACAAAGATCTTTTCCCTCTTTTAGAATGTCTGTCATCAGTAGCTACTGCTTTGCAATCTGGATTTTTGCCATATTGCGAACCTGTTTATAGGTACATACACACGTCATAGTCGATAGTTGATAATCGTTAGATTCGTCAATTTCATTTAAAGTTATAATTTACAATCTGTTAATATTTGATTTTGATTTGTAGGAGATGTGTATCATTAGTAGAGCAAACTTTAAATCGGCATGTGGCCTACACTCAAAATCCAGATCAGTTTGAAGCTCCAGACAAAGACTTCATGATAGTAGCACTAGATCTTCTTAGTGGACTAGCTGAAGGCTTAAATGGACACATGGAGCGCCTTGTAGTGAATAGCAATGTAATGCAGTTACTGTACCAGTGCATGCAGGATCATATGCCCGAAGTTAGACAGAGTAGTTTTGCACTTTTAGGAGATTTGACAAAAGCTTGTTTTCAACACGTACTTCCCTGTATACGTAAGTTATTACATTTTTTCCCTTCATTTATCTAAAAGCAAAGATTTTATCTAAATATTCATCTAAATCGACTTTTTCTTTTTAAAGCGGACTTTATGCCAATTCTTGGTCAAAACTTGAATCCGGAGTATATCTCGGTCTGCAATAATGCAACGTGGGCAATTGGAGAAATTTCAATCAAACTTGGTATGATAAATTTTATTACCATCTTAAAACATTAGTCGCGTGGAAAATAATTCTTCAAATATTTTTACACAGGACCTGACACTAGCGCGTATATTCCTCTGATTCTAACACAACTGATTGACATCATTAATCGACCAAATACACCAAAGACTCTTCTGGAAAATACCGGTGAGTTATATTTTTTATTTGAATTCTCTTTTACAATTATTTTTATTCAGTTACTAATTATTTTATTTAAGGAATTATACTTTTACAATTTATTTAAAAACAATGCCTACGTTACTCTAATCATAGATGTTTTCAGTTTTCGTTCAAGCTCAAGACTAATTTAAATTTATATGTAACAATGTGTAGGTACTGACCCAAATTAGGTTTAACAAAAATTAGGCGACACTCGGAAATGAATTTTAACAATTATATTTTTAATGCGTTTTCTTGAGTTTTCAATAAAGGCGGGATAGACGTCGGAATTATCGTTAAAATGTATGCACGAGATAAACGTAAAATATCACTTTTTTATGATGTATTTAGTGGTGTGCGATCGCCTGATGGCTGAACATGTTCGTTTAGCGTAGCTAACATCCATGCAGTAACAAGGAATTATCCTAAACCAGCATAAAAACACAAAGTTTTTATTTTCGCAATGACAAATTAATTTAATTATTATTATTTAGAAATCACGTCATTCGAGTACATTCGAGCAGTTTTTCAAGTTTATCTTAATTGCAAAACATAATCTTGCACTCTGTTTGAAAATTTTGTTTGTACTAGTCTGCTGCTCAAATGTGCTTTGCCAATTCGTTGTCATGATCATTTGTAAATCATGGGCTCGCACGCTGCTACCTAATTTTCATTATTATTTTCAGCAGCTACAATTTAAGCACGGTATTGCCTATGTTAACTGTTGGTATCTCATATGTTCACCTGTGTTTACATTGTGTATTGATTGTTAACATTAATTGATTATGGTTAAATTAATTGCGTATTAATTAAAGTTATAAACAGCATATATTCGCCTGAGTTCACTGTTGGTTCGCTATCAGTTTGTCTTATTGTTTGTGTTTCCGGTCACTTCACTACACTTCACTTGCCTACTTACCGAAATGAAATGAAACCGTAGCCATAACGATCGGTCGCCTAGGTTATGTGTGTCCCCACGACGTCGCCCCCATGTTACAGCAGTTTGTCCGACAGTGGTGTGTAAATTTCTTTATTATTCTATTACTTCTATTCTATTTTTTATTATTAGCACTTTATTCAAACATATTATTCTTAATTTTTAAGTATTTTGAATTGGATTCTTTGAAAATTAACGACCATTTACAACGTAAATTTGAAAATACTTGCAACAGCTATTATAAAATTGAACTCTTTACATTATAAGTGATGCTTGATTAAATTTTCAAAGATCCAAACTTAATTTATCTTCAGTTTAAATATTTATTTGAAATCTCCATTTGTCGCTCCGTAAGTATAAAAAGGTATTGAAATAAGGTCCAAAGTTAGGTAGGTTTACATTTGTTATTCTTTAAGGCGAGGTAAATTATGGGAGTTTGTTTTTTCGATTATTTAATTAAGTTTTTGTTTGGTGTTGTAACGTTAGTATACTTTGTTCAAAGTTTTCGCCACTATGTTTTCATTGTCTGACACTGACGAATAGGAAACAAATACGTTTGACGTTAGAAATAAATGTAAACCCAACCTTTTACATTCCATGGCAGCAACTATGGAATCAAAGATGCCAATCTTATATGTGAATTATGGGCAGATAAAATGATATGTTAAATGGTTACTCTTCATATTCATTGAGCACATTTAAATAATGTATTATTATACATTTTTTATGGTTCTAAAATTTTTAAAAGACTAATTTTAATCGATAGGATAAGTGAAGAAATTTTACAATTTTTTACAAAACTAGCACATTTAGCTTCGTCTTTTTTAATAATATGTTTTTGAAATAAAGTTTTATAATAATAATAAAGCAATAACTTCAAATTCTTCAAATTTTTCATGCCGCTTAACAATCTAGTTCTATATAAATTAATCGCAATTAACAGGTGTACTTCGTTGAGAAACATCCGTGACAATGAAGAAAAAGATTCGGCTTTCCGAGGTATGTGTCAGATGATTGCTGTCAATCCAGGTGGAGTCGTTCAGGACTTCATATTCTTCTGTGACGCCGTTGCATCCTGGGCAACACCCCGAGACGATCTTAGGGATATGTTCCAAAAGGTAACACTCGATCTTATCAACTGCATACTTCGTGATGATAAATTTATACTTTTGTTCATAATTGATGATTTTGTTTAAAACTTCGTAGATATTGCACGGATTCAAAAACCAAGTTGGCGCTGAAAACTGGAGGCGATTCTCAGACCAGTTTCCACCACAGCTTAGTGAGCGACTTCAAAATATGTACGGCGTTTGAACAACCCCGCCTGCAAATGGTGAGTCGATATTCTCAATTACTAACTGAGTATATACAGCATTGAATTAACGTCGGCGCTGGAGAAAAAGTTCAACAATTATATGAGATACGTTTGTTCCAGAAGGCCGCTTTATGGGACAGGCCGAACGGGGTTGGGCGGGGATCAAAAATATGGGTGATCAGGGTGGGTGGGTGAAACCACGGCCTCTTCTCATCAACATCGTCGTCGTTATCGAGTCATGGTCACCGTGCCGGCGAACTCGTCGTCGGGCCCTCCTGGGGACAAGAGAAAAATCTGCGCGTGCGCCGTAGACTACAGCGACAATTAGGCATTGACAGAGAGCAACGTGAGCAAGGGGTAAAATCAAGTTAATGGTAACAAAAAAAAAAAGTAAAGCCGCGAACACTTCGAGATAGTAAACGAAATATAGCAGAGCAAAATGAAGATTATTAAACGACACAAGAATAACTATGAGTAAAGCAAAAACAAAAGCACTTAAAATGGCCGAGAAGAAAAACGGGTGGGAAGGGAGGGATGGGAGGGAGGGTGGGAAGGGTGGGTTTTTCTTTGTGGACGTTTGACCACTTTATATGTAAAAGGTATCGCTATTGACACAGCTTTGAGTAAAACTAAACAAAAAATCTTTCGATAGATACCTTGAATGTGGACACACGACTGAATTTGAGTATACGTTTTTTTAATTACTACCACTATACCCTTTGATAATGACTTTACGTTTGTAGAAGTGATTACAATAGCCACCTAGTTTATAATTTTTACAATATAATATAAGACAAACATTTATTGAGTTGCACAAATTTCATCATTAAATAACTTTTATTTTAATATTGTACAAATATGAGTGGTTTTACGTTTTTATTGCAAAATTAACTGAATACTTTCCTTTCCTTTTCTCTCTTATACGCGTGTGGCTTTGAGTATCATTGTTTTTTCTTTAAATTAGAAGAACGTATATTCGAAATTGCAGTTGAAAAATATTACCACAATTATTGTAATAGCAAACGCGCTATTAAAACCACTCGAATTAGAGCTGAAACACTGTCAAGTGTTTGAACCCTCATTGTAATGAAAAAAAGAAAAAAGTGAAAATCCCAAAAAAAGTATATCAAGGCGAAGTAAGAAGAAATAACGGAAAGAATTGCTGGCACCCAAAAATTTAGCCTAGCTTCGGTACCCCGAAATAAGCTTCGTTAGCTCGCTAGTACGCATAGATCTCACGTTATCAAGCTCACAAAAAAAAACTGTGCGATCGAATGTCCAATAATCAACTATCATGGAACAATTTTTTACGATGAAACTGCGCAACCAGCTTGTCTTCGAAACAAATGGATTTATAATTATTACGTTTCGCGAACAATATGTTACGTTATGGAAATTCTGCAGTGTACAACTAATCTTTTTTTTTCTCTTGATTCTGTATTTTTCTTTACGAAGAATGTATATTTTTTATACGTTAAAACTTCGACACGCATGAAGTGCCATTCCATTCATTCTGCACTGAAAATTGTCACCCAACTTATTGTGATACTAGGTTACGCGCAATTCTTTACTATAATAATCTATAATGGAAACAAATTTTTTCGAAATAAGTCCAGGAGTGATGATCTTTTACGCAGCAGACCACTATGTGCGATTGTTATTCTTTTCCTCTCTATATACATTGTACATTATTTTATTTTTATTTTATTTTTTCTTCTTTCTTTATTACTGTGAATACAAATTGTATTATTGTAAATATAAGTAACATTTTTAATCAAATTTGTTTGTGAGTGATGGATTTGGCAATTTATTTGTATAAATCGTGTGAAGCCCAATCAGTAATAAATGCATATATTTTCGCAGAGTCGGTCTGAGCTATGACGTGAAATCTATGAAACTCGCTATCTTTTTAATTGCGCGACATCAATCTATATTGTTTTGGACTCACGTAGAGAGAAAACGAGCTACCAATTAATCTGTATATCATTCCAACCGTCTGTTGGTGAGTCTCGGAGCAATGAAAAAATAAGCACACGTTACTGTAGGCGCGACTTCGGCGTTGCGTCGACTCTTCAAACTGTTGTTGAGAAAAAAAACAAAAGATACAAAAAAAATGCAGAAATAATGATACTGGAGAAAGTTGTGAAAAACCTTGGGGGCAAGACATTTCCATAGAACTTTTATCAACGGGATGAATGCGTTTACTTTGTATTTCTCTACATCATACCATTGATTATAAGTAATGAAAAGCCATGGTTAGCGTAAGATTCTTTGCGTAAAACTCTGGCTGTCGATAAGTCATTGTTGCGAATAAAACTAAAAGTTGAATAAATTTAATTAGCTGACAGGAATCACTAGCTGGAGCAAGCGAGATACAATATTGGATAAATGCAGTTTTTTATTTACTATGGCTTGCTTTATAAACGAGTACTTAACGTTTGTTAAACTATGTACTCTTATGTTCTAGTACGCGTCTATTATACATAATTAATTTTTATCGAAAATTAGCAATAATTTTTGAATGTAAAAGTTGATTTATTTTTTTTATTCGTTTGAAGCAAAATATCAAATCTAACGCGCACATCGAGTAAAGTCGCTTATAATTTTGTTACAAGACTTGTACAGTTGACTGTTTTCTTTTCTCATAGTAATGATTATCACGAGAGACAGAGACGAGCTCAAAAGGAAACGAATGTATCGGAAATACTCCCATCTTAATCCATTGTTCAAATTTTTGGCAATTTGCGATTGTCAGAAACTCCAATGAATGTTCCCTCTTTTTTAAAACTGGTCCTTTCCTAGCCCTGTCTGCACCAAATTTTTGTGATATTACTACTTTTTATATTACTTAAGAGCCAGTACACGTCGTACTTGTAAAGCCACATGTTTTCATATAATAATATAGCTCGAAGGCAATGAAAAACCAACACAATCTCTTTGTACGCACGGTGTTAACGGTGATTCGTTTATTCTTGTTTTTCTTTGAAAATAAAACAATAACGATGTTATTATTACGTGTATATAAAAGTAACTCTAATATATCGCACAGTTGTCGAATCATCAAAGCTCGATCGCTTTCTGCCATATGTATTACGCGATTTGTATAGAGGCGTAGTGTGATTTCGAAATATTATTATTGTTCTCTTTTTGCATTTTCGAATAGACGCGCGCGGGTCAGTGACAATCGATTTTGCATCGATTTTGTATTATACATACTTTTCACATATAGTTCCTAAGTCCGATTGTAATAAAAGAAAACTTTCGACGTTTATTAATTTAATCGTATAATATTAAAATAATGAATGTAATGATGTTTCTCGCGGAGTCGTTGTTCTCAGGTTGCCATGAAATTTTTTACGATATAACACGACGGGAAGAACAAAAAACGTTTAATATGCTAAAAACAATCTAGATAAACGATGTGAAAATTCTTAATATTTTTTCATACGTGTCAAGTGTAAATACATGATGTTATATTGTCGAGGAATAAAATTTTTTGCATTTCCATCGAGGAACAATTTTTCATTCCGACGGGGGAATGTCGTAGTATTGAAAATAAAAGTAACCTAACATGTGGCTTTCTGTCGATGCGAGACGGGCTCGTATGTAAAACTCAGTCAAGGAAAATGTAAATTTTTGAAGATGAATGTGAAAATACTGTAAAATCCTCTATTTATACATAGATAATATTGAATATTAAAAATATTATGGTTCACGGGGGAATGGTATGCGAGATTAATTGCTTTGTCGAAAGCATGAAAAAAATTTTTTCGAGATTTTTTGCCTTTTGCTATATGTATTTGGTGAGTGCGAGAATAAGTGTTGAAATAATGGGAGAGCGTATGTTAATTGACTGCAATATCGTCGGGTAAATTAATTTTGCAAAAGTAAAGAGAGAAATAAAGACACATGCCGCGATGTGTATTCAGTAGCAAACAAGGAATTAAATAGTGGAAGAGTGATGATTCAAAGTACCAATGGAGTGTATAAACAATTAAGCGACTAGCACACGAGTAAATATATTGTTGTATTTTTATTATTGTTGTTGTTGCATGAGACTAGCGTAATAGACTGAGCCATACACATGGTTAAATAACTATTAACATAATATTTCTTAATTAATGCTATATTATTGTAATTATTATATACGGTGTGTATTATCTTAATGGTAACTTTCGTGCAGGCAGCGCGTGGAACGGGTTCTCGTTTTTCGAAGACGACAATCGTCTTTCTGTGATTTAAGTTTAACGTCATTTTTTAAAATATTTTTTTACTTCCTTTTTAACATGACACATGTAGAGCGTAAACTAAGGATTTATATAGAGACGAGGCAAAAAAATACAAAAAGTCTTTGCTTTCTTTTTTTTTATATAACGTTGTATATTTATAAACGTGTCGCTTCGCTGTGACTCTTCGGGTAACGAGAACTCAGGGCTGTTCCTAGTACCTGATGACTCCCCATCCCTGTGTGTACTGAGCATAGTCGTTTCCATTGGCGTCGTTGACGAAAAGCCAAAATTTGAGTGTCTGCGTCTCTCGAGTCCTTTTTTTCATCCCTAGCATCCGTCTATCTCTGTTTTTATAAAGTATCTGATTCTTTATACATGTAGTAGTCGATTACGAAAATCTCGCAAGCTCTGGTTAATGCTCCGCTCTGTTCAGCGTTTACCACTCAATCTTAGACAAGTTAATAATGAATTATTTCTTTTTCTTCGAGCACCTCTTTGAATTGTTAGTGATATCTGATAACAAGTGCGATCTCGATGTCAATTTCGAAAAGAGAAATAAAGCGACGGTTGATCGAAGTGTCAAGAGAAAGAGAGAATGCGGAGTTTGTCAAGATACAAACCCTTAGACAATTGGAAAATTGAATTTAATCAGTCGTTATTATTATTATTATACTTATATATTGTAATTATTATTATTATTATTATTTTTGAATTTCGTGTTGTCGAACGAACACGAACTCTTTCAAGCTTCTGAAAGTACCCTTTTTTTTCTTCTTAAAAAAAAGTGCTTAGGATTTGTAAAATTGTAGGAAGAAATTGAAAAATAATAAATGAAAAAAAGAAGAAAGTCGTAAAACGTTCATTTTCTAGAAAAAAAAAGAATAACAAAAAAAATTAAGTAATACTAAAAGTAAGAAACAAAACTAAAAAAGTTTGCGTGTCCGCAACGGTGTATTGTTCACGCGAATGGAATGAGTATTACGATAAAAGGTACTTGCATAGGTTTTCCGAGTGAACTGGATATTATGAAAATTGTGCCAGTTTTAAATTAAAAGCATATTTTTCTCAGACGAGATGATACATACACTATTTAAAAGCCAGAAAATATTTTTGTCAGGAGCTATTTGTTCAAGGGTTCAAAATGTTAATTTAACGCAACGAAATACTTTTGTTTCTAAAAAAAAAAAAAAAAAAAAAATGACACAACAAATAAAAAAGAAACATTCTTGACAGTAAACAAACGTCGTTTTCAATGTGCCCTCCACGTCTCCCGTACTCGAATAACGCGACGAAAATCCACTCGAAAAAAAGCGTCTCAGAACGATCATCTACGAACTAACAGCAGCATCAAGAGGAAGTCGTCGCGCGAATATACATCCGGATAGGCGAGGGGCTATAAGCGTATTCGCGAAAACGAGCCGGCTCTCTAAGTGATTGCTTCTCTTCATTAGAGCTTGGAGAAGAAGGGAGAGAGAGAGAGAGAGAGAGAGAGTTGAGGGACAGGTGCGGTAATGGCCCGTAACCCGGCTGAGCAGTTTTTACCCGATCTCGATGGGGTAGTATAAGGAAGAAGCTGGCGCTGTTGGTGGACGAGTGTAGGAGTTCGCGAGAGCCCCCGACACTATTACGGGAATTGATTCGACATCGGCTCTGCCCAGGGGCGGAAACAGCGTTTAGCTCCTCGTTTGCCGTAGCAGCTGCGCAACCGAGAGAAGCCTTCCTTATTTTTCCTCGCCTCCTCGTCTCGCTCGGCGAATCCCACTTTTTATGGGCTTAGAGGAGATGCTATACGGGACTTTATCTATAAACTGGATCGCCTTGTCGAAAGTTGGCGTTGAGTGTCCTCTGCGGGCTTAACGATTTTCGGATCGGTTGTTGTGCGTCTTTTTGAAAAATCATCGTTTCTAGACCTTCATCCTTCCATCGGCTCACCTTAGCATCCATATTGTATCGCATCCGTGCAGTTTGCATGAGGATCACGGAAGAAGCGGCGGCGTCTCTTCCGCGGACTGATTTACGACTGATATAGCTCGCGCTCGGAACTACGTGCAACGTATAGATATAGTATACACGGCTGCTGCTGCTGGACTGATTTGGTCCAGGGGGCCGATCCCACTCTCTCTCTCTCTCTCTCACTCTCTCTCCGCCCCTTAATCTAATCCGAGGATAATCTAAAATTCATGACACACATAACTGCCAGGCGATGATATATCTGGCGGGGCTGTAGCGGCTCGCGCGCGCGAGAGCCTCTCCTTCTGACACCCCCTCCTTCACCGCGTGGCTACTTCGTAGTGCATAGATGTGTGCGCTTATATTCCCGCTAGTACCGTTAAAAATCGCGAGTGATGTATGATTAATTGTCGGTCATTAGCCGGAAGCGTTTAGTTAAGTTAACAAGTATACTCGATGACTGCAGGTCGATAAAACAGAACAAACTATTCAACGCTCATTAAAGCAAAAAACACCGTCGCGACCCCCCAGAGTATCAATCTCGACATTGCGAAGGCATAACGCGTATAAATATGTCTGCGGGAGAGCTCGAGCAACGGGGTATACGGTTCTTATACCCGCATCAGCAGCCGGCAAAACCACCGACGGAACCGACAATTACACTCCCTTTATATAGCATGTATACATTCACTGTTCCTGCACCAACACTCGTGATAATTGATGACTCGCGCTTCGGAGTTATTATTTCGCAGTTACAGGCAGCATCCCTTGTATCTAAAACGCGCGATTGAAAAAAAAAGTTGAGTCATCGTCTCTAAACGCCCTCCCTACGATATTACTGTTAGGGGGATGAGCCAGAGTTACGCTGTTACTCGGTCGATAAGTCGGGAGCGGAGATGAGCGGAAGAGTTATTATTAAGGAGGCCGGTGTCCGTCGGAGAAACGAGAGGCAATTTGCAGCCGCGGGAGACGAGAAAGAAAAAAAGAGGCCTTCTTAAAAGTCGGGATTAAAGCGGCCCCCGTACCCTTCGCTACAGCCGTAGGAATTATCCCAAACAAGCTCGGGATATCTTTATTTTATTCAGCCGTCCCGCAGGATTGCCCCGACCGACCTTTCGCCAGAGAGAGGCAAATAAAATGGGGAGAGCCTTTTTCAACTCGGAGATTCACTTCTCGGCAGGAATGATAATGCTAACGTTCTCTTGGATGCTGATTGTTTTTCGTGCGAATTTAACGGCAATCAAACAGGACATATCATTACTAAGTGCATAATTCATCGAAGGACACGTGCAACCACCACGAAAAATATCACGATCCATTAAAAAATTCCTTTCTCTCCACCGTACGGTCGGTAAAACAGTTCGAGCCCCCTATAGATTGAAAGACCGCGCAAAAGTATACAGCAGCACTAGCATACAGCCTATATACCTATAGCCGGTCGTTAGTAATTCGCGCTCGCGGAGCTCAGAGGATTAATGTCGCGAGAGCGGGACAGCATAACGGTACCCCCGGGGATCGAGGATAGCCGGATGACGGTGTAACGCGATTACCGGCCGTGTTGTTGCTGCTGCAGGACGACGCTACTACTCCTCTCGCTTGATTTATCCGCGCCCGCCGCGTTATTGCATTAGCGCCCCGAGCGCGCGAAGCTTCTGTACAGGGGGGGGGGAGCCGCCCATCGTCCAGTTTGCCGGCTCTGAATCATCCCCGTCGCGAGGAAAAAAAAAAAAGGAAAGCGCGAAAGAGAGTTGAGATTCTATCTACGCTGTGTGTGTATGTGTAAGTGCTGGACTTTGCTGGATTTGTTTTTACTCGGGTTATAGAGGATGTTTTCGAAGTTTGAACGATGACTCGCCGGGAGTCATCGATTCTCGTGTTTGGGTAATAATTTGAAATGATTAGATTTCGAATGAAATTTCTTACGCGAGTGAAGAAGGCAATGCACTGAATGAAATTAATAAGTTAAGATGAGCTGCCAACTCGTTACTTGGACCAAACAGCTTATATATATATATACTCTATACTCTATACCTCTAGGCACTCGATTCGCTTCGATATATCTGTATACACAATATAGAGATTGAAAAAGACGTCCTTTTGTCGGTTTGCCGGCTCCTCGCGAATCAACGTGTTTGTTCGGAAATCACGGCGGGCACTGACGAGCTGTGTACTTTCTCCTTATTGCAACGGCAAACTCCGCAGCTGCTCCGACTTCGATCTCGATTCTCTGCTACACAATGTGTACATATGTATAGATAATACGCACTGAAAATACGATTCCGCGACTTTTCGAATACTCGAAAAATACGCAGTAGATTAGCTTTATCTCGTCGCGATAAACTATATGCGATTAGATTAGAGCGGATGAGTAAGGCCCGTTTTGCATCAGTTAGTACTTTTCGACGATATGGCGCAGGTGACGTCTACTGTTACAGAAAGTTGCGCAGATCACAGAAAAGAATATTGTATTCGAGGAAACCAAAGACGTAACTCTGAATACGACGACAATGACGATTTAATGAGTTACGACTAGACTTTAAGTTTGGCTTTTCGTAATCACGCTCATGCTGCAGTCCGACAAAACCCAAGATCACATCTACAGATACGAAGTCGTTTGCAGTGCTTTGGTCGAGTCCTCGGACAACAGCCGCGACTCGTCCTTCCGCATACCCTTATTCTCACACGGGGCAGAGAAAACCACGAAAACCTTGACTTTCTCTTCAGCCCCGAACGGTTATCTGCACACCAAACATTTCGGCGCGCAGCTCTCCGAAGAACCGCCGACCAAGAGACTCAAGACTGAAAAGGGCAGTACGTCGACGACAGTCAGAAGGACTAATCTCAAGCTCTTACGCGTATGCTGTGGTCTACGCAGATGTGGTACAAGTGCTACGTTATCGGTGCAATCGATGAAAAATTCGATAATAAGCAAAATTAAATCGAACAACCAGCTGTCGAATCGAGAACGCAAGTGGATTATACTGGATGAACTGCTGCGTTCTTATATGTGACTGGAAAACAGGATGACTTAATGAGGAAACATATGTATGTACTTTACGAAGCAGCGAATAGTTACAACATACCGTTTTTGAAAAGGCAGTGCCTGGAGTATATGATGTTTCAAATGAATGGCGAAAACGTGTCGAACGCTAAGAAGTTAGCGAAGAAATACATGTTACCAATCTTGCGCGAATGATAAAAGGCGAAGCTGAAAAAGTATAGATTTGTACCGTAGCTTATATAGCGGGTACATTTGTAAGAATTGATTATTTGAATAAAGCACACGAGACACTGGAAATTTGTTATAACTACACTCTTTATTTGATTCGACAAGACAATTTGGATTTATTGTTATCAGTAGATAGTTACATATTTTTCATTTACAAGGTATGCAATATTAGCCATTGACAGTTTTTCCATAACTCACGCACCTTTTAAAATAAAACAATAAATCGAATCACCCTTACGGTATTGCTTTTTCGGAATCGAATTATTATCCCCTTCCATAGGCTCATTATAATCGTTATAAAATTCACACTCGAAGAAAACAAAAACCGAGTCAAGTTACATCACGACTGCGTATACATAATTTTTACACGCGTAAGTAACGCTTAAACGGAAGACCATAATATCAAACTCAAAAAGAAATGTCCACAGACACTCGTACTCTAAACACTGGAAAGTTTCTATCTTTTTTTTTTTTTATACATCTCGTATATCCAACGCGTCGGTATTATATCATATATCTAAAAGCTACAGAGACGAAAGTAACCGAAGAATGTTTCTTTGTCATCATATATCAGAGTGGAATATCGACTTCACTCACACACGTATATCTCATATGCGATACAGTCGTCTTCATCACAGTACACTTTTACGTGGTATATAATATATTTATAATGAGTAGCGCGTAACCGATCGTTCGCTCGTCGAGGGATGTCTCAATCTCCCGAAAGCTCGTTTTACGTATACGCTCGTACCTTTTTATTTTCCTGCAGCGAAAAAGCACGTCACCCTTCATCGGCGCGACGTCGATTCGTACACGTATTTATACACACACACGCACACACATACACACAGCTCGTACACACTATCTTTGGTTTTTACAAATCTTCCAGCCGATTACGCGTCTGTCGTGCTACATTGAGTACAATATCAATAAGCTTTTGATTGCGCCGATGTATAGACATAACTGAAAACAAATTGCCGACAACCGTCCGAGAAGTGCTTGGAGGAACTTAAATAATTTTCTACAAATCTATACGCATAGTGTGGAAGTAACTAGTGTCGTTTGTTATACAGTATATACGATATAAGCCTAAAGTGTATTTACACTACCGATAATCGCGAGCATATCTATCACAATGATGATCGTGTAACGTTATAATTTTGAGATTTTTCATAATATAAGACAAATTTAATTATCACACGTACTCAACCGATTTCCTCAACAAGCGAACCTATATATATATATATATATATATATATATATATATATATATATATATATATATATTCTAAGCCAAAAAGCTCCCCAGCTTCCAAGCACCACTCGATCGCAACGCTTCTGAAACGTTCGGTTCGAAGTTACGTGTATAAAGTTGTTTTACAGAAACGTTTTTGAAATCCTCCAACGTTTCAAAAGCATTCCCCGACCCAACGTCACAGTTTCCAACCAAAAGTTCCTCGTTATTCAGATTACACACACATGCACACACAGACTTACGCCGGTCGTTCAAGACCCAGTGCCTCCTGGTGCCTCCTGGCCTTGAGCCTCAGGTCGGCGATGCTGCTGCTCTTGGACCTGCTGTTGGCGGCCGCCGCGGCAGCTAACGACGCCGCGAGATTCAGGTGGTGCGGATTGCCAGCACTGCCGGATGGGCCAGCTGCGCTGGAGGTGTTAGGGTGACCACCGGGCAGACAGAAGAGACCACCGGCCGCGGCGTAGTGGAGCACGGCTGGATCGAAGGCCGAGGCTGCGCTGTTCGCCGATTGGATCTGAGGATGCAGTCGGAGGGCTGGTAGGTAAGGAGCCACTCGACAGGGCTCCAGACTCGTTGGGGGGCTTCGCGGTGCCAGGACCATGCCGCCTGTCACTCCTGTGGAGATAGCGAGATATCGGTGTTTTCGGTCACGCAGCGTACCGTCGGTAAAACAGATTAGGAGGTAAGCGGAGGCGCGTAGCGCCCCCTTAAGGGGCGGTCGGAGGTAAAAACACGGTTTTTCAATGTGTTGAGTTTATTGAATCATTCTACTTTTAGTTTTTTTCAACTTCGGGGGGCGAGCCTCCGGCAGCCCCTTAACTCGCGAAACAATGCCTACTTGTCTTACATATCGATAGCAAAAACGACAACATCTCACCTTTGTGCAACTGGCTCTCGTGTTTCCGGCACTTGGCGCGTCGATTCTGGAACCAGACCTGGACGCGCGCCTCGCTGAGTCCAAGTCGCTGACTCAGCTCCTCGCGCATGAAGGCGTCGGGATAGTGGGTCTCGTCGAAAAGCCTCTCGAGCTCCGCCAGCTGCTCCAGAGTGAAATTCGTCCTCGACCTACGCTGTTTTCCGTTACCGCCACTCCCGGCTCCGGACCTTCCGTTTCCGCTGCTGCTGCTAGCGTTACCTGAAACTTCCCCTATTAGCTGTTGATTTTTCCCCGTTTACTTCGACAAGGGGGTTGCGCGTTGCAGTCGGATGTGGACATAGGATTTTCAAAACGTTTCCGATTTCCTGAAACTGAATTTTCGTATCGCTTCTCGTTCTTCTAAAGCAGAATTTATCGCGAATTACCAAACTCTCGCGAGTGAAAATCTCCAAACGACCGAAACTTCCTTCATCTCGCAGCTCCTATATATTCGCGCGGGAAATTCCCGGGTATAAAGAAATCGAATTTAAACAACCTCGCTCGCGGGGGAGGGGGGGGGGAGAGAAAAAGCTCCGCTCGTAATTTACAGCCGGTAGTAGAGAGGCGAGAGAATATCTCTTTTTCTCAAGGAAAGTTCCGAATCTCGTTCACGGCTCATTTCTTTTACGCTTTCGGCGGCGGCGACGACGCGTTTTATGCTGATGCGGCGACGCAGCTTACGAGCTTCCCATTCAAATCTCCGAAAGTCGCCGCCGATTGGCTCGAATCAGCGGGCGAAGCTTCTTCTTTTTTTTTTTATTGCCGCAGCTGTGAATAAGGTATTATGATGGATCGGGCTGGCTCTTCTCGTCCTTGTCGAAGTTCCGTTTATAGTTTTCCTCGCGCTTCGACGCCTTCTTTACTTTGCATATTTGGGTGTAGCTTGAAAATCGTTCTGCTATCGAATTTTTGATGAAAAATTAAAGCCCCGTCAGCGCCGTCGTTAAACAGCGATTCCTCGGCGAGGACGAGTTCGTTAAGAACTGCAGGTAAAATACACCGAGCTAAAGTAGTCTTATCCAGCCCCTGGAAGAAAGTTTGCCGCGGGTCAAAGGAACACTCGGTTAATTAATCGCGCGGGTGTGTATGTGTGTCGCAAATTAATGGCCCCTTAATGCAACGGCAAACTCTTACTTGGAAATTAGACTCGAGCAGTTTGTAAGCGTATACGTACAGCGAGAAGCATCAGGAAAAGACGAAGCAGCGGCGAAGGGAACGTGATTTATATAATTTAGCAAAGTGCCAGGGGCTGGCGTGCAGTGTAAGGGGGTCGTTACTGCACCGATGGAGCATCTAGCTTTAATCACCCGCTACGGCTGTTTTGCCGCAGATTTTCTTCTATGTGGGGGTGTACGCTTATATAGGATGTATCGCTTCGCCGACGTATTTAGGGTGGACACGCTCGAGTGAGCATCGCGTCGCGCTCAAGTGGACACTCTTACGCCGATTACGTTTCGTAAACGTGTTACTCTTGCCGCGACGAGTCTTCGAGGAGTGTGGAACAGAAGCTTGTTCACACGCGAAATTCAACGTTAGGTGAGGTGCAAACTTGATTAAAAAAGAAGTAGTCCTTGTCCAGCCACACATCCCCGCGAAAACGCGACGGTTAGGGTAAAAAGGAAGTTTCAACGAATTAGCGGACACCTAAGGCTTAATCCAATATGCTCGAAAGCACGTCGGCCCTGTTTGCACGCCTGATTTCGGCTGCATAAATTCTTTCTTCCTGCCCGAGTCGTGTACGCTGATTTTACACTACTATGGGGGCGACGAGTTTGATGAAGAGATTCGAGGGGTCCAGGACCTGTAGGGGGGTGTCGAGATGCTAATTTCATTGACTCGATGACTGCTATACCCACTCGTCGCGCATGTGTGATGTGTATTGTTGATTTATTCAATCTGCATGTCGCTGCGGATTAAATTTCTTTTTATTTATGCAATAATATTCAAAAATTTTAAATAGAAATCGAATCCCTTGTAATAAAGTATGTTAATGCAATCAGCGAAGAACGGCGCATAAATAATTCACAGCCTCGTGGAAATTTCAGGCGCGTGCAATACTTGAGCCCTCTATACTTCAAATCACGCGCACGCGGACTTTCAACTGCGCGTAAATACGTAATAAAACACACACGAGAGAAACAAGTCGAACAAAGGAAGAAACGGATTCGATGCAATCACACACTACACAAGGGGCTGACTAATTCGATTACGCAGTGTATAGTATATGAGAGCGACTATCCACCCCCACCCCCACCCCCCTTTGCTGCTTATTCTTCTCTCCCGAAGCGAAAATGTGCTGCGGCATTTCGAAGACCGAGGGAAATGACGCGAGACGAGTTTTGCGTATTATCGTCGCGATATAGCTGGTATACGTTGTGTAATGCTATTACGCAGATGAAAATCTCTTGGCGAGAGTGTGCAGTGTGAATTGGGGTGGGTTTCGCTCTATAAAATTGAAAAGAGATTATACAGATGCTCTTTATCGCCTCTCTCGAGAAAGAGTCGATTGGATTGATGGATTAGATTTTAGGTGTGTGTGTGTGTGCGTGTGTGTAAGTGGGAGATGATCGGCTTGACGCTTGTAATAAAATGGAATTATCACACGTAGTTGACGATGGTCGCTTAATTCTGACTTTGAGAAAAGCAATCGCTTTTGTGTAAGACAATAACGGTAGACTCAGGCAGTTATAGCATGAACGACCCAACGCAAGGCTGTTTAGGCACAGGAGTTTGCACACCTCTATATCTACACTCCGAGTGCAGCTTCTGATGAGGGAAGTAAAAAACAGCCTATGCGCCACCTATCGTCGCTAAGCAGAAATCAGAGATGGGTAAGTTCAAGCGGTGGGGAGAATCAGGCCAGTCCAAAACTGTTGCGATTCGCATGCACCGCTGTACGAATATTTAGATAATAATAATAAAATTCAATCACCTCCTAACAAAAAAAAATTCTTCCATCGGACTCTACCTCTACACACACACACACACACACACACGGTGTCGACCCCCTGACGCGCAATGAATTTATGGTTTAATACGCGAGTTTCGCGACAGCCTCGCCCTTTTAAAAGCGCCTCCATAACTTTTCCCGATTAAGCGCAAATCAAAAAGCAATCTGCCCACACCGTCCCCACGAGTGTATACCATCGAAATAATAAATATACAGCCCCCCCCCCCCCCGCCCCTCTCACTATCCAAGTGCGAGAAAAGTCTCGACCGGCAGTACATCAACTCGCCTCTGCGTACACACACATACACCGTCGGCCGAAGAGCGCAGCACTTTGCCTGATCTTACGAATTTATGTTTCTCTCGAAAACTAGCCTTAGGGCAGTACCCTTCGGTCAGCTTGTATTTTTTTTTCTCTCCCGCTCTCCTCTTTTACGAGCGGCTATTTATGACGCTTTTCGGCGATTTTTCAAACTTGCCGCGCTTTTTTTTTACGAGGAGCTTTTTTACGAGGCCGTTTAATCGGTCGAAGTGCTTTTCGGAGCAGAGCGACGGGAGGGCTCGGTGAATTTGAAACTGCGAGAGAGAAAAAAAGCGAAACGTTCGGCTTCGATAACGCGTCAATCGGGGATATCGGAGCCGAGTGTGGTGCCGGCAGTTCGAGGCTCGCTTCCCAATCGAAGATGACGTGCTCGCAAGCTCGACGGCTTCGATAGCCTCTGAGCTTTATTGGCCGATAGGTCTGAATTATAAACGACTTCTGGGCTGTGTGTATAGGTCAGAAGGGAGAGAGTGGGGCAACCGCGCGGGTCGTGTGTGTATAACGTGGCCGGAGTGCTCTTGCTGTGGGTCATCGATCGGGATGCATATCATCGTTAATCAGTACACTGAGACGACTAATTAAACCAACCTTTGGCATCGTCGAGCTGAAGCAGACTAGGCCTGGAGAGAATCGGCGCCGGTCTGACCTCGGCTTCCTTCTGCTCGTCGCAAGGGCTGCAGGAGCGATCTCTACTGCTGACCGGCGGTGGCGACGGTGTACAGCCCAGGAGCTTGCGAACCGAAAGCTTCAACTCCGGTGGTTTGGTCAAGCGCTTCTCCGTCTCTTCCTTGAGCTTTTGGCTCGAGGACAGGGACAAGTCCTCCGGCTGCAGGCGAGTCTCTGGCGACGATGGCTCTTTCACCGACGACACTACGACGCTGTTGCCACTGCTGCTGCTCGAGTCCTGCTGATGCTCCGACTCGCCCATCTCTGATTTTCCATCTGTGGAGACGTGTTTTTTTTTTTTTTCTATTATTGTATCGCAGTGTATGAACGATTAGAAAGAAAAAAAATCGGTGTGTCAAGCTTCTCACACTCGCAGCACCGATAAGCACAACAAAGTATACAACGTACTGTCCTTCACTGGATCCAGTATACGTTCTCCGTTTCTCTCGTTCGGCTCCTCTTGATCCTTGTCATCAGCAGTCTTGGCGCATCCAGCGACAACAGCCCCGACCAGCTGGGCAACGCTCAGCGATATGGCAGCTTGCAATCGCCTGGGCTGTTCCTGATCCTCGTCTTCCCTTTTATGATGATGGTGATGATGACGTTGATGATGATGATGACGCAGAGCGAAAGCCAGCTGTCCAGGTCCCTCGAAGCTCTTGGAGACAAACTGGGCGAGCTGCTCCATGCTCTGCGCGCAGCCCCGGACTGCGCAGTCTGGCGTCTCGGGAGTCGAGGCGCGGTTATAGGCGCAAGCGTCGAATGGCTGACTCGACCAATGGGGATGTCCTAAGGGCGGAGCTTTCGTTTAGGGGGTGTGTACCCCCAGAGGGTTGGCGGAGAGAGGAAGGGGTGAATAGGTGCGAAGCAGCGCAATGGAGATTATCGCTGATAGCAGATTGTGTGCAGGAGACTTTTTTCGGGGGGAAAGGGGGGGGGGGGAGGGATGGAGGGAGCAGATCGCGAGTTGATGCTTGTAATTGAATTGTCGCGCGTGTAAGTACGCGCGGGTGTTTAAGGAGATCCCGAGGTGTGGGAATTGGGTGAACGATATATCCACGTGGAGCTTGCTAAGACGCAAGCTCGTAGAAAAATCATGATCGTTTTTTTTCAACCGCTGAAAATTCAAAAGACGACTCCGCGAGCGTAACACATCATGCAACTTTCAGTAGTAACGTCTCAGTGCAGTCGGACGGAGAGACAGATCGAGTTGAATCGCTTCTACCAGACTACATGTGTACACACGTGCCATGAGTAAGCTCTATGTAATGTTATATAGCTCTGCTCTCGGATTCATGCACGTACGAGCGCTTTCTCATGCCTATGTGTTATACAGCCGCTTCGGGCTTATTTGGCGGACTTATGGCGAGTACAGAAAGTGTTCAAGGTCGGAATTTTGAATTTTTTTAAATACTTATTCGAAAATAAACGCGTCGAAACGTATAAAGCTCCTCGCTAAAGAATATAATTAAATTTTACTGACCGTGATAAAGGATGGATCCGCGCGTTAGATTAACGAACTGTATGATGAGATTTCGCGCGGACCGTTAATCTCAACTATTTTCCAAACGTGTATAATAAAGATAATTTATGTAACGCGTTCTCGCGAGCGGAATCGTAAAAAAGCTCCCGAAGCAGTAAAAAAAGTCTTCATGAAGACATTATCGTCTCTGCTCGCTATAGAGCTTGGAGTTTTAGATCTTGGGCTGACTATATATTGTATGGTACTGTTATACGAGTTACATCATCGTCGTTCGAGAGAAACTTTACAAGAGCTTTCGTCTGAAAAGACGCGTTTTCTTGTCTTGCGAACCAAATACACGAACACACACAAACACACACACACAAAAATAACGTCACATGCGCTTATAATATCTCAGCTGATGCTCTTATCACTAGAAGCTTCGAAAGTTTCCAATTGGTCACCTAAACAACCAACGAGAAAACGAATAAAACGTACGAATACACATCACATCATTACATTACATCACCTACAATAACACAGAATCGCCCCAGGCTAATTTTCATCGCCACAGCGCCTATAATGAAATCACGACATTACAATTACACGCGTTTGATAAAAGCTCGCTCTCAATATATACCACGACTGCATTCGTTCTCTCTTCCCACACACACACACACATATAACGAGAAGTCGAGCCCCCCTCGCGTCTCTCGTATTTGCCGCTACCAAACTCGGCAATATTTAAATGGGATTGCGTTCGGGAATGTAATTGCTCGCGCAAACACGACTACGCCGCTCGCGCACAGGAGCGACGTGGCTGTATGTACATATATATGTATATGTATAGAAGAGGAGGAGAGAACCGGGTGCGCGCGCGCGCGGATATGGTCCGTAACGCGGAGGCAGACGGAGCCAATCAGGGCGCAATGCGATTACCTTAACGAGAAATCCGATTACTTATTCATTCGCCTAACTCGAAATCAGTTTAACTAATCGTTTAATTCGCTCTCTCTCTCTCTCTCTCCCTGCTCTTCGCGAGGCTTCGGCTCTGCAGTGATGCTCGTCGGCCTGTCTATAATGCGCCCCTGCTCTGCGTCTTTCTCCGGTCTTGTACGATGTGGTCTCGAGATTTCTCGCGCGTTTGTTTTTTTGGATTTTTTGAAAAATTTGTTTACACCTTTACAAGTCTTAGAGCGTCGGTGTGTACAAAAAAATCGAGAGATAAAAACGAAAGCGAGCGACGCGGAGAGGGACGAACGAGGAGAAGAGCGAATAAGACGAGTATACACGCAGGAGGGGGATTGCGGAGGCCTCATTCAATTCAATTACGTAATGAATTGTCGTGTCTTGAGTAAACACCCTTCCTCGCGGCGACTCGTCTACTCGCTGTGTGTATATCTATATATATGTACATCGAACCGGGGGAGTTTGGGTACAGGGGTGTGAGAGACGAATATCCGTGCGCGAGAAGCTTCTCGCGCTCATGCGAAATTCACCTTCTCTCAGCTTCTCGTTACGCTAATAAAACTGGCTATACTATTCGCCCTGTATCGTTTGTCTACTTTTAGTCCCTATTCGCTATATCTGTGTATCGTTATGTGCGGCTGTTTCTTATAGAGATACTTATTTCTGCAGTGATTACATAATTAAGTTGTAACAAGTATGTATGCCGATTACAAATTGCAATGATATGACTTCACAATCGATATGTTATAAAAATGATTTTTTCGTGATACAACATTTATCAAACAACAAATAAAGCGTAACGCAGTACCGCAGAGCAATCGATCAGCTGATCGCATAAAGAGCAAAGATCAGAGCTAGAAGTGATCTCGTTAGAATCGTATATACACCCTTTTTCTTCCGATCGACCGGCCAATTAGCTCACGTCAAGCGCCCTTGGCAGCTCGGAGATCTCATTAGTAGCTTGCGGATTCAATGCAGCTTTCAAAGCTCTCTGTCTCTCTCACACACGGCGCTAAAGCAAAGCAAAGAGCCAGTCGTCGGTTCGAATCCGATGATTAGACGCAGCTCTCGTCGCGCATTATATGATCGCAACTCTATCACATCCTCCCGACGATCGCTATACATGTACCCAATACCCATACATACATCAGCTTTGCATAGCTCGCTGCTGATACATCTCTCGCTGGTGTTTGCCGACTCGCGAATCAATTCGCTGTGCGCCGGTAAACTCGCATCAGATCTAGACTCGTAGATGTGTGTATGTGTGTGTGTGTGTGTGGCTGTGCAAGCGCGAGAAAGCTTGCTTGCGCAAACGAGCCGGCCATTGATCCGCAGTCGCGCGGCCCTCCCCCCTCCGACGAGCTTTGCATGCGAACTTGCGCCGTATATCTTGCTGCGGATATTTAAACGTGGCGATGCTGTAGACTGAGTTTTGATATTGTTATGGATGTCGTTTTTTTTTTTTAGTTTTGACCTTTTTGGATGATTGATCGCGGCTTTGATTTTCGAATTGGGATACCTATAGTGTATACGTAGAGATTATATATTTTAATACGCCATAGTGGCGCCCGGTGTCTTGGTCGAGCGCAGAATGTAGCGCGGAAAACAAAAGAAAATCAAAGCAAAAACTAACCATGGCACTCTTTCGATCAAATCTCCAAATTTCAAGTAAATTGTCACTAACCAAAGTAAATACATTCCCTTCGCTATTGTACTATCTTCAAATAAGCAAAAAATAATATTCATCCGTCCACAGCCAAAAGCTCTACTAAGCTTGTTCGAAACCCCGACCGCAAACTCTCGTCGCCAATTCGCGTCGAGTCACGTAAACGAGAAATTCTTTCGCTCGTGGTTCCGCAAAAATGAAGAGAAACCCTCCGACTGCCCAAAAGCCGACAACGTCTTCTGCGAAAGCTCCTGCCGAAGGCGTCTACCCGAGTGTCCGGAACACGTTTGCACCGGTGCGCTGTCCAGGTGCTCCGAAAAAGGATACGGTACAAACATCCATTTTTCGCATAGCTCGATATTTTAGACATCAGAATCTTGACCTCTTGCAAACAAAAGGCGAGCCGATAAAGCAGAAAAAGAGCAGCTTGTGGTTCAGCCTGAGGGTGAGTCCAGTCGTGATAAAGGAAAAGCCGTCAAACTGCAAGCCTCTACCGTGCGAAAAGCGTGAGAGCTTCAGAGAGTACATATTCGGCCCTGAGAAGCCTCTGCCTCACGCGAACACCTGTCGCATGGCTTACAAGTATAAGCAGATGTGCAGGTATACCTAAATTAAACGTTAATGCCTGCTTTTAAAAAATTCATCGACAACATCGGTATAATAACTCAAAAATATAACGAAAATAAAAGCGCAAACGATCCACGACTGGAGGACGCGAGGTACCAGACGACAAAGGGCGACGCGTTGCTCTTCACCTCTTCCACGAAGCCGAAGATCTGCTCCATCAAAGGGCCGCAGCCGAAAGCACCGCCGCCATACATTCCCCCGAGCGCCGTCATTTGCAAACGCATCTCCGACTCCCTTTCGGCGCTCGACTGCTTCTGCGCATGCGTTCCTCCGGAGGACGAGCCTCACTGCCACACGAATCTGTAATAACAACAACGTCATCCTTTACACTTCCCTCCGTAATGCCTTAACTCGTACTTACATATACACAGGTGTCCGGTACACTCGAAGCCGTTCAGGCTTCCTTACGAGGAGCTGCGACCACGTGACCGACGCATCAGGAAGTTCTTCACCTGCGAGGAGGGAATCGCCGGTCAGGACGTGGTTCCGCCGCCGAGACGAGAGACTTGCACCTGTCCACACTTCAAGTGTGATTCGGCTAAAGAGACTTGTGCCTTGCACGAGGCGCTGAGACTCAGAAGAGAAGAGGTGCAGAAGGTCCAGAGCGACGACGAAGAGGTTAGGAAGATGTCGAGGTGCGAGAGACTCAAGATTGTCACCGCTGCGAGGAGGAGGATGGGCACTGCGGCCTGCGATGCTGGATGCCCCTGCGGTGGTTTCTGAGAGAATCGTTGTATCGTGTATACTTTGGAAGAGTGAAATTTGATGTTTGCGTTTTTAGTAATAAGAATGTTTTTTTTTTATATTTATTAGAGAAAGTCGTAATATTATCTACTTACTTCGTAACAAAAATGATCGAATGTCTGATGGTCGATTCTTCGAAAAAAAAAAAAACCACTATACGGAACATATTTGAAAAGGAGTAAAAACCGCGCACAGTAGTCAACGCATCCGGTTGGAATTTCGGCTACACTGCGCCATCTGTGCGACATCCTTCCAAGCGAATTTGACACATGCAGCTCTGCTGCTCTATCGATAACGTAATGGCATTCGCATATACAAGTCCCTGAAGAGGTCGCTACCGTCGTCGCTCTATAATAATTAAGTTATACCAAACCACGTGATGTCGCGAGGCAAGTTCAAAGTTGAAAAATTAGTTCTAACACAATGCAATGTTAACTTTTTTAATTACAATAAAAAATGGCTTGTGCGATTGCCGAAACGCATTTCACACTTGCGTAACCTCCATCCACTGGAATAATAATTGTTCTTCGCGATTGGGAAACCAGAGCCAGCACACGTTTCGCATCCTTTTATAACAGACTTTCTTTTTTTTCCCACACTTTTCCCGATTAGTTTTTTTTTTATCAATATATATTTTTGCCAATCGCGTAATCGCCAAACAAATTTACTTATATTTAAATTTTTAGGTTAAGGCGCTTTGTTTTGGTATAACTTGGAGCACTTCACAATCCCGCCACCAGATGTGCCACTTTTGCTTTGATATGCGAATAAAGCATTGCCGCGCTCTATACTGCGCAGTTTTGAGGTTATGTCGACCTTACGTCACTCGCTCTCGAAGCAACGATCTGCCAAACGGCAGCACGCGCGCCGCGACATTACTACACTATACAATCTCCGCGCGCGCAACACTCCGCATTTTGACACTTGCGATATCCTTCCGTAATTTTGACGTAAATTCAAAGTTTACGAGCCTCGAGTGGTGAAAATTATGTCGCAGAGTTTGGCGACGCTGAGCCATCATCATCAGGGATTATACAGTAGGCCGCGAAATTCCAGTCAGCCGTACCTATTTCAGCACGAGTACGAAAGGTTTCTACTATCAACGGAAAACGTGCTCGCCGCTACTGTCAAAGGGAACCATCATGAGCAGCTCGACGACTTTCCCGACCACGAGGCCCTCGAGCATCGGGATACTTCTTCCGATTCCCAAAGCGATGAGGTTTGTATATTTTCGACGCTTTTTTTCAAAATCCGATGATTCACCGAAAATTCGCCGGGTTGGATACGTAATCTGACGTTTTTTTGTTTATTCCGCGTAGCGAGCACGCCGCGCGCCGTACGCCGTAAATATAGAACGTAGTTCTTTGTTTACGTAACACTTGTCACTTTTGTTGTTTTTTTTGCTCGTTCAATTATATTCTAGTAATGGGCCACGGGTATATATAGCCGAGAGTTCACGAGTTTGAAATTCTCGTCCGCCAGCGGAGTCGATTATGTTGCGAAAATTTGTTGCAAAAAATTTATAGCAAAAAGATTTGAAATTTTTTTGAATTTTTGTTTTCGTTTATAGCGCGATTTTTCATTATAGACTGCCGAAATAACCGAGTCACCGTATACTGATGAATTTCAAATTTGAATGCAGGTACTGGAGCAGCAAATTAATGCTCATAGGCCCCGAACAGTGGAGGACATTGAAAAATGGCTGAAGAATATCAAGCCCGTATCAAGTACAAATTACGACAAGAATGTCAATTCAAAGGCCAGCATGGAGAGGTACTTAAACGAACACTTGCCAGGGTTATTTTTTGACAAAGATTTTGGGATTGCGGAGAATAATTTAATGAATAATAATTTAACTATAAACTTTGATGCTATCTTCAACGATATACAAGATGACGAACTTATCTCCACACAAGATAAGGACGATGTGTTCATGCTTCCAGACTTGCAATTAGATAACTTAGATCAATTAGCATACTGCACGGATGATATGATTCTAACGAGTGATATCCTAGCTAGCCCATGCGACCAACCACCGTGTACAAATATAAATGTTAATACTAAAGACTTCTTTATAAGACTACAAGAAACTATTAATGTAATAAGCGGTAATAATAATATTTTTACTCAGGAACTAGGTGACAATAATTTACATAACAATGTTATGACGTTTGCAAATTATTTGGAGGAAGATTCGAGTAATAATTCTCTAACAGCGAGTACAGTAAACTCGTACCAAGTTAAAGCGTCTTGCAACAAATCCAACATAGATGATACCAGTGACTGCTCGAATTTAGAAAGTAATGAAGATTCATACACCATAAAATCTAATAGCTCAACACTGCAAGCGGCTGATCCAACAAGACCAACAAAATTATATATAAAATTAAAGAAGGTGAATAGCAGTGTAGCAGACAAAAATTCAACTCAGCAAAAGAATCAAATAGTAGATAAAGTATTTACTCGCTCTAGAAAGAAAGACTTATCAGTTGACGATAGCTTAGTGGGCAAAGAATCTGAGAACAGCAAAAGTCTTAAAGATAGATTAAGAAAAAAGTCAAGCACTTATAATTCTCAGGAAAGCAAGCGAGATGATAATTTGAGAATCAGACTATACTCAAGTTACAGTCAACAAGATCAAGTCATTTTGAAAGCACTGAAAGAAGTAGGCATCACAGATGCTAAGTTGCAGCATTTCCGATCAGAAGATAACTCAACAATCTGGAAGTGCCATCAAGATAATTGTCATCGTATTTTCGATAAAATATGTAGACTCAGAAGTCATCTGCTAACTCACTTTGGCATCAAACCATTCAAGGTAATTATACTGCGTATAAATGAAATCCAAGCCTCAATTACACCGCTGAATTGAGAATTAAATTTATTTATTTTTCCAGTGCGACTACAATGGCTGCTCTTGGGCGTTCTATTCCAACGACAAACTCCTTCGTCACAAGGAGTTACGCCACTTGAAGAACAAGAATTACGCGTGTTCTCAGCCCGGCTGCGGACGCAAATTTGCGACACATCAAAATCTAGCGGTGCACGAAGATTTACATGCGGGTCTAGGCATAGCCTGCCACGTGCAGGAGTGCTCTGCCAAGTTCCAGTCGAAGAAATGTCTGGACGCACACATTAAGACGCACCGCGAGTATTTACCTCCTTACATATGCAGTTACGAAAGCTGCGGCAAGCGCTTTTACAACAACAGCGCCTTGATGTCGCATCAGCGCTGCCACAGCTACACGGACATGGACGTCACTTGCTCCTGGCCAGGCTGCGGTAAAACTTTCGATCAACCGTCTCGACTAAAGGTCCACATGCGTTCGCACACCGGCCAGAAGCCTTACGCCTGTACCTACAGGGGCTGCAAGTGGGCCTTCTCAACGGCCAGCAAATTGAGTCGTCACCAAAAGAAACATAGCAACAATCGTAAATTCGTTTGCGACATTGGAGACTGCAGAAAGTCATATCAGCGGCTGGATCATTTGAGGGATCACAAGCTCAAGCACACAGAAGAGAGATTATTTATTTGCGGCTACTGCGACGCTGCATTCTCTCTCAAGAATGGACTTTACGCTCATATTAAGAAGCACTCGAAAACGGATTTTGTTAGTAAAGGCCATAACAAAGCAAAGAAAAATAAGACTGTTGAGAAAAAGAACACGAGGAAGAAGGAAGCTTACTGTTCTAGAGTACTACCCGTTAGAATTTCGGATAACAGATCGAAGAAAACAGCGTTAACCGATTGTGATGCGGGCAATGACCAAAGCACAACTAATCGAAACGCCGAGGATATGTATTTTTGCCCAGTTGAAACTTGCGCAAAGTGGTGCCCAACGAAATCTAGTTTAAGAATGCATTTTCAGAGGAAGCACAAGCGGCCTCTTTCCGAAATTCAAAATCGTGGCGAGACCCACCCGACCTTACCCACCTCTATGGAGACACAAGAAGTTGGACAGTCTCTCGACGGTAACGAAGATTCGGCAAGAACTGTATTTACCCACCAATATAATTCAAGCTCGAAACCCGACAGAGGAGTTGTGGAATCGAGTGCAGCAGTAGACGACGTCGTTTTAGACGTGGGCACCTTCGGTGACTGCCTTCTGCTACCGGATGAGCCGCCCTCCATGTGTTGCCAGGAGGACATTAATGTTTTAGAATACCAAACGGTACTGCTCGACGCAATTCCGACTGATAACGACATCAGCATGTGTGGCTTGGAGTAGTTGCCAATTCCTCACGTTGTCAGCACTGAAAAGAATCGAACTGAAATCCACAAGTATTTTTAAAAGAGGGCCGCATGTACTGAAATTCGATATATTTATATATCTCTTTAAGGAGACTATGCCGTATTTTTTCTAAAAATTTATAATGTCAAAAAACGATCGCGTTGAAGAAAGGTACAATGTTCCGATATTGTTAAAAATATGTATAGTATATTTATCGCGAATCTTCCAAGAAATGTTCAGTTGAATCATAATCGTTCTAAATTCTTTGATTTTTGAAAGGATTTTTGTTTTTTGGCATTTTCATCAATCAACTCTAAATTATAGTAATATTCTTAGCGACCTACCGTTTTCAATGAAATATGCTTTTCATTGTTAGCACGAGTAGAGTTAACGAGTGAAATGTAGCGTTTAAGTTTCTTTATTTGAACTCTACTATTTAAGTCAGTTATGCATGCGTTGACGCGAGAACGTAATAATCACAATATCATTATTTCATTTGTTCGATTGCTACATCTCATTCATAATCTTCAATACTTAAATTTTTTATATTAGTTTTGTTTATTGTTAGAACTATTAAGTCTTACAACGTAGAGGATAAGTTTTTTTTTATCTTTAATCAATTACCTTTTGCTATTTTTAAAAAAAAGTTAAACTTGCTGATGATCATCACTTAAAATATGGATGTTTTTTTAATTTATGACTTTAAATAATTCACGACTATGAAATTAATCGGCGAATTGATATTGTCAAGTGGTAACTTATCGCAAGTTAGCTTTTAATGTATCATTTTGTTGATTTTGTATTGGAACCTTTAGGTTTAGATCCAGAGTTGATTGAGTCTGGTTGACTATAAACGAGTTCAAAATATGTTAATTGATGCTGTTAGGCTATAGAAATTTCTAGGCATAAACTTTGCGTTGGAAAAAACTTCCAAATCCTTTTTGAAAGAAATTCATAATCCGCCATACAACTAGCTTTAGAGAAATCGCGCTTAAGACGAAATCTGTGATGAACTTGAACCCAGCCTACAATTACACAATGTAATCCAGTTTGCTATTGGTTTGAATCGTTATTTTATTAATAAAAACGTTGATATTTTTCAAAATGACAGTTTCTTATTATTCTCATAACAATATTTATTCCACGCGATACAAAAAATCGTTCCTTAAAGTCTATATGACATTCTTTGGAATAGTATACAGGAAGGGAATGTACACATGCATTATACTTAAAATTAATAGTGATTTCTAAAAATCTGCAATCCAGCACTGAGTATAACTAATAACTAGGGTGTACTACAATCTAAGAGGACTCATTCTTAAATTGATCAATTCATGTTTTAATTAAAAAAAAAATCATCTTT
This sequence comes from Nasonia vitripennis, assembly GCF_009193385.2. Classification (NCBI taxonomy): domain Eukaryota; kingdom Metazoa; phylum Arthropoda; class Insecta; order Hymenoptera; family Pteromalidae; genus Nasonia; species Nasonia vitripennis. Next base: position 30,043,016 of record NC_045760.1, on the reverse strand, counting down.
TCCGGGAAAAGTCATCCATGCTTTACAATACTCGATACAGATTTTTTCGGAGATAAAGCAGCCACGATGAAGAAGAAAATTTCTCTACGTAAGTTATTATCTACGTCACCGTTTTCATTTCATAATACTGCAAAATTGCGCTCACTACAGTCCTGACGTAGATTTTTACAATAATAGTCGTGGATGGAAAAATTCCTCGCGAATTTCTCCCGTGTGTCACATGTTTATCACGTTTCATAAACGTAATTTGCTACAACTTTCGCAATCTTTCGACCAAGATTCAGAAGACGTATAAGTATTATCTAAGAATGGCATTTGTATAACATCTATATGATATGCGAAGATTCAATCGTAATCTTCCGCGTTTTTTTCTCGAAACTCAATGTTGGCATACAACAATTTCAATTGGTATGTTATGATTTGTAAATAGAAAAACACATTTCTAAATTGTTTACGAGCAGAGAGTAAAAAAACGTCGACTTACAAATCTAACACTCGACTCTACGAGCGAACTTAATAAAAATGGCAAATATCGCAGTTGTTTCGTTATCGGATGTGTATATGCGTCTAGAGTGAGAATATACCTATACAGTATAGATGTAGTTCAAAAAGACGTTTATAGAAAATTAATAAAAACGTCATTCGCTACGGACGCACGTCAGCATCATCGTGTTGTACAGACGTCAAGTAATAATTTCAATCGCGTAGTTTCGAACAACAACAACAACAACAGCAGCAGCAAGAGAGAGATGGAGTACAGCGACGTCTGTTATTGTACACAAACAGTCATCACATCATCATCATCACTGAGATCTCTAATCGGGTCAGACGTAGGAAGACTCGTTTTTCCTCCTCTCAGCCTCCTCCTTGCAGCCGTTTTGCGTCGCGCTGACGATCAGCCTTCGCCGTCGCTCGTAGGCTCGATCTCTAAACCTAGCTATGAAGTACAGTAGGCAGTGCGTTATAGCTAGGAAAACCAGTCCACCGGCGCAAACGAGAATCGTCCTTTCCGGTTTCTCCCAGTCGAGGATGTTGTAGATTTTGTGCTGACCACGCTTGTCCAGTCCACCAGCCGCGTAGTACACCAGACTGAAGAGCACGTACAGACTGACCATCAGAGGGCACCACCAGAAGCAGCGGAGTTCGAAGGGGACACCCGTGACGCACAGGTCCAGCAGCATGAGAAGACTGTTGCTCACGTGAATGAGGATGTTGAGTGGGTCGACATGGTGGATCTTGGGGTCGTGAACGAGACCCCAGTAAGTCACCGTCACTCCAAGGGCCAGACTCGAGGTGACGATGTACAGGAACCAGTAGATCTTCTCGAGCTTGCCGTACTCGAGAGTGGACGGATCGAAGTCGACGCAGCGTCGCTGCTGACGCCAACGACGCGTCACCAGACAGACGCCGAGCAGCGATTGGCTGAGGCCAAGGGCCAAGTCCCAGTTGGTCAGGTAGATCGGCCACTTCTCCCAAATGCCCAAGGGCTGCGCGCTGCCGACTTCGAAAAAGGAAAATAACACCACCAGCAGCCAGCAGCTGAAGATCAGCCAGCGGTAGATCAGGTACCAGAGCTTCAGCTGATCCTGGCACTTGGGCTCGGAGAAGCAGCGGCCGTGAGGCGGCTCGAATTTCGCCTGGAACCACTTGCGCGCGAGCTCGCGACACCACAGCTTCTTCACCATTGCTCGGCGACCTGCACAGAAATACGGTGGAAATTAGACGTTTGCGAGTGTTCTAAGTATATCGCACACTTTATCGAGAGCTTATCAGTATATGTAGTCGTGATTCATCGCGATCTACGACACGAATTGTAAAAATTTATACGGGAAAACACGCAATTTCAAATAAACCCACGTCAGCGCGTATCCTCGTTTTTTTTTTTTTCTCAAAACAGAACAAACTGTACATCTACGAAATCAATCATTCGCGGCACTCGAGTATAAAAAGCGAAACAATGTACGGCTGATTAAAGCTCCGCGCGAATTCACAGCTGCGCGCGGAACAATAAAAGCCCGAATTTCCGATTCACCGATTGTCTCATGCGTCGGTCACTACACTACTCGCTGCAGCACACGTGAGAGATTTATAATTCAGCGCGCGCGCAAGAGAAAACTGTTACACACACGCGAGAGCGCGAACTTTCCGGTTTTTGCATTACATAATTGTTATGTATTAAAAGAGGGAAGCGGAGATAATCCGAACGAGAGTATATTGCCACCTGGTACTCAAGACGTTGAATCAGCTCTCTCTCTCTCTCTCTCTCCTTATCGCACAGCCGAAAATCAACACCTTCGACAGTGCAAACTATACACAGTAGTATCACGAGACTCTTTATATTTTGATCGTATCGAAGCAAAGTCGTCGCGAGGACACAGACTCGGTTCGACGTACACGCACGGACAGCAGCACGTGCGTTTGGCGAATGACACGGGAGAAGCGCGCGAGACTGAGGTGAGCCGAGCTCGGCCGAGTTCTACACCCCCCCCCCTCCCTCTCCCAACCTCCTTTCGAGCGATGTATATATAGGTATACCTCGGGTTTATAGAGTCGAGAGTGGCGTGTGCGAATTCGGGGAGCTCATTGGCGGGGGGAACCTGCTGTTTTCGGTGTATGTCCTTTTTCTCGATGTTCTGGAACGATTCGAGGATTTTTTCGAATTCGCTCGGAGATTTTCAAATGATACAGAGGACGCGTTACGGAATCGCCGCGAAAAATTGTACACAAGCCTTGCGTGCGATTATTCGCGGTGTATAGCTCGTAATTACACGGATCTTTCGATGAAGATGACTCGCTTTATAAATAGACCGGACTAACTGCATAATGTGCCAAGATTGCGAAATCGGCTTTACTGAATGTAGACGGAATTTTCTGCTTTTAATCGATAACGCTTTTTTTTTTTTTTAAAAAAAGCGCTCATCGCGGTAGCGAATGGACGGACGTTTCATTAATTTTTACTTTCTCATTGAAAAATTAACGATTCGGAGTGATTATCCGCGATAAAGATTGTTCAACTAGTACCTTTTCCGTGCAATTCGCAATGTTTACATGTACGGATATACAGGATGAATTACGTAAATCATCGACAGTCGCGGAAAAGCGCTCTTGATAAACTCTTGTTATACCTTCATAAATCCATCGTAAACTACTTCCTCGGATAAGAATTAAGGTGTGTATTAAAAAAGAAATATACCTGGAAAAAATAAGCATGACTATACGTTATTATTGCTTTCGTTTCCCGAGCGCTGTGTTCCCCGTATTCTATAGAGGTGTTGACACAGCCGCTATTTACTCTTCATCGCCCTTTTCCGTGTTATTCTTCCTTTATTAAAATTGCTTCGTCGAAAGACTTGTTAGCTAAGTTCAACCTTTGGGAGTAACGCACCGTATGGGATGATTGTTGATAACGATTTTAATTATATTTGATGCGCTGGACATGTTAACGACTCTTTGTCTATCAGCTAATTATCGATGACTTTTACAATCGAGTAGTGATAGTCGATCGTGATTAAACGTCAAAGTCTGACGCGTCAAAATTGATTGATTAAAGTTTACCGTTTAATTTGATCAGTGAGAAAACAGAGTGTCACAGTAAAAAATTACTATCAAAGATTATTGATTCGGTATACAAACGTATATTGTTAGGTTTAGATTTGCCTGCGACTCATCCAGTTTGCCGCGAAAATTACGAAGTAACATTATATTGTATGAATGTTATTGAATTTGTTTATAGAACCAGTTTGAAAAAAATAAAATTCGACATAGCGTTTTTTCGTTCGATCTATGCTAATATATCTCCCACTCAGAAGCCTCACAAACATCCACAAGCTCAGCAGTTTTTTCTCACACTTACAAATAACTGCATCCAACCGAAAACATAAAAAAAACAAATCAACTCCGTCTCTATACGCGGCACAAGATAAATTACGTCATAAAAAGCTGTGAAAAGCCATCCGTAGCAGACGGCTTGTAAACACAGAGCAACGAGACGAGAATAAGATACGCATCTCTCCACCGAACCTCCAAATTATGACTCTACACGTCAACAATAGCTACTCACGCAAGCACACGTGTCCAAAGAGCACCAGAAGCAGGTTAGGCGAGGAAAATCTCCTGAAGTTTAATCTGGCCATCGTCGCGGGGAAAAAAACACTCGCTAATTTATTTTTTCCACAAACGTAAGCGTTTTTTTCCCAGAAAGTAGACTCCGCACACACGCCTTCGATGATGCGAGTTCCAGGCTGCAGACGTATACGAGATCAGCTGATCGCGCGCGTGCGCAGTAGAGCAGACGAGCGCGGGAATTTCGAATCGCGTGGGAGTGGAATTTTCGGCGCGCGCTGATGACGCTCGTGTATTAATGTAGGTGAGAAACTCGCGGGGAGTAGGAGAGAAGTGGGTGTGTACTTATATATTGGGTTATATATCGCGTGAGCCGGCTGCAGAGTGTAGCGTTGCGAAACTTAACGATGACGATCGCTCGTGCTCGATCAATTGAAGTTTATCAGGCCTTTCAGGCGCTTTTTGAGTTTATTTCTCTCTTCTATTATTATACTTCTAGGGTTTGATTTCGGTCTCAAAAATCGTAAAAACGACGGCGCTCGTACTTTCGAATTCGAATCGGATATGCGCGCGCCTCTCGACTCGGGCGCACACAAATTGTCCGTAATTGTCTCCCCGAGAGCCGGGGCAGCTCATTAAAATTTCATTCGCCGTGAGAATCAATGGAATTTCGAAGTTCTACCGGTGCATTAATATTAAGGTTTATTAATTACCCTGAAAGGACTGACGTGATTATTTTTTTTTTTTTTCTTCTAGGATTAAGCGCCGTACACATTTTTTAGGAAATAAGTCAGAGAAAAAACCGTCAAATTGTCAAATTTTCATTCAAGCTGTAACAACATAAACCGAAGCAGATTAAAAAAAGAAACAGAGAGAACAAAATCAAGTGAAGCATTTAACCCGACTGTCCCCCCGAGTCGAGAAAACGCAGCTATGCGTGCGCTATAGAGGAGCCACAGCGCAGTCAATGCGTCAAAGGTCGCGGCTGCCGCACGTCCAATACTAATTCAGAGCTAATTTATCATAATCGCGTCCTATTATTGACGTTCGCTCTCAGGTTGCGTCCAAGCGCCAGCGGTTATTAACATTTCGTACGTCAGCTGACTTTTTTCTCTTTTATCACGTGTGTTTACATTCGTCGTTTTCGTGCAAACAAGGGGTGCGGGCTCGGGGAGTTTTATCGCCGAGAGGCGAGATAATTTTGGTTAATTTCAAGGAGGCGCATGGGTATATCGACCCGATAAGAGCATTTCATCGGTTTGTACACGTAAAAAACTGTCCATCCATCAGTCGCAATACCATTAAGCCGTATCTCTACGCGGTGGCGTACGACAGCCCATCGATATTCCGGCGTAACATCGAAAAAGCGATTGACTTGCAAATACATCGCGATAAGCACGATCGATTAACGCGAAAAAGCCTCGCGTGAGATCGTCAATTATACACGTCCTCGACGAGCATCGCACACTCGATAACTCAAGACTTCACGCGACGGTTAATAAAAAGAAAAGCAAAAATACCGACGTACCGCAAAACGAACTTGCAGCTATTCGAATGTGTTCCTTAGTCCTACAGGCATCCAAGCAGCAGCTCAAATCCGAGGTGCTGGAGGACTCGTGATGATGATGCTCAGGAGTCATCGACACGCGCACACACACACACACACACTTCACCGCGAGCTTAGATACTAAGAAGCAGGAGCAGCAGCAGATCGACGCCGCGCCGGTGCTGGACTGACGGTGACCGCGTGTGCACTGCGGGTTTTTCACCGGTATACTTACTCCTTCGTCCAGTCGACCATCGCGCCATATCGATCCGCATTAGTTAGTTTCTCCCCCCCCCTACTTTTGACGCGCGGGTACACTACACTCTCCGAGTGCAGAGCTACTGCTGTATATATAGTGTTTTACGCTTGGCTTATCCGCGCTGGGATGATGGATGGATTTTGTGCGAAGCGGGAAGCTGATGAAATGTATACGGGGCTTCTTTTGTGTTCCGCTCTTGACTCGCAGCGGGATTGGTGGAAAAGGGATTTTTTTTTCATTTAAAAAAGCGCGGGAAACTCGACCGAGACGCGAAAATAAATCAGCGATTTATCGGGGCTGCGGTATAAAGTGGCTTGGGAATTTCTGACGATGATTAAACATGTGACATTAATTGACCATTATTACCCCCCATGACTCTCATTCCACCACCGTCTCTCTCTCTCTCTCTCTTATTCTCATAGACAAGCCTCACCGCCACTAATACACGCAGCTCTCGCGGAGAGAGAGAGAGAGAGAGCTGCAGCGGCGGCAAAGGCGTGTACGGCTTTTTATTTATAAACTCAAAGCGCCGCCGGCCAAAAATAATACCCTCGTCGCGTGCGAGAGAGAGAGAGAGAGAGAGAGGAAGCAGATATGATCCAGCTTCAGTCGTTGCCGGGGCTCCGGCCTAGTCTGCTCTCTATCCGTGTACTCGTACACCTTCCATAAATTTTCTTCCACTTCTTCACTTCGTTTTCACGCCGTCAGTGCCGAGAAAGACGAGCAGGGCTAGAATGCAGCAATGAGAGCCTGCTGCTGGCTTCTCGTGGCGGTTTGCTGGTTAGCCGCTGCCGCTTCGAGAGAACAATGGATCGACGTCGAGAAGGAGAGGCTTCACCAGCAAGAGGCTAAGCAGTGAGTATTTTTTCACCGCGGCGGCGTTTTTCGTGCGGTATAGGTTAAATCTCGTGCGGCGGTGGGGCAGGTTATTTCGGGATAGGCCACGCGATTTTTTCTGTCGCGCTCATCATCAACAGGTGAGGCGCGACCGGCTCTTCTATTATTGAGAGCCGGTTGCTTCTTCGAGGCACTTGTATCGTCATACGAGTGAGTCAACGTACGGTTAATGCGGATTAATCCGTAATTGAAGCAATAAAGTCTCTTATCGCATTCGCAGAGTCGACCAATGGGCCGAGAGTATCGGCAACGAGCTGTGGCGGCTGGCCCAAGCAGTGGCTCAACCCAAGGATATCCTCGACGTGAGTACTTACCTGCTAGTGAAAGTGTACATGTGATCGATTACTGATCGACTCGATGAAAAAATCTTCTCGCAGAGGTACAAGAGCAAGGGCGTCCGAGTGGTGGACAAGTCCGGCGACGAGATCATCAGGAACATAAGCGAGAACGTCGGACGCATGCTCAGTCGTAAGATGGACGCGGTCAAGTGCCTGTTCAAAGAGGCCGAGAGACTGTCCGAGGAGTACGACGGGAACTTCACGAGGATGTACTACTCGGCCAAGTACAGCAACGCGACGGTCGAAGGTAACCTCAAAACGTCCAACGTGCCCGAGAACATGCAGGACGGCGCCGATAAGATTTACCAGTACGTATGAGCATAAGTATATACTACTATGGGTGGGTTAAAACCTTGACTTGACGGTCTTCATCCTTATTGCGCAGACACATGTACCTCGAGCCGGACACTCACTTCAACAACATATCCGTCAACACGAGCTTCTCGTCGGTCCACATACCGACGAACGTCTACGACCGACTGCCTCGAGTCAACATGACCATCAGTTGGTCGAAGCGACTGGACAGAATCTTCAAGCACAACTACAAGTCCGATCCGGCTCTCATGTGGCAGTACTTTTGCTCGACCACGGGTGTGCTCAGGCAGTATCCGGCCATGCGCTGGCCCGTCAGCCTCAAGAAAGACGGTAAGGAGATCACCGACACCTACGACTGTCGTGTCCGCAGTTGGTTCATCGAAGCGTCGACCTGCAGCAAGGACATGGTCATTCTCGTGGATAACAGTGGAAGCATGACTGGCATGAGCAACGCCATCGGTATGCTCTTTGTTTCTTTTTACGTTGACGTGTGGCCAGGCGTGAAAATCGAAGCTTCGATTGATTCATTGATTCTTTCGGAACTGTGGTTTCAGGCCAAGGTCGATCGGAAAGCATTTTTTCTTTGTTTACCTACTATTCTTTTCCAGCCAAGACTACGGTGTCGACGATCATGTCGACCCTCTCGAACAACGACTTCGTCGCGGTTTTCAACTTCTCCGATTCGACGCAGCAGGTGGTCTCCTGTTTTCAGGACAAACTCGTCCAGGCGACACCGGAGAACATTCGCAGGATCAACGACGACATTCTGACGATGAAGCCCGAAGGCGTCGCTAATATCACCGAGGCTTTTCTCGCTGCCTTCACTATACTCGAAAATTACAGGAACGAGTCGCGCTGCGGCTCTGACCTGTCCTGTAATCAGATGATCATGCTCGTGACTGACGGCATAGCCTCCAACATCACCGAGGTGAACTTTTATCTCGATAATTTTTGCACTAAATAAGCTTCATCTAGTGTACGGTCGGTAAAACAGTTCGACGATAATAAGGGGAAAACAAAAAATTTCGGCCTAGGTGTTTCAAGAATACAACTGGTCGGAGAACGGGACGATACCTGTGCGCGTGTTCACTTATCTTCTCGGTCAGGAAGTGACGAAGGTGCGCGAGATTCAGTGGATGGCATGTCTGAATCGCGGCTACTACACCCACATACACACGCAAGCCGAAGTACCGGAACAGGTGCTCAAGTACATACCCGTAGTGGCGCGACCCCTCGTGCTACACGGAAAGGTACACCCAGTCGTTTGGACGCATGCCTACGTCGATATATCGGTAAGTCAGCTGTCTCTCTTTTTTTTATCATTTTTTTTTATGTTTCGACGATATCACGCGCAGGTGCGATTACGCGAAGATTCGCCTGACGCGCGATTTCCTCGTGAAAATTCATAGGTCTATGGAAATTTTGCAGTATTCGGAAGTTGCAAAGCGTTAAATGTAATTCAAAATGCAAATTATCCTTTTTATAGTTTCGATGAATTATGTACCGATCCAGCGGAGCGCAGCAGCTCTTTGGAAATGAGAAAAAAAAAATGCCTCTTATACCATCCGCCGTATAACTTATAATAACGATGGCTCGAGCAAATTGTGGTTTGACCTATTCCCACATCAAAGAACGTCTCTCTGCGTCATTTTCAAACGAATTCTTTTCTATAACTCGTTCCGAGCTGCAGCTCGAGGAATATTTTATTTTTTAAATTTTAAACACTCTACGTTGCATAAACCAAATACGTATAATACATTAACAACGTTATCCATAGACGGACGATCATTTCGCAATTCATCAAAGCCGCCGACATCAGCGCAAATTCCTTCGAATATTTGTGTCGGAATAACAGTACAAACACAGCAGCTCGTGGTCGCGCGATTATGTCACCTCGTATGCACCTATATACTTATACATCGGCGCAAAGAGTCGACGTCCGCTGGCAGACGTCGATAAGTTGGCGCGAGTGTCGAGTTTCGTTTGCGTGGGAGATGTGTCTGCCCCGGGAAATCAAGTTTGAGGTCGTCGCGAGAGATAGAGAGATATGAAGGTGGATGGAAAAGTGTGGGAGGAAATGTTCTCTATGTTATCGCCAAAAGTTGACGGATGGGATTTTCAGTCTGAGATAATTAATAATTTTTTTCTTCCATATACACATTTATCTGCAATTCAAAAACATCGATTAATGCATGTAACATTGAAATCCACGTTTCTCAACCTTTTATGCACAAAGCGCGAAGAAAACACGGCGCCAATAACGAAAGACCTGACGTTCGTTGACGATGGCGTGGACTTATCGGAAGAGGAGGTATGCAGATTGGCGATCTCGGAAGTTTTTCATTGCTTTTTTTTTTTCACGAATGCTGAACTTTTTATTTTATTACACGTCCTAACCCTGGTTAAATAACTCGTTAAATCCGATTCGAAAAGTAATCCGTTTTAATGGTGCTCCTTAATCGAAAATAATCGAATTAAAATCTATTTAATTGATTTTAATTTGATATTTCCCGGCTCAGAAGAGCACAATCACGACCTATCACTTTTCGAATCGGATTTGGCGAGTTAGTTTTTAAAAAACTGTACCGATACAGACTACGTTTCGCAATAATTCATCACAGATCGACACGGACAGATATGTATATATATATATACCCGAGTGTGATTATACGAACCTATACGATCGAACGAAACCCACAGAACGCGTTAATCCTGGTTTGCTGTTTTCTTTTCCTAGATTTAGTTACTGTGTGCCATATAATACACGTTACAGTGCGTATATCCCTTAGAGCGATTTCATTCAAGCCTCACATCCCTGTCAAAGTAGAGAATTCACTGAAAGCTTTGTTTAAGCGTGAGAGTTTTGCAAAATCGCATGACTCCTGGAACTGCAGCCAATTCAAGACTTACCGCGTGCAGATTCCAGGAATTTTCTTTTCGCCTCCTCGCTGAAAATCCGTGTAACGCAGCGTTTCTCTAGGACGAGCCCCAGCCCGACGCGGTGAACCAGCCCAAGATCACGATGTCCTGGAGGGACCGTCTGCTCACGTCCGTCAGCATACCGGTGTTCGACCGGAAGGGCAACAAGGAGAGCGAGAAACGCGCGGCTAATCTTCTCGGAGTAGTGGGCACAGATGTGCCGCTCAAGGATATTCGCAAGCTAACGTTGCCCTACATGCTCGGGGTCAACGGCTACGCTTTTATAGTGTCGAACAACGGCTACGTAGTGCTGCATCCGGCTCTGAAGCCGGAGTACAAAGGCAACCTCAAGCTCAACTACAACAGCATCGATCTGACGGAGGTGGAGATTCTGGACGACGGTAGACCACCGAGGTATGGAAAAATTTGATTTATAATTTTGACTCTATGGAATTGCATAACGGATTCGTTGCAGAGAACCAGGCGACGAGATAACGGAGATCCGAAGAGCCTTGGTGAATCACGAGTGCGGCTCGAAGAAGAACGTGCGGGTGAAGCTGCACTACGATGATTACCGACGCGTCACTCTCGAGAGTAGGGATTATTTTTACGCCGCGTTACCGCTAACGCCTTTCGGCATCGCCGTCGTTCTGCCGCAGTACGGCAGGTATTACATTAAGGTGAGTTATGATTAGATTCGATCGTCTCGTAATGGAGTCTGCGGTCGGTAAAACAGTTTGATAAATAAGCAGGTGAGCAAGGAGATCGAGAGAAACCGAAACATCAACATCTCGGAGTATTTCATGGGCGACAACTGGGGCATCCATCCCCACTGGGTCTACTGTCGCTACCACTACCTAGAGGGCCACGAGTTCGACCGTCCCGAGGACGAGCTTCGCCACTTCCTCACAGTCGTCGGCGACTTCAGCAAGAGCGAAGCCGAGCGTTTTCCCGAGCAGTACAAAGCCTACGGCGAACAGGGCCCACCTGGTGCCCAAGAAACTTGTGGTAGCGGTAACCTTGACCAACGCGACGCGGACGACAGCGAGCCGGACTGCGGCAACGGTGACCTCGACGAAGAACAGGAGGAGTACGAGGAACACCTGAACGACCACTACTGCAACAAGGAACTCATGGAGCTGCTCATCATGGACGCGAGCGCGACCAACGCCAGCTTCTTCGGCGACTTCGACATAACTTACGACAGCGACAGGAACCTCACCAGGGACTACGAGGTCTTTCTCAGGTTCATCGCTACCCAGAGCGGCCTCACCAGGTGGCAGAGGATCGTTGGCGCCGATGTGGATATGATGGAGGAGCGTATCGCCGAGTTCGTCAGCCACAAGCGAGCGCTCGACGAGCCCTGGTATAAAGGGGCTATTCTGCAGAATGTCATCGATTCGCAGAGTGTTTCGATAACTGGTGAGTCTTTTTCGTTCTTATGTATTCGATGAAATTATCCTCATTTTGGTAAAAAAAAAAAAAAAAAAAAAATGTGTATTTTTAGTGCCACCGATCAAAGAGCCAGAATCGGGCTTGAACGCAACGGTAACCATCTCCCTGGGCATCTACGCTCGGGACGATGGCAACAAGGCAGCCGTGGGCGTCGTCGGTTTCCAGATGCCCATGACAGCGCTCTACCGTCAATTCATGGACATCGTGACCAGACGCGTGAAACCTCTGCGAAGCTTGAACTGCAACAGCAGCGTCGTCGACTGCTACCTCATAGATCAAAACGGCTACATCGTCATCTCCGAGGCTCACAACCACGACGCCGGAAAGTTCTTCGGTTCTCTGGACCAAACAGCTCCCATCATGAGGAAGCTCGTCAGCGACGGGCTTTTTCACGCCGTCGACATCTACGACTATCTCGCCGTCTGCGAGAGAATCGTAAGTTGATATTTGTTCGTTTTTTTTTTTTCGAATAATCCAACACGCTCGTGCGTCTTTCAGGAAATGAAGAGTCTCGCCAGCATCATGAAAAGTCCGTTCGTTTACGTCTGGAATCTTCTGACGTGGCTGTTCGCGAGGATGATTCTCTTCACGACGCAGCTGCACGAGCTTCCGGTAATTCTCGCGCAGGAGGAAGAGGAGGTCGACTTTAAGAAGCCACCGAAACTGCACCCGACACAATTTCGCCGGCCGTGCGACATGCAAATGACTCTATACATAGTCAACGAAACCAACTTCAACAAGCCGTTCAGCAGCGGTCCCGATGACTGTTCCCTGCCCTTCTACGCCCAACGTGTAAGAATATTATGCAACTTCGATTGTTATTATTTTTATTTTTGTCAAATTAATTGAACTTTGCTATTTTCTCGCAGGTCCCCCACACGAATCTACTGCTGATAGTTGTGAAAACGGACCAGAGCACCTGCTACGACAAGATGGACGTGACGCCATACGAGATATTCCCTTACACGATAGATGGAAACGCGACCGAGTTTCCCTGTCACAAGATTCCGCTGAACAACCTGTTCAGAAGAAGACTGGAGCACTGCTTCACTCGACACGAGGACGAGGACGAGATCGAGGCTTGCGGAGGCACGAGCGCACTCGAGCTGTCCTCTCTGCTCTCCTTCTTAATTTTACTGCTGAGGAGCTTGATTAGATTTTTCTAAATTATCACTACTATATCGTATAACGCAATCATATATTTTATCATATACTTTGTATACGTGAGTTCACTTGTTTTTTTTTTCTACACATCTCTCGACTCGAGATATATCTTTTTTTGTACGAGGCGTTATTTTGTATACCGCGTATTAGTCTATTCATCTAGTCATTTCATTGTTACATGCATAAATATTTGTGTATACCTGTACACGCGCACATCAGATGTTTATATATATATATATACACACCAGCCAGTTACGTGGGATTCAAAGTTTAACGTCGTTCGATGGCATTTGTTTTACCTAAGTTATACATGTCTATACACATATTATTATCATACTACGTTAATTTATTTCTACGAGAGCAGTTTGCTACACGAATTTGTTATAACAAAATGCGAGGGACAATAAAAGTATTTATTATTGTTGAAAAATCTCTCTCTCTCTCTCTCTCTAATCTCATTGCGACGCTGTACACGAACACTCGCGAGTCCCTCGAACAATCAGCTGTCAGGTCTCCCGCAAGCACAGACTATGCGCGCGCAAGCTTCGCTGTGCGGTGGGGAGTCGTCGAGCGTTGCGCGCGACTATACAACGCCGAGGACGGCATTATAGCCTACACACACGACGCCGTCCAGAAGCACGTCGCTCGCGCACTGATCAATAAAGCAGCAGCAGCAGCAGCAGCAGCAGCAGCAGCAGTGAGTTTTCCTACCTACGTGTGTGTATAATCTAAAAAGCTCCGCGAGGACGAGAAGTTTTGAAGGAGACGAGAGTTGAGAGAAGCTCGCGCGTGTGTCTGTGTCTAGTAAATGGAGGCTCGTTTCGGGCCAGTTGGATCTGGATGATCCCAGTGGTTGTAGTCGGTAGTTCAGGACTCGACGGCCGAAGGATCAAGTGCGCTACGGAAGAGACAATCGTCGGTCATGAGGTCCGCAAAGCTCTGGCTCTGGCTGATACTCGCTGGGACTACCAGCCTGGCCCAGCCCGATAATCCAGTAATCGACGTCAAGACGTAAGTGCTTCTTTCATCGCTCAGGCTTTTTCTGTATTTCTTCATCGATCCGACGACGACGACATTTTGCGTCAGCGATACCGGAATCTCTTCCTTGTATTATTTCTCGAAACGACCAACACACGCGATAGCCTGTGCGACGACGACCGATCAATCGTTCGCTGATGTGTTATACAGGGCTGCGAATCGAAAATTGATTTTCGATAAAAGCCTCCGTTATACTTCTGCTCGATTGGGATCGTCCGTCGTTTAATTAAATTCCTGTCCTGCTGAGGAATTTTCCGAAAAAAAAAAAAAAAAATGAGGAAGAATAGAAGCTTAACCGTGGGATATACACATGTCGGAGGGGTAGCTTCGCGCTGAAGGGAGAGAACATACGCAGGAATCGATTATGGGACATGTATGTCTTGAATGTAGGTCTTTATGTTACCGGGACTATCGCGTGCAGCAGCGCAAGGATATCCTCGGCTTGCATCGCTCGGTCGTTACTCGTTGAATTTCGAATAAACGATGAATCTGAATTTTTAATTCCTTTCCACATCGCTGTCAACCTCCTCTCGACAAACACACCGAACGAGCGTATAAAAGTAGCTCGTATATATAAAAAGCGCATAAACGGCCCCTGCAGTATATATATAGTCCATTGAAACGACTTCATTAGCCTCGACGTCGCGAGAAAGCTATTGTCTAGAAGTGAGAATAAACGCTTCTGTGCAGCCTCTATACGTTCCACTTTCCGTCGCGGCAATGCACATCTCGATAAACGCACGCGACGCTTTTTCCAAACCGCCTCCTCGCGCGGCTGGAAAATTCTGTATTTATAGAAACTTTTACGAGCGTCGTCGGGGAGAGCTGACGGTTGTATGGATTTTCGCGCTTTACGACGGAAAATAGAGGAACTGGTGTTTTATTGTTATTTACGAAGCTTAATAAAAAATTTTTAAAAATTTTCTTCGAAAACGCAGCGTCAGGTCATGGTGCGACAAGATGAGCTACGAGATGACGCATTTCGCGAGGGTCGTGACGAACGTCGACAAGTTGCAGTACTCCGACGTCGAGATCAGCCCCATCGTGGGCATCAAACTCGTCGCCCAGATAGCCCAGAACATCGAGGGGATGATGAACTCGAAAGTCGACGCCATAAAGGTCGGTACATCTTGCATTTCTAATAGTATATAAGATAATAAATTCGAATCCGATTCCAGCGCGTGATGGACGTGGCCGAGTCGTCGGCGTTGACGGCCTCGACGTCGGAAGCACCACCGGAGCCTCCGGACGACAAGTACTTCTACCGCGACGCCAAGAACTACACGCACTTCAACACGAGCTTGAGCGAGCACTTTGGCGGTGACGTCAACCTCAACTTCTCCGCGGTACACGTACCCACGACTGTCTACGGTCGGGCCAAGGAGGTGCTGAGGGCCATCAGGTGGTCCGAGGAGCTCGACAACACCTTCAAGAACAACTACCTTCAGGACCCATCGTTGTCGTGGCAGTACTTTGGCAGCTCGACGGGGTTTATGAGACAGTACCCGGCGATCAACTGGAAGCCGAACGGCAGCGACCCACACGATCCGGATCTCTTCGATTGCCGGACCAGGAGCTGGTACATCGAGGCGGCGACAAGCCCCAAGGATGTTCTAATTTTGGTTGACACTTCTGGCAGTATGACCGGTATGAGGAAGGAGATCGCCAGGCACGTGGTGAACAACATCCTCGACACGCTTGGCAACAACGACTACGTCAACATCGTCAAGTTCTCCAACGTCACCGAGCTGGTAAGCTTGTCTCTTTGGACATCCGTTGTCAAAATATAATACCATGAATTTTTCTCAGGCGGTGCCATGCTTCGGCGACACTCTGGTCCAGGCGAACCTGGCCAACATCCGCGAGCTGAAGAACGGCATCTCCGAGATGAACACCGAGCGAATCGCCAACTTCTCCATGATCCTGACCTACGCCTTCGAGCTGCTCGAGGAGTTCCGGGAGATGCGCCGAGGTGCCTGCTGTAACCAGGCGATAATGCTCGTCACCGACGGTGTACCCGACAACTACAAGGAGATCTTCCAGCGCTACAACTGGGCCAGCAATCCCGATAATCCGGATCAGGCAGACATGCCAGTGAGGATATTCACTTATCTCATCGGTCGAGAAGTGGCCGACGTCAGGGACTCCAGGTGGATGGCCTGCGCCAATCGTGGCTACTTCGTGCATCTGTCCACTCTAGCCGAAGTTCGCGAGCAGGTGACGTGATCTTCGTGACGTAATTTCACTCTGATCAACCGCTCAAACGACACGAATCTTCAGGTACTGAACTACATCGCGGTGATGGCCAGACCTCTGGTCCTCAACCTGACGGTCCACCCGACCATCTGGACACCGGTCTACGCGGACATAGCCGATCCCAAGATCACCGACTGGCTCTGGGACAAGAAGGAACGTTACGATCAGAAGGAGCGATACTGGATCTATCGCAGGAACAAGAAATTCCAGTACCTCGAGCAGGAGCTAGCCCAGTACGTCAAGCGGAGCAGGAAACACCCTAATCTAGCTGGTGAAATGTACAAATACAGACTGATGACGTCGGTCAGTATGCCGGTCTTTGATCGACGCGAGAACGCGGTAAGTCGATTTTCTTGCTCTATTCTCGGAACGTCGGGAAAATTTATCGCGTATAAAAGATTCGTTCGATACTGCTTCAACGAGAACCGCGTATTTTTAAAAATTGGAAAATCGACTCTATATACAATTATGTCTGTTATCGATTTTGTGTATTTCTGTACCTCTATGTGAGTGTCTACGTGCAAATTAGAAATCATCAGTATATAACTTGATATTCGAAGCGTCAGCTGCGGAAATGTGAGAAATTTAACGCTCATTTGCATGCTTCATTATCATTCTTAAACTATATACGATCCACCGCATAAATAAAGAATAAGCATATGAAACATTCATTACGAAAAAGAAACGAGCTATGTAACGACGATACGAGATGTGGATTGTCTCAAGTCCCTATTTGTCCGCAGAACATCACAGAGCAGGTGCTGGTGAAAAACGCCTACTGGGTTACACAGACGAGAGAGGTTGGCAGCTTGAAAAAAAACAAACAAAAGCAAAAGCAACAAGTTGATTTCGATGCATATAGTACCCCTGTATCATCTTTGCCCTTATTTATGCTCGTATATATATATATATACATATAAACATACAGACTAGCTACTTCTCCTCGCATTTTTTTAGCTTAGAACTACTGTTTTCTTGTTTGTATCTTTAGAGTGTGTATAAAAAATGCGAACTGAAGAATAGCGTAGTAATATTTTAGGTCCACGCTCATCTATTTCTATATATTTTAATTATTCTTATACATATATAATATATATATATATAGATATATCTTAGTAAAATTATTGGAGTTTAGTTGAGAGAACTTTAGGTCGGATAATTTTTAGGATATGAGAATATTAGTCAATCCCCGAAGTTATTATGAGTAGAAATAATAATGAAAAGGTCCCATTTTCCCGTTGGATTGTTGTTGTCAATGCGACGATTGTCGATCCTCGTAACGACTTTTTCACCTATTATTAATATACGGTCGATACGATACTAGTAGACGATGTTGCAGTGGTTTTTTTACATTGATGATCTCGTGTGTTATACATTTTTTTTTCACAGTTTATCTGATTCTTAATGTTTTTGATAAATTATTATGATGAATTACAAAAAGTGCCACTCGACTGATCGTACATTATACGTATTATACGCATATAGTTTTGATTGCTAAGATAATTTTTAGATGAAAGTAGTGTACGATTAAAACAATAGCGTCAATTCACAAATTATTACAAATTTGATAGATTTTTTTTACAAGTATTTTTTTTATCCCAAGAGTAAATTATAAATTAGTGATGGTTTGTGAATTGAAAAAGAGAATATTATACGCTATACTCCTTGTGGTTTAGATAACAAATTTCTTAGGCTAGTGACCGTATATATTTGATAAAAAACTTTGTCTTATACACTATACTTATGATTTATATATTGTTGTAGTGAGTTTTACCATAGTTGATCGTATATATACATATTATAAATATTATAAATAAACAGGCGTCCCAAGTGGACGTCATTATTAAACAAAACGTACATTGCTGCAATTGCAATATAGCTATACATATATTACTTATTATTCGTTGATTATATACTAGAAGTGTGTGGTTTATCATTAGAACGATTTATTATTATTAAATCTAGCGTTTCTTTGTTTATTTATCATTATTTTTCTTAAAGGAAAGACACATTTGAATATACAGTAGTTACATGCTTCTGGTCATGCGAGTTGTCAATGTATAAGGGGACGTAATCGTCGCCTATATGATTGGACAGCCCGCAATCGAAGAAAAACTTGTTTATATTCAGCTATGAATTTTGAATTTTGCAGACGAGGATAGCTAATCTGCTCGGCGTCGCCGGTACCGACATCCCAGTCGACGACATCAAGCAGCTGATGATGCCCCACGTGGTAATGATCCTGATTCAAACGTAAAAAATCAACGAAATTATACTTTTCACTCTAAATTAAGATCAATGTTTTCGTTCATTGCAGCTTGGGGTCCACGGCTACGCTTTTATCGTTACCAACAACGGCTACATTCTTACCCATCCGGACTTGCGACCTGTGGTAGGTTTAGGCTAAATCCGGTCGGTGTATTTTTGTACAGCGTTGGCATTTCAGTTTCTCATTATATGATGCTCTTTGTATAGTTTCAAGGGATTTTGAAGCCCGCCTACAATAGTGTCGATATGGCAGAGGTCGAATTGATGGAAGGCGACGAGGTTTCCCGGGAATTCGACGAATTGCTATTGAAGGTAATTAATGATTCGAGATTCGTTGCTTTGAAAAAAAAATCCATCAATGTACTCAATTCTTTTCAGTTCCGAGAGACCGTAGTCAATCAGAGCGCCCACAGCGACGCTCACATGCTCACCAAGTATCATTACGAAAACATGGTCAGTTCTTTTATGGAATTTTTGAAGGGGCCCCAAACCTGTTTTACCGACTTATGGTTGATAATTTTGGGGACCCTTAAAATAAGGCATGACAATTTTAAAAATTATACTAAAACACTTTATTTTGCAAATCTCAGAAACGCGTCGGTAGAATGAAGAGGAAATACGACTCAGCTCCGATAAAGAATACACCGTTCACGGTGGTCGTGAGTTTGCCCTTGTTCAATAATCAAGTATCGACCTATCACGTGCAAACGAAGAAGGACCCACGACGGTTAAACTTAGACGGTAATTGTCATAATCCATACAACGAGGTAAGGATAGACTTTATAAAAAACTTGACATATGAATGGATGAATTTGCAGCAGGCATTCAAGCGGTAAAATACTTCGAAGGCAATAACTGGCGAATTCATCCGGACTGGTTGTACTGCAAGTGAGTCTCGTTATCGTTAATTTAGAATTTATAACAGTCTCATATTGGCATTTGTATTTCACTGATTTTCGTTTTATTTCGATCTCGTTTCGTTGTGAATATTGCGTAAATGTAATAGTAGAGAGGTAAATTTCACGATTGGCTTTGTAAATTTTGTTTATTTTTTTTTTCTTTCTGTCTCTAACAAATTGGATATAAGTATTAGAATAGGAAGAAAAACAACGTTTTTTCCAGATCACCCCACAAGAGTGCACACAAATTACGGAAGAAACAACTCAAACACTCCATAAACAAACACTACAAGACGTCACTGAGAAACCCGTAACAACACAAAAATTTTTCATTCTCATTAATACAAACATTATTTTTTTTACCGAGCCGTATATACAATAATGCTTGTAATATTGATTTTTTTTTACAATTTTTCGTACAGTTTATACTTGGATTCTTTGATTCTCTGATCGTTCTTGCATACATCGACAACAATACTCTTTTCTCGCACATTTAAAAACTAATAAAAACAAAATTACGTTCTCCTTGTCGTACTAAGTTCAAGACGAATAAAAAAGCAGAGAATTCCTTTCCAGGTACCATTTCGAGAACGCGTACAGTTTCGCGACACCGGAGGAAGAGTTGAGGCACTTTTTGAGAAAGATCAACCAGCCGCTCTGGAAGTGGGGCACGATGCCTTCGGAGCAGTCTCGCAACGAGCAGACTCGTGAGTTTTTTTTATCATTCCGATAGTTCACGTGAGATTCTTTCATACGTGAAAATCATATGAATTATCACGTGAATAATCATTTTTCAATTTTATAGCATCGTTGTGCTCACAATCGTTCCGTTTCAGTGTCGGGCAAGAAAACCGAGGAGAACACGGATTCCCGCTACTGCGACAGAGATCTCATACTGAGTTTGGTCTACGACGCGATAGTGACAAAGAGGTTCGATGAACCTCTTTCCAGCGACAGTGGGTACGCAACTCAAATTTTTTCTCCTTCTATTATTAAGTTCGAGTTTATATAAAACGATTAATTTCCACACACCAAATTTAGATCTAAACAGCACAATATTATTAAGAGCACACCTTCTATATATTTATAAATATTCCACATACACGCACACGAGTGTCAGCGGCGAGTGTCAGCGAGGATTGACAATCTCCAACACACCGGAAATTCTGTCTCTGCTTCAGCGATAATCACTCGTGCAACTTGAAAAATAAAATTGAGCAAGCTTCTTCCCTTCTGTGCTTAGAGCGAGTTCGTTTATCGTAATTATAAATATCGTAGCTGTGGGAATCGTTATTATGGATTTCTGTAATAGTATAATATACCGTCGATTACACTCATGCATATAGTCTTTCAGCTGTAGTATACACGAGAGTATAGTCTTTCACTTTTCTTTTTTCCTTTCATCACATATACTTATATCTGTCTACTTATTTAGCAGCTCGAGACAATAAGTGTCGAGAGCCAGAGATTGCATACACATATATAGCTTTTGATTGATAATATTCTTCAAGATGCAACGAGCAGAGAAGTCTGTTTTGTCTTTGTCTGTTTTGTATATTAACAACACGAATGTCTGTCGAATATAATATATCACTTATTATTATTATTATATATATATATATGTATTACACGTAAGCGCACCAAAAAGAGTTTGCACGCTCGCACCATATTTCGTTAACACTTATATTATATTCTTTATATAATGCACTTGTAAAATCACGCGACGACGACACTCTCTATCTATATTTTTCTCTCATTGTTTTCTGACAACGAACTACTACTCATTCGTTCTCGTACACATTTATTGTTTATATTGATTTATTTATCGACGACACGCACCTATTCCTTTTTACTAATAATACTTACAACTTTGACGACATGCAGAGCTGCTTTAGCTAGGCTGATGAATCTTCTGACCAGGTAACGTTTCATCAGATCGCACCTTACATTTTTTTTATATATATTTATTATATATATAGTCTTAAAATATATAAGTAAATGACTTGATCAGTCGCGTGCCTCTCTCGTCTTGCCATTTTGACTGTCACTCGATATTGCATATGAATATGTATATTTTTTGTTTTTGAACCTCCCTTCTATATCGTTATATATATATACTGTCTTGACTGCCATTTTACTTTCTGCTGTTTATTCGTTTGTAATTACTATATATACCTACTGTATACCTGTACTGTATAATAATTCTTCTCTCTTATTCTATACTCTATACTGTTACTCTACGGCACGATATGCACAGCACCTTTTTTGCGAGTTTTCAGATTTTTGATACCAGAACGGAGAATGTTGTGAAAAAATCTGTGGAGCTGAACTTCTCTCTGTTCTCGATATATACTGAAACCTATATATATATTATTATATATTACATATATTTTTTGAGAAGCTTTTTTCTGTCGTCTGCGATTTTGTTTTATCTCTCGATTTTTTCAGATTCACATATTATTATCATTATTATTATCATTATAAAATTGATAAATATTTTTTGATGGTTGACTTTCCATATACTTTTATGGTTTCGATGTGGATACTTGAGAGTTTGTTTCTTTTTTTTTTTTCAAAATTACATTTTCGACATATGATTTTTCAAAAAGTGTACAATTGGGAATTAGCAACGATATATATATATATATATATATATATATATATATATATTGTATATGTGTCGTGCATTATGTTTATGGTTTTCTTTTTAACGAAATTTTTTGTAGTTTTTCGTGTACAAGAACAGTACAGAGATGTGTAAAGGTATGTGGACTGAAGAAAGGTGGTCTATAATTATGACAGCAGAATAGAAAGATCTGAGAAATTGTCCGATCCTTGTAATATATTATCGTCAGCTTACGTTTCTAACAAACGAAAATGATGACATATAAGCACATAATACATAATAAAGTAGGGTATCATAGCTACTAGTCAGACATCCCGGACTCATACTACTGAAACCACATGTGTTCGGGACTGTCGAGTATAGTTGCCTATAATATATTTTTGATAAAATTTAAATTCTTGCCCTGCATGAAGATAACAATTATCTAGCCTAAAAAGACCTTAAATTTAACTATACGCGAACAAAAATCGAGCAACGTAAGTATAATTTCAATCCAAAAGAGCAATTTGTTTTCGTTTGTTGGTCGAAAAATGAGCAAAGTAAAAAGCCAGATCCACATACGAATATAAGCGCTAGTTTCTCAGAACTTCCATACACAAGTGATTTTGTGAGCCTATATATCTGTATACTTTTGTCTATATATATCTATGCATTTGTCAAAATTATATATATTTCACAAAAAAGAGTGGTAATGCAAGATATTCCCAAAAAGGCTTGAAAGTATGTAACATCAGTGTAATTATAGCAAAGCGTATACGCTAGCGATTCTGAAAGCCATTGATGGGATATGGCGAACATTTTTCCATGCGTCACACACCAAAAGGTGTGTCCCTTGAAAAATCGATGCTCAAGTTTCGTTCTCGTATACGCACAAATCCGTTAAGCTATATATGTATATAGCGCTTGCCACCGAGTGATATCTTGCCCTCTATTATATATTTAAAAGAAAAAGAGTAAAAAAAAAACATAATAACAATCGATAAGCTTCCCTAGAAGCACGAACTCACGTGTACGGTTTTGGTAGTGAGGATTTGTATCGGCGATTCGGCCACACCCTGTCCTTCGTGGCGACGCGCAGTGGACTCATGAGGTGGCGGGACTTCCCGGACGACGAGAAGAAGACACCCAGCGAACCTCCACCCGACCACTTCAGCAAAATGCATCCACGCGCCATCGACGAGATTTGGTACAAGCGGGCGGTCGAACAGTACTACGTTCAGCCCGAGAGCCTCGTGTTCTCGATACCGATCGACGAGGATGGTGCTACCAACTCTACCCTCGTAACCGTCAGCAGTGCCATTTTCGTTGGTTAGTCGAGTTTTTCGAACGACAAAAGAGACCTTAGGTTGAGATCGAAGATTCACTGTTCACTTTGTTATTGTTGATGAAACGCAGGTAACGACGATTCGATAAAGGCGCCGGCGGCAGTGGTCGGCTTCCAGATGACCCACACGGCCCTGCAGGGTTTCTTCCAGAACAACACGTTGCCCTGCGCCAACAACACAAACACAGACTGCTTCCTTGTCGACAATCACGCCTACATAATAGCGGCCAAGGAGGCCTCGAAAGCTGGCCGCTTCCTCGGCGACGTGAACGGCCTCGTTATGAGCAGCCTCGTCGAGCACAATGTCTTCGAGAAGATCACCGTCTTCGACTACCAGGCGGTATGCTTCAGGGACACCCAGGAGAGCAACGATGGCAATATCTTACTGACGGTCGGTAAAATTTTCCCTTGTACGCGAACCAAGGGACTTGGGTTCGATTCAACTTCTTTTTTTACAGCCTCTGAAGACCGTAGCGATGGCGGCGTCCTGGCTCTACGGTCAAATGGCCTTCAGCCTAGCTAAGGCTGGATTCTGGAGTTACGACTACGCGGAAGCCGTGGCGTACCCCAACGACGACGTGGAGATCGAACTGGACAAGGTGACGATAGCCGAGGAACCTCCCATCGAACCCGAGTCCATGAACGACAACGTCAACAAACCTGCCGCCGAGATCAAAGACGACGGCATCTACGACAACCTGATTCGAATCAAAAGGACCAGACCTGAACCCTGCGATCAAAAGGTGCGTATTGTAGTATATTAAAGACCCTGAGGTAGCGGGTTCGAACCCACCATCCACAACCTTAATCACGTGGTTCCAGGTCGACCTATACCTGCTGCGCGGCGTCACGGAAGCGAACGCGGTTCACGACGACCCGAACACAGGAATAACAGGTTGCGACCACCTCAAGTACATCGTTCAACCGGTCAACTCGACGAACATGATCCTGCTGATGATCGACACGCAAGGCTGCCAGAACGTCCTGTTCAAGATGTCGACGGATCCGCAGGAACTCGCCTACACCCAGAACAGCTCGCTAGCCTGCCAGAAGACGTCGCAAAACCTGCCGAGACGCAGGCCTCAAACCTGCATCCGCAACCATCCGAAGGAGAGCGAGATCAAGGACCTGTGCGGCCGAGCCGCGACTGGTTCGAGGCTGGACCTAAGGCTAGTCGGGCTCGTTGCCTTGGCCATCGTCCTCGGCGTCACTGGCCACTGAGGGACGCTTGTTGTTGTGTAATTTAATCGAGTGCGATGATGATGATGCTGCTGCTGTTGTACCTCCAGGACGCCGGCGTCCGTTTACGTGCAAGATAAAGTGAGAATTATCTACTGATGTGATGTGTGCGCGAGAATCTGTTAAGAGTGGTGAGAGCCGAAGTTGACCTTTTAACGAGCCAAAGTCAAACTATTATACATATTATACGGTACACACATACACATTCGAAGCAACGAACATAGACGCATATAGAATGACAGTTAAACGATTTTGTTATATCATATATCGGATATATTTTTATTGGTTTCTCGCAAGAAACTTATCAAGACTGTCGGATATTTCTTTCTGATATATCGTTGTAAGTGAGAGGACGCGATCAGCGAGTATAATTCAATACATACGTATACAGTTATTAAATTTACAAATATTTGCATCCATGTATACTTGTACACGTAGATGTAGTGATTTTTTTTCCTCGTTTCGCTTTCAACTATACAGCACTCGATAATATTCTGCGACTAAAGGGTGTAGCCTGAACTTCATCTTGTACGATACAGTTATAAGCTCCTATCACAAGTTTATTTCTCCTCAATCGATCTCGACTGTATACTTTCGAATACCCAGAACGAAAAAACAGAGCAAAGGGCACAGCTTAGAGACTGCTCTCTATAAGCGTTGATCTTCGTTGTTAAAAACGTAATGAAAAAAAAATTAACATTACATTGAAATTACAATTCGCTATATGCACCGCTGTCTCCGGCCATTGTCATTGCCAGTGCGACTCGACGCAGTGTTTTCCTGCGGAACTCGATCCTTATTTCTTCTTCCCAACGGAAAAAGTAACCACACATACTACCATGAAAGATCGACGAACGAGAGACAAAAGTGAAGCTACACAACATATACATGAATTGCAGTGTTTTGCTACGTAAGATCATTGAATACCTTTCTACCGAGGAAACGAATTTATTAATAATAAGTGCGATCTGCGATCGAACAAATGCGAAGGTACATATGTGGAGCAGTCGAGGATGTCTACAATAGGAGAACAGTCGTATATATAAAAAAAGAGAAAAACCACACTGCTATTTACTACTAATTAACTACTACTGTTACATTCGTACGTTCGCGCTTTGTACATTAATCGAATTATAAGATATGTAATTTACTATTTATAGAGACTATTAACTATAATTGATTTTTGTAAATTACTGTAATATATAAATAATGATGATATTATATATATATATATACCAAAGTATGTAAGATTGTGTGCCTTTGGTCACGCGGTTAAACCAGATCTTGTTGTGTATGTTTTTCAAATAAAACATTGAACTCTTCGCCTTTTTCTTTGATTCACGATCGTTATACATATATGAATATGGATATAATATATCAGTGCGAGAGCATATGATTCGTGTGTGTGTTGCGTGTGACGTCGGTATTTTACTATTTGCGCATATGCCAAAGTTCGAGAGAATGAGAAGAAAGAGTTACGAGTATCATGTGAATTTTAACAAAAAACGCAACTGTGAAAGTCCAAAAATGAATATACCACTCATCGAGCATATTCTAATTTCTCGTTTATTAATATGTTATAAAAATTATATATACATTCCTTTTTACAAATAAACATTACTTACTTGGGCATGCGTTGTATGATTTAACAAAGCTGATCATCTTTTCACGCTATCTAAAACCTCCATCAGCAGCTTGTGCTGCATGTCTTTGCTGAGCCTCTCGTGAAGACCGTCCAAAGCCATGCCACCCTCTAGAAAGCCTTTCAAATTGTGCAGCGTACCATTGGAGAGCCTGTGATCAGTCACTCTGTCTTGGTTGAAATTGTAGGTTCTAATTTTCTCATGCCTCTCACCCATGCCCATCTGTTGCTTACGCATTTCCGAAGCACTCCTCAACTGTCTGGCCAGCTTCTGCTCGTACATTTTGGCTCTCAATTTGGCCATTGCTAATTCACGGTTTCTTATTTGCGACCTGTCCGTCTGACATTCCACCGACATTCCAGTTGGCAAATGAGTAACTCTGACAGCGGAATTGGTGGTGTTAACGTGCTGACCCCCAGCACCAGAAGCTCTCATGGTATCTATCCTCAAATCTTTGGCATGTATCTCCACTTGGATATCATTAGGTTGAGGCAAAACACCTACCGAAACAACACTCGTATGAATTCTTCCAGACTTTTCAGTGGCAGGAACTCGCTGAACTCTGTGCACTCCAGCCTCATGACGTAACTTTTCAAATGATTCTTTGCCAGAGATCATAATACTGGCATGTCTGCATCCTCCTTGGGGAGATTCGTCCATTTCTATAATATCGTAACTGTATCCCAAGTAGGATAGATGTTTAATGTACATCTCTAAGAGATTTTTGACAAAAAGCATCGCTTCCTGGCCTCCAACTCCAGCAGTAATTTCCAAAATAATTTCATCAAAATTATCCCCACTCAGACTCTGCGCTAGAGCACTGAACAGTTCATTGTCTATTTCTTTCAATCTTGCTTCGTTGGACAGTTTTTCCTCTTCCGCTAGTTTCTTCATATCCTTATCTTCCTCCACTAGAAATTTTACATTGTCACCTTCCATTCATAATTTCATTCAAACATACATCGCAAAGCTACTTACCCAGTTCAGCCAGGTTTTTGATGTTTTCATATATCTTTGTCCTCTCGTCTATCAGTGTCTTGACCGTAAACTGCTGCAGAGTGTCATCGAACTCTGTTTTCCTCCCCCTACCATGAGCATCGAGAAGATTCTTCACAAACTTGCTGACATCGGCCTCCGATATAGAAACATCAGACGTAAACCTACTGAAATAATGAAAATTTAAATACCATAACACACGGCAAAACTATTTCCCAAAACAAGCTACCAACCATCCTACCTGTTTACACTTTGCAATAATAATCGAGAGCCTATTTTAAGGTTAGAGCAGCCGTACGCAAACCCGGCGTTTCTCCTCTCGAGACTCCTCCAACAGTGATAAAATCGACTCGTCGTCTTCATCATCTTCATCGTCCCACTCATCATCCCGCTGATCATCTCCGAACTTTCATGACAAACGAGCCCTTCGAAAAATCTCACGTGTAATATACCTACAACGCAATTCAGCCCTCGCAAAAAGTCGTCTGCTAAGACCTACACCGCCGAGCGCTGCCAACATAACGACACGGCATAACGTGCTACTACACTCTCCCTCGCATTTCATTCGCAGACAGCCCGAGAACAGCGGCCTGGCAGCATCGAGGGAAAGAGCATCGGCAAAAGTAAGTTTGTAAAGTTCTATACGATTCCGAGAAACAACGAAAATCGCACGTCACGCACAGCTACATACTGTAATAACGTCGATCGAATCGTAGGATATTAAACGATATAAGTAAAAGGGAAGCTTTTTTTACGGGGCTTGCACGCATATACGTACATTAGTAGAGGCGCGCGAATCATCTCTCTCTTCCGCGGCTCTCGTTGTTGACGGCCTATTTGGCCTTGTTGCAATTCGGCTTTTTTATAACCGCATCGGTGAGATTCCGCCAGGCGTCAGTTGCAATTTCGCTGGGACAGGAGCATGAGGTGTCGTGTAACGTAATCGCACGCGGATTTATCTCGAGACGAGCTGCTGCTGCTTACTCTGTGTAAGTATATAAGTATAGTAATGCCAATATACTAGATATTACTAGACTCGCTTTTAATTTTCGTTTCTTCTCTCTCTCTCTCTCTCTCTCTCGCTCTACATCCTTGTGTAAAAGAGAGCATAAGGTGAGTGTATATACTTGTAGATTGTTACAAGCACGTTTTCGACTATTATCTCGAGAAACTCTAGCTGTGAACGCATCAGCTGCATACAGTGTAGTAGCTATATAGAGTGAAGGCGGCGGTGCAACGCCAAGCGCCGATATGATGCATACAGATATACAACGAGCGATGCGATGTATATAATATTGTAATTTCGCATTTTCCCGAGAGCCCGCACACACCGATGTGCCTTTTCGTCGCCTTATTCTTTTTCTCTCTCTCTATCTCTGTCTCACTTTCGTAGGAAAGAGAGGCGGCGGTCGTCGAAGTTAGACTCTCTCGCGTGTGGTGTTATAACAGTGTAAGTATAGCTCATAAAGGTGGTGTATGAGAAAAATCGTGCGTATGTACGTGTGCTTGTAAGCGGACTGACCTTTTTAGAGTTGCGCGGATTATCGATTTTTACTCGCGGGACGAGTCCGATAGATTATATTTTATTGTATTACAATACACACCTTTCGGCTACTTATATGCTTTGTTTATCGACCGAATACGAGTGAGAGAAAACTTTGCGGATTTCGGTGAGTTACACACATATAATATTTTTACGACGTTACATGTATATTATAATATGCGTGTAGATAACGAGGAGGTACTTTTTTTTTCAAGTGCGATAATTCATTCCAGGCCTTGTGTGTGTACGTGTGTCTGGCGTATAGTGCAAACGTTGCTCGTAATTACATTTTTCGTGTTGCTATACTTGTGCGTAGTTTGTAAGAAGTTTCAACGTGTGCAGCAGTACTTAACCGTTATTAAAATCTCGAGAGCGCAGTGAGCGACTTATAGGTTGTGTATTTATATAGTCGCACGCTTTATATCGATGAAAATAATGTCAATTGGTCTATTTGCATTCGGATTATGATAAATAACTAAACCGGCTATACTTAATAAAAACTACGTCTAGTTATGTACCCACGAAGAGTTTATATTATCAAAACGCGCATCAGCTCCTGTAAAAGCATAACAAACGTCATCCCGCACAAAAGTGTGCACACAGCACACTCGCTGTACTCGAAGGGTCCAAAGTACAATGTGCAACACCCTTACAAATCGCCTGAAAACGTAAAAATCCATAACTGTTAAAAGTGCAAATAATTGGCATATTGTAACTACGTACAATAAAACAGGCTACATAGTATCACAAATGCGTGCCGAGTCGAAGAAAGAGAGGGACAAACCGAGTACATAGCTATATGTATATTACGAGAGCAAGCGAGAGAGAGAGAGAGAGATAAAGCGCCACGCGCGTCTATGTAGGTAAGCAGCAACCGCACGGAGAGAAAGAGAGAGAGAGAGTGAGAGACGGCGACATTATAGTCGTCGGGAAGCTATACGGGGAACGTGTGCGAGTGCGAACTGCTTTTCTCAGTATACAAACTATATAGTGTCCGAGTCTGAAAACTCGATGCTATATACCACTCATACGCTCCCTCCTCGGTTTCACAATAATTTGCCGACTCTTTTCAGCAGCTGCTTTTAGGTACTTATACACATTTTTCTATGTGACACTCACGACGCACGCGTAATTATATACACACATATATTATAGTTACAATAGTTTAGCGGTGGGCGTTTTCCGTGCCGATGTGTTGATCGATCGATTTTACACTTTGCATAAGTATTTTCAAAAGGTTGCGAAAACGCAAGCTCGCAGTAATACTGCAGTATATATATACGTAATGTGCGTATAATAAGGTCTATCTCCGCTTCTGCTGTTTCAGGTCGGGCCACTTACACACGTTACAAGATAAACAAAATTAACGCAATGGAGGAGGAGGGCACTCGGACGACGCAGGAGAACGAACCACCTTCAGTGGCATCGTCAGTTGTCGACGGAGGTGAGAAAGTCGTATTTTATTAAAAATAAAACTCTTTATATAGGCTAATACGCCTGTAACACTATGACGCGTGCGTTTACTGCGAATCGCGCGGCTTTTTTCGCATTCTGTAATCGGGTTTTTAATTATTTTATTTAAACAATTTTCGCAACGTAACGCATTTTCGGGTTATCGCCGACTCGATTAAACTTATATATGTGTACAGCGTGTTCGAAATGGAAAATTGCGAGAGACAGCACGTAACGCCGCCGCGATGCACGAGGATGGCCGCTTCAACGGTCTGCGAGATGTCTTTTCTGTCTGCTAATGTGCTATATAGTGGGCTGATGCCTCGTGTGCTGCGGAACTCGGCGCGGCCTTCGCCAGGTGCTTCTTTATTCGGGAGAGACGGAGAGAAGATATTTGTTAACTTTGTTGCTGGTTTCGCGATTGCATCGTTAAGGCTCTTTTTCGGAGAGTTTAGTTTTGTGTAATTGCGCGGTATATTGTCTCTGATGACTCCACTCGTTTTGTCGCTCGTTTTTCAATTGAATGTATAAAACTTTCGCCTGGAATTTTCGGACGTTAAAATGGATACTGATACTGCTTGTAAGAAAGTTTTAATCTATTTGTTGTTTTATTGATGTTACGATTGTAAATAATTCTTTTGGAAATTTCGTTGGAGAAAAGTTTGTGTCTGACTGATATAATGATGTTTGATGGCAAACACACTTGAGAATCCTCATTCAAGCACTATTGTCACGTTGAGCATACTTTATTGATTTACTGTATCCACATACATATACAGTTTGCACCAATTGAAAATTATTTTCGCTTTACTCCAACTTATAGTCAACTTGTGTATTCATCAATTACTAACTTGACTAATACTGAAAAATATTTACTTTTTTTCAATTCGTATGCAAATTATAATTGCATTTTTTTAAAAAGTAGATACATGCTTTTAAAATTGCTGCTTTTAGATGGCTTTTTCTGGCAAGACTACCTGGATGCCACAGAAACTGTGGAAGTTCCACAGATTATGTTTCCACATGTTGAGGAAACATTGCAAAATGGCATAGAAATAGGAATGTCCTTGGAGGTCCCGATTAAAAAGAATGATTCCAAGGATGGCGAAGAATCTGTCTACTGGGTAGCTTCGATCGTGATGGCATGTGGCCCCTTGTTGAGACTTCGTTACTTTGGTGGTGACGATAGATCTCTGGAATTCTGGTTCAACTTGACAAAAGAGGCAGCACACGAATTGGGTTGGTCAGTCAAAAATGATAAAAGATTAGAGCCACCTGGTATTGTGCTCGAAAGATCTCCGGACTGCTCTGAAAAACTCCAAGAGTTTTTGACCACTGCAAAATCCATTCCTATTGAAATGCTCAGTGGGGTAAATATAAAAATGGTTTATCATGAAATAAACTGCCCCAGTTGTCTCATTCCAGAGTTTTACATTTTTATATTGTTTTTTCCTAGGATGGACTCAGTATTGTGGATAGAATCAAACAAGGAATGAAAGTCGAAGTCAGTGATGTTCGACACCCGTACAAACTGTGGGTTGCCACTGTAAGTTGGAAAATTTATGATTGACTCACGTAACAATAATAATTTACTTATGGTGATTTAAAAATAATTACAGATCAAAGAGAGTATTGGAGGACGATTATTATTGGAGTATGATACACCAGGATCGAGTGCAAAGAATTTTTGGATGTTCTGTACATCTGAGCATCTGCATCAGTATGGATTTATTTCAAAAGCTGAATCAGTTGACTGGTTTTTAGAACCCCCTAGTTCAATAGTAGATACGCATGCTTATGAAGAATGGAAAGAAGTTACAGAAAACGGTCCTAAGGATGTTAAAGTACCTGAGAATTTATTTAGTAACTCTGTTGAACACCCGCTGCATAATTTTAAGTTAGGAGAAAAATTGGAAGCAGTTTCACCCTCCGATAGGACAAAACTTTGCCCAGCCACGGTTGTCAAAGTATTTGATAGCACTTACTTTTTAGTTCACATTGACGTATATAGTGAGAAACCTGTAGAAAATTATGATGAAGCTTATATGCAGAACACCACTGACAAGAATACGTGGCTCTGTACAGCTGAACATCCTTACATCTTTCCAGTTGGTTGGGCTAAAAAACAGGGCTTCAGGTAACTACAATATTTATTTTAACTTTATATGTATTGAGACGGCTATTTGATAATTGTAAGTAATTACTGTCCTTATTGCAGCGTGGAATCACCATTAAACTGGGTTCCTTCAAAAGAAGATGCAAACAAAGAATTTGACTGGGAAGATTATTTGAAAGCAACAAAAGCAGTTGCTGCTGATGAAAAATTATTCACTACGCGGGAAAGTGCAGCTGAAGCAGGATTCGAATGTGGTATGAGATTAGAGGCTGTAGATCCTCAAAACGAAGATGCGATTTGTGCAGCACACATCACGAAAATCATAGACAATTTACTATGGTTAAAATTAGACAATTCTAGCGACGATCGACGCGAGCACATAGTGCACATGCATTCCTTACAAATTTTTCCAGTTGGATGGTGTGAATCCAATCACTACCCATTGAAACCTCCAAAAGATTACGTCGAAGTTTGTAAGAAAGTACAGCCTGCCGTTGCACCTGTAAAGAAAAATGGCATTATAGATATTCCACTATCTGAGCCACGCTCTTCCTTATGGTGTCCAAAGATTTATTTTAATTATCGTTGCTTTACCGGACCAATGATTTCCAAGGGTAAATTAGCTACTCTTCCAAAAGCAGTTGGCCCTGGACCTGTGATTCTAGTTATGAGAGAAGTTCTGTCGATGATTGTATCCGTTGGATACAGAAGTGCCAGGATCTTGAAAGTATTACAGTGTGATACCAAACCAGAGCCTGGTTATAATTTAGAAGTATTAAAAGCAAAGCACAAAAATAATACGTACAGAGCAAGTGTGGCTATCATCACATCGGGAGATATGGTGGCTGAATTTTGTAAAAATATTTGCAAAAAGTTGATGGTTTGTCCCAATCTCTTTGGACCCTTACACGTACCGGAAAACGAATGTCCAGATAGATGTCACAATACGTCAAAGAACAAATTTATGAGTAAGTATTTCGAAGTTTGTTTCAATCAAATTGTTCAATTTGGTCACGCTGAATCATTTGTTTCGTCTGTTTAGCTACCACTGTTGGAACAGGAAAAAGAGGTAAACCAAAAGGATACACGAGTATCATGGTGCAGAAGCCTAAACCTTGGGGAAAACGTAAAAGAAGGCGAGGCAGGTGGGCTAACAGGGATAAGGAACGCGCAGAGGAATTCGAGCAGGAAGAAGGAATGCCCTTTCTTTCCATGGATTTGACTAAACACATTAACGATGGACTGGAAGATATGTACGAGGATAGACGACCCCTTTCGGAAATCGACGTTATGATACAAAAAGGGTTTGAAAAGTCCGATGACATGAAACAAGAGTTACCATCCAGCAACGTATCGGAAGACTCGAGAAGTAGTTTTAACGATAGAAAAAGTAAGGATAGCAATATCGATAGTCCAGGAAGTTCTTCGGGTAAAATACAGTCAACGAAATCAAGTCAGAACAATGCCGTCACGAGATCTGGAAAAAGGGAAAGGGATTGGGATACGAGCGTGGAGTCTGAGGGTTCCGATGCCGACGCCGAGTATATCAGAATGCAAAAGAAGCAGAGACGGCCTAAAACTAGAAAATTAGAATCGAATCCGTTGTTCTGGACCGTTGACGACGTTTTCAGGTACCTTAGAAAAACTACAGACTGCAAAGATCTAGCGTACAGAGTCAGGCAAGAGGTAAGACATTTGAGACGCTTGTATTTCTTGAAATAATATGAGCAATGTTAAAAACGTATTAAATTTCTGATTCGCTTTGTGTTACAGGAAATCGATGGCTTAGCATTTCTTCTGTTGAACCTGCCTTCTCTCACTGAGCACATGAAACTGCGAATGGGCTCAGCCATGAAATTATGCCGACACGTAGAGCAGGTAAAAGTAACGTTCTTTTTGAAGCACATAAACGAGCTTGAACCCGAGCAATACCGAGTAATGTAATTATATTCCAAAACGTTATATCCAACGCGAGCAAGATAACGTTAACCTATGTAAATTGAAGATTTATACTGTAAGTGTACATATAAGCGGATATACTACTCGCGGCTGTACAAAATACGATTTTTCCGCATCATGCTTAGAATTAATTTATTACTGCGACTTCAGTTAGTTAGTACGATACAATTATGTGTAATTTTAAGCAATTTTTTCATGTCGTTTCATCCGATCATTAGGCTATCATATATCATATATTTTAATTAGTACGTAATGATTCGTTTTTCTTTTGTAATAAAGTTGTATAAACGATTTATACAAAAAAAGAGTGTCCGATACATTTACACAAGCGTTTCCTGCTCTAATCCTACAATCCTACTCTAAAAACGACTCGGCAGTCATTCTATTCCTTGAGAAAATATGATAGCAAGGTGTGTATTTCGATTATGTAATTGCGAGCGACGGGAAGTTGCTAAAACCATTTTGCGCTTGAATGTAACACAGCGAGTTCACTGACGTCGGAACAGCTGCGGCTGCGAAAACGGTACGCGCCGCTAATTTGTAAGCAGCTATCGTTTATGCTTCTCTCTCAAACTGCACTTGCGATAAAGTACTGTATTTTATAACAGCCGCCGTACATATAGCGCTTGCGAAAAAAAACGCATTCCTAAATATTCCGTTTTCAAATTTTCGTTGTACGCATATGTCGTACTAATTAGCGGACGTAAAGGCAACGATCCGACTGGTCCGTAATCGGAACTTCCTTCTTAATCAGCAATCCAATGAATGACAGTTTACTCATTTATTTCGCTCGCAGCCTTGTTGCTTTTAATCAATACAGTCATTCATCTGCCAACGAAACGTCGTTAAATTTTCAATCGACAAAGTGCAGCGATAATTATCTGTATGTTACAAGAGGGACAATATAACAATCCTACGAGCTACAATACATTTCTCCGCAGCGGCGAGGCGTAATCTCACGGTAGCGATTGCAATTTCAAGATCGATATGTAGGTCGCAAAGCCCTGCCTTAATACACTGATCCAGAACGAAAAAGAAAAAAGGGAGAGATTCTTTACTGCGAATTTTACTGCCCGGCAACCGCTCGCTCGCGACACACATAGCGGTAGCTCGTCAATAATAAACCTCCCCGAAGTCGGCGCGACTATTTCGAATTTAAAAATAGCTCTTCCCTTCTTTTCGCGCGCGTTCTATAGCGCTTTGCAAAAGTTTGTAAAAATTGCGTATTGTACAGAAATTAAAAAAAGAACCTCTGCAGTTCGAGTTTGTTTACCTCTCGGCGCGTAATTCGGATTTTCTGAATGTTTGCCAAAAAATGAAGTTCTACGCTCGAGAGCGTCTGTAAGTAGATATTCTCTCTCGTCGCGCAGCTTGCAGTTATTCGGATGCCTGACTCGCGGAAGTCTGACGCCCGGTAAACGAGGGCTCGTAAAATAAATCAGCGCCTGTGGACCTTTTCGACTCGTATCTCTCTGTGAAGAGCTGCTGTTTGCTGTTCTAACGTACGTTGAGTCGATGGTTTCGCTTTGCTGAGGAGATCCCATTGTCGACGACAGACGCGAGGCATGTGATGAGGTAACGTAATTTTTTAGTCAATAGATAAAGAATATTATTTATAGTAGAAAAATTGTTAATGTTTAGATGGACCTTGAAAAAATTCGTATTGAAATACGTCATGCGAGTAACAGGGTGAAGTTCGTGATAATGAAACACGATCTTGATTAGGTGTTATTATATTCCCAGTGTATATCACGCGGTATCAAATTCGTGTGCGTATGTGTGTGTGTAACTCTGAAAGCCCCGTATAAACGCGTCGGCGGTGTCGTCTTCTTCCGGTCAAGTAAAGTTGCACTAGTTTCGAAGCTTTTAAATTTAACGGATAAATTCGTGGACGTTACGCAACATGGAACTACAATAACTATTGTTTAAAAATTCAAATTTTACTTATAACTAGAAGAAAAATTTTGTTACGTTTAAAAACAAATTTTATTATATTTTTTTTTTTTTTCAACAAAAATCTCTCCAGCTGTGCCTAGATTCCATCCCGTACGCATATAATTTGATTAGGGGATAACAGTAATTACGGCAACCGTAACGAGTGGCTAGCTCGGCTGGCATTCAATACACTCGATGCATGACCGTCGGGCTGTGATTCGCTTTTGCTTTTTTTTCCGAGATATAGGCTTCGGAACGAGCGGTACTTTGGCGTTGCCGTTCGTTTTATGCGCGAATATTTGTATTTCCCGCGCAAAATTTGCATCTTCGGTTAAACTCATTTGTTTCGATACTTATTCAACAAAGTACGTGACTATATTGAATTTGTTCAAAAATTCGTTGGTCTAACAACAAACTTGTAATCGTCAGTTTGTTGTTGTGGCGGAAGAAGCGCCGATAACGAGAATTTTTTCTCCTCGTGATAATATAACTTATCAAATAAGAAGTTTCATAATACCCAAAGTCAAGGCGATTTCGAAAGTTATCCCTTCATGCTTGGATGGGGGAATTTTCATTTCCTTTTAATATCGCCTACACTATAGATCTTTGACCCCAACGTCGTGGGTAATCTAGTTTTATTAAATTCTACGCTCTTTGAGAGAATTGTACGCTTTCCAGGATGATACATTTTTGTCTATTATCCACATCATTTGAATTTTCAGCAAATTCCAAGAAGCCTTAATTTTTACCATATATATTTGAATCTTATTTTAATCCTAACAAAACAAAAAGATACTTCTGACTCATATAAACTCGTAATCGATATCAACCTCTCACCTCCTAACCTCACTTATTCCTCCTCTCTCTCTCTCTCTCTCACTACTTACGCGTCTGACATCAGCGCACGCACACATCAGCATCAGGACTCATTCACTCTCTCAGCCTCTCCCACTCGCGCATCGATCATACGCACAAGAAAGCGCAGACGACGCGGAATGCGAAACATACATATATCTATATACATAGCGAAATTCGTAATTTCGCGCCAAATCACCGGGACCCCGCCCCGAGCGTAGTCTGCAGCGGTGCGCGCGCCGCTCCTATGAATCGGCTTTCTCGAGCAGCTGCGGTGGGGGTACCGCAACACATCGTGTATATATACTGTTGCAGTCCGCGTACTCAGCCCTTGAGGGGCGACAGAGACGGAGCTATAGCCGTAACACACTATAGTAGATACAGAAAGGTGCGCGTATACAATACGAAAGAGAGAGAGAGGCGAGTTATAACGGTGCTCTATAGTCCAGTTCAGTCGGCGGCGCTCCGGGCAGTAGTAGTGTCTATAGTGAGTGCGCGGAGAGTGTACAGTGCAGTGCTGCGTGCTGCTCTGCCGCGAGTCAGTGGTTTTCCTCGCCGAGAGACGACGATGCCTTGGTCGCGCCGAGTGTGAGAGAGAAAGATTCTCAT
The DNA here is from genome assembly GCF_009193385.2 of Nasonia vitripennis. Classification (NCBI taxonomy): domain Eukaryota; kingdom Metazoa; phylum Arthropoda; class Insecta; order Hymenoptera; family Pteromalidae; genus Nasonia; species Nasonia vitripennis. The sequence goes on along the minus strand of NC_045760.1, from coordinate 30,005,303 downwards.
CGTCCTGGACGCAATAACGACCGGGACAAGCCTGTACAGGACAGAGACGCGGCGGCGGCGGCGGCGGCGGCGCATCGAGCAGCAGCTGCGGACTTTCGGTGAGTCCCATTATGTATACCTATGTCCTGTGTCTCGTACAAGGCCCCCCCCCCCCCTCGTGCGCTACTATACACAATGCTGTGCAGTATAGGTACGGGGACGCCGCGCCGTTTAGTGCAGCTGCCCCGGGAAATCTCGTTTCCCGCGAGAGAAAAGCGCAGCCGCTATATAAACCTTGTATATTCCCTTGACATCGGCCCTTGTCTCTAGAGACCGAGAGCGATTTGACAGGCGCGTCGCGCGCGCGCGCGATCGATCCTCCCGCGCTCTCGTCGTGCATTACACATACCGAAGACGAAGAAGCAACGACTATACGCATACGGAGAGCATAAGTAGTACTAGCTTAATTGGCCGTTCTCGGGGCCCGTACGCACGCACGGGTGTTGGCCGTCGCTGCCGTTACACGTATTCTCTCTCTCTCTCCTGCTTCCTTCGAGCGCGTTGGGAGGAGGAGGAGGAGGAGGAGGTGAGCGAGCCACACGGGAGTGTATATACGCGCGCGATGCCATCGCGCTCACGGATTTGTGTATTGTATCGTGACCGCGCGCCGCTCTGTGTATACAGCAAGGATAACGCCGCGAGGAGAGTTGAAAGGATGCCGACGACGATCGTCACCTGCGAGGCCCTTCTGTGATATTTGTATAGGTAGATATATACCGGCCGTTTTTTTTTTTTTTTTTTGTTCCTTCACGCTCGCTGACTATTCTTTCCCCGCAGCACTTATAGGCGTGTACCGTGTGTGTCTCGCGGAGACACGGAGTGATAGACCTTAAGGGCCCCCCCCCCCTTAGCGTGCATTACGTCGATTTCTATTTCCGGACGATGGTGTCACTTGGTTTCGCTTTTTCGAGGACCTGAATTACACACTTCGCCCGGAGCTACATATACTATATAGGTATACTCGTAGCGAGCGGCGATGAGATCATCCTCGCGAGCGCGCGCGCGCGCGCGCTGGCGCTTCGCGCAGTGCCATTAAAACGAGTTTGGTCGATGCTGCGCTATATCTACCTGCCTGGATTTTTCGGCGGATGGCGTAAACGAAGCGCAGAGAGCGTGTGTGCTAATAAGAAAAAATAACAGCCCGCACGCTCGCCGCCGCCGGGAAGCCTTGACGGCGTTCGATATCGGCTCTACGAAACACACACACACACACCTATATAGGTATATACTCGCGCGCGACTGTCCGTTTTTTTCTGCTTCCATACTCGATCTTAATTGAAGTATATACGGCGGCTCGACGTCGTTGATTATACCTACACGGCAGCTGCGACGCGTAAAAGCCTCGCCTATATTCTCGTGCGCCGCTGCATCGGTGTTTGTTTATGTTTCGCGTTCGGTTTTTTAAATGACCCGGGGATTATTGCCTCCAGATGTATACTGTGCTGTGCGGGCGCGCACTGTGTATTATGCCAAGTCCGCGAGTTGTGCAATGTCGGAGGAGGACGTTGACGTCCCAGTTTTACTCCGGCCCTTAAACGCTCGTTGCGCAAGGGACTTCTCGAGAAGCGTCGTTTGCAATGTTGAACTAAATAGAAGTTGTGTGATTTATATATTTTTTATCTCCGCGACTTCCGCTCGTGTATGCGCGATACTTTTTTTTTTGTTTACTCGACGTTTGTTTTAATGTATTCAGTAGCGACTTATTATAAATTTAAATTTATTGAAAGTACTCTGCCGGCTATTGCGGTAGACCTGACGTGAATCAGAATATTGCAATGCGAGGATTGTTTGCGCTGCATGGGAAAAGTTTGGTCAGTCTATTTTAGTGATCACCTTGGTCCATCAGATATCTGTTTTAATAAAATTTCCTTGACCTTGCCCGCCGCTGTCTGGTTGGCCGATCAAAGCCTGTCCACTTCTTTGAGTGTGATGCTGGCCTACCGTTGTGCAGCAATCAACTCGATAAATAGAGCTTAGCTCTTACAATGTAACTACTCTTCAATTGTTATTTCAATTTGAATTTTCCTTTTAGGTAGAGAGAAAGAGCGAGCAAGGAACGATTAGCAAGCAAAGATGAGGTTCGCGGCGTGCATCATTGCCACACTTGTGCTGCATGCGGCGGCTATAAGTGAGTATGATTATGATTGACTACATGTGTGTCAACACTTTGATTGATTTCGTCTGAATTCATTGAATAATTTTAAAGCATTTGCATGGAACAGTTCCCAAAGGAGAGTTGGAATTAATGCTTTACACTCTTCCTTGTTGCTATATTTGTATTAGAGTCCATTGAACTTGATCGCTGGAAGATGTTTCATTATTACCTGTGAATTATTTCTGCGAATGCGTCACTTCCTCCTTGTAATTTGCCAAATCTTATTTTAGCACAATCTCCGCCAAGGATATCAAAACAGCCTCCTACAGATGAATTGCTGTTTCAAGTGGCACAAGTCAGCGTCAATGAGAATGAGAAACCATTTCTTGTCGAGTGCGAGGCTGAAGGAGAGCCAGCTCCTTTGTGAGTATCCTATTTTTATTAATTAAACAAAGTTTTTCTAAGTTAATTTATAACAAACAACGTGTTCTAATGTATAAGTCAATTTATATCTTGAAATGTCAAAACATTGATGATTGCTGCACAATACATCGTAGTATTCATTGATTAATTTTGGCATGTATCAATTGTCTGGAATTTCAATTGGTGCATTCATCTCCAAAAGTCTTTCATTCAGGAGATTCCGCTTTACCCTACCCAGAACCTACGGCTACATTACAGTGAAGCCAGAGTAACTGGTCTTAATTACTTGGATGACCTCATAGCCTCTGGGAGTTTAAACTTACCACTACCACTGACAAAGATACTTTACTTGCTCAGTGTACACTCTTGCCTGGCTCAATGGGAGTGGTCATTTCTCCATTACCTACTACTTTCCTCGTTGGAAATTGATGGAATTGAAATTTTGCATTCTTCTAATTATGGGCATTTCACGCTTGACAGAACCTTAACTCAATCAAAATTTTCCAAATGTTTAATTGATTTAACAACTAAAATAATTTTACCAAATTTTATTTATTTCATATTTTATTTGGAAGGCCACTTTTTACAATGTATGATCTCATGCATTGATACCGTAGCACAAAAACTTATAAAACACATCAAATCTATTGTTTTTATGAATTTACGTAACGATCCTTAGAAACAATTGCGCAACAAGAACATTCCCAAAGATCGCACAAAGCAAAAACTAATCCGTTTTCCGTATTTTCACAGATACGAGTGGATAAAGAACGGCAAAGACTTCAAATGGCAAGCCTACGACGACCGTATATCGCAGCAGCCGGGCCGCGGTACTCTCGTGATCTCGAAGCCACGTGACGAGGATCTCGGACAGTACCAGTGCTTCGCAAAGAACGAATGGGGTATCGCCACCTCGAACTCGGTCTTCGTGCGCAAGGCCGAGCTGAACTCCTTCAAAGACCAGAATCCAGTGACCCTGAGTGTATCGGAGGGCGATCCCTACAAGCTGACCTGTCAACCACCGGACGGCTGGCCTAAGCCCAACGTGTACTGGCTCATACAGGACCATGCCGGTACCATCAAATCCATCAATAACTCGAGGATGACTCTCGATCCGGAGGGTAACCTCTGGTTCAGCAACGTCACGAAGCTAGACGCCTCGGACGACTATTACTACGCCTGTGCAGCCACCTCGCTGTTCAGAAACGAGTACAAGCTCGGTAACAGAGTTCTCCTGAACGTCATCTCCACTGGCTCGACCGCGAGCTCGAACAAACGCGAGCCCGTCAAGCAGTACGTCAGCAGGAAGAACGAGGTTGCGCTTCGTGGTAAAAAGATCGAGCTGTTCTGTATATTCGGCGGGACGCCGTTACCATTGACAGTCTGGAGTAAAAACGGCCAGAGGATACGACCGAACGATAGGGTGACAGAAGGAAATTACGGGAAGTCGTTGATTATAAAACATGTGAACTTTGACGATGAGGGAACGTATACGTGTGACGTATCTAACGGTGTGGGTTCAGCTCAGTCGTACTCGATAAATCTGGAAGTGTTATCGGTGCCGTACTTCACCGTCGAGCCCGAGATCGTTAACGCTGCCGAGGACGAGACGGTCGAGTTCAAGTGCGAGGCTACCGGTGTGCCCAAACCCGAGATCAAATGGATTCACAACGGTAAGCCCATCTCCGAGGCACCTTTCAATCCAAGAAGGAAAGTTACGCCTAACTCCATCATCATCGAGAAGTTGCTGAAGAACGACACCGGTAATTACGGTTGTAACGCCACCAACTCTCTCGGTTACGTCTACAAGGATGTCTACGTTAACGTGCTGGCACTCGAGCCCGAGATCCTGCAACCGCCTATGGACGAGTCGACCGTGGATGGTAAGACCATCAGATTGACCTGTCGAGTATTCGGTGCTCCCAAGCCCGAAGTCAAGTGGGTGAGAAACGGTCAAGAGCTGACCGGTGGAAGATACAAGATCCTGGAATCCGGTGATTTGGAGATAGAAAACGTTATATTCTCGGACGCGGGCGAGTACAATTGTCACGCGTCGAACAAGTTCGGAAAGGTAAACGCGACAGGCTTCTTGGCAGTCAAAGAACACACGCGCATAACGGACGTACCGGAAGATTACGAGGTAGCAGCCGGCGCAACGGCGACGTTCCGATGTAACGCGGTGACGGATTCTACTCTGGAATTGCATATCGATTGGTTGAGTAAGGGTGAGCCTATCGATTTCGAGGCCGAGCCCCGTTTTATTCGCAGTACCGACTACTCCTTGATGATCACCAAGACTACGGAATTGGACTCGGGCACTTACACCTGCGTGGCTCGTACTGATCTTGACGAGGCTCGAGCACAAGCTACTCTTATCGTACAGGACGTCCCGAACTCGCCCACTTTGCTAGGCGTGTCCTGCACGTCCAATCAAGCCTTCGTCAGCTGGACCCCTATGGGTGACAATCGATCGCCGATCCTACGATATGCCATTCAATACAATACGTCTTTCACACCCGACACTTGGGAGTACGCGAAGGATCATGTTCCGGCCACCGAGCAGAGATACGCAGTGCAAATGTCTCCCTGGGCTAATTACACTTTCCGCGTCATCGCGTACAACAAAATTGGTAAGGGTTATACTTTGAGTAAATTTTAGAATGAAGATTGACTCATTTTCAGTATATTAAAACATTGTGTGCTATTTAATAGGACCGTCCCAGCCGTCGCAGCACAGCCACGTTTGTACAACCTTGCCGGATGTACCTTACAACAATCCCGATAACGTGATGGGCAGAGGAGACGACCCGCAAAATCTTGTCATCTCGTGGACCGTGATGCCGCAGATAGAGCATAATGCACCCAAGTTCAAGTACCAAGTGTACTATAAACGTGATATTCCAGGAGAAGACTGGAGAATCGAAGAGATCACGAATTGGAAGCAGAACACGTTGGTGATCAATAATCAGCCTACTTATCAAAAATACAAAATCAAGGTTGGTGCGCTCAACGAGAAAGGAGAGTGTCGCGAACCGCCCCAGGAAGTGATTGGTTACTCTGGAGAAGATGGTAATGTATTTTTAATTATTTTTGCGAACTAGGCGACGACTAAAATTGATAAAGTTTAACAACGAAAAATTTCGATTTCAGTACCGACGGCGTCGCCTGGTAATTTCACTTTAGTGGAAGTGAGGTCAAGTACAACTGCCTTGTTGTCGTGGACTCCGGTTGCCGAGGAAACGGTGAAAGGTGAACTGAGGGGTTATAAAATCGAAACATGGACTGACAAGGACGGAGAACCCAATAACCCAAGGGAACACAATGTCAAGGGTGGAAACAAGACGTACGCTTTGGTCACTAAGTTCATTCCTTTCAGCAAAAATTTCGTCAGAATCAGGGCATATAATGGAAGGTGAGAATCAACTTGCATTCTTTAGTACTTTGCATATGATGTCAAAATAAAAATTTGCGCTAAAATTGATGAATCGACCATTGCAGATTCAACGGACCACCTTCTGAAGTTCTCAGCTTCGAAACTCCAGAGGGAGTACCGGGAACTGTTATGGGCTTGGAGGCCTATCCAGTTGGCTCTACGTCAATGTTACTGAAGTGGAAGAAGCCTATTGAAATAAATGGTATTTTAACGGGCTACAGAATCTCCTTCCAACAAGTTAACGGTTCGAAAATAGGAAATGAAATGGAGAGGCATCCACAAATCACCGATCCCGAAGCAACAAGTGCTAAGTTGGCTTCCTTAATGCCGGAAGCTAAGTACCGCATTAGCGTTCGTGCCACTACCGGAGCTGGACCTGGAGAACCGTAAGTTTCAGTCGATTAATGTGCTTGATAACTTTAATCTTACAAATAAGTTAAAAAATATTGATTTGCTTTTAAATTTTCGTATCAATTAGTTTCTTCGTGGAGAAAAGAACACCAGCTTCAAGACGCCCAGATAAGCCAACCTTTTCGTGGATCAATATTCCAAAGGAAAGTGGTTTATCGAATGTTAGAATCACTTGGGAACAGAAGACCGATGGTTTTGCAGGAAGTCACTTTTTCGCTAAATACCGTTTGAAAGGTGAAACGATCGAAATACCAACTGATGCCGAAAAGTTGACCAACGAAATCGAGGTTCGATATATTATTGTTGAAATTAAAATATAGTCAGTTCATCATAAACTAACGATATTTCTTTAATCGAACTGTAGATCCGCGGACTCGAAAGCGGACGTACATACATCGTGTCTATCGTTGCCGTTGATGGAGACTACATGACTGAAAGCGCTGCGCAAGAAGTCGAAACGAGCAATGAAGGACCATACATTCAAGCTCAAGAAAACGTTGCAACTGCTGGCTGGTTCATTGGTAAGCTTCGTTTAAAATAATGAAATAGTTCTTGTCAAAAATAAAATGGTACTCAACTTATGACAATTCTCTCAGGTATGATGCTGGCCATTGCATTCTTGCTCTTCATTCTCATCATCGTATGCGTTATCAAACGCAATCGAGGTGGCAAATACGCAGTTCACGAGAGAGAATTGGCGGCCGGTCGTGGCGACTATCCTGACGAAGGTGGCTTCCATGAGTATTCGCAACCGCTTGACAACAAGTCTGGCGGCGGAAGAGCCTCTCTCGCATCCTCGTCGCATCACGATGGCAAACACCCAGAATCAGATACCGATTCGATGGCGGAGTATGGCGAAGGCGATACGGGTATGTGTCCTGACCTTCCTTCCATGCTAGCTGTAACTTATCCTTTAGATAATTTAACATCCATAGACGTGTTATGTTTTTTATTAATTTTTGAGCAGTCAAGAGCAAATTTACACATAAGCTCGATGTGCGAATGCCACACGTCATCGTTACCTATTTCGAGTCACCTGCTCGACATAACTTGATTTTGCATTTTTTACATCCCGTTTAATCGTCATCTGTCCTACCCATTTGTTTCTTTTTTGTTGCTTGATTTTCACATAGAAGGTATGAACGAGGATGGGTCATTCATTGGTCAGTACGGTCGGCATCGAAAGCAGCCTCCTAGTTCTCAAGCGTTTGCCACGCTTGTTTAAGGTAAGTGACGAAGCACATTTTTTTATTTTTTCACTATACTTATCAATACAACAAATCACGAGATGTTAATACAGATATACAATTCAAATGCTTCAAAATTGTCACACAATGTTATACGTTACACAGTCATTCTCTAACACGTTCATTGTTATACTATCAACAAAAATAAAAAAAGTTCGAGTCCTTATAATATCTTCTGTCAGCATAAGTATAAACAAAGTTTTTATGGCTGTTCTAAATGTTCCTATAGAAAATCTGTTTTCTGCGTTCCGATTCTCTAGAATATTAAGTTATTACATAGTAAGCTCTTGTTGCTTATCGCATTAAGAACAATCAAGCTTTTGTAGACAACTGCATTGTAATAACGTAATATTTTGAAAACGTATGAATCGACAAGTTTATTGAAACGAGCATGTTTTCTCTTATTCTCAGGACGTTTCACGGAGGACGGATCCTTCATTGGTCAATACGGACCGAAGGGTAGGCCGGTAGAGGAGATTCCACCACCTATACCAACGGGCACAATGGCTACTTACGTGTAACCACCACGCATCAATTAAATCATGAAGCTGCTCGGCGCCGCCACAATTCTTCAAACGCATTAAAGAAAAATGAAGGGAGAGAGTCTTCAACTACGATTGAGGTTCACTAATTTTTCATCTCTCGCCCCGCCGCAGAAGCTGCTGCTATAAACAATGCATCTTGCGCTGGGCGCAACGTCCACTCTTTACTGCCAATTAGAAATCTCGTCTTTGGGGTTTTATAAACACGACTTTCACGGTACTCTGCCCCCCACATTTTAGGCTCTCCCTCGCGCCAAGAGGGAACGAACGATATCGTTTTACTTCGAGCGACCTCGTTTCTGCTAGTTTTCCGAAATTCGTAGCCCTTTTTATACGATGATATATGAGTATAGGACGTTAGAAAGAAAAGAGAAGGGATGAAGTGAACGAATGAAACGAAAGATTGATAGAAAAAAAATCATCGTCCCATACATATGTGCATACGCGTAGCGTAGCTTTTTTTACACGAGTAATCGAAGAATGTATTAACGTTTTTCTCATTTGCTGGGTTGGACTTATAAAACCCAAAGACCAATTAGATTTTTCGTAGCGTACAAACTATTATCGATACGGAGACGGTGTTTTTTCTTTTCGTTCGCTTTTTTTAAAAGAAAGTAAATTCTAGCTTCGACGCAACCGGTATAACGGTAAGCAGTACCGGATGCGCGCTTCGCCGCTGGAAAACGCCTGCTTATTACAGGGTACCCAAGTTATGTTTGCATTGTTTTAAATATGTATGACAGGTTTTTGAGACTGCATCGATTATTAATCCTTAGTAGGCAAAAAAGTATAAATTGCTATTGTTCTGAATTCGCTTATAAAAAGTTGAAAAAAAAAAATTAAGAAAAATTGGTTGAATTAAGAGAGCGTCAATCGGTTTTGAATTTAAAATAAATATATATATATATATATATATTTACGTTGCGAGAGCCCGTTACAGTAGAGTGCAGTCTTTAAAGAAAAATTGGCTTAATAAAGAAAGTTGTCGGTAAATTAATGCGCTAAACGCCTTTATCGCTGTCCGACTCTTGACTGAAACGTACTATTGAAACTTGAAAGATGAAGGAGATAGAACAGAAAATGAAACCTAGCTAATCATAACTTTGATGTGGTACTTTCGTTGTATCGACTTTTTACTCTGTAGACAGCGGGTCAAGAAAACAAACTCTTAGCAAAAAAAAGGGAAAAAAAATACAAATACGAATAATTCATCGAGTACAGTAGGAAAACGACCGTGCTCTCAGACTTTGCCTTTTGCAAGGTGTGAAAGTGCTTTATGGATAGATATAAATGATAAAAAAAAAAAAATTAACTATTGATATTATATTGAAAAAAAGAATTATTGTAAATGCACTGTAGTAGTTAATCGAGAACACAGGGCCTCTAATCGTTGCTTTTTGTACGTGAAACGCGCTTTAGCTGGAAAGAGGAGACGAGAACGAGTTTTTTTTAATTTTTTATTATTATTTTTACAAAATGTTTATAATAACCTTCCCCCACTTTCTTTCATTATTCTTAACGACAATGAATATAGAAATATAGTGCTATATGATTATTTAATATATTAAAATGCATTCAGTATATAGAGACATATATATATATTATATATTAAATTTTCAAATAAAACGTGGGCTCCTGCGTAGGTTCCCGCGAAACGAAAGTCATTATCATACCGGAGCAGCTATACATATAACTATAATTTATAAATGACTCTAACAAGCAATTATTGCTATTACTAATGTATTGCGTTCCATGAAAAAAGCGATTGCTCTTTCAAAAAAAAAAGATGTCAAACAAGCTGTGCATTCGTGTTCGATATTTCAAAGAAAAATTGTATCGCACATTCGATTGCGCAAAAAGCCTGAACCTTTGTGAAAATTTTACGAATAATTTCGTATATTCAAAAACTTATCTATAAATCTTTCGTTGGTAATATTATGAATTCAAAAATTTTTTGTTTTGTACTATCGTACTCCTCGGTTTCGAATCTCTTTTTAAAAAAAAGAAGAAAACGAATATATCTTGTTATATATATTATATATATATATATGACCGTCGAATCTCTGTTAGGAATAGTATGTAAGCCATGCGCAGCTGACTTTCCTTCAAGTGTAAACTTCCAGTATTTTCATACGAGTGATTAGCGATGGATTTTTGATAATTACATTTATAACGACGCCTTTTATCTCATGTACACCCGCCCCTCATTGTTTTTTATTCTCCAATTAACTCTTACACAACAGCTCTCGCTTCTTTTTGCGTGGAATGTCTTTTGCATTTTACAGTACAAATCGAGGAAACAAAAAGAAAATGAAATAAATAATAATGGTAAATAATAGCAAAGAGGAAAAAAGCGAAATATCAATTATCTTCAGATGAGACACGTATTAACGAGTATATAAGAGAAAGTATATAAAGCAAGAGAAGAAACGAGATCAATAAGCCATCGACTTAACGCACGCTTGCGATTGAGGAAACTATATAATGCCGAATATGTCCTCTCCCATGTCTGTTATTTAACACCACCATAATGTTAAATCAAGGGACAGGCCAGGTGATCGTCGAGAGTGTCGAACAAATTATTTTTATTAAATTAGATGTTACTTTGCGAAATTCTTTCAAAGAAAAATTTCGATATTATTAAATTTGGGAAACGAAAAGATATTCTTAGCTTTTAAGTTTAATTCAGAGCGTTTTATGTATAAGTTATGCGTAATTTAAACGAAGAGTGTATTTTAGAATAAGTTTAGGTTGTACAAATCTAGAGATATTTATTGAAGGCAAAATTTAAGAATCTCAAGTCGACTTTCTATAAAACAAAGAAAAAAACCTCGACGATCAAACCTCTGCAGTCTCTTGATAAATATATATTATATATTACGATTATATACATATTATTTCTCGACATAATTGTAGCTCGTACTCATCGCGCGTTTATTCGATTGTACATTACTCTTATTAGCCTTAAGAGATCGATATGTTGTTTCGCTGCGTTCGACACTCGGTTCGCTCGGCTCTTTCTCCTTCTTCGTCGTCTGATGGCGGCGAATTAACGCGGAAGAGTGGAACGGCCGAGCGACGGCGCGCATAGTTAAGTCGATAATTTTTCTACGACGTAATAGGGAAGGAAACAAACTAACTGCAGAAACATACATTACAGATAAATCATACCGAAAAAATGCGGTCTCGATTTTCTCCATAAACCGCTGTCGCTTTTTTTGTCCGATGAAAAAAATATGTCTATCCACACATACACACACGAGCATAAAAAATTACGCGCCTTCTATACATGAGAATGAACATAGAAAGGAGGAGACAAGCGATGAATCATGCGTAATTTTTATGTACAATCTCACCCAGCCCTTACTGCGTTGTATAACGATTTTATTGTAATTTAGTCGAAAGTGTATTAAGTTTTTACCTTTAATATCTATTTTGTAAGATTTTTTTCTCGTTTATGTACGGATGTATTAATTACCATCCCTCTTCGCCGTGTCTCGGATAGAAAAAGAAATTGGATGGAAGTTTTATCAACCGAAACGATTTTTCATAGTTTAGGTGGGCTCTGAAGATATTTTAAAATGGAACCACTTATGGCAAGCGATTACTAGTAGAATGACACATAGCATATTATACGCAGCCTTAATCTCGTGCTACGATTTCGATCGACTTCCATCTGATTTCTTTTGCACCGAAGACTGCGAGATTCTCAAGTGTCGCGCATTCCAATGATAAAATGAGACGAAAATAAATTTTTTTAAAATCACATTGTCGTGTAACATCTACACTCTCACTCACGTCAATAAAAGAAGGAGGAGGAAAAACATTGCATTTTATTGATATCCGTCATCTGGCTCTCACCAGTAGTTTAAACCACGATTTGTCAGACTTTTCTATTTTTATACACAACTTACTTACGTGTTCATTTATTTTCAACAGGCAGGAGTCTGCTCACTTCACGTCCAATCGAGCGAGCGAAATATCAAGCGCAGTATACACATATAGGTATACCGAAACCCGAAAAAATCAATACGTCCCGAGGAAGCATCGGCTGCAAAAAAAAAAAGAAGACAGACCCCCTGCAGCTTCTTTTTCTTCCCTCCTGCACATCAACCGCATCATTTCTACACGGCTCCCTCGCACGAGGAAAAAAAACCGAAAGAATAAAAATCTCGAAGAAAGGAGACTATACTCGAGGCCGACGATTATACACACACGGACACGTGAGAGAGAAGAGAAAAAAAATGAGAAGAAGGATCCTGGTCGTGAGAGAATCGACGGCGTGCGATAAAGGATATTTTGTAATGTCTGCGAGAGATGTGACCGATAATGTAATTAAGCGGGACAGGTTTTTAGCGGCTCATCTTTCTCTCTCTTTCTCTCCACTTGTTGATCGGCTTTGTAACGCGGTATATATATATATATATAGAAGGGATCGTTCACGCGCGATATCTTACGTTCGAGGGGAGCAGCAGAGACGGCAGCAAAAGAAGTGGTAATGCGCGGTATATGACACGCCGGAGAGGGAGACGGATAAGGAGAGAGCCGAGCTTGTAAAAGGCCGGCTTATATGGAGGGTTTTTAAGCAACGCCGACACTTTGCGCCGAACACGTGCGAGCGGAGAGGGTTCACGAGTGATGTGTAAGGACCGAGGGGAAGTTTGTAGTTTCGCGGTTATAATCGAGTGGAAGCTTTTTCACCGCTTTGAGGATAAAAATGAAGTACCATTTGTGTATTCACTAAAAAAGATCGTATAATATACAGGAGACTCGATCGTTTTGCGTAATAATACATCTTTCGTGCGCAGAACGCGCTGTACAGCTTCACGAAGAAGAAGAAGAAGAAGAAGAAGAAGAAGAAGAAGAAGAAGCGGCTGTCGGCTCACTCGTTTATAGCCGAGTCCAATTAGCTTTGCGACGGCTCGGCAAAAAGCGTTCGATCGAGAATAACCGGCATCGGGCCACTTCTCTCTCTCTCTCTCTCCCTCTTTCTCCTTCGCTTTCGCGGGACGATCCTCGGCGCAGCTCTTCTTTTGTTTCTCCTCGTGCTCATGTGTGTGTGCTATTCCGCGCGCTTCGACCTCTTGTGTGTATGTATTTAGAGATGCGGGATGTATATACGATGAATTTTTGAATTTTTTCTAGCGATATAGGGTTTTTTGGGGAGATTCTTCTTGTCCAAGTTTAGAGAGATGTGGACTTATTGGAGAAGATTAATTTTCATGATCACGAGATCAAAATTTTTTTTTATGATTTCGATAAATTTTATCAACATACTATAAATACCGCATACGCGATGAGCATAAAACAATAATCGTTAACGTCAAAAAAAAAAGCGTCATTACACAAATACCCTATATTCAATCGAAATAAGCTCGCAATATATCACGTCGAGCGTCACCGCGCAGTAGAAAAAGTCGTGCACGGCAAGCCATACACCATAATTGCCACCCAATTAAACCTACAATGTTTCTCGGTTCTCCCTCGACAAAAAAATCCACTGTGTGCGTGCGCGAGTCCAGTTTCTTCTTTTGCAGTCCTTCTGCAGCGGGAATTTTTCGCGGCGGTTCTCGCGCTTCCTGTGCGTAATGCCAGTTATGCAGGATTTTTTTGTCGAGGGAGAACCGAGAAACATTGTCGGTTTTAATTGGGTGGCGATGGCTTGTCGTGCACGACTTTTTCTACTGCGCTGTGACGCTCGACATGTTATATTGCGTTCTTATTTCGATTGAATATAGGGTATTTGTGTAATGACGCTTTTTTTTGACGTTAACGATTATTGTTTTATGCTCATCGCGTATGCGGTCTTTATAGTATGTTGACAAAATTTATCGAAATGATAAAAAAAAATTTTGATCTCGTGATCATGAAAATTAATCTTCTCCGATAAGTCCACATCTGTTGTTAGAGTACGCAGGGTTGAACAAATTAAATGTATACTTGGAGAAAGAATATGACAAGATTTATTAAAGGTACAACAATTACGAGTTTACACTATTGTGTCTCACACGGAAGTGAAGCGAGTAGACATTCGGTTTACATATATAGGCGTTCGTTTGAATCTTAAATCACGCCCATCGCTAGAAAAAATTTCATCCTTCAAAAATTCAAAAATTCATCATATATACATCCCGCATCTCTAAATACATACACACAAGAGGTCGAAGCGCGCGAAATAGCACTCAACAATGGGCCATTTGTTAGACGAGCCGTCGCTCGGTCCATCCCCATATCGGCACACGCGCAGAGGGCACAATGGACACTATTATCGGTTATTCATCGGCTATGGCTCTGGCAAACCTGTTGCCTCTTTCTCTCTCTCTCTCTCTTTCCTCCGAGAGTCTTGCCCTCGGGCTGGTCCCGCATGTGTATACATTTCTCGGCTGCAACTCCTCTCTCTCTCTCTCTCTCTCGAGTTAACCTCGAGTCTCGCGCGCTACTCTCGACGCGTTCAAAAATTGAGATATCGCGCGAGACAGACCCATGGCACGCCTCATCCGATCTGCCTTAATGACTCGGTCTCTATCTCGCTCGTTCGCTTGGTTATATCGAGGGGTTATTAGCGCGAGTGATCTGCCGGCATAAGGACGGCTTTGTGGAGAGAATTGGATTTTTTGCTGGCTTTAGGATTCACTTATCTCTTGATTGCATGCAATTGTCGTTTTAATTTACGACGAGACTTAAAGTTATTGGATATACTGCGAACGATGATTATTCAATTATACGAAGCAGGTGTTCATTGTTATTGGTATAGTGAGAGACTTGAAGTCAAGGATAAGAGCTGCGTCAAACGTATTTTCGCAGAAGAATAAATAAAGCAAAAAGAAGCCTCGCTGTGTTTGACACCTGTACGCGCAGGCAGAGCTAATATTTGAAATTTCAAAAGCGTAGAAATCGACGCGCCGAGAATTATGACTTTCCTCTCCTGGAAAACATACTTTTTCGATAAAGATATTGCTAATAGTTTATACAATACCGAGAACGGAAAATCTTCGGCTCTTCCGAAAAACAAAGCTCATCAAAAGACAAAAAGAAAAAAATCAATCTCACGATGCGCCGCCAAAATAACGAAGACACAAACAGTCCTATATCATGTGGCCCAGAGTAGACGGACAAGCGGAGAGTCGTGAGAATCTTTTCGAAGCTGTTTTTTTTTTTTTTTTTTGCCTTTATTAGCCGCATTATATTATACACAGACGCACGGGTTCGATTTGCCGCGTGCTAATTGGACGATTTAGTTTTTTGCTCGAGAGCGCGTTACTTGACACGTGATCTCTCTCCCTCGTCCGCTATTAACTTCGCAGGATTATGAGCAGCTCTTTAATTAAGTGATGATTATGCGGGCGGTGCGAGTACTT
Source organism: Nasonia vitripennis (assembly GCF_009193385.2). Classification (NCBI taxonomy): domain Eukaryota; kingdom Metazoa; phylum Arthropoda; class Insecta; order Hymenoptera; family Pteromalidae; genus Nasonia; species Nasonia vitripennis. The sequence goes on along the minus strand of NC_045760.1, from coordinate 29,989,755 downwards.
TATTGGTTTTTGTTTATTTATTGTTTATAGTGTATGCATTAGCGAATTTCGAAACCGCTATTTATATATATATGCGTGCGATGGTGTGTGTGTATACGTTGCCTTCGATCGACGGGTTTGGCGCTCGACTTTTACGTTTTTTCATCCTCGAGCGAGGGTGCCGAAGGTGTAGTAGTTTTTTACCGTGGCCCGAATCACGGCTTGTTTCGAAACTTCGGAAAGATTTCCGATGCGACGTGTATAGCCGCCGTACAATGTTGCGCAATTTTATAAGCGAGTTATAAAATTTTAGTAGTTTTTCGCAGGGAATCAGCTGTCAAATTTATAACTGTTTATCGATATTTGTATTTAAAATCCGAAGGCACTGCCGAAAGGTCGACGTTAAACAAAAACTGGTTTCTTATTAACCTGAAATACTTTCGTTATTTTGAAGCTTTTAAAATAAAAATTTCAAGCTTACATCCCGAAAAATTTTCATTAAAAAACTCGAGAAAATCCAAGTTAATCTTACAATTTTGATACGCGCTGCAAGACAAAGCCGTTTTGGACTGTCCGACTGTGACCATAGGTGGCGTAGCGTTTTTCCCTCATCCAAATTCGCGATCCCTTGGGCATATATACAGCGGTTTGTTACCTGCGCCAAACAGCATTTCGCAAGGTCTGCTGTATACTTGTGGGCCGTTCGTACTATAACTGCAGCCTAAGCTTTTTTAAACTTGACTAAATAAATATTCCAGTATAATTATCCATATTAATAGTGAGCTACCGCTCAACAACGATAAATTTATCGATATTTTTTCAAAAATCTGAATATCTCCTGTACAGAAGAAACGCAATTAGCGCCGCAACATCAATTTCGCAAATATACGCGCCGAGAAGTTATAAACGCGCATAGCAGTAGCAGCAAAATTGCAGCTGCTGTTGCGGGGCCTTCGAAGCATTTCCGCGCACATGCAAAAACCGCGAGAGCGAGCGAGAGCTGCGCACGTGAGTAATGACAACAACAATATGAGCGCGATAATGCACGTAAACGTCGCTCTCTCTCTCTCGCGCCTGAGCTGCTCGTAAAAGCGCCGAGAAAAGCCCGAGGAATATTATACAAATCCGAGGCGAAACGAGAGAGTTGCGGGTAAATGAACTGTCGGAGAGTTTGGAATAATTGTTCGAGGGATTTAGAAAATGTTCGTAAAATGTAATTGAGCGAAAGCACAAATTTTGTTATTTATCCACTAAGGTTATCGCTCCATTTTTTTTGCATGCGGTTATTAAATGCGTACCAGCAATAAATACGAATGAAATATTATCAACGGATCAGTAGATATAAATGATCGATGAAAAAATACTTGATGTGAAGAAGAATTTTATTCTAGGATAAACAACTTACATATTGTTGCAACGTAAAAAAATCTGATCAAAGAGAAGCCCAATCAAAAGACAAATTCACTCTTGCAAAGATCTTCATCGCTGACACATCTAACAACAAGATCCAACTTAGCATAGACATTATCGCAACATGCGACCACAAAGCAATACTCGTTCGCCTCGTTATCAAAGACCTGAAGACTCGGTGTTTCACCTCCACAGTTTCGTTCAGGCTCCATCTGGATAGTACCGAGGACTTTTCCTTGGTCATCGACTTTCGTCAAGTGATACTCGCTTCCACCGTATCCGATGGTGAACAATAGAAATCCTCCATCGGCCAAGTTTCGAAGCGCCAGGTATCTCACGTGAAAAGTGTACGTTAGCGACGTGTTCAACTTGAGCTCGCCCTCTTGATCGAACTGCGAAACGTTGACGCGATGATTATAGACAACAGCAACGCCTATCTTCTCGTGGGCAGTTGATTCCACCTTTTGGAAATAACCTATTTGATCATGGTATACAGCCAACACTTTGCTCCAACCTATGAAGTAGTTCCGAATATACGTACGTTATTATTATAGTTAAAACGCTACTGTTACGGTAAAATGTTCAGTGACTTACCGTCGGGCTTTATCAACGACGTTACAATCGAATATCGATCGAAGATCGAAAGCGAGTATCCGAAGTTCAGGAAAGCTTGTAGCTTTGAATCCGCAACAATCGCTCGATAGTCCTCGTCTCCAAATCCAAGCCGCGATAATTCATGGTTTGTCCACTGAGAGAAAGTCACCTTACCCTCCACGTCGATGTGATATTTGTTTCGTACGTTAAACGAATTGGACACGATAAGATCGAAAGAATCCTCGTAGGCTGCGAAATACGCCCAGCGGATACTAAATAAGCTTTCCTTCAGAAGCACGTATTTGCTCTTGCAGGTGCCGAAGTCCAAGATGATGCATTTTATCGGTAATCCTTTTGTTACCTGTTTTGACCAGAAGATCACGGCCCTTGTCGAGCCGAACGGGTAAATTTCCAGGTCGTCATCGGTGTTGATATGCTCCAGTGTCACTGAGCATGATCTTTCCGGCTGTGTGTCCTGTGCGGCTGTGCAGTTTCTCTCGAATTTCTCGTCGTGAAAATTGCACAGTAGGTAGGTGAGATTTTGGTACTCGTCGCTTTGTCGGTACAATTTAGGGTTGAAAAATATTTTGGAGCCGTATGGAAAGTCCCAGTGCTTTTGGTAAGCGATTCTCTCGTTTGCGCTGGTTGTGCTCGCGAAGAAACAGATGATCGCAAGCAGTGCGATTGATTTTTCTCTTATAGACATGGCGATTCGAAGTGTACTTTGTACGAGGTCTTGTGTCTCACTGATCGACGCCGTACGACTATTGAGACGACTTTTAGTAGTGGTGATCTGGTTTCACCCCACGATGATAAGAAAAATGCGGTTGTGAAATTAGTCGATAATCTACGTAATGCTACATGAAAGAGATACGTTTCTGGGTTTCTTGAAAACATTATATCAGCAGATTTTTCTTCAATTCTCCATTTTGCCGAGTTCGAAGTAGATCGTAGATAATGACGTAGATAAATACCATTCATTAATTTTATCCAGGGTAGGAAACTACAAAAATATTACAAAAATGCGATCAAACTACCGTTTTATTATCGGAGAAATCTTCGTCGCCGAAACATTTCACAACAAGATCCAAGGTACCATGATCGTGACATACGATCACAAAGCAATGCTCTTTCGCCTCGTTATCAAAGACCCGAAGGCTCGGACGTTTGTGTGCGCAGTTAGGTTCCGGCTCCTTCTTGATAGTACCGACGACTTTTCCTTGGGCATCGACTTTTGTCAAGTAATAAGCGTCGGGATTACCGTCACTGGATCCGATGGTCCATAATAAAAATCCTCCATCGGCCAAATTTCGAAGCGCCAGAGACTTCACTTCCTTCACGTCGTACGATACAGACGTGTTCAACTTGAGCTCACCCTCTTGATCGAATTGCGAAACTTCGACCACATTTGTAAGGGCATATGCAATGCCTATCGTTTCGTGAGCAGTTGATTCTACCCTGATGAAAGCAGTATTCGAATACTTCTTGGATACCACCAACACTTTTCTCCAACCTATATGGAACAATTCAGAATAAGCTTATTTCATATAGTCAAGATTTTGCAAGACGATAAATATTCAGAGACTCACCATCGGGCTTCACCAATGATGTAATAGTAGAGCTAACATCGAAGAACGACTTTCCGAAGTGTAGGTAAGCTTTGAGTTCCGAATCCGCTGTGATTGCTCGATAAGCCGTAGCTGAAGCGAACTGCTCCATGGTTAGGTAGTTCTTCCACGAAGAGAAAGTCACGTTACCGTCCACGTCGACGTGATATTTGTTGTGGCCGTTATTAATCGTGCTTGAAATCGTCACGAGGTCAAAAGAATCCTCGTAGGCTACGAAATACGTCCAGCGGATTCTATCGAAACTTTCCTCCAGAAGCACGTCTTTGCTTTCGCAGGTGCCAAAGTCCAGGATGATGCATTTTATCGTTGATCGTTTCGATAGCGAGTAGCGTTCGGACCAAAAGATCACAGCCCTTGTCGAGCCGAACGGGTAAATTGCCAGTTCATCGCCATCGGCTCTGAAGTTTTTCAACGTCACCGGGCATGACCTTTCCGGCTGGGTGTCCTGTACGGCTGTGCAGTTTCTCTCAGATTTCTGAAGGTCGTCGGGCTTATCGCAGATGACGTAGGTCAGGTTCTGGTATTCGTCGCTTGCTTCGTAAGATCTGGGGTCGAAAAACAGTTCGAGTCCGGAAGGGAAGTCCCAGTGCTTTTTGTAAGCGATTCTCTCTTCTGCTTTGATTGTGTTTGCGAAGAAACAGATGATCGCAAGCAGTCCGATTGATTTTCCTCGTGAATACATGATGAATCGTAATGTACTTTATAGGAGGTCTTGTCTCACTGGTAGACGCTGTAAGACTAGATGTATTCGAAGTGCGGTGGTGATCTGGTTTTGCCCAACGATGATAAGAAAAATGCGGTTGTGAAATTATTCGATAATCTATTCTGAGGCTGTCGCGGTATTACGATAAATACATGCAAGAGATACATTTCTGGGTTTCTCGAATGGTTATTATTAAAACATTATCAACAATTTTGTTTTTATAATTCCTCATTTTTCCAAGTTTGAATTCATAACTTTTATTCTAAGAATCGCACAAAAGTACAACAACTACTAGAACGGAATGAAAGTGTTGTTTCATTATTGAAAAAATCTTCCTTCCCGATGACGCACACCACCAAAACGTCCGCCTGGGCAGGTTCCAATTTCATTTCCTTCTCGCGATCGCCACACGCAATCACAGCGCAATACTCCTTCGTCCTGTAATTCTCTACGACCTGTAGTCCCAGCGATTTATCTTCACAGTTAGACTGAAGTTTATTCTCGACAGTACCGACGACTTTCGTTAAGATGTAAGTGTCGGGGTTCTCGTACACGACCCCCTTGTATCCAACGGTGAACAATACAAATCCTCCATCGGCCAAGTTGCTAAGCGCCAGATTGTACACGAGATCCTCGTGTTCCACTTCGATCGAACTGCGAAACATCGACGAGATTATTGACGGGAATGGCATTGCCTATCTTCTCGAAGGTTGTTGATACTGCCTTGTTGCTGAAGTCTACAAAAGACCGACGGTATTGCGCCAGCACTATGTCATCGGCCCTGTGGAATATATGATTTAGACTATATATCACATGTTTTGTATAAGATTTAGTGAGCGTAAGTACTTACCACCCGATTCCATTAGGGTTATTCGATTGACGTACCAATTATCCTCGTAAGCATAATCGAGGTATAGGTAACCGATCGCTCGATAAGCCATATCTGAACTCATCCGATATTTCGTCATGTTCGTTCGAAAGTTCAAAAGAATCGTCGTAGGCCATGAAATACACCAGCTCGATAATGTGGCTATTTTTCCGCAGAAGCACCTCTTTGCTCTTGCAAGTGTTGAGGTCCACTATGGTACACTTCAGAGATCGCGGCTCACTGCGATAGTCCGATCACACGATCACAGCCCTTGTGAAGCCGAACGGGTAAACCTCCAGGTAGTCGGAGCCGTGGGTTCCGTTGTTGAAGGTTTACAGCGTCACTGGACAAGACCTTTCGGAGTCCACATGGTGAACCACTAAGGTCTTGTTTCACTAGTTGACGCCGTACGAATGTCGAGTGTGACGTTGCGTATTCTCCGGTGATTAACCATTTAAAGTCAGAAGTGGCGCCGCGAAATACACGCGGTATACCTTGTGAGGCGGCCAAAATCGGAACTGCGCCCTTTTGTTGCTGGATGAATTGGTTTATGTGACATCACGCTTAACGAGGCGAATTAAGGGATAATGGCTGCGAAATGGTTTGTATTGTATGCGGAGGATGTTGTCGAGCGATCAATTTGTACCTTTGCGTCATTGGTTTTTTTTTTTCGAACAAATAAGTTTTATAAGTCGTATTTTTTTTTTCTGTTTTATTAAAACTATAGTCGGAGCGTAAAAGAAGCTCTACATTAGTCCCATCCCCCTGAGTCAACAGTCTCTGTATAAGCAGCATATCGAACAATTTCACAACCGTATACTATTTTATCACCCTCGAGAAGAAAAAAAATCTCCGCCTCTTGCGATAACTCGCAAAGACGCCTCGACAGTCGTGCGACGTCGAGCAGTGAGACAAGACGTCCATATTTTGAGTCGCTAAATATCCACCATGTCTCTATACTCAGAAGATCAATAATATTGCTTCCGATTCTCTAATTCGCCTTGAACACCAACGCGGAGATAAGAACCGTGTACGAAAAGCAACGGAACTTCCCATTCGTTGGACCCGAGCCAATCTTCAACCGAGACTTCTACAGCAGCATCGACGAATACAAGAATCTCATCTACGCCCTGTGCTACAACCAGGAACCCCATAACTCCTCGTCGGTCGTAACGTTCTGATCTCGGCTTCGACGGAGAATCACGACGTGATTTACAGGAAATATCACATCGACGCGCAAGATAACGTCACTTCCGAGGTGGCGCCGTGGGTTACGCTTCCGGGGGTTTCGATGAAGTTCAAGAGCCCGGCTCTCAGATTCCAAGCAATCGAAGAAATTAATTGCAGTTCACGGTCGATAAAATGTTTTGAATAACTATAATTCATGCTCAAAAATACACGTTTAAATCAATTTTAAGCAATATTTCAGTTTTTAAAAAATTATATTAAAATCTCACGAGTCTCAAACTAAATTATAGTCATTTAAGAAATTGTAGCAACCCATAGGGCAGAATCAGATTTTTCAGTAGGACGTGAGCTAGTCCATTTTACATAACATATTTCAAACGATTATTCCATACACAGGATCGATCAAATTATTGGCGAATTTCTCCACGAGCCTGTCCGGTCTATTACATAAGACAGTATCAACGGCCCACGGGAACATAGGTGTAGCTCGATACGACAACTACCGCGTCGACGTTTGGCTCTTCGATCAACAGGGCAATCTCAAGTTTAACACGTCGGTGTCGTGCGGTTCAGCAATTCCGACAATTCGCAATTCGGCAGATGGAGGACTCGTGTTGCTCACTTCCAGCCCCGCCAATGACGACCTGTTTTACTTGACGAAACTCAACGCCGAGGGAAAAGTCGTCGGTTCCATCGAGAAGTGGCTCGCAACTGGCTGTGGTAATAACCGACTTACCCTTGAGCTGTTCGTGAACGAGTATTGCGCTGTGATCAAATGCATCTTTTCTTCCCAGCCAGAGGGTGTATAAGGCTGGTCTGTGGGTGCTGTGCTTTATCGACGATGATTTTTCTGAAAGTGCAAAGCATTGAGAGTTAAGCATTGTATTAATTAATAAACTAATTAATAAACGTGATACCTACTATCTCTTACTTTTCTCTACTTCTGTTAATTCCAGACACTATAATTACTGATCCAACCGAAGCATGTATTCCTTGTTCCGATCCTGAAAAAAGCAGGTATAGTAGAACGCGTGAAAAACGCCCCCGCAGGTATAAAAAATCGTTTACCCAAAAGAGAGTAGTCGAGCAAAAAGCAACAGGATCGAAGTCGTCCCTTTTCGATGAAAAAGAAAGCACATATCACACACGGGCACAGGTTCATCGGAGAAAGAGGCGTGAAAAGGGCGAGGAGAAGAGAAAGAACCACAGAGTTACGCGGCACTTCGTATACATTATATTATACAGACAGGGACGCATAATTACACGTATACACAGGAGAGTAAATCCCGAGGAGAAGTCCCGCGAACGCGCATAATTAGGATGGTCCTACACCCCGCAGCTTCTCTCTCAGGTCAGTAAACACACTATATGCATGTATATGCGAGTCGCTGACAGGAGCGAATGATATACGACTGAGAGCTCATCCCTCTAGAGAGAATCACTCCTGACGACTAACGATTCTATCTCTCTGGGCCTCTATGTGACCTGACGGTTCTATCTCTTTCGTTGCTCTTGTTGTCCATACGCTTTATGTGCAGCAGGTCGAAAATTGATTTCTTTCCTTTTTTTTTTTTTTTTGTTGGCTCTTTTCTCAAGGGGATAGACATAGAGATGTTTTCTTCGAGTCATCGCGGGGTATGGCTGTATGGAGATACGGAGCGGATAGTAGCCCCTACCGGATTTACGATCGTGCGGAGCCGAAAACGAATGTTTTATGGGATGTTTTGATGGCCTCGCGCGAGTGTAAATATTTTGTTACACAAGAGCCGCGATTCTCCGCGAGAGAGACGTTATTTCAAAAATCGTTATTTCAAAAGTGTTAACGCTCGACTGCATCCCGCCAACGATCTTACAGGGAACAAATTAGCCGTCTACTCGATTTACAAAGTGTATAAGTACACACGAGCGTATAATTCGCGATGATTTATAAAGTGTGATTAACGATAATTACAAAAATCTATATTTATAGATCTCTCGAGCTTTTCGCCGCAGATTTCGCATATTATTCCGATCCAGAACAAAAAAAAAAAAAAAAAAAATAAAGAAACGACTCTCACAGCTGAGAGGGAATGTGATTTATCAAGTCGGCGCGACGGCGATTCCGCAAGTGTACGTGTGCGCGTCTGTATACACACGATTTTATAACAAGTGTCGAGAGCTACAGCGATATGAAAGCCACAGAGCAAAAAGGGCATATGTACAGCTCGAAGATGCCTCTCGCGAAACGCGACTGTAATAGTTTCGCATTACCTTTTTTTACACGTATCTTTAACGCGCTCTCCTACCTCATTCGGCTTCTCTCGCCTCGACTTTTTTTTTTCTCCCATTAAAGCGTCTCACTCTCCGCACACATATGCGCCGATCTCTCGGCTCTTCCCATCTTCTCTCTCGCGCAGTTGTCCGTCTGTCCGATCAGTTAAATTTACATCTCTCTCTCTCTCTCTCTCTCGTTTGCCACTTGTTCTCGATATATGCGCGTATATACTGCACACATATGTGTATATCCTTCTCCGCTGTCTTCCGTCTCCGCTTATTTTTTTCGAACACTTCGTATCGGTATGCGCTCCAAAATCTGCAACAGTATAGAGGAGAAATTTTTAAAAAATATAAAGACACTACAATCGCATACGCTATCCTTACAGCCGAGAACATCGGCTATCCACACACACACACACACACGTGCACACAGGCGGCATTATATGCGCGAAGGAGTATATAGCAGGAGAGCTCGCATAAGAGCAAAGAGAAAAGAGGGGTAGCTCTCTACTCTCTCGCGCGAGCTGACCGCATATACGGAGCCTTTCCTCATTCAGTCAAGTCAGTCAGTCTCAGCGAGCCGAGTCTGCTGCACACGCGCTCCTGTGCTCCACTAAAAAATATCGGCGACGATCGGTATACAATATTTTCTCTTCACCTCTCGCTTCCGAAGATCGGTATTACAACAAGCGCAGCGCGTGTGAGTGCGAAAACGAGTGTATAATAGTCTCTCTCTCTCTCTCTCTCTGTCTCTCGGGTACAATACTGGAAATATAATATGCAGCGGCGGGCTGGGCCGACCCTGGCCTCGGCGGCGCTCGTTCTGATCGTTTTGCTCAGCGATTACAATTGCGAGGCCAGACACCGGCGGACCGGCAACGGACACAAGCCCGACGGAGACATGACACTCTGGATCGATCGACAGCAGATCAAGATGTTCAGTGGTGAGTTTTTTTTTTTTTATGTCATCGTACGTTCTCAGGACGTATGCGCGCGTTTTATCGCTGGCGAACGATAGCGATCTCTCAGGCGAAGTGTTTCCGGTGATATTGATGTATGGCGATCGGTGCAGGTGTCGAAATGGAAATCTACGCGATAGACGAGGGTCGAGTGGTGCCGTACCTGCTGGACCCGGAGTTCGAGAGCAAGCTGCCTATAATCCCTAACGAGGTGTCCTACGTCAACTTCACCTGGAAGTCTGGCGTGAAGAAATACAACTACGACTTCTATCTGCTCAAGTCGTTCGACGAGTCGATACTGAAGACGCCCTCGATCACGATTAACAAGAAGGGTCGGGTGCCCAGACGGCAGAAGGGTAGGTTTAGAATAAGTTTTTCTTTAATTATCACCTCTAAACACGAGAATAATGTAAGAAAAATTTAACCTGCTTTTTTGCAGAATTCAGCGTGCTGCTGCCGTGCTCGGGCAACAATTCGGGAGTCGCGCAATTCAGCATTGGTCTGATGATCGAGACGCGCAAGAACAAGCCGCTGAACGGGACACCCCTGCGGCTCAGCCTGAGAAAAGAATGCGCCGTGCGCGGTGAGTGCGTCAGTCGCGCCCACGATCACCACTTCTCCACTCACACATACAGTTCTGTATCACCAGTATAAATCATCGTCACTAATTTGTGCTGCATGCTTCGATCTCTATGCTATGATAGAAACGAAGAGTTTTTTTTTTTGTTTATACTTGGAAAATCGCGATTCGATGATGAAATTGATATACAGGCCAATCCTGGTAGAAGAGTCGATCGGAATGATCTCGCTTTTTTATAAGAATTCATTTTCGAGTCGTAAAGCGATATTTTTAAAATTTCCGATTTACGCCTCAGCCGGTCAACTTTCTACCAGGTGAAACGCAGTGAAATACAGCAGTTTACGAGTCACATCTCGAGCCGCGATAAAGGAGAATTTGCGAAAGGAGAAACGTCCGGCCTTCCGCCGCATACAGAGGCGCTTTTGATTGAGTTTTGCGGTGTACATATGCAAGCGAGAGAGAGAAATATAATTGACCGAAATGAGAATTAATCGAGCTAATTATACCGGACGAAACAGTGCCGCGTTGAATTTTGCGACTGACTGTGCGAGGACAAGTTCACGAAGAGTACGATGCACTTTTTAGGTGCTCGGATTTCTGATGGATAAAATTATTGCTTGTGCAAAAAACTATAGATACGTTTTCTTTCCGAGAAGCACTTGGAGATTAAAGCGGTGCGTTGTGTGCGCGGCTTATCTGCCAGCGGCCGGAAATTATGAACACCGCGTGATTTCCTACTTCGCAGATCGAATACAAGATTTGCATTTGGGCGTGTGCATTATGCACAGTACATATTGCTCAAGTTCAATCGAGATGCATCGATGTGTGCGCGCAGATAGTATAATATACAGATTTGATTTGATATAAAAATAGCAGTTTCGAGTGTACATCAAATTGAAGATGTAGATTTGATGTTTGTTTTCTGTTAGAGATACAATTCTGTGATTGCAGAACGAAATGCCAAAAGTATTCGTTTCATCTCGTCAGAGATGACTTTGTTTTCGTTTCCAAGTATTTTTATTACAATTCGGAAGACGTTCGTTTTCTGCTACTTATGGCACTTTGCTCTGCATTTTCCGCGAAAGAGAGCGTTAATTTCGTCATTCCATTGCAGAGCCGAATCCAGGCCCGTGTCCGGACGGCTACATGGGACCACCGCATTGCAAAAAAGCCCTGTGCTATCCCAACTGCATGAACGGCGGCAACTGCACGGCGCCTGGAGTCTGCTCGTGTCCTCCAGGATTTCAAGGACCCTACTGCGAAGGAGGTACGTAAAAATATTCTGCACCGATGTATGCAAAACATTTTCTTTTATTTACACAAGTAGAGTATCATAAAAACATCCTTTGGCTATACACATGTAGTTTGTTGCTTATAGAATAGAAAAACGTAGATAAAAGTTCGCTTTTGCAAAGAGAAATTAGGACAATGTGAGTCGATGCTTTGCATAATACTGAAATGTTTTAGACATCGCCGACGAATTTCTCTCCGCAGTAGCAATATTCTTCCGGTATAATGAATCGACCCCGTAGAGCTCACTACCTATACGACTTTAGATATTGCAATCGCTGTCTTGCATCCGACTTTGATAACGTTGGTGAGAGCTTCGTAGAAAGGAGCCTGCTCCGCTCCGTGATCTAATCCCACGTCGTGATGCTCCTGTTCTTCATCTCGAAACTTTTTGATGGTGTCGAGTATCTCCTTGTCGTTCTCGTCGCTGATTTCCATAAGCGATCTCAATTGATCGTTGTAGTGTTCTACAATGACATCTTCCACAGCTACAGTGCAAGCCATCGCGGCTTTTTGTCCCATGAGCGCTGTACTGGCGCCTAATAAAAATCCTGCCACATTCCAGATGGGTAGCAAAGCTGTGGGTCTGACTCCGTGCTTCTTTATCAGTTCTTCAAACTTTTGCCTATGAACCTTCTCCTGGTCCCACATGTGTTGGATTGTTGGACCAACCGATGTATTCCCTAAAATGTTGATGAATTTATGTTAAAGAACAGTCTTGATTTCTCTGTTGATCATAACTTACCTAGTACAGCCATTTGACCAGCGTATATCCTATCAGCTCCAAATTCTCCAGCATGATCTACCCTTATCACAGATTCTAGCAAGCGCCCTTTCTTAGTCCTCAGTGGGGCTGCTGAATTTGTAGAAATAAAACGAATCGTCCCAGCTCCTGCGCGCAACATTTTGTAAAGCTTCAATTGACTCTGAAATCAAATAGTAATTCATTATTCTAGGTATCTGTACAGAAAAATGCTTGAACGGTGGAAAGTGTGTCCAGAAGGACACATGCGAATGCCCTAAGGGTTTCTTTGGACTGAGATGTGAATTTTGTAAGTATTGAAATGCATTTGATACTAGTCAATGTATTGAAAAGACACTAATCATTATAACTGTAACAGCCAAGTGTGTCATCCCATGCTTGAACGGAGGAAAATGTAAAGGCAATAATATTTGTCGTTGCCCAACCGGCTTCAAAGGTAATCATTGTGAAATTGGCAGAAGATCGCCGCAGCGCTCGGCTTGTACAAAGCCTTGCAGAAATGGTACATGCCAGCCAGACAACACATGTCATTGCGAACCAGGATGGTTTGGAAAATTGTGCAATAAAAATAAACCATGGGCTTGAAAGGCTCGGTCTTGCCATGTTGCGGTATTACTCACTGACATAATCTCTATGTAAACATGACCTGCATCTAAAGCGGTGACAGTCAAAACGTTGTATTCAGTATTATTTACATTGAAAGTCCAAAAATTGAATGGTGATTGTTATTTTTTGACATTTGGCGATGAAAAAAAAAAAAATTGAAAGACTCTGGGCTCAGCTTGAACAGTGCGAAACATGAAATTATATTATTAGTACTGCAACAGGGACAGAAGAAAACGCGTGGTCAATACTGTGGAACGTACCCCACCAGAGATGTGATATGTAAAGCTGCTTTACACCATTTTTATATTTTTAATTGTATTATTAATAATATACTTTAATTTCTTGTTAGATGTATGGTAATGATTGTTTGGAAACAATACAACTATTTTTCTTTTATTACCTATAGTGATGTTTATTTCATTTATACAATTTTATATATTTCTAAAATGAAAATTCTTGTTTATAAATGAAAGTAATAAATGTGAGAAAACGATCGAAACGATTTTAATAAAAAATAAAGACGATATAAAAAAATCTTCTTGGATAAATTATTATCGCGATTGCAAGTGTATTTATCTGCACGTATACACAGATATATCACAAGCAGTCTCGCTGTCTATTGCCCGTAATTGCGTTATACCCGACCACAATGAAACGATTCACAAATCAAATTCATAATTCACTACAATACGCTGTTTCTTTTTGCAGTACTTTATAGTACATCGAAATGGTAATCCAATATTTAAATTTAGATCTGGCTCCAAAAGGAAATAATCGGTACTCGACAAGGTTAGGTAACGGCGCTCGGTGATGACGCACGAAATGAACACAGAGTAATCGTAAGAACGAGTTGGTAAAAGGTTGACACCGCGAACGTTCACCAGGATGCAGAGAGAAAATGGTTTAGTTTGGAACACTCACTTAGCCTCAAAACACCGAATCTACGGTGTAGGAACCATATACGCGCACCTTCAGCGACTATTTACCTCTGGTAAGGTTAGGTACGCCAAAACAAAACTCTACGTTCCCCTCCCACTTTTTCATTCGATAACGAAGTATATGGAAATGGACGGAAGGATCCAGACGAGCGTAAAATCAATAATCATCATGACACTCGCAACAACGCGAGGGAAAGAAAGGACGATCGAAGTTTTTCGTTCGAACTACTGAGTAGTTGCTACGAAAAATTCGCCGTAACTACAAACATAAGAATTTTCACCAAAAACTCAATTCGAACTCGGAACGCGACAAGCTCAACTCGGGTCACGCGCGTTATCGATCACGTGACGAGCATTACGAGCCAATGAACGCTCGCGTCTCGGCAGTCCGTCTAACCAATGAGCGAGATCGTCCGCACTGTGCCGCCGCCGCGTGTGTTGCGACGGGGCCCCTCTCTTTCTCCGTCATAGCGAGCTATCTCTCTCTCTCTCTCTCACACACACAGTATACACACACACCAATAGAACTGGCCTGGCCGTGTCCGTGGTATATCCGCAGAGAGCACAATAGTAGCCTAAAAACTACTGTGCAGGCCGCCGCCGCCGCCGCCGCCGCGACAGCAGCGTAGTCTCTCGGACAGTTCTCGGGCATCGAGAGTTAGAGCGAGAAAGAGAGAGAGAGAGAGAGCATCATCGTCATTATTACATAGGTAGTGTCGCTCTCGCGGTGTGTGTATGTGTCCCAACTATACAGAGCGAGAGTCCGCCCTACATGGCGCTGCTGATCAATCCAAGAAGTAGCAACAACAGCGGCAGTACTGGCATCGTGTTCCAGGAGAAGAGCCGAAGATAACGAGCGCGGAGGAACGAGAGAGAGAGAGAGAGAGAGAGCGCAGTAGCAGTAGCAGCAGCAGCAGCAGCAGCACCGAGAGCAGAGCAGCACACACGGTGGTGAGTAGAGAGCCGCGAGTTCGGCGTGCGTGTCGCGACTGACTATAGAACAGCAGCAGCAGCAGAGCGCGTGTGCTCGCCGCGCATCCGCGTTTCGTCGGCGGACCAAGTGCGCGCGCGCTCTGGGTCGACTCGACAGATACGCGCACCGGGGGCTGAGAGTTAGCGGTGCTGTACGGCTCTCTCTCTCTCTCTCTCACTCACTCACTCACTCGCGCAACTCGCTCTCGCTATCCTCACCTGGCATCGTCTGCTGGGCCTACTCGCCACAGCGCAGGCTTCAAGATGGCCGTGAGCGCAAACCGCGCGATATCCTCTCGGGCCCCGACACTCCTCTATCGCTTCGGCTTCGGTCTCCAAGCTGGATTTTCAACAGACCGAGTGTCGGGACGGCTCTTTTAAGCTATCCAGAAAGCCGACCTGGATACCCTACGCTGGCAGGAGGGCCGGTGCGCGGTGGGGCCCTTTCAAAAGGCGCGCATTCAAGATGGCTGCGCGCGAGCAGCCCAGAGCTGAGCTCGACCGCGCATATACACAGCAGGCGACGGCGGCGGCACAACAAATAACGCGTGTGCGCGAGAGAGAGAATGAGAGCTACTATCGCACGCGTATATATTCTGCTGGACGGGGCAGTTACGGAGGATGCGCTGAAAGAGCATGTGCACGCCGACGAGGCTGCCGCGTGTTCTCTCTCCGCCTGATGATTACGAAACGGCCGCCGGGTGTATTTTTTGCGCGCGTTCTAGCTTCCTTCCTTCGATGCGACGCTGCTGGGAAAAGCGCGTTGTTGGCCTGCCTCGCGATCGATCGCCTCGGCCGAGTCGCTCCGTCTCTCTTTAGCTCGCGCTCTCTCGCTCTCTGTGTATATACGTATATATATATATAACGCAGGGACTCGTCTGCGGGTATACGATATGGAGAAGCGTTTAGGCGATAAAAAAAAACGCGCCGATCTACGCTAGAGACGGATATAATGGGAATAGGCGAAATAGCTCGAGTGTCTATAGTCGTGTGACAGCCGCCAATCGATAAATTCGAAAGAGGAGAGAGCACGTCTCTCTCTCTCTCTCTCTCTCTACGGTGAAATAATATAAAGCGCGAATGCTAGGCCGAGTATACGCGCGGGAGAGGGAGCGCGTACTTGCAGCCCCTCGTCGGGTGGCGTACGATCGATACCGGGCTCTAGCTGTTTCGGCCCTCATCCGTGTACGTGCAGTGTCATATACCCGCACTTCCACACAGCGAGTAGTGGAGAGAGAGAGAGAGCGAAAGCGTCGCTCGAGGGCGCGTGTTGTGTACTCAGTCGCTTGTGGACGCTGGAGTTGCTGATAGTCAAATGGCTCTCGACGACCTCGTCCCCGGGAAGCCTCCAGTGGAGGAGGAGCTGCTGCCGGAGCGATCTTCACTCGTCTCGCGGTGATGTACGCGTCGAAAAGGTTAGGATCTAACCTCGGAGCGTCGCCGATCTACAGTGTGTGTGTGTGTCAACGTACTCCCGGCGTCGAAGGGAAAAAGAAGAGTAGTGCGCGAGTGTGTACGGCGTGCACGAGGTGCGCAAAGCCGGAGCGCGCGGGTGTCGTCGTCAGTCAAATTTTCGCGGTGTTGTTGTGTGTGGCAGCGCGCGACGGCGCCGCGCACCCGCGGAAAATTGCGCGGCCGGGCATCGCGCCGATTGGGGCGTGGTGTACAACACGCGCGCACTTATCTCATGCTTTCTCTCTCTCTCTCTCTCTCTGTTGCTCTTGCGCGCATATAACACCGTTGTGACGAGAGCGAAAGTGTGCACCGCGTGCGCCTCCGCGAGAGATGTGCACGCTAATACTTACCCCCTACTACTCTCTCTCTCTTTCTCGCGCGCGCTTCGCGATGTTGTCGCATGTGCGCGCGCGAGCGTTGACACCTGCTGCGATCATGTCTGCGCTCGTTTTAAATGGAACTCGATGTTGTTTTGGCCTATGTTCTTCCTCGAAGTCCGCTGCTTTATCGATTCGCGTTATCATGCACCTACGACTTTCGCGACGTCGAATTTCCAGGAGAAACACACTTGCGTATGCTAGTGTGTGTGTGTGTGTACGAAAAGCAAACTGCATGGGGGGGGGGGGGGGGTTGAAGCGCGTTGGGTCACCCTTTGCTTATCTTGAGGGGATATCGAGGGTCGCACTCTCTCTCTCTCTCTACAAAGGGGGCACCGCAGTCAGCGATTTCCTTTGCCTTATCCTACTCTCTCTATCTGTCTCGCTGTACTCCCCCCCTTTTTTTCAGTTTTAGCATGCGTCGCTCGATTAATTTGATTAAAAAATTTTTCCAAAAACCTTTACACGCCAGTTGGCAACTGATACGAGGGGGGAGCGCCGAGTGAATTACACATCTGCGAGGGGGGGCAAGCTTTTCCGCAGTGTGTGTGTGTATCGAACGCTGGATCCGGGACAGCTGAGAGAGAAAGCAGCGTATAATGAAAAGCTAGCGCAGGGGGGAGGGGGAGAGAGGGGAAAAAGCCCGATGATATGGGGTCCCGTGACTCAACGCGCGGTTTAAAAACGCCGGCTCTAGTCGCGCGCGCGCTGCGGAAAATCAATATTTCGCTCCAATAACGCAATATGCACACGCCGGTTTTTCTGTACGTTGTAGGATAGAATGTTCGCGTTCGATATTTCGATTCGAGAATGCCTCGCATGAGAAAATACTTAGGATCGTCGGCGAAACTGTTTTTCGAGAAAACGTTATGTCGGCTTGATAGCGGTTTATCTCACGTCCGTTGGTAATTAAGCCTGACCTAAAAACAGCTGCATGGGAATTCCTTTAATGTTTACGCACTCGTCGCGCGCAACGCATGCACGTCTATACGATATAGGATTGTTTAAATAAAATTTTTAAAAATTCTAACAAGCCTGTCTCTCTCTCTCTCCGCAGCACGAGGTGATGTAAAGGAGCCATCCCCCGAGTACGAGACCGCCCCTCAACGAGGCCGTGAAGCGAAGAGCGCGTGGTCGCACATATAAGGGAGGAAGGATTCTGGACTCAGCGTGACAAACCCACCGGCCAAGCTGTCTACCACGGACATAGAGGCCGGCGGTGAAATCGTCCTCCCCGTTAAAGAGGAGGAGGAGGCTCATCCCGGCGGAACCGAACTGGAGGCAGCGACTACGGCGATAACAATATCGCCGTACGAGGACACGATGACTTCGCTGACCAACGCAGAGTCCGACAGGACGGATCGGATGACCGATGACGAGGACGACGAGCCTTCGAGCGGCTCCGAGACTTACGAGGAGGGCGACTTGCTCGCGTCCGCTATGGACGATGACGTGACGGCCCAGCTCGCCGCTGCAGGTTGGCAAATCAAACACGCTAATGGTGATTTCCATTTTTTTGCTTTTTCGAAACGCCACATGCCCTCACACCAGCGCCAACCTTGTAATTCTTCATTCTTTTTTTTTTTTTTTTTTTTTTTGACGATGATTATGATAATATTGTTGTATACATCATTGCGACGAGGAGAGAGTCTATGTTGTGTGACGGTGTTTTAATAATCGCTCGCTCTCGCACTCCGCCGTGTGTATTCCGATTCGATCGTCTTGGTCTGGTAACGAGACCGAGCGAGCCACACCGAAAGTAGGTCGCAGCTTGCAATATCTATGCATCTCTCTCACGCGCTATGTACATATGCGTCTCTCTCTCTTTAATAATGATGGTGCGGGCGCATAGTCGAAAGCTCTCTTCGATGGCGAATTTGGAAATCGCTAAAAGACTGGTTTTTCATATCTCTATTATATACTCTTGATTGTTGCACATGCGATCCCATCTCACACCCGTCCCATTCCCCCACGATTCCGTCCCGATATTTATTTCACTTTTTATCATTTTGGTTGCAATTTGTTTTGTTGTCTGCAATGTTGTCGTGTGCGTAATTTATTCTTTGATTTTTATGTCAGATTCGCTCTGAAAGGAGTATCACTTTTGTTTTTTTGCGTGTCTCTTGCAACTGCTAACTTCTTTTATTCTGGACTGCTTCGGCAAGTGTACATTTTTTGAACGATATCTTCCAGAATATCAAGAAAGAAACGCTGCAAGAATTGTATCTCTGTATATCCAGCAACATTTCCACGCACTAACGATGATCTTGTACTAAAAAAAAATTTTGCTTATCTGCACGTGTATCTCCACTTTAAATATTTTGTTTCCATTATTAACGCTTTCTGTAAGTTTACTCTATGTTTTATTTATTGTATGTCAAATTGTGTGTATCGTCGTAATACTAAGGGAAACCTGCAAAAGACAAATCGTTCCAGTTCCATCGTATGCATTCGTATTACAACGATACATATAATTGTAAATGTGTAGTTGAGTTTTGCATGCCTTATCTCCGGAACGGATTTTTTCTTCAACAATATATTATGTATAGGACCTGTCGGCGTTGCAGCAGCCGCGGCTATCGTCTCGGCGAAGAAACGGAAACGACCGCACAGTTTTGAAACTAATCCTAGTATTCGAAAACGACAGCAGAATAGGCTATTACGAAAATTGAGGGTAAGATTTGCTTTATCCTTTTCTTCAATCGTATTCTACTCATATCATTTGTCTCTTTTTCAAATTCATTCAAACCTCTCCGTTTACCCGTAGCAAACCATTGATGAGTTCGCGACCCGAGTCGGCCAACAGGCGGTTGTGTTGGTGGCGACGCCCGGCAAACCGAACAGCAGCTACAAGGTATTCGGCGCGAAACCGCTCGAGGATGTAGTGAAGAATCTCAAAGCCGCGATAATGGAGGAGTTGGAGAACGCACTGGCGCAGCAGGCACCGCCACCCGTCCAAGACGACCCGTCGCTCTACGAGCTGCCACCTCTCATAATCGACGGAATACCCACGCCGGTAGAAAAGATGACCCAAGCCCAGCTTCGCGCCTTCATACCTCTCATGCTCAAGTACTCGACGGGCCGAGGCAAACCCGGCTGGGGCCGCGAGAGCACGAGGCCGCCGTGGTGGCCGAAGGAACTACCCTGGGCCAACGTACGTATGGACGCCCGATCCGAGGATGAGAAACAGAAGGTACGTAAGGTATTGTTTTGCACTGTGTCGGTTTTTTCCTTTATTCCGTTTTCGAGGTCTTTACATGATGGGGCTGTCAGAGGCTCCTTTTTTCTACTGAACATACCCGAAAGGGATTCATGTAATTGCCTAGCGAAGAAACTCGTGAGAAGAATTACCATGCTAACTAATCTCTTTTCTGTTGAACCTTTTCAAATTAAGCAGATCTCCTGGACCCACGCCCTGCGGCAAATCGTCATCAACTGTTACAAGTTCCACGGTAGGGAAGACTTACTGCCGGCCTTTAGCGAAGAGGACGACAAGTCGCAAATACTGATACAGCAGCCCTCGGCGCACTCCTCGACGCAGCAGTCATCGGCTAGCCAGGGCAGCCAATCCCAACAGACGGTGGGGGTCGTTCGCATCAGCAGCACTGGTTCATCTAAGGGAAACTCATCGCCAACGCAAATCATTGCCGCGTCACCCACGGCTCTCACTGCCACCCAAGTGACAGTGGATGGGTCTGAACGAGGCACATGGGCAAGTCGATCGATAGAGCTCGTTGTGTCGTTACTTCCTCGATACTTTTCGTTCTTGATGATCCTTTATTTCTAGGATTACACAGTTTTTTAGTTTATTATTTCTTTCATGTTTAGATGTGATTATTAGAATATATTATGCTCTTATGTGCAGAAATTACTCGACTTGACCATGTTTGTTCATCATGATCATTGCATCATTATTTTTTTATGTTTCTATTCGATGGCTGGACGTTATTTATTTATTAATTTTCTTCTTTCAGGCGTATGGTGTTTTGTTTCCCTTATTTGAGTTTTGTTATTATTTTTTCAATTATAAATTTATGCGTATTTATTATTTCATCTTTTTATGGTTAATTTTGTTTGTCATGCATTGCATTGATTCATTATACTTAGCGTGCATACATAATGCATTCACGTAAAGTACTCTACTCCGACTCGTTTCCAATTTTAATCCTTCAATTTTTGTTCCATGGATATAGATGACGCAATATCCGACGGTTCTGCAAACGATAACAAATCCCGATGGAACAGTTTCCCTAATTCAGGTAGATCCAAGCAATCCGATTATCACGTTACCTGACGGTACAACCGCTCAAGTGCAAGGAGTTGCTACTGTAAGTTTAACCTCACATACACGTTCAAAACCAACCTTTTACTTAGCGATTCTAACAATTCTTTGTCTAATACAGCAGAAATACCCATTATTAATAAATTGCTCTTTGCGCTCTAATTTCAGATTCACACGAGTCAGGGAGAAGTGCAAACCCTCGCTGAAGTCAGCGGTACGGACGGTACCAGCGTCGCGGTGGATCTGAACAGTGTTACCGAGGCTACGCTGGGCCAAGACGGTCAAATTATTCTCACCGGCGAGGATGGACATGGTAAAACTGTTTTCTATAGGCTCTGCACCGTCGCCGGTCAAGAACTTCTCGAGCAGTGAAATGCGCTTATACATTAGATCCTGTGGACACTTGTTTATTTTGCATGTTGTATGCGCCACTAGTTTCAAAGTGACAGTACCCACTTATTGTTCCGTAATTTTTATTATTCTACCAAGTAGAGTTTTAATTAGTCCAAGACCTTTTTTTTATATTTTCGGAGCGTGTAAATAATGACGTGAAAAAATCAATTTGGGTTTAGTTAAAACGGATTACAAATTCACACATTTCACGGTTTTACAACAACATAATTTAAGAATCCATGGAAACTCGCTGACCCACTTTGAGATGTGAATAACCACTCACTTAGCTGCATAAAAAAAAAACATGTGGCTTTTCACTGTCATCACTTCAAAATAATCGTTCTTTCATGTAAATGTTGTGAAATTTCACTGCTGAGTACTGAGCATTTATTTATATGTATATTGTATGTACTGTACAGACCGTGACGTAGTCACAATACTGTTTAATTAATAATGTACTGATGTAATCAACGTTACGTTACACGATTAAAAGCGAGTCGTTTACAAATGAGAGGCGTTGGTCGATAGAATTGTACGTGCTATTTCATTTTGTTTCATATACGATCATAGTCTAAAAGCCTAAAATATCAGTCAGATCATGGATTCTTAAAACATATATCTCAGAACAGACACATGGAGATTTCAAAACGAAACAACTATTAACAAAAACAATTTCTTGTTTTATGTTTATTACTACCACTATGATTATCGCTTAGTTATAATTAAGTTCACACTGAAATAAATTTTGTGTAAATAGTGATTTTTTGTTGGTTTTATTATTATTTATCGACTTTATTTTTGCGGTTTCAATTTACGTATTTTTATATATCATTTATAGTATTGATTCAAGGATATTAGTTAAGTTTGACTACATATACATCTATCTGTGCATTATGCTTTATTTTATTTTTTATTCAAATTGGTAATATCGAGGTGTGCAAGCGAAATTTCGTAAATCTTATGCTGATAGATAATCTATTAATCAGTGTCAAGAATATAGTAAGTATATACGTTTTTCATACTGGCACCCTCGTAGTGCACCTGTGATTGTATCACTCGAGTTGCCACTAGAGTAGTTAGTCTCAATGTTTTGTTTTACAATCGTAACTATCTGCGGAGATGGTTTAACGATTTAAATGTTCAACGTTAATTTTGCATGGACACTATATTGTATATACTTGTTTTACACTTTAGCCGCTATAGGTGTACACTTTCTCAACATACAATGACACTATCATTCGTCGTTTATAAAATTTTAATACGATTTTGCATTTACTGATGTAGTTTTTAAAGTGTTCTCCTGGTGAAAATGTTTTGCGCAAAGAGGATTCATAAACTTTTGAAAAATCAAGCACGAGCGTACGTTTTGTCACATCGTTTTAAAGTGCTACACGTGTTTTGCATCGACAACACCGATATAATTTCTTTTCCTTTTCGGCACTAATTATTGTCACACGTCAATACTTCGAACCAAAAATTATATTAAACGATCGCACTTCGAAAGACTGTTGAGAGATGTCATGTAAAGGAAATTCAAAAAATTGTATCGATATTCGTCGTCCTTGTAAAAGCGTTTTAAAGCGATCAATAACTCTTGAACCAAAGATATTCTCACCAGGGAGTAATGAATGCAAGTTCAATTTCGTTTAATCGATGTACCGTAAATTAGCATAGCGTTCTCTAGTTAGTTTGCTGCGTATATATTGAATGTACATGTAAAAGCGCGAAGAAGCGCTGCTCGCTGTAGAATCGAAAATCGCAACCAAAATATAAAAGCCGAGTAAATTGTGGCAAAAAGGCCTAGGACACACAGAGGACCACCGGTGTTTTCGATTGTTGCAGGCTACCCGGTGTCCGTATCGGGCGTGATAACCGTGCCGGTCCCGGCCAGTATGTACCAGACGATGGTGGCGAATATCCAGAACGACGGTACGATGCAGGTGATGACACCGATGGTGCAAGTGCCGAAAGTCGAGCCGGGCAACGGAGAGGCAAGCATCGAGGCGGTGACGATCCAAGGCCATCCGACGATGACGATGATCAACGCCGCAGGCGAGCACCAAGTGCTACAGGTCATATCGCTCAAAGACGCGAACGCCCTCACCAAGGCCATGCAGGTCGAAGTCGTCAAGGACGAGGACAGCCAGCAGGCTACGCAGCAGCAGGCTGAGTCCAGCCCCGAGTAATGGAGATCTTTGAGTCCCCAGCTGGAGGGCTCGTTTATTGATCATATTGTATAATGTATATGAGGAACTGTGTTGGTGCGCGCAACAAAGAGATGGACTTGTTCGGCGCTCGTCATTCCACAAATTGTTATTTGCAATGTGCATTTGCGGTGAGACTCGTGAGATGATATAAATTAGGTGAAGGAAGAGAGAGAGAGAGAGAGAGAGAGAGAGAGAGAAAGAGAGAGAAATGTTGAGAGCTGCGGTTATATATCTATCTACACAGATAATTTTTCACCGAGTATAATGTATAACGGTTTTAAGAGAAACTTTTAGATAAGCCGAGCAATTGAAAAGCTTCAAAAGCATTTTGAGAAAATTCACTATGATTTCCAAAGAATTTTAAGAGTACTTATTGTAATGTAATCAATCACGGTCGCTATAGCAATTTATTTCTTAGCAATAGGTGTACGAATATTCGTTTCGTAAATTATCTAGGCAAAAATATTATTAATGTTTGGAAAAAGGGACAACTTTTTGGTGGTTTGGTAAATTAAAAAGAATTACTTTCATTGAAAACTCGTCTTGGAATATTTGATAACATTTGATGTACTTAAGGTGTGAGCATTACAGAATCGATTTGCACTTTCAAAAGATAACGTTGGTGACTAAAAATGTACATATAGATACGTTAAAAAAATATCTTTATCTTGCAACGCAAACGTTTCTTCTATTATCAACTTTACGAGGGCCGCGGTAATAGCACGGGACTGATCAGTTTTTAAAATGAATTGTCATTTTTTTTTTAATTTAAGTTCCAATAAATGCTAAGATTAATTATGAATAATATCGATAAGTAAATAATTTAAGTAATGTAAGATTATCTAGTCAAATGAATAATTAGAAAGTGGATAGATCTGATTTTGATATCTCAATGGACTGTTTGTATTTTATGGTCAAACCTAGGTTGATATTGTTAAACGCCGGTTTGACAAAATGAGAGAAATCAAACAGAGTTATGATTGGTCCAATATAGTATAATTTTTAATGTAGAATTTGATTTTTTTCTAATCTGAAAGTACATAAGAGGTGATGGTATTATAAAGAAGAATGTAGCTTTTAGTTCAAAAACTACTCTTCCATGAATCAGAAATATTATGAATCGATGTAGTTGCGATGAAAAGAAATTTGAAATTTGAATCCAAAATGGTATATTACTTACTAGTGACTTGTCGTATGATGAGTAATAATTTTGTTGAATAATTTTCAGCTGTTAATGATAGTCAATAGAGAATAATAATAGTTGATAGACCAACAGATTTACAATTCATGTTGTAGCACTGTTAGGGAAAGTCTTTGAATTTTCTGAGAGGTACAAATAGAAACTAAGATTTGAAAATTTGCGGATTCAAAATTTAAATGCACATCATCTGTTTAGCGCGAATCGTAGTCTGCTAGGTTTTGTAAAATATCTCTCTGAAATTATTCAGATACTTTTGAAATTAATGATTTTGACATTTATATGAGTGCATGCGGAAGTTAAATGTCTAATCATTGTTTTGATACACTGTACCTATATTTCAAGTGAATATAATTGGATTTGTTTTTTGTGATTTTAATATTGAGGTGTAATATTACCTTTATTAAATTTTTCCCAAAAACGCGACGACGTGGATTGTGCAATTCTTAGTAATACGATCATGTAATCAAAGAACATTCTAATGAGTACCATAATTCGAGAAATTTTCAAAAAAGATTTTTATTGCATTGTGTTTACAGATAGTTGAATTGACACAAATTGACACTTATTGTAAATGAAACATCTGCAAGTTGTAAAAGTATGTTTGAGCTCGCGCTAGAGATATGTGTATAATACTTCTATCGCTGTGTACTATGTAATGTAATTTGTAAATATGTCGTCTATGTGTCGCCTTTAAGCTTTGGTTATTTTTGGTGTAAAGAAAGAAAAATGGAAGCTTGTTCCAGTTGTTTCTTGATGAAAGCGACGAAAGGAACTGACAAAAAGAAAAATAATTAAAATGATTAAAAAATATAGTACGCACATATCATATTTTTCTAATACTCTTATCCTAACCTCCGCTAACAGTAAATAGAAATAATGACAGCGTTATAAAGTAAACGAATTTTTTATTCAATTGTTATCAATACCACTGTATAACAGATTTAAATAATGTACATATCAATAGTGCAGTAGTTTTGTTGTATATAACTAAATTCAATGTAAGGCTCGTTTCTATGAATTTAGACTAGTTTCCGAAACTGACCTTTACTTAATGAATGTTTTCTGGGTCTTCCAACCATAATTCTGGTTTATCATAACCGAGCTCTTCTGGTGTGCTGATACCCAGTTCATCCAGAGTAGGTCTGATCTCCTGGAGAATGTAAGGATAGATCTTGTCAACTTCGGAGCCACACTTGTCTTTCACGGATTCCAAGAATCTGGTAGTGAGCGAGTAGTCGTTTAACCTCCTGCATGCACGGAGAGCAGCGCAGATGATTTTTGGCTCAGGAACAAGATCCATACCTGAAACACGAATGATCGTTGTAGAGACAATTTTCCATCGCACACTCATCCTCATCCTTAACACAATGTTTTGACTCAAGATTTCTGAAACACCTACACTTTCGCCCAGCCTATATCTATATTATGTTTATCGTTTTACGCCATTTTTAAATTACATAAAACACGCGTTAGTTAAAAATAATCGCCCGACGAAAGCCGCGTTATCAAGCCCGCATATCGCAGAAGAATCTCCATAGCCACGAGCTTCCGCAAACCCCTTCAAAAGCCCGACAATAAATCAAACCCTAAATATCTGGTCTTCCCTGAAAAGTGTCACAACGAAAACACAGCGGCCCGAAAATCGGAGCGCAGCGGACAGTTACGTTCACCCCCCCCCCCCGAACAGCTGGGAAAGCAAAACGATAATCCTCCAACTCACCAGCAAGGTCGTTCATGGCCTTGCGGATTTCCCAGTGATCGATGTCGGGTCGGTTGAAGAACTTCTCGTACCTCGCGTCGAACTCCTCGTCGGTTTCGGTGTTGCCATGGCTGGCACGAGCCTGGACACCGGCGATCGTCGCCCTTGGTACGATGGCCTGACGAAGGCTCGAACTCGCGTGTCCCGCGACGATGCGCAACATCTTCTAGGCGATGGTCCGACTTGACTCCTGGTGAAAAGACGGAAACAGGAGAAAGATCTTCGACTCGTCTCTAGTGCTTATTGCGTAAAAGGCAGGAAGAGCACGACTGCTGACGGTGGCGCTGTCTGACTGTTCCGTCTGTATATATGCTTTTTTAAGGTTCGTGCGCATGAGTTCTACTTATTATCGCCTGTTTGCGATAGCGGCCTAACTTTGTGAATGTGTATGCTTAAGGTGTAGCTTGTACAATTCGTTATACCAAAAAACAGAGCAATTTCGGACGTACTGGGCATTTGTCGCTGCCTAAAATTTACGTGTAATTACTGTCGTAAGCAAACCTAAGTAAAAATCTCACTTGAGATCCTGCCTTACGGATTGCTAAGATTTATTAAATAGCTATAATTCAGTTAGTTATCATTAAAAGTTACCTTCTAGGTAGTCAAAACCTTCCAAATATGTTCTTATATCCTTGCATATAAGAGCTCAAAAGATGAGTTCAAAACGGAGTGTGACTTGTGGAGATATATATATATATATAACCCGAATGGAAATTGGGTACGGCACGCCGTACTTGAAATCCGGTCCTGATCAGGGAAAACTTCAGGCTCCTGATCAAGCTTGCCATGATGCACTAACCCGGCCCGGATTTGCTTACCTAGATTTAGAAAACATGTAAACTGTAGCAGACTCCTACGATACAATTTATAGGTTTAATGTAATATTAAGGGTACAGTAGAGGACACCTGAAGTAACGTAAATCTTATGAGCATATAAAAGTAGTCCTAACCTATATGTGATTACAATAGCTTTGGTTTTGTTAGGAAATATATTTTGTGTGTTAATTCCGAAATAATTTGTTGTACGTGAAAAAATGATTGAACGAAACAAGTTGAGAGTTCGCAATTATCGAATGAAGCAAAAGTTGAAAAAAGACATGCTTGAAAAAGAAGCTTCAGATAATGCAATAGTGCCAAAGAAGATTTTGCATGTAGAGAGTAGTAAAAAAATTTGAAATTTAATCTATTTTTATTCATTTCAGAAAACTTATTTTGGCTGCAATATAAATACTCAAGAGAAAAAGGTAGCTGCCAAAGTTATAACTCCTATTTTCAAAACTTTCTTTTCTAAAGATCTTGTTATCTTGTCTAAAGACAAGTACATTTTTAAAGATTTTAAGTTTTACGACTGCTTGTTTGGTAAGAAAGGAAATAAAAAAATTATTTTTGACTCATGTATTTATATAAAAATATTCTTCATAAATAAGTATAATATTTTTCAGATGCAATGCAGAATAATGCATATAGTAAGAAGGGACAAACAGTGACAAATGTTGATTTACTGGGACTGATTGGAACTGTTATAAACAATGCTGCTGATTGGAATCGAGGTCGTGACAGCAGAAAAAGAACTCGGGATCAAGATAGTGATGGCAATGACGTTTAAAATATTAATAATTAAAATTTGACTATTTTTTGTATATTTCAGTTACATATACGTTTTAATGTAATTTATGTTCTATAAATTGCTCATGACGTACTTAATAAATCAATTAACAAATAAATAGTTTAACGTTTGTACAACATTATTTGGCATTTATTATATTAGAGTAAGATGATAATAAGAAAATGATTTAGTATACTTCAGGATTTTATCCGGCCCGGATCCGGTACTGTAGTAGTCCATACAAGTAAACTTCAGGTAGGGTAAACTATGCATGATAAAGCCCGTAACATTGTCTGATTTGTCAATTTTTTTCTCGGTCCGGATTTGCGCATCATTACACCCGTGCTACGGCCCATACCCGATTCCTAGCTTGGCCCGGATCAGTACCCTAACTCTCCTGATCCGGCCCTGATCTTACCCGTAGGATTGATTCTAGTCGGGTAAGCATGTCCCGCGCGATAGTCGCGCCGCGCCGCGGGACTCGCGACTTCGCGAGATATCCGCAGTGTAATAATATAAGTAGTGTGCGCAGTGTATAGCTATAGGTGCGAGAGAGAGAGAGAGAGAGAGAGAGAGAGAGGGAGAGTAGTGCGAGAGAGTTTTGCGTGGTGTGCGGCGCCGAGAGAGTGGCGATCGAGAAGAAGACGTGAAAAACATGGCCGAAGCCATTGTAGACGGGACTTCGTCGATCAGTCGATTTTTCTGTCACCGATGCAGCGTCGAGATCGAGCATTTGCTACCGGTAAGTACGTCCCTCGACCCACCCTGACCGAACGTTCTCTCCGCGCGTCTGATTCCTGCTGCTGCTACTACTGCTCGGCTAGAGCTCTCTCTCTCTCTCTCTCTCTCTCGCTCGCACACTTTTCTCGCGCAGTTGTCTTCTCTCCGCACTAGGCTGCGACAACGGTGTACAGGTCGTCCTCAGGAGCTCCAGTAGAGGCTGGAACGACGTCCGGGAATCGCGAGCTTTTTCGACCTATAGACGAGCTTATTTTCGTCAGATCGCGTGTATGTTGAGTAAGCTGCTGCGCGGCTGAGAGAGAGAGAGGGAGCGAGTATATAGCCCCCTCATCGTATATACATACGTCGCCAGACTGTCTTGCTTTCGAGAAAACGTGTGTTGACAGCAGCTCGTGTCCTTGGGGCTAACGCTTCCTCGGGTGCACGACGGGAGTGCGCGTTTTCCAGATAGTTCTATTCGAAGAACGGAGAGCGCGACGATGGCCATGTATAGTTTGTTGTTGTGCCGAGCGCTGAGAGAGAGAGAGATGACTCGTCGCGCTGATAACGGCGCAGCACACTGATCCAGCGTGATAAGTCATTGCTGTGTCTATCTGTCGCAGGACTACACGTGCCCAAGATGTTCCACCGGATTCATCGAGAAGCTGGAGAGAGGCAGTGCAGAGAGCGGCTCTGGGATGGATATAGATAACCAAGACCTCAACGAAATAGAAGTTGACGACGTAGGTTTTCTCATGCCTGACTTATTAGTGCGAGTGTCAGGGCTTTTCATTGGAATCAATGTGCTTCTTTTTGTCAACAGTTACCAAGCCATTTTCAGCTACCCCTAGCTTTTCTTCAAGAACCAACGGCTCTTTCGAGATATCGTAGGAATAGGAGAAATTCCTCCAGTGTGCAATCGACTCCACGAAATACTAGGTCTCATAGAACTCGGTAAAACTGAAACTTGCATCACTTTCATTTTCTGGAAGCTCCTTTCTAACTGGATCTTCAATGGTATCCATATCCTGACCAGTACTTTCTCATGCACGTTTCTCTGAATTGCAAGCAGGCCACTGAAAATGAAACTGTCAAGTATCTTGCGCAGCTCAAACTCTTGATTGACATTTGAACTAACTCATCTCAAATTTCACAGCTCCAGGAATCAACAGCAGCAACAACAGAGCTTATCACCTCAAATAGATAGTCTACTGCAAGATCTCTTCGCCAATCTTTCTGGTATTGGATTTGGTTTTCAACCAGGACAGGGACCAGTGTATGTATATGTCTCGTCGATTATTTCAACATTTAAAGCAAAATATAAAGGAAATTAATTTTTATATTTACGCTTTACGAGGAAGACGATGGATTGACTCAAGTCACTGTCGGTCTGGCTTCTATGTGTTAATAGGCATTACTAATAAAATACTGTGCCCTATGTAATTAACGTAGATTCGATATTAGACTGTTTTTGGGAAATCCTGGAGATTATGTTTGGGGCCAACATGGATTGGATTCCATTGTTACACAGTTGTTGAATCAAATGGATGAAACCGGACCGCCACCACTACCTAAAAAGAAAATAGAAGAAATACCTACTACCACAGTATCACAGACACAGATTGGTTGGTTGAAAAGCAATAATTTTTAATTATAATAATTGATTTTCGAGCTTTTTAATCATAAACTCATGCGCTTATTATTACAGATTGTAAATTACAGTGTTCGGTATGTTGGGAAGACTTTGTGCTTGAAGAGTCTGTCAGACAACTACCTTGTCAGCATGTTTACCACGCACCTTGTATTGTTCCATGGCTAGAGCTTGTGAGTAAAACAGACTTTTTAATAACCTTATAGATTTTACCTAGAACGTTATATCACTAATTCATTTTGCAGCATGGAACTTGTCCAATATGTAGGCAAAGTCTAGGAGAGCAATCGACATTTGACGCGAATCAAGATACAGTTGGACCAAGTTTAGCTGCACTGTTCAGGTAGTTATCAGATTCTGTTATATGTGTATCGCAGTACTAACTTGTATTCGATATAATATAAATATTTTCTTTTACAGAGCTGCAAACGAGTCTAGCAGTAGTAGAACCTCTTCAGCATCATTGGGAAGTAGTTCAAGAAATGATTCACCGAACGAACTTTGAAATTAATTTGCGAATTTCATACTAATTGGCTACCTTCATGTGGTGTAATGCAAACCAATTTATCACTTATCACTGAGAGAAAAGAATCCTTAACACAAAGAAGAATTCTTAACTGTTAAGAAAATTGGATTAAAATATGGAGAAATCCAAGCGTCTTAACAGTTAGGTTTTCAGATTTTTGAATTTTCGTAACTTTCTTTCCATCGACGTAAAATCACTAGCACTTTATAATTACTTGTTTTCACTTCTTATTATCATTTAGTATCGCTCTGAGACTATTCGATGTTGAAAGATTCTTTGCTTTTGCAAAATATATTCGAATGATAGGACGATAGGTATCATACGAATATAACCTTACACATAACCCCGCTTTTCTGTGTGCATGAAACTATCACAAAAGTATTTATGCATACAGAATCTTCGACTTCATCGAACAAGCCCTACGATATTTTAAATGTTGTGCATCAATATGCTTTCTTCCAGGTACGTAAAAAAGCATATCACGCGTGAAATAGTATAAACGCATGTACGGGGCTCCGATTGCAGCCGACACGTTTCGACGCCTCGCATAGTCGCGTGCCGACGAGTCGCGCTGTTGCTGCACTAGGACGATAAGTTTTTACCGACAGTGCGCCACAATCGCTCAAAAATTTCTAAATCCTTAATAGTTAAGAATTCTTCTCTTACTATGAGTATACTGAGAGAAAAGAATCCTTGTCGCAAAGGATTCGCAACTTAACCACAGCTTATTTTTCATGTATTTGTTGCAAACGAAAGTTTCTTCATAGTAAGAGAAGAATTCTTAACTATTAAGGATTTAGAAATTTTTGAGCGATTGTGGCGCACTGTCGGTAAAAACTTATCGTCCGAGTGCAGCAACAGCGCGACTCGTCGGCACGCGACTACGCGAGGCGTCGAAATGTGTCGGCTGCAATCGGAGACCCGTATGCTTTTTTTACGTACCTGGAAGAAAGCATATTAATGCACAACATTTAAAGTACCGTAGGGCTTGTTCGATGAAGTCGAAGATTCTGTATGCATAAATACTTTTGTGATTCTTTCATGCACACAGAAAAGCGGGGTTATGTGTAAGGTTATATTCGTATGATACCTATCGTGCTATCATTCGAATATATTTTGCAAAAGCAAAGAATCTTTCAACATCGAATAGTCTCAGAGCGATACTAAATGATAATAAGAAGTGAAAACAAGTAATTATAAAGTGCTAGTGATTTTACGTCGATGGAAAGAAAGTTACGAAAATTCAAAAATCTGAAAACCTAACTGTTAAGACGCTTGGATTTCTCCATATTTTAATCCAATTTTCTTAACAGTTAAGAATTCTTCTTTGTGTCAAGGATTCTTTTCTCTCTATATTTTGAATTTTTATTTTTATTTGTTTTCTTTTGGACTTGTATCTACTGGTCATGCTTGCTTAAAATCACTAATTCACGTGAGAACTTGGGTAGTTTAATTAGATTTTTGGCAAAAGACAATCGGAATTGCTCATAAGATTTGCTTTCATTATTTACTATTCAGTACATACGTTTCGGATTTTTTTTCGAGAGCAGTTTATATACTTATTTGCGTAAAGAATTGTTGGTTATCTATAGCTGATGATTCTGAATTGTAGATTCTTTGTACATTTTTTATACAGTAGTATATCATTTCAATTTGCATATAATTCATTGTCTACAACATTTTTACAGAAATAAGTGTAAAAATTATTTGACAAAGAAATGTTACACACAACCAACATTAACAAATTCAATTTCATTTGAATTTAAAACGTAGATGCATAAAAGTAAAATTTTTAAGTAACGTACACCAACATTTTGTTAACTTCGCTGCTTTGCCAACAGCATGTTTTAAAAAGTTCTCTTAAGGACACAATTAAACAACCTCTATTATTTAGTAACAGACGTTTATATTTAAATAGTAGTGACTTTGAGAAAAGGAAACAAATTTGCTTAGCTAAATTAATTCACAAAGCTCTTATGACTGATAATAATTGAATAAAGATAAAGAAAAGACAAAGTGTGAAAAAAGGTGCGATTTGTGTATATTCTATGCGTTAAGAACTAATGTTAATAATTTTTGCGAAAAAGTGAAAACAAAAAACCTGTACATATTTTTATTCTATTCTAATTCACAACTTGAATAAAAAGTTAAGAAAATAGTGGCAGAAATTTCGGTTTACTGATGGCAAAGCAGAATAGATTTGCTAGTGAACTTTTCTGTAAAAGTTATTATGGTTCGAGTGTAATTATATACAACCTCGATGCTTGTTTGTATAGAGTATAAAGTTAATACCATTGTTAATCGAGATCCTAAACATCAGGCGAAGTGACGTGCTACAATGGCTTCGGTTTGACGCTGTGTGAACAAAATGAAATGTAAACAAATTCAATGCGAAAGAATGGAGGGATTGCATTGTACAGTGGATTGAACTTGCAATGCTTCAATTATTGAATAAGATTTTAAAGTGTATTTCGTCTTGTAGAAGTACATTACTTACTCATCAATTAAAAACGGAAGTACATACTTTGAACAGAAGTTTCATGACTAACGAATGAAAAGGGGAAATAAAATCAGTTGCAAGAGTATGAGGCTGGAGTATTAACTGTTCCTCAAATCTTGTACCTTTTATATTAGTTTTGCCATTTGTAAAAGCTTTTGTACGAAAATCTCGAGGGAAGAGAATACAAATCTTGCACAAAATCTTTTGGTGAGGCTGATGTAGCGTTTCTTTTTCGTTTATCTATATTAAATCTGTTTTGTTTTTCAACTGACCACAAATTGTTTTTCATTATCAGCCTCTTAAACTTTTTAAAATGTGATGCTACACCTGCTTTATAGTCTATAAATGTGTAAAAATTAGTACATACAATAAAATAAATCCTATATTTATTCCGAAACAAACAGACTGTGAATATTCTTTTTATTTTAATAGTACCTATACAATTTTTCAGTTTTCGGTATGCATATATAATATTAATTTTGCATAATTTTCATCATTATATTACATTGTCTTGTCTGACGAATTATCCGCGGCTAAGCACAACTTAATGAGCGTGTGTGTGTGTGTGTGTGTATGTGTATATGTAGATATATCCAGCAGACAGCAGTAGCCCAGTAGGGCATGAATTTTGCACATAATATTGTAGGTTAGAGTAGTTTGTATACATTTACATCATGGTTTGGACGTGCATACACAAGAATTATTTTACAAATATTTAATGTAGAAAAGAGTTTGCAATGATATAAAGAAGCTACGAGCAAATTGTTGGAAAACATTTTTTTTCAAAAATTTATTTTATACAATTTTTAAAAAGTATGCATTTTAAAATATCTATTTAAAAATAAATGATTGAGTAGTAATGTTGAGGTTATAAACAATTTTTCATATAATCTTTCAAAATAGAGAATGACAGAGAGAGAACCCAAAATTGAAATTGTAAATGAATCATGCCCGATAAAGCCAAGAAAAATTGGTCCACAAAATATAGCCATAAGATTGCGGCAAAGAGAAACTTTTGGATGCCTATACCCAGGAACTCAGGTGCTTGTAGCTAGGCAATTTTATCAAAATGTATTTCCAAACTATACAGTGGTGAATGTGGAGAAACCACCATGTTTTCTCAGGAAATTCAGTCCAGATGGAAAGTATTTAGTAGCTTTTAGTGCAGACCAAACTTCTATCGAAATTTACGAATATAGAGGAGCAGCAGGTGCTGCAGATTTGTTGGTTGGCTGCAAAGGAGAATATATTGGACACAAAAATGACGAGAAATCGTTTCACATACGAAATCACATTTTTAAGAGATTCTTTAAAGTAAGTAATCGTATTAAAATTTAGCAACAGAAGTTATCCATAACTGATTTACAAATGCGTTTTTATTAAATTTCCAGACAAAATGGGTCGTGAACGTTGTACAAAGCAATGAGCAATTGAATAGAGAGTGCAGCCTATTCACCGATGATGGACGATATGTGATAGTAGGGTCTGCAGCACATATCCCTGATGAAATCAGACCTCATTTTTACCAGGTACTGTACTATTGAGTTATGATAAACTTATATAATGAAATAAAACATTTTTAATTATCGATTTATTTCAATTTAGATTTACTCCAATAATGAAGCACTGACTCCTAATCCTAGATCCCCTTTGGAGGATTATAGTATTCATCTAGTTGATATTCGAAATGGACGATTATGTGATACAAGACATTTTAAAATAGATAAAATTTATTTATCTCAAAACCAAGGTAAATATCAACTGGGTTCAAAAGATTGAAAATGAAAATGCAAAAAATAATTTTTTTTCTTTTAACACAGGTCTTTATTTGTATAAGGATATTCTTGCGGTTTTGTCAGTACAACATCAAACCATACATATTTTTCAATTGTTGGATGGAATGTTCATAAATGTCAGAACAATCGGCAGGTGAGAAAATTAAAAGTGAAATTGTATCATTGATTAAATTCACATATTAATATGGGATGATTTATTTACGTTTTTTTAGGTTTTGTCTTGAAGATGAAGCATATTTAGTCTCAAGTGTCTTTCCAGATGTTAATCGAAAACCTTTTAAAGATACAACAATAAATAGTTTGAAACATAAACTTCTTGTTTATTTGTACAAAAGAGCTGCATACATTAGTCATGCAACAAGAGATCCGTACGAATTACGACGTTTCTATCAATATTTTGAGCAGGTACATTGCATTACAATTTTTAACTAATTACCTTTAAAATTTTAAGATAAATTTTAATATTGTCCAACTACACAGCTCAGTTCCTTGAGGATGTGGAAAATGCAATTGTTGGACACCGATCACATTTTAGTGAGGTATGCAAGTGAAGAAGTTGCTACTTTACAAGCAAGTGAACCCAATGCTCAACCAGCCTTATTAGTTGTATACGATATAGTGTCTGCCAAAATCTTAGCTGCTTATGATAATGCATCTACAGAGTTATTGACACAATTCGAAAACTTCACGGATTTCTTTAGAAACGCAAGAATGAGTACAGACTGTCAATATATGTGCTCTCCATCGAATAATATTTATGCAAGGTATGCTCGCGAGTATATTTAGTTAGTCTTATCCGTGATTTAACAAGCATTATTTTTTGCTTATAACAGATTAATGCAACAAAGATTCAAACAAACGATCATAAGTGCCCGTTACGGAGGTGTCACAGAAGCCACCAAAAGGTTGCTTGCTCAGTTACCCATATGTGCCCAGTCCTACTCGAGTTCTCCCTATCTCGACCTGTCTTTGTTTTGTTACGACGACAAGTGGGTCTCGATGATGGAAAGACCGAAAGCATGTGGAGAACATCCGATCAGGTATAGTGCTTAAGAAACTGTTCATAAAAAAAGAAATATTTGTGAGCAAAATTAAATAATCATCGTTACCGTATTTTAGGTTTTATGCTCGAGATTCAGGACTTTTAAAGTTCAGGATGCACGCGGGAATTTTGGGAAGGTCTGCACCTGTTATCGCCAGGAGATTAGTGGCATTTACCTTCCATCCGACTGATCCTTTTGCAATATCAGTACAACGTACAAACGCCGAATATATAGTTAGTTTTCACGTTCGACACGTATAAAGTAATTTTATACAGAAGACGGCGCGGAGCAAATGTAAGGCAGCGCCGATGTAAATAGTTGTAAATTAGAAATTTTATTATTGTTTTTTACTATGCATATGGAAGTTACATAGATGTATATGTTGTATATACTTATACAAATTGAAATGGGAATCCATGGAGAATTTTGTACAGAAGATTTTTTAATACGAAGCTTATATTTTTTAATAAATCGCCAGAAAATTTGTAATCTTCTTTGTTAATGCTTCTGTCAGGCGGTTCGGATGAACCTAGTAACTTTCGCCCTCTCGACTTCTTTAATACAGTCTTGGTATAATAATCCCAAAGCTTCGAGTAGTTTTGCTCGATTAGCCTGATGTCGTCTTTCAATTCTACTTCTTCTCGTCTTTTCATAACGATGTCGCGCCGCGTTTGAGCAGAGACTGTTATAGTAGCATTGTCGAGTGTTAAAGAGTCCACACCGTCGTCCAAACGGATATCTATCCGAATATAAAGAAAGGATTAAAATTTACACGACTGCTCATTATATCGTCGCTCCTTGCAATGAAGACTCGCCAATTCACTCTTTTGCTGGTGTGGACATAGTCAGCGTCCCTAAAATCTGCCAAAATCCATGTTAAGACTGTTAAGACTGCTCCACACTTATGCTAGAAGTTCGAATTTTTAGCAGCGCCCCCACGTTACGTCTGAATAACCATTAATAATTTAAACAAACTTAAAGGTTGAAAAGTGGGTATTAGTGAGTTTCAGCAAGTGTAGTGTGTATCATAAGGAATATTACAAAATTAAGTTTATTAGGTAAAAGTTTAAATTCACATTTTATTCCGTCGGACAAATTTTAAGAAGCAGTGGCCATTTTGCCAACTACAATTTGACTTTTTCCGACGAAATAAGCCGTTATTATTTCATTTTAATTGCTTAATTTTTGTTTTCAAACATTCCTTAATACTTATTGCACGTGCTGAAACTCGATTTATGATGATAAAGTTAGTCAATTAATTATAATAAACAAAAAACGTTTTCTTCGCTAGGTGGCGGGTCACTCAAGGTGTGGAGCACTCTTAAGTCTTACGGGCGAAAAATAGTACGAGCGGTCGCCACGGGCACTTTTCTGCCAACTTATATATATACTTATACCTATATCCATTTATATTATATACTTCCATAAGAACATGGTGTGTTAAAACGACACAGTAGCGCTGATGTCGCTTTAGCGATCCCCTCTCTCCAGCTGCACACCCAGCAAATTGCGCGCCAACGACGCCTCAAGAGTAAAGAGTCTCAAGACTACGATTGTGACCGATACGGAGAAAGCTTTGTAAGTAGTCGTTAGGAACTTTTGGATGAGTTTTCTACAAACTGCTATCCACTACCTGTTCACCCAGCTGAAAATTATCACTAAATTACGATGAGTATGCTTATAATAGAATTAAGAAGATAATAGAGAATTAGCGATGACATGATTATCTTCAGCCAGGCAGCCATAATTAAATGCCTTTATTTTTCAGCTGAAGCTCTCTTTGAGAAAAATTTCTGGCTCTACGATAGACTTGGAGATGCTGATGATTTGGCCGAGACTTTTCCGAATACTTTGGCTCGCTACAGGCTGGGCCGGGAAAATTGTGAGATGAAGAGAAACGTTCGCGAATCTCGTCGGAGCTGCGTGTGACAGCGATGAAAAATGCTAAAAGATGTAATTAAAGGATTTTCAAATAAATTTTCGCGCTTATTCTTCATTCGTTTCTCGGATTTTCTCTTATCCAAGCCCTGAAAAGTACATGGCATATTGCAATAATCAGCTGACCTGATTTTTCTGATAAGCATGATCTATAATTATTAAAAATATCGACAATTAGTACGATTATACTCTTCTCAACTTGAATTAATTGTAAACGCGCATAGTTAAATGTGTATCTATATATGTATATATACGCCCACGCATGCGCGGTGCGCATGTGAATATCCGTAGATCCCGTGTGGCGTCACCACACTCGAGTGTCAACCTGATGTGCTATACTAATGCATCAGTCATTGCTCGCACGACGCGTACGAACTACGAAATGTGTGCGATTGCCTGCGCGTGATATAGTGTAGAAAATAATAATTTTACGCCCAAATGCCGATTTCTGAATGATCGGTAGTCTTGCTTGGTTCAATAGAGATTATTTGAACGTGAAAATCATATTAGCACATCGAAATGGTCGAGAAACTGAGAAGATACGAGAAAATCGACTTTCTCGGAGAAGGACAGGTTAGATTGTTGTGTACACATTATTTGAAATTGCTCACAAGCGAGTCCGTAAGATTCGTTATGGAGATATTAATTTACTATTTCGACTTTCAGTTCGCCACGGTATACAAGGCCAAAGACACCGTAACGGACAAAATTGTAGCTGTAAAAAAGGTTCGTCGCACTTAATTGAAATATAAGAAAAATTTGAAATCGGAAAGACAGGTTTCCATCTACTTTTTAAATTGATCGAAAATTTCAGATCAAAGTCGGAAGTCATGCCGAGGCAAAGGATGGAATAAACAGAACAGCCCTCAGAGAAATCAAGTTGTTGCAAGAGCTGAAACATGAAAATATCATTGGCCTGTTGGATGTTTTTGGCCACAAGTCAAACGTTTCTTTAGTCTTTGATTTTATGGACACCGATTTGGAAGTCATAATCAAAGACACAAACATAGTGTTGACACCTGCGAATATCAAGTCTTTCATGATACAGACTCTGCAAGGTCTAGATTATTTGCACTTCAATTGGATACTACACAGGGATTTGAAACCTAATAATCTGCTGATAAGTAGTGATGGTATTGTGAAAATTGGAGATTTTGGCTTGGCCAAGTTTTATGGCTCCCCTAACAGGGTAAACACACATCAAGTAGTAACGAGGTGGTATCGAGCTCCAGAACTTTTATTCGGTGCTAGACTTTATGGTGCTGGAATTGACATGTGGGCAATTGGTTGTATCTTAGCAGAATTGTTATTGCGTGTTCCCTTCTTACCAGGAGAATCTGACTTGGATCAACTGACCAAAATTTTTCAGGTTCGAATATTTTATCTTCTATATTTTGCCATAATTTAAGAATAAATATACTTACGTATGAAATCCTAATTCAGGTTTTAGGGACACCTACCGAAGAAACATGGCCTGGAGTCACAAAGTTGCCAGATTTCATCCAGTTCAAGCCTTTTCCAGCTGTACCGTTAAAAGACATATTTACTGCTGCTGGTGATGATCTACTAGATCTGCTTGCTAGTCTACTGAACATAAATCCTATAGAGAGGTGTAGTTGCGATCAAGCATTGCAAATGACTTATTTTAGTAATAATCCTCCTCCAACGCCAAAGGCCAGATTACCACTGCCAATGGCCATTAGACGTCAGACAGAAAACAAACCCAGTTTAAAACGAAAATTGTTAGAAGCAACAGATGGTGCTACACTTGCTAAAAGACTGCTATTTTAAATTTGAAAAGAATGATTTAGATATATTAAATAATATATGTCTCTAAATAACATATATAATTACATTGTACATAACTAGCTAAAAATGTCTTGAAAATTTGCAAATAGTTGAATTTAAAACATTTATTTTCTATTTTAAGTATTTACTTCGTACATCAAACGAATAAACAAAAAAAAAATTGTGTAACAACATTTTCATGGTACTATTATTAGAAAATTCATTTATTTTGAATATTACGATGGAGAAGGTGTACAATAAATAAAAAAAACGAAAATTTTATAATGCAAATGTTACTGCATTTATTTCTTATAAACTGAAAATGTAGTAATAAATTTTCCATCCGCGCTGGTGTCTTTTTTTTAAATTGTCGCTTTTATTAATGTACAAAATTCCAACTGTGCAAACACAATCCTATTTTTAAATCAGTAGAAATGGAACAGACATTAGTAAAAGATCAGTTAATGTTTAAATCTTAAAATGTAAGAAAATAATATACTACTGCCCTTTTTACATTACATTGATTTAAAAAAATGTTCAATCCTAACTGCATCAATGAAAAGTGCTCAAGTTGAAATTGAAAAACGTGTTAACATATAGATAAATGAAGAAAAGCATAATTTCTACTTTTAAATGAATTTGGTACATTTTCTTTTGAGAAAATAAGATGAACAAAAAATGTAAAATTTTTACAATAGAAACAGCTTAATTTATAGTTATATAAAAATGATATATTTATTACGAGCAGTGATAATCCGTTTGAGTGTGTTACAATTTATTTTCGTATAGTTACATTGTCCCGTGTATTATATGGCTCGATTTAGGATATAGGACGGGCAAACGAAGTCTAATATGTTTCATAATATCTTTTTTTATCTAAAGAGAAACTTTATAACGTACTCGGTGCTTTGAAATAATCTTAATTTTTCTATAAATTTTAATTATGAAATTTTAACACTTGTAAACGTAAAGATAATACGTCGAAAAAGCTAAGTGCCGAGTATATAGAAAAATTTACTTGAAACTCTTAAAGTACAAGTAGTGAAGAAATAAAAAAAAAACAATATTCTACGTTTTTTATCGTAATTTTAGTTTCTATTGCTGAATAAGGCCATACTCCATCACCGCAAGTTTTTTCCAAGTTTTTGCACTACCGTCAAGTCAAAATGTGCAGTTGCACTTGCCACTAAAAATAAACGGACTACGTCTAAACATTGTATAATACAAGAGTCAGCGATCTCTGAAAAGAAAACGTTTGAAAGACAAAAATCATAAATCCACATACGATTTCGTAAAATTATTGTACCGTGGTCCCTTCCATTTCAAACTGAATTTGAAAACGAATAAATTGTAATGCATTTGTAAATGATTTTACTTTGCAACATCGCTATATTATATATTAATAAATACTGCTATGCAAAGTTACCCGAGAAAGAATATTTATTGAGATCGACGCTTTTATATTCTCCCTTATACAGTGTAACTATCTTCATAGCAAAACTTTATGATGCTCGCTCCGATTAGACATGTTTTTTTATATATTATATATATATACAGCTGTTTGCAGTACGCAAGCTAATCTATGCGTTTATCTTTTTACATATGAATTTATACACGTCGTCATTACAAAGTATCCGCAAACTATCAGTTGTTCGTTACTACACTCCCTGGTTTAATAAGTGATAATTTCAAGGTAAAACAACAGTAGAGTGCTAATATTAATATTATGAAATATTGGTTCTAAATTAATGAAAATTTATTTGAAACTTTTTAATTGATTCTTCTACAATAATGTCGTTAATGTTTGCTAAAATTTAATAAGGTGAATTTTTTCAGAACAATATAATCTTCCCGCAAAATTCACTTTTGAATTTCGATGTATACCAAGCTTTGCATATTAAACTTTCGTTTACATTCATATTCTCAAGAAATAACATA
Organism: Nasonia vitripennis; assembly: GCF_009193385.2. NCBI lineage: Eukaryota > Metazoa > Arthropoda > Insecta > Hymenoptera > Pteromalidae > Nasonia > Nasonia vitripennis. The sequence continues at coordinate 29,947,841 of NC_045760.1, read as the reverse complement.
GGTAATTAGCGCCATTTCAAAACTGAATATAGGCTTTTCTTTTTTCGAAATGAAGTAACATGAAGTCGATGCACGATTGCAGTAGATTTGGTAAGTTACGACCGCTTTTTGACCATATAAAGCTGAATCATTCGAGTCCGTTCACAAAGCAATGTACACATAGGTACTCCACATATGCATAATGATTTCACTTTTGGTACGGTAGAAGTCATTCAATGCTTTTTCTGTACAATATATGTTATACATTTAAATAAGCCATTTTTTTTATCTCATCCATGTATGCTTTTTTTACTTAAGGAACATGTTATTGTAACGATAAATGTGTTTCCTTAATATTATCATGCCCGGAGTCTTCAACGTATGAATTTTTCCGTATCCAACATTGAACCATATAACTATAATCGAATGCGCGAAATATATCCCAATCAATAACTTAGGTAACGAAATTGAAAAACTGTGTTGTTTGAATGCTGGAAAAGATAATACTTGGAAAATACTATGGCTTTCGCATTAATAATAGAGTTAAATATTTTTAAATTTAAAAGAATCACATTCTAGAAAAATTAGCTTTTTTCTGCTAATATTAATTCAATATATGCTAATTATTAATGCGTCGTTTTTATTTACAAATACGTTTTGTGTTTAGAAAAAAGATCATTTATAACATTAACGTATTAAACGCAATATTATAATAAAACAATGACAACCGTGTGTGCAATGGACGAGCGTTTTTGTTAACTTGACTAATACATATCAAGTTTTTCATAACTAACGGTTTGACCGATTAACAAAGAATAAAAATTATTATATTAATAATGCCTATGCACAATAATAAAATTTGCTGCATTACGTAAGCGAGCAGATTTCTTTTCAAGGCATATTTTTTATATGCTGTAAAATGCATCCGATTACCTCTCACAACATACAAGTTTAAGCATTTTGCACCACAGGTTACAGTGATTGACCCCTACGCATTGCAGTACTTCGACAACCAAGTACTTTTTGTGATCGCATTTACATAGAATGAACTTATATACGTAGCTGGTATGACTAATTAACTAAATCACATACCGGAATACTAGTAGTTACAACGAGTAACGTAAAATAATTGTGTACAAACCAGTTTACAATAAAAATATATATGTATACATGTATAGGCTGTGCATTTTTTTGTTCTCTATATTTACAGTTATACGTTTTCGTTTGTTTCTAGTTTTTTCGTACAAAAAGATGAATATTCTCAGTTTACCTGCAAGAATTTTCTTTTCGTTATGCCGGTAAGCGAAAAAATATTTCTCGACACTTCTGATACGTTGCACCTTTAAATGTATGTTCTAGCGCAGTTTGATCATAATTTCTTAACAATCCCTAGTAATATCTAATCTAACCTTTTCATTCATATAAAATTCTGTCTGTTTCGATTAATTTTTGCTCTCTCTCTCTCTCTCTCTCTCTCTCTCTCTCTCTCTCTCATCGCCGATAGGTCTCACTGTAGTAAGTTTTCAGACTTAATTAACAAGAAACTGAGCAAATTTTTGTGACACTGTAACGTACGCGAAGTTATTGGTAACTTGACAATTTGTTTTTGTTTCTGTTTTTTTTTTTACATTTTTTCCTTCAGTAAATGTGCTCCATGCCGGGATACGCACAACTTTCTCGCACCCTCCAATTGTTTAGCAATCGGCTTTTATAAAAATCTCTGCAGTCTTGTTACAAATACAATTCTATTTCTCAATCTTTACAGAATAGTCGATCGCAGCGCGTATCTTGAAATAAATACGTCGTAATAAATGTAATTTGATGCTTGGAAAAGAAAATATGCATAATTAGTTTGATCAATTGAGTAGTGCTATGTTTAACCATCGGAAATCTTGGTATACAGCTAAACATGGTCAGGCACGACTTTAAAAAATAATGATTTTCAGTGACTCGATGTTTAAATGATAGTTTGATTGTAGAACACACTTCCTCCAATGTAAACTACTTTACCTGCTTGCTTCACTTTTGCAATATTAAAAGTAGAAATACCATATTTTATTATTTTACTACTGCTTCATTTTTTTTAAATTCATATTTAATATATTATATTCAGTAGTCAGTCCAAGGCAAACATTATCTGCAATAATATATAATTACTATTTTCGTAATTTTTTTCTTTTTTTTAGATCGTTCTACCTATATATTACTTTCTTTTTAAAAAATGTATACTTAACATTTAATATATCTCTTTAAAATATTTACAATCAATGCTATTGTACAGTATTTTTTTAAATTGTTTGTCGTGTTAATGTTTTACAAAGGCATTATTTAATATAACCGTTATCGTTATTTTATTACGTTAACGCATAATGTAAACTCCTTTAGAATAATAATTTTCATAGTACATTGGTATTATGGTACACGTGTTTTGGATATTAAAAGACTCGATGGACATGTTTTGCACTTGAGATTTACACAGATATTGTTGATAGATCCTTTTGGCTTCTCTTGTAAGTAAGATAAATCAAATCAATTAACGAAGCTTAAGAATGTAAAAAATTTTAACAAACGATAACTGGCGATCGTCTTTGACGACTTAATGGTCCGCCAATATTATTATACTATCGTGAATGTAAATGAAAATTCAGATTCAGAACTGATAGTCGTTAGAAGCCGTATATAAAAAACAAAGAAACAAAAACTACGTATTGCTGCAATGTCCAATCGATAAACCCTAACTATGTTTCGTTTGCCATCGATATCGATGTCCTTAATATTTTCCCGCTATACAAGAAACGTTTAAAGCTCGAGTTATTTTGTGTCGAAAGAAAAAGAAAAAATAACAGAGAACAGAAAAGTGAAATGAAAAGTTGACAGAAATGGCGGCAACATTTTTCGTATCACAAAATAATACGCATTCGAACTCGCAAAAAAAGAATTTGTTCATCATGCCTCCCTCCGCGGAAAAACGCACTTTCACGAAGTCTATTTTGTTAATTATTATTATTATTTTTTCATTATCACTTGTCGCTCAAACTAGAAGAAGAAACCGAACAAGGGCAGCCGCGCTTGAGCTCCCTCAGAGGTTTATGGTGTCAGGTGTGTGCGAGTTCCTGGCCGACGAGTTCTCCTTGGGCGAGGTTGTCGCGACGGCGCTCACCTGCTTCGAGACGTTGTTAGAGGCGAAGGGCATCGCGAACTTGAAGTCCGAGCCATTGGGCAGCTTGCGCATAATCTTGCCGGAGGTAATGAGACGACCGAAGCCCTCTTGGTGGGCAAAGGCATAACCCGAGCGCAACGAGCGACGTGTTCGCCTCGTCGAAGGCGTGCGCAAAATGTCTTGGCTCTGGCGCGAACGCATCTGCGCGAGACGCTGCTTCAGTCGGACACGATCCGACAGCGTCGGCCTCACGTCGATGAAGAAGAAGCGCCAAGATAGGACTGGTATCACCAGCATAATGCACGATATCACTGCCGTAAACCAAAACGTAGCTTCCGACATTGCCTGAAAGAATAGAATGAGTAAGTTAGTCGTTTTCGTATTTTAAATGACATCACCCAGAAGTATAGTACAAGTATATTAGACTCACCATCGTAAGACTACCAACGTAACTACCTCCTATGACGAAATTGTAAAAGTAGTCTAAAATAAAATACCAAACAAGGGAACCCCATACCATGAAATGGTTAATGATGGTCCAGTACGAAGTGTCGAGAGCTATTTGAACTGTTACAACTATGACTAATATAGTGGCCACTACACTGCCCAGCAGCATATGGTCCGAAAGTACATAGCCTTTCGGAGAAACGCCATCTTTGTATGTGCCTGAAAAATGTCAATTTTTCGTTGTAGAGAGTGTGAATTTGTTTAGAAAAAAAAAAAATACGAAACTTGAACTCACCGTAGGGCACCAAAAAAAGTACACAACTGGCAAAGAATCCGTGAAGAGCGCTCCAGCAGAATTCTTTTTTGTTAAAGAGTAAATTTTGATGACCTGGCGTATACAATTTCGGATACATCAAACTGTTTTTGTCATTTACATCTTGATCAAATATACCGACTGCCAGAACAGGCAGTGACGTGTAAAACAAGTTATAGACGGAAATATACATTGGATCAAAAACGGTCTGAAAAGAGAGAAAGGTCCGGTTAATTATATGTCAAAATGAATTGAAAATTATTTGATCGAGGAATTTGTTAAGTCAGTTGTATTGAACGTTCAGGCTCCGAAGTCTCGACCGCGGAGTACAATGAAACTCAAACGTGGGAGTCTTTGAAATCACATTCGCCTTATACTCATCATACGTGAAAATTCAATCATCTACATATATCAATAATGAATTGACAGTAAGCAAATAGTGTACGTTACCTGTGCGCTAAATCCACAAAAGAAGGCGAACCAAATGTGACATAAAGTGAATGCAAAGTTCTTGTAAAAGAAATATCTGAGGAACTTAGACATCCTGTAATACGACCATCTGCCGTGAACCATGAGCAATCTTTCGAGAAACCTGAATTGCCCTATCGAGTAATCCGAAGCTAATACTGCCTGTAATCCTTCTTGTCCGCTGATGCCGACGCCAATATGAGCGGTTTTGATCATAGAAACATCGTTGGCTCCGTCGCCAATAGCCAGGGTAACGGCTTCTTTACTCTTCTTCACGAGTTCAACCACCATCGCTTTCTGCAGAGGTGTGACTCGACAGCAGATTACGGATTTGCCTGAATCAGAGAAAATTTCAAGTGAACGTATGTCATGGCACATGAAAGTTTTTTTTTTCAACTTAAATTACGTACATTGGCAAGAGACGTCCAGAAATAATTGTTCCATTTGTGGGTGCAATGCATGAACCAAGGAATGTCCGTTGATAACCACTGCAAAACCCGACGGCGTATCGGCCTCGTGTTCGTCAGCCTCTTCTCTGGTCGGGTTGTACTCTGTATCGCTACTATTTAATAACAAAATGCATTTTCAGACGAAAATCTCAGTTTTTCTATCACGTCTGCAAAATTCATAAATACCATGGGCAAGCGTCGAGGGCAAAATGTATATTTGAAAAGCTACCTTTTGCCTGACAATAAATATTTAATACGTTCTCACATAACGTAAGCCCCATTTTCTATATCTATTGTAAGCTAGTACATATATATATATTGTTTCTATTCTATTTTCTTAGTACAGCGAATAATGATAATGTACACAAATGTTGCATAGGATACATTATGAATATCGAGACGTGACGTGAGCAACAAAACAATTTTGATTTTTTGTTATTATTAATAAGATTAATATTAAGCAGACAGAAAGAGAAGGAGTGAGTATCAAGCATTGAATAATAATTATTATTTATGAAATATTGAATTATTAAGTAAAAAGTTCAGAATCTATTCTTTTCCAAGTGTTTTGAATACATATGATATAAAAGTGAATATGTATTTCGTCTATTCTAAAGTTGTTCTGTACACACTATAATGCAGGTAACCCCTATATTGATAAAAAAACACTACTGAAAAAAAACTAGCCCCAGGAGAAACCAGTCTGAATATGTATAAGATAATTTAAAAAATTTACCTCAATCACATGCAAAGAATTTGTTCAAAGGTGGTCTCTTCGAGAAAATAGTGGAAAAGGATGAAATAGTGATTTAATTATTAAAATGTAATAAAAACTGACATAATCGCAAGGACGCTAATGCAAAAACACACAGACGCTATTCTAAGCGATATAAAAGAATCTCGTTTGATTTCTTTCGTAAAAGTTTGGGAACAGAAAGATAGAGGTTCAAGCATTTTTCGGTTAAAATTGGATATTACAATCTCGTATACACAATCTTCCACCAAAACCAGGTGTGTGTGGCATTTGTAAGCAAAGTTTGATAAAACTTTCGACAACTAATCGAACGATCTAAAACATCATCTATCGTGATCTCGCAACCTCTGAAAAGACCTCCAGTTGACAAAAATAAAAGCATAATCACACAGAACATGGTGCCACATTCATCGTGAGAGGTTGTTGAGGGGGGGGGGGGAATTAAATTCCAAGGTATCGTTTTGCATTATCAGTCAAAATGAGAAAATGCAGTACAGAAGAATTGAATATAAGGATCGTACTCCGTCTCTTTCGTTTGCCTGACCTTTCCTTGTCCCACCTGAATGTGACGATGGAGAGAGTCGGCCTCTTCTGTTGATTCGAAGCCGCTTTTATTGTTTCTAGATACCGTGTCAATTGGGTCTCGACGCCGTCGTACGTCGCAGCGTCCACTATGAACACGTCCGTCAGATCGTCCGTCAGCAGCTGGCAGGAGTAGCCGATGTTGATAGCCGTTTCTGCAAAGTAACGAAAATTCGTTTAAACTCCGAATCCGTAGATATTCGCGACGTTGTCCGTTACCTTGCTTATCGCCCGTGAGAACCCAGAGCTTGATGCCGGCAAGACCGAGATTGGCGATCGTTTGGGGCACACCATCCTGGAGCTTGTCCTCGATGGCGGTCGCGCCCAGCAGCGTCATGTCCTTCTCGATCTCTTCGTAAATCGCATCCAGCTTGTCGTCTTTGTTCTCGTGACTCATGGCTGCCTCCTGGTGCCTCTGCTTCCAATCGTTGAAGAAGCTCTCGTCGAGGTCCTTCGTCGACAAGCACAGAGTGCGCAGTCCTACAACACGGACGCATTACACACAGCCTCGAGGGATAAATGTTTAATAATAACACGCAAACATCAACCAACCCTCTCCAGCGAACTTATTGAGGTGTTCTTGGGTCTTGCTCATGATCTCCTCGCTGCCCTTCTTGACCCTCTCGTAGATAACGTTATCCGCGCCTTTGCAATACAGCTTCAACTGTCCGTCCTTTCGCAGTATAACCGACATGCGCTTCCTCACGTTATTGAAGTCGAGAATACAGAGCAGCTCGTAGATCTCGCGTTTGCCCATGACGTCGATGGTGATGCTGTTGGGCGATCGTTCCCTGAATACGAAGCCGAAGTTCCGAGCTGCCGAGACGAGGGCAGCTTCGTCCGGCGACTGAGCCTGGTACTCGAGGTTGCCGCCCTTATCCTCTGCCATCACCGTGTGACAGAGTGCCAGCAGACGGAAGAAGCTGTGCACGTCCTCGTTGTCTCGGCGCACCGCATCCAGTAGACTAGCGTCGTAGAACTTGAATTCCGGCTCGTAGTCCTTGTTGAAGGAGAAGTCCAGCGACGGGACCGTCTGTGGGGTTGGGGTAGAGGAGAAAAAGAGTTTTACGTTAGTCTAGCGCTTCTGCGTGGAGCGGGCTGTTCGTGGCTAATTTAGATGTATTCGTCTCGGACTCCGAAGTATTTACAACGTTGCTTTGTGCAAATTAAGCATTATGCGGTTACTCACTAGCGGAGAATACATCTAAACTAGAGCAGCCCTCACGTGTTGATGGGAGATGAGAACAGAGCCGTAGATTTACATCGTTAATGGAGAACCAAGTACAGAGAGAGAGAGAGTGAGAACCTCAACCAAAAAAACCTTCCAACCGTTAATATCTATAAAATATACCCATATGGAAAATAACGCATAGCCTGAATTATTGCGCGCGTATGAAACTGTCATGCAAAAATACAGAAGTACAGTGTGGCGAATGTAGAGAGAGAGAGAGAGAGAGAGTGAGAGTGAGAGTGAGAGTGAGAGAGAGAGAGAGAGACGAGCCCATAGCCATAGCGAAGATACATTTTTCGCTTACAGGCAGATTAGACAGAGCGCATGCTAACAATAAAACGACTGCGACCTAGTATACATGTTATTATCTCATACTGGGCACATGCAGAGAGTATGAGAGAAAGAGCGACCAAGCAAACGGCACGTATATACACTAAAGCACAGCACTTGGACACATCGCGTGATATGCAAGGGGGTTGGACTTGTGTAATTATGTATTTATTTATAGATATACAGAGAAATGTAGGAGAGACAGTGCACGTGTGTGTAATGTAAAAAAAAGAATTCGAGAGACAGAAGCATGCGTACTGAATGTTTGAGTGGAACTTTAGCAGCGCCATTGATGCCCGGCTCGGGTGTCGTACTGGATATTCGGTCGGCCTGTTCCAGCAGGCGAGCATTCGCACCGCTAAGAGGTGTGTAAACTGGCCGGACGAATTCCTGCCCGTTTTTCCATTTCATTGTCGGTGTGTGCGAGGCCTTATCTGTCTACATGCAGCACACACATGCGCTAAGTCATTTATGCACGATCGCACTCCTGCCTTCGTTTATTTTTCATTTCATTTGCTAAGCTGCGTTCGCGGACACTGCAGACTACGCTTTATTTCCGTTCGTTTCTCTACTTTAAAGAAGGCGTGCAGTGTCCTGAATCGAGTATAAGGAATCGATAGAATTGTCAAAAATTCTAAAAATACAAAAGATAACTTGTCTTGCGGAGACGGAACATTTTAAGCGGTGTCGGTGTGTATTGCTTTCGCTGTAGTAAAAAGTATGCGCAGAGTATACAGGCAAGTCACACGAAAAAAGAAAAAACAACGTAATAAGAGTCTTGGCGAAATCAAAGTCACACAACACACAACGTAAATAATATGAAAAAAAAAGACAACTTTCTTTCAGCTATAATAAATATAGTAATCATTGGCTATCGAAAAAAAAAACTCTAACATGTAACGATTCTCTAACAAGTCAGTCTCTAGAATATACTATCGAATTGTCCCCCAGCGTGTCAAAACAAGTAGCAGCAAATAAAAAGAAAAACGGCACGCATCAACAAACCCCTTCGAGGGCGAACACAGCGGAGTCGACTTACCCGGACTTCGCTGAGATCGACGACTTCGCCTGTGACCTCGTCGATGACGTCGCCGTAGCACTGGCCGGCCACCGAGCACTTGTTGAAGGTCATGATGTTCTGAGTCAGGGTGCCCGTCTTGTCGGAAAAGATGTACTGAATTTGTCCGAGCTCCTCGTTCAGGGTCGTGGTGCGAGCTCGCGCGTGGGTATTGGTGGGGGCATGGTACATCTCCTCGTCCCAATTGATGAGGAACGACTGGACGAATCGTATGACCTCGACACTCACGTAGAGGCTTATAGGTACGACGGTGTTCAGGACTATGGCGTAGGAGAAGAAGACGAGGAGGGCTATCACCGTGGCTCCGGCCATCGGCTCGCTCGGTACCAGCGAGTCCCACGGCAAGTAGACCTGAAAGTAGCGTCCGACGAGGCTCTCCCAGATGCCGCAGCCGATCATGCAGAATAGACAGAGGGACAGTAAAAATAGCACTATGCCGATTATTAGGAGGTTCAGCAGCCTATCTATCGAGGTCCTCTTGAACTTGCTCTTCCCTGAGTTCTGCATAAGCTTCGTGTCCTTGCCAGCAAAGATCACGATACCGTAGCACCATTGGGTGTTGCGCAGCACGCAGCCGCGCAGGATAACTTTGTCATTGTCCAGTATGTACTTCTTGCCCTTCCACGTGAGTATGCCGTCGAATTTGTTCAACAAATTGTTCGGCACCTCGCAGATGATTTCCCCGTCGAACTGACCGATCAGCTCGTGGTTGTCCATCATCTCGGAAGTCTCTTGTAAGCACTGGCGGCACTTTAGATTCGTCTCCCTGTAATGCGCACAAAGCAACGAGTCGATTGATACGAGAAATCGCAACTGGCGAGAGACGACGCTTATGAGGAGCACAAAAACTTACCCGTCCAGCTCCGCTGTCTCGATGTAGCAAAGGCCATTCGGTTCGCTCGTTGAAAGCAGAAGAACGTCCGCGGCGACGAATTGGTCGTTCTCCATGCGGATCACATCGCCAACTTGGACCTGGGACCATTTCTCCTCTCGCAGCTTTGTACCTCGTAAGGTCCATGATTTCCTATTGTTCACCTGCGAATCGCTGCTGTGTCGTTGCTGTGTGTGACAGTCAAGAGAAAACAAATTAATGAGAGTAACGAGGCTAGAAGACGAGCTTTTTTTTAGGTCGCGGAAATTTCCTACGTGTAATAAAGTAATTCGGATTCGAAGTAGTAGTAAATTAGCGAAGCTTTCATTGCTTGAAAACTTAACTTCCAAAATCAAGCATCAGTGCGCAAAGTATAAGAAGCATCTCGGAGCAACTCTCTAAGAGCTAATGATATTCAATGCGAGAAACTCTAGCGTAATTCCGGTGCAGCGGTAAAAATAACCGTCGCAGCATACGAGGAAATCCACGATTAGGCCAACGCGTACATATACTTACAAAGTCGTCATAGGCATCTTTGACGGCAGTGAGCGTGAGTACCCCGATGAGGGGTATAGCTGTGGTGACGGGGGTCAAGGAGGATATCGCGGGGATAAGTTGCAGTACCAGCAGGCACAGGAAGTAAAAGTTGGCGAGCCTTTGAAACTGCTCGAACAAATTCAGTGGCAGGAACGTCAGAACCGAATACTTGGACGTTTTGATGTAATTGTTCTGCGAAAAAATGCACGAATCGTTAGTTTTTGCATTAGTTTGTTTCGTTTTTGTTATAGACGTTACTCACCGCATAATTAAACTGCAGGTTGAATTCGCGATTGTTCGCGCGAATTCGCCTTTCTGTCTCTGCAATGATAGAAAAATCGAGATTATTCAGTGAATGTATCGCACACGTGTACTGGGAAAAAATAGCATTAATTATATACTACTATATATACGTGTGTCTCTCGTATAATCAGTACGTAATTGACCGAGGATTTTTCTCTCTCACAAACGAGGAAGCTATTGCTGCACGTATACGTTACATATTTTTAATCGGGAATAATGCTCCTTCCATCCCGAAAATAGACCAGACCTCAATTTAAATATAGAATCGAGAGTTGGTCGCTTAAAGGGTAAAACTCCATTTTCCTGAGTATGCATAAAAATTTTGACAAAAATACCAGGAAAAGTTTATTATTCTCGATATCATCGACAAATTTTTCACGCTATCTCATCGGCGCTCGAGGAAATTATCCCGTTATTAGCTCAGGCCCTCTCGTCTTTGGCGAAATTTTTCATTATCGAGTATAAGCCGGGCTTTTAATTAAAAATCACTTTAATAAAATCTAATCTCCAGATTTACCCCCGAGATTAAAGTCCCGCGACCGAGATCTAATTAAAAAAAAAAAAAACGAGATGGAGGACTCGGTTGATAATACTATTAATAGAGCTCGCCGTGGGAATGAAGAGTCTCGACTGCATCGACCCTTTTTACCTCTTTCGCAAACGCAAAAACGTCTGTACACATGGTATATCGTTATAATAGTCGGATATAATCGAATGGAAAAAGTCGCGTAAATCCACTTGACTGATGGCGCAGATATTATGTTGTCTTACTGCGCGAGTCCTCGGAAGTTGAGAAAAAGCCAGTGCTGCGTCCGATGCACTCGGTGGGCGGTGGCGAGGTCGGGGGTATGGAGCTGGAGGACGTCGGCGTGGGCCTGTACCTCGCGCCTTTCCAGACGACGAGTTTACCCAGGACAGTGAGGAGGCTCTCGCGCAAAGTGCTGTGTCGTCCGCTCGCGCCGCCAAGGCTGCTCGAGGAGTCGCGCTTGGACGAGCACAGCCCGTCCGACGGCTCCTCCAGGCCCTCCCGCGACGAGCTTGCGCCCAGCATCAGCTGATTACTCGACTGCTGCTGCTGCTGCTGCTGCTGCTGATTGTGGTGATGGTGGTGGTGGCGCGAGTTCTTTAAATTTTATTTCATCGTTGAAGGTAAGGTGACAAGAGGGTAAACAATAAAACAAAAAAAGAACATCGAATCACACCGTTGCGCCAGGCTCGTTGTTTCCAGCGGAGCCAGTCGAGGCGAGACAGCAGGCGTCCTGTCGCTGAAGCCGTTGTCTCCGCCTTCTGCTGGACTTGCGCTTCTGCTGGAGCTTTTTCCTCTTCCTCCTGGCGCCTCGAGCGCAACCGAGAGCACCGCCACTGCTCACCTCCTCTTCCTCGTCGTCGAACTCGTCCTCATCCTCCTCATCGTCTTCCTCGACTCGCTGCATCGTTTCGAGAGTGAGCTCCGGCAACTTGGCCCGTGCGACGATCCGCTTGCCAACTCCGCCGCCTCCGTTCGCTCCGGATGACGAGCTTGACGTCGTTGTGAGATCCTGATGATGAGATTTCTGCTGGTGCGGCTTCTGCGCGGAAGCAGCCTTCGAGACGCCCTCGTCGCATCGCACCTAAGTCAGCGTTGAGTTGTTATAAATGTGTGCTATAGTTTGAGCTTTTTTTTTTAAGCTAAAAAAAAAGTCCTACCTCGAAGACCTCGAGCTCCAGGGTGTCGTGTGCCGACTGCGCGCTCATCTCTCTTAGCCCAGTATTAGGCGAACAGCAGCGGGCTCCTGATGGCGCTGGCACCGTTGCGGCGGGCACAGCAGCCTTCCGGGCCCAAGGAACGGCGGTCGCATAATTATCGCCGTCTTCTCGCACCAGCCGATGATCTCTCTTATGTCACCTGGTAGCTATATCTCTGCTCGTTATCCGCCTCGAGTGATATGTGAAGTCCCCGAGCTTTTAGTCGATGATGCAGGCCTAGCTTGGGCTGCAGGACGAGCTGATACGGCTGCCCGGGGACACAGCCGAGGAACTACTGCTGCGAGCTCGAACTGAAGATACTCGAGGCTTCGGCGAGGACATGCTGATCGGCTGTTCTGATGACACTTGCTGCAGGCTGTGGTGACACGAGGTTTTTTTTTTTTTTTTTCGGTTAGGCTAAGCTTGGGGAAATTTCTCTTTTCTCTCTTTGCTCGACGTGGTTGTTTTTTTAAACCTAATACAGGTCGCAACTTCGCTTTTCCACGAAACAATAAACGCGAGCAGCGCGATGACGCTCGAGATAAGAGGGGAGCTTCGGACCGCGAATTTCAAAACGTCTCTCTCTCTCTCTCTCGCGCGCGCGCGCCGCATTCTGGGTTAAGCGATGAAAATTCCATATCCCTCACTCGTTATACACACCAGCGGGTCACACGCTGTCGTCGCCATCTCGCGGAATTACCATATAAGCTCGGGGATCTATTTTCAAATTCTGATTCGAACGAACGCGAGAGACGTACTTCTGGGCTCGCTTTTTTTCAATCGGGGAAAAGAAGCGGCGAATGTTTATTCTAATTAAAATAAACATAATGCCTTGGAGGGGGTCGTGTGCAGTCCGCTGTATGTATTATAGTAGATAAACGTGAGCTTCGGCTCTAAAAATGCAATCTTGCCCCCTTCTGTTACCATATATCCAGAGAGCGGTTCTATCGGGCGGCGGCAAAAAATATGAATTTTAAATGAATTGCCTCCATAAAGATTCTCCGACTCCGACGATTCTATGTCTCGACGAGGAGACGTTCGCGGGTGACGCACGGCGCAACAGCTTTTGGTTTCTTTCTTTTTTTTAGGGAAAAAATTTAAAGTCGATCCGATATTTTGTAAAAATTGAGGAATAATAAAAAATTAAGAGCATAAATACAATAACACGATAACCGAAATTCTCCTCTCAACACTAAAGCGAGGGCGACTCCAACAGGTATATAGAATATAACTGCACTTTTCGCACATCAGTAAGTCGATTAGCTCGACAAGATTATAACACACGGCTATTTCGCTCGATTACTATCCCCGAGTATTACCAAGTTTATACATAGTACACATGCACGTATACACGGCTACTTTGCTAAGTAGAGCACGGGGCGCATTCGATAAATAATCCCGTCCCTCGCAAGACCACCAATATCGCGTATATAAAAACGCTGTGTGTTTTTAAAAAATTTTCGAACGAAAGTGCATTCGCTGGATCGTCAAAAAAAAAAAAAAAAAAAATAAAGTAATACTTAAACGAATAACGAAAAAAAAAGCAAAGCCTTGACTCCGTGTATACTCCGGTATAGTAGCCAAGAAAATGATGTCAGTAGGCGTTATAGGTATAGAACAGCGTAAAACGCGAGCCTATACTGGCGTGTTCGGACGTTACACGAGTTCTGCATGAAATTCGCCGGACAGCAGCTATCGTGTACACGTGAGTTAGCGAGAGAAAAAAATTATTTTTTAGATTTATTTTCCGACGCACTATAACCGTGTCCGCCACGCCAAGACTGGACGGTTTTATTTTTGGAGCCGGTATTAGGTCGTCGAGATGATTTTTTTGAAAAAAAAAAAGAAAGAAAAAAAAAATGCCGTGTGTGTAAAAAGAGTGATATGCAGCGCGTCGTCTCGTAAACCGCTTATCTCCGCAATTACGCTAATGCCTCTCGCCAGCCTTTTAAACGGCGCAAATTCTAGGCTTCATGACTAATGCGTAGCGCAGCGATAAAACCCGCGATAGACGACCGCGACGCTGACTACACGTTATATTTTTCCCCGAAGATTTTCCGGCATCGACAAGTAGAAAAAACGGTTGCCAAGTGCTGCACTAAAGACTCCCCGCGATGAAAAATTGAAAAGCTCTTTTTTTTATCGACCACATCGCACTCCTTGCTCGAGTAAGTATCGTCGTCGTGAAGAAAGTCGGCAAAGTGGTCGTTAATCGCCGCGTGTGTGTTTATAAATACAAAGGATTTATATTCGAAAAAAAAATCTCCCCGAGCTTGCGAGCTTTCCGAAGCCCGCGAATATACGAAAATAAAAGCTTGCCGCTGGTATTTGGCACGAAAGCAGCAGCTGTGCGTGTTGAGTTTTCCGTGGAGGTGAGTGGAAAAAAGGAAAAGCTCGAACGAGCTTTCATCGTAAGCGTGAGCTTTTATACGTAAGGCGCAGGTGACGTTTCGGCTAGTCACACGCGTTATGACGTCAAGCATCGCTCAGATCGATCCATCCACGAAAAGTAGAAAATATATGCTGGAAGCTCTTCCGATTCTATACACTATACCTAACGAGCTTTAGGTCGTTCTCACGGTCGCGTATTATATGTTAATCGCTCTCCGGCGATCTTCTTATAATCCACCCACATTATTCGCTCGACGACGCCGTATTATACAATATTCGCGTGTACGCTGTACTGAGGCGCCGCCGGAAAGTCGATTTCGTGCCTCCTGACCGGGTGGGCGCGTTCCCGACGCGTAGTCAAGTAGTGCGTCGATGTCGTCTTATTCTTTTCGTTTTTTTAGTGGGTATAATCGTAGGTACTGGAAATAGAAGAATTTTTTCTTCAAATGCCGCAATTATACAAAAGCGCGATTCGTCTCCGCGCACAGCTGTCGACCGCTGGTGGGGAAGACATGCAATTCCGATCGAGTGCGCCGCACTGCTGGGGTGGATATTAGTTCATAAGAGAGAGAGAGAAAGAGAGAGAAAATCGCGGAGAAGAAAAGTTCCTTAATAATAAATTTCTCGCCGCGACATCGAGTCTCTTGAACTTTCGAGTGTATAGCGTATACCTATATATGCACAGCCTCTTTATATTCCTTCTAATTTTGGACGATGCGTCGTTGCGTGCGCTGTTTTTTTTTCTCTCGCAGCTTCAAAATTAACCGGTGATGAATAAGATTTTATCTCCATAGAAAATAACCCGGTCACCGCGAGCATCAAGGTCGAGTTTTTTATTTACGAGAGCGAAAAGAAACTGATCTCGAAAACGCCATATACTTCGGCCCTCGTGCGGGGGCTGCCTTGTACACCCCCCCCCCCCTCGAAATAGATCGGCTTCGAATTAAACGATATATGCTATATATACCGCGCACATGTGTACTATATATATAGTGGAACACACTTATGCACACGTATGTGATACACGCAAACACTCGCGGCGCGATTGAATTGAATCGAGGCGAGGATATAGGCACAGAGAGAGAGAGAGAGAGAGAGAACGTATAGCCGAAAGTGCGATAAGCCAGAGATTAATTGCGATATCGGGCCGACGCGTTGATTATCGCAGGTATACGCGTATGTGTGTGTGTGGGGGGGGGGGGGGGGCGATGGCTATCACTCTGCAACAGCTACGGCGGTAAAGTGTGCAGCTCGCGGAGCTTTCGTATTGAGTTGCAACGATGGAACGATTGCCTTTTTTTTCTTAGGCTTGTTTCGAAGGTGTACAATATATAGTTAGTATTTAGTATCGATGTGCGATGAGGTTAGTGCAAGGGACGCGTCTGACCAAACTCGGTATTTATCTACTTAGCGCTTCGCTGCTGGGAAATGATATATAATATATATATAACTATATAATCAAAGTAAAAATAGTACTAGAATTATGATTTCTAATTCACGCTCCCGCGATTATATTCACTTGAATTTCAATATTCCCTTTTTAATTATACTCTACTCTCTCGCGTGAAACAATCAGAGGAAAAATCGAGAGTGGTCCTAATTGCTCAATCCGGTGAGAGCCTGCTTATACACTCGCCCCCAATTAAAGAAACCCGCGAACAACTGAAATAGACAAATTAGTAGCGATACGTGTACATCTATATATACACATACTCGCACACGTATATAGCCAGTGAAGCGCGTTGTATAAGTATAAAAGTAAATTAAAAAGACATGTATGTATGTATATAGCCGGTAAATGTAGGTTCGATCTCGCGGTGACGAAGAGGAGACGCAAAGGGATTACATTGATCCATTTCGACCTATATACCGCTAGAGAGCCGAGCGCAAAAATCCAATTGATCCGTACAGCCGTGCGAGAGAGAGAGAGAGAGCTATATAGTAAAAATTATACCGATCCCATTTTGCAAAATTTATTTATTTTCGTTAATCGCGTTATAAACCGTCCTTGCGACGAAGAAAAAAAAAAGTATAGTCAGCTGGAGTCAGTGTCCTCGCATTTTCGAGCCTATATACGTATATAGAACGCGTAAATTCACACCGCAGTAGTGCGGGTGGATCAGAGTCTGCCAAGCGAGATATGGCGAGGTGTTTGGTTTACGCGAAATTTTGTATAATTATGTTTTTACTGAATCTAACGCGTATAATATAGTGTCTGTTTACTCGATCAACCTAGTTGGTTTAATATCAGGGCAGCTTTGTTTACGACTATGATGTATAACCTGCTCGATTGCAAATAACCGTGTAACTTTGTTTAATAATACGCTGTTATTGCATGCATGAATTACAGTACATCGAAACAATCGACCACATCCGAAGCATATCAAATACGAAGACGGATATCGATCGATCCTCGACGGATAATCCTTAGGCTCGTCGGAGGTAATTTTCGAGGTCGTTCGCATCGCGTTTGTTTCTCTCTCTCTCTCTCTTTTCTTCTTCCAGAACGCAGGGAAAGTTTAGAATCGTAAATGAGTATACGAGCGAGCATGAAAAGCCTTTTAGTGCCCATAGGAGTATATAGACTGTCGCGAGACGCGCCGGCAAACGATGCTTTTTTGGTTTTTACTCTGTTCATATATAGAATCGATCGAACGACGTGCGTTGATAGGTTTTTTAAAAATAGCTTCGTTTTTCACAACACCAGAAGTCGAGAACGATAACAAGCTCATCATCAGGTTTGAAAATATAAGGTCCGACAAAACGAGCCCCCGCGCACGAAGCTCCTTCTCGTATACTATAAAGCATCAGCCGCATCATCGCAAGCTACTTTCTCGCCGGTCGATAAAACTACCGCTCACCCACCCACACACGTACGGGTCGAGCCTTTGGCCCTTCCGCAATTAAACTTCCAAAAAAGAGAGAAAAATTCTTGCACACATCGATCGAAAACTTCCTCTTCTCGCCTATGCTTCTTCTCACACGCAGGTATTATTTCCAGAGGCTCGAGTTATATAGCTTTCGATTAAGGTATCGATAGGTTCGATTTTTCTAGGAATCTCAACGTTACACAAGTCATCGGGATAAATCACGTCGCGCGAGTGTACATAACAGCGTTGCGATTACTTCCTCATTTCCCGGCGCGAAATTGCGAGGCAATCTGTATTACAAGCTCGGCTCTTTCGATCGATTCCGCCCCCGCGCGCCGCGACGAAAATCGGAGATGTAAGAGAAGTCGATGTGATTAGACGGCGGCGTGGGAAATCAATTTTTTAATTGCATTATTATACGCGATCGGCTGTCGATAGCAGTCGGCGCTCTGTGTTTAGATCTCTTGAACGCGGAGGTACGTGTTCAGCGAGTTCATCAGGGTTGAACCGATCGATCCTCCAACTCGGATAATCTCGATTTGTTAGCGATATTTTTCCCAGCTCTACAAGCCAGTCGAAAGGCCATCCAATCGTCTTAATGCGTCGCTAATCACAGCGCGCGCGAACTTCATCCCTATAAATTCCAGCCAACTGCTTTGCGATAAAGCTCATCTCAAAATTAGACTACTGCAGTATGTAGACCTTAACGCTTACGTAACAGCTCCTCGAAGAATAACAATTTACAGCGCATCATCGTCCGCGGAAAAATTCCGTCGTCCTTCTACGACTCACAAGTATATATACATATATAAGTCTCGCCGGCTCGTCGCCGTACACGCACGCACTCAGCCGTTTAAAAGCTCGAGTCCCCTATATAGAGCGCATAACGATCGCAGACGGCGCCGAGGATCAGCTCTGCGCGTGTGTCTTATACACACAGCGCGAAAAACTCGCCGACCATCGCACCCTCCCGTTTATATACGCATACAGTGTAGTGTGCCGGCGCGTATATACGCCCCATGGGATACACAATATGGAAGGAGGGAGAGTATGTTTTTCGCCTTTTCTCCCGTCGCGACGATTTATTTGTTTATTTTTTTTTTCTCGCCCGCGGCTGCGGAAGGACTTTCCAGCGCGATCGTCTGATTCCGCGAATGGAAACGTTGTTATGTTTTGAAAACAAAAAAAAAAAACTTGAGTGTGTGTATAGGTGTCCTTGTTATATATAAGAGTGTGCCGAGCAAAGTGTCCCGCGCGAGAGCAAACAGCTCGTTTCTTTGCGTATAAAACGAGGTACGAGCGATTTAATTAAGGTAGAAGCTTCATTGAAATAGCCTCACCGACGTCGCGAAACGTATACACTTATATCTCGCGTTTAGTTTCGGAATCGCCAACGAAAGCTCTGGAAAAACTCTAGTCTTAACGTTTGAGGTTAGGAGCGTCGAACCGAACGTGCGTCTAAACCTATATACACGACACATACAACAACAACAACGTTTATATAGGTCAGTTCTGAAGCAACTTCCTGGCAAGTGCACGTGAAAATTCTCCTAATCCGCGGCTAGTTCGGCACTGCGGCTGTTCCGCGCGAAAATACCCCGTATAACAGCGTTCTGCTCGTGGCCCACTTACGCAAAACTCTCTCGCGCCCACGCGGATTCGCGCGATGATGTGTGTGTGTGTGTGTGTGTGTGTGTGAGAGAGAGAGAGAGAGAGAGAGAGAGAGAGAGAGAGAGACACGGCATCGACGAATATATTCTGTATAATGTGATGCGTGCGTGTATAAATCGGCCGTGCGACGTGAGGGCGAGAAAGAAAACGAAACGCTGCCGCATAGAGCAGCCGCCGACTCGAGCTTTTCAGGCGGCAATCGATAGGGCGCTTCTTCGTTCTCTCTCTCTCTCTCTCTCTCTCTCTCTCTCTCTCTCTCTCTGCGCCGCTGCTATGCTGCTGTGCTCTCTTTCTCCACTTCACGCGCCGCAGAGCCTATATACGGAGACATGCACGGGGTAGGATTGTTCACGAGAAATGTTTGTTTCATATCGCGGAACACTGTCGAGCACTTTTCTAGGTTATAATAACCGTTTGTGTAAAGTGTGGATATACACACTGGTAGAATCCAGGGTTATAGCGTCTCGGCGCGATAACCTCGTCGAGCAAAGAGAGATAAGGAGAATGAAAAAGAGATTTCGTCAAATGCAGAACCGCATATAGTTGTCGCACTCACCACTTGTCGCTGGTTATTACATATATATATATCTAAGAAAGAGAACTAAACTTCGGCACACGCACAGCGCTGACTAATACCGATATAGACGGTGCGAGGATAGCCCATCGCACTGCTGATGTTGGCCGGGGGCGCCCCCCATAAAACTGTCGCTCTATCTCTCGGTGCGCGTGCACTCGTGGTCTAGCCATGCACAGCTTCCCCCTCTTCGCTCCGTTTTCGGTGCGCGTGCACTCGATGGCTTTCTCCTTCGTCAGCTTCTCGCACTTGCTGCTGGCACTTTTTCCTCGCGAGCTGATGCACTGAGATCGTTATAGGGGGGTGGACAAGAATCACAGAGCAGCGGATGCGCTTTTCACATCGAAAGAGCGAGTTTTTCGGAACAGACACTGCACTGGAGACACCCGCGGAACGCGCACACGACGTCGACGACTATCCGCTGCGGAGGTGCACACACACCGTCGTCGACACGGCTGCTACTGTGGCCTCTTGGATTGAGGGTTCGTTTCGCCGTGTTGCCGGGACGAGGCGCCACTTACCCCCTTAGACTGGCCCGGCCCTGCCGATACGTCAGTGCTCAGCGCTGCGGGGGATGTGAGTGTATCGGGGGCGGTTATAGCAGCCCGCGTGTCACTGTGAAACTTCCAGCCGCTGACGCGTGGCGGCGCCAAGTGCAGGGGGGGCAGTCAGCTCTCTCTCTCTATCTCTCTCTCAGCTGTTGTATGTATACTGATGCGGTTTCGCCGGTGTGGTTAGGTTAGGTGCAGCTTTTATTTTCGCGAAGCTCGTCTCTTCCGTTACACGCACGAGTATTCTGCGTCCGCAGCGTGGAATAATAAAAGCATCGGTGGAATTATTCCGCACACGTCTCCAATGAAATTGCAGCGGAGCTAAGTGGGACAGAGTAATTACAGCCGATGACGCAGCGGCGGCGCAACGAACTTGCGCGCATGAGGTGCGAGGGACAAGATGAAAACAAAGATATGAAAGCCCTGCGCGCCGCTATTTTCGATGCTGTCGCTCTATACTGCTGGTCTATGAATAGAGAGGGGCTTCGAACATCGCCGAAAATGTAAATGGATGTTTTGCTTGTATCCCCCATCGATGTTGCGACGCTTGATTTATAGTCGTTTGTTTTCACTGCTTCACTTTTCCACTTTTAGCACTGGGTTTCAATTGTCACTCATCACTGTATATAAGCACCGTATAAATGTGTATGTAGAATATGCGGCGGAAAAAGTAACAGCCGCAAGGTCGAGACTTAATAAACTGAGGTGTATCTCGCGCGTGTATCAACCACCTCCGGGATGTTTGTAAGACTTCAAAGGCATTGGGGATGCGTTTGGTTGGCTTTTTGCATAAGTATAAGGGCTGGGGGTTTACCGGAGAAAAATCCTTCGGTCTCGTTACGTACTAACCTTTACAATTACCGAATCCAACCGAACTCGGCAGAGACACAACGTATATTACAAGTATAGATACATCATATTATGCTTGACACTGACCTTGCTGTGGACGCGTGGCAGCGCTGCGCGACATTGTTGCCGTTGAGCAGCAGCCCTCTCTCGTCTCTGTGTCGGCCTGTTGCGCGTACGCGTGCCTGGACGGATTCTCCTCCTGCAGCAGCAAGAACTCAGAGAAGAAGCTTTCGGTGGCGGCTGCGGCGGTGTCTTGGGGCTCTCGATCGACTTAACGGGCGATGGTGATAAGGAGGGATGATGGTGGCGGTGGTCGGGCTTCCCGAGATCGGCGTCCATGTGGTCACCTCCCTGACGGACGAGGGCGGCGCCGGCAACAGCAGCAGCAGCAGCAGCGGTAACCGCCGACTTGGAGGACGACGACTCCCGGCTGATACTGCTGCGGCTGCTCGCCCGGCCGTCTGCTTCTCCTCTTCTTTTTCTTCTCCTGTTGACGCCTCTGACACCGCTGACGCTCGTTATTACCGATGCGACTAGCTGTCGTTGTTTTGTTGTTGCTGTTACTGACGATGGTGAGGACCGATGACGGCCTATGACGCCGTCTCCAGAGGGCGGTCCTGCTGCAGACGACGTTGCTGACGCCGCTGCAACCTGACGCCGCCACCGCCGCTCCCACACGACCGAGACGCCGCTGCACGCTCATCCACGGCACCTTTACGACTGAGCCTTCACTGAAACAGATGAAGCGTTTGTTCGACGTTAGTATCGATGGATTCAAATTTTAAAAACAAAGGAGTATTATGTTCTTTAAAAAAGTGATCGGTACGACATGACCAACCGAGCTGGAGCAGTATAGAAGCGAAGGCAGTAATAGCTTCGCTAATGCATCGTGAGGAAAAAAGCGCTCGTCACAAATCAATCTGTTTACAGTATAAAAAAATCTCTTTTCAGTCAAACGAGTATAGCAACGACCTTCACGTCGTGTCCCGTCGACCCCCCCCCCAAAAAAACCCTATATACTCATCAATACAAATATTGGAACACCACATCGGCATCAGCATCGACATCGGCCGAGGAAAAGCCACAGCAGAAAAACAAGCCTACCGATGAAATGAGCAAGATAAAGGGCGTCTCTCTCTCTCTCTCTCTCTCTCTCTCTCTCTCTCTCTCTCTCTCTACACCTGCGGTACACAGAGAGAGCGACGAGTATATTTATGGGTCAATGCGATATCGCGCGAATCGATTCTCGCGACCAAGTCGGAGGGAGATCCCTTGGCGCGCGTAAAAACGGGGCCGCGAGAAACGCAGAGAGAGGGTGAGCCTTCTCTCTGATGGAGTACAACGGCCGAGTGGCGCCGGTCACGCACGGCCCACTTCGTTTTTTTTCTCTCTCTCTCGGGGTACATATAATATATACTTACTCGCCGAGCAGTACGCGTGACCGCTGGCGCGTAATTGACTCGTAAGTTTTGACTATATATAGTTTAGTGGTGCGAGTTGCGCAACTTGCCGGTGAGGTTTGCGGTTGCTTTGAATGGAGAAGCTTAAGCTGATGGTTTTGTGGGAAATATGACACCTTTGTCTGGATGCATATTTCTTTTAGCACGAAATTTGTTAAATACCTTTGTTTATTTGAACTGAATCAACTGGAAATACAAGTACCTCGAAATAGTCAGAGTCAAATAATCAGATTTTAATGTTAAAATATTTTTCTTGTCACAGTTATATGATTAATAGAATCATTTGATATGAATGTATTATTACCATTATTAATGCATACGTTCATATCTATACTGTTCGTTCTATGAACTCTACCTCGTAAATAAATAAGAATTCAGAACTGCACTCCTCGACTTGTTGTGGCCAGTTCAGCAGTAAGGGTAGGACTTTTTCTTGACTATTAAATTAAAAAAAAACGTTTTTAATCACTTTAAAATTATGTGAAAATACCTTTCAAAATCGCTATTATTGTTTCAAAACTTGATTTACGATATCGCATATAATACATAAGCTTGAACTTAAACTTGCATCAGAGCGTTCTTGGGGTGCAAAGGCTGTTCATCTTAATCAATATTGCAAAAATGTTGATTCTACAAACGTTATTTATGATGATGAAAGCCCTGCGATGTTTTGCATACATTACAAGCTGAGTAATATAAAAACGATAGTATCTCTGTTGTAAAATTATAGCTCGAAGTAAAGCTGTGCTTCGAAGCTTTATATGCATAACGTCCTTGTGTATCATCAAACTTTAAAAAAAAAACACGAATTTCCCATTTGAATAATCGCAGCTCGCTAAACCTAATTGAAAAGCACAATAACGAGCCTCGAAAGAATAAATCATTAGAACTCGTAGCGCGTCAGACACTGCAAAGCATATTTGCCAAAGGTAAAGAATCAATACCCATATCGCTCTATGAGCCACCCAACCGGGGCCGCAAACCGCTGCGCGGATACTGAATAGACTCTCGATAGATGTTTAGCAAGCACATGTGCAGTGTTTGCTATATACCTATTGTACAACCCGCAGCGCGACAATTCACATTGAGTGCATAGCATACCGCTGTCCCTCTCTCTCAATCATTCATCAGCCCATGCGGAGCTTTCAAGTGCAACCAGGGGGGAAAATCGTTATTACCGACACTACTGCTTCAACCATGACCGTTTGATCGATTTGTATGGCACACGTGCTGCCGAAAGTCCAGTTAGCGATCTGTCCAATAGCCGTAGTCGTCTGGATATTGGTATTAGCCTCGGGCAAGGACAGTGTCATGGTCGTTAGTCGAGGCTGAGTTCTATACTACTTTGCTCTCTGCGAAGACTGACCGGAGGATAGATAGTGGAAATAGTGCGACAGAGATTTTCCGAAGCTTTCGAGGGTTGTGTGCGACCTCGAGTGTGGTTGGAGGTCGGAATGCATCGGAAGTGGATTGCTTAATTTGATTATAGAGTAGGTTAGAGAGCGCGGTTGGATATTTGGTTTGGAGATTTGGGTTGGCTGCTGGTGCAAAGTGCTTCGCGAGTGTTTTTTTAATTGATTTTAACAACGATGATTTCTGAAGGTGTTTTTAAAATAGCCACACTGAAGAAAAACGTTATTTAGCCTTAATTCTACAAAAATTGTCTTCAATAAAGATAATATGGTTCATATTTTAATTTTAGGTAAAAACATTCACTCTCCCTTTGCTTTTCCCCTACACACACAGTAGCCATAAACTCCTATCCTCCAACAAGAAGCTACAGTATAGGCATATAAACTTGTCGTCGGGGCGTCGTTAATTTCCGGGCTACCAGTAGCGGCTACGTCGCATTATTTATCGAGCCTCGCATCCTTGGAGCGTGTATAGGCGGTACCACAGGGAGCCTAGACTCTGAACTTTTCTTTTTCGTGCCGCTACGTGGCCCTGAGTTTCCCAGCGCGATCGCATTATTAATTGGCTAACGCGCGCGCGCTCGTTACGTTACGTGCTTTATACATTTCGACCGAATAAAGCTAATTTTTAATGTAAAGCATCAAATGAGAAATCAGATATCAGCGAGAGAGAAAAAAATTCAAACGTGTAATCAGAAAAATTAGCATTCTTATGTCACATGTCGATTCTCCGCATTAGTATGCATTAGTGGGAGATGTGACAGCGTTATTTCATCGAGTTTATACAAAAGGAAACTCATTAAGAGACTTATCAGCGTTTCACGATCGAAAAGACGAATTTCTTCCTCATCGCAAATTCAGCGCGTACGGCGCATTGATTTCATTTCTGATTGGAGTTCGCTCGTTTCTTATTTATAAAAAGCATAGCCGATTCATCTGTAATTACGCGCACGAACAGGATTTAAAAAAAAAACATCCATGAAAAAAAATCACGAGATTTTCCGCGTTGCGGGAAGATAAAACGCGCTGTAATTAGCATCGAGAGATGCATCACTGGTGTCTGCAACAATTTGAATTTTATTCTCTGTATTTAAACAGCAGCGCTATCAACGATTTTACGCTTTCCTGAACCTCGTCAGCTCGGAATAAGTAGCTTCTATTAATTTCCATGACTGATGTTATTTTGAAGAATCGCTCCGACCATTACACATCCTTCTGCGAGTGCAGTCGCACTAACGAAGTGTATCCACTTACATAATGAAGTTTCCCAATGGCAGCGAGAAAAAGCAACATGCGATGCAACACCGATCTAAATAACGCGAAAATTCCACACACACACACACACACACACACACAGAGCGCAATCGATGACACTATACTCTCAGCAAGAATTAAAGGAAAAAAGCCAATCGCGTCAAGGTGAGAGGAAGCGAAAGCCGCGGGCAAATTAAATCGTCGCCTCAAGGCTCCTCTCGTCCGTGTGAATGAGCCCTGGCTTTTACGTATATAGGTGTATATGTACCGCGAGATGTCTGGTCGAGTCTTATCCCGGAGTAGAGGGCGCTAATTGAGTTTGCGAAGCGAACCGATAGCTATACATCCCAGACGACGTGGCTGCATCTCGCGTTACCAGCCTGATGCTAATGGGACGTCGATCTTTGACCTCTCGGGAGGTCGGACATCGCTGAGACACTTCGTGAAAGTTACTAGATACGCCTCGAAAATCCATGACGAATCTCATAAGCCATTCAGATTCGTGAACGGGTCGTAAACGAGTCCTTGAAGAAGAAGAAGAGTTGGATTTTACAGCTATCCCGAGAACTCGAATACAACGTTAATTTGAAATTCAAGTGTTTGAGAGCTAGCAGCTCACGATTATTTTTAAATCGCTTCGGAACGATCGCAAATGAAATCCTCCTTGAATTCATTACACTTGATTTTTTTCACGCTTTGCTCGTTAGAAACGAAGTTCGTGTGCACCGACGACGTGAATAAGAAGCATATATTTTCCGCGAACGCCACGTAAAGTTGTCGCGCACCTACGCTAAGGTTTTCTTCGAAGAGTAAAAAGTTTTTCTTCAGCTGATTTAGACTCAAGGATACGTCATTGATTCCATCGAGGTATGTGTATAAATGTAGAGGCTCTTGGATCGTTAATTTCTGCGTTATTGCCGACAATTGGTTTCTCCTTTCGATCTAGGAAGACAAAGTTAAAAATTCCATGCACTGCATATTCCGTATAAATATCGATGTCATACGACGACGTCGGCGATGCGGTAACGCAAACGGAAACGGATGTAAGTCGGTTCTCATGTGTCATGCGATTGCCTTTTTCCCGGTATGCTTGTACCCGCGCGCGATGATGATTAAGACTCTCGGGATAAAAAGGAAAAAAAAAGAAATTCGTTTCAACGGCTGCTCTCGCTTCTAACAATGTGTATACTTGCGCACACGGAGTCCAGAGAATTCTCTCGATTTTTTTGGTTTCTTATCGACTGTGCGTATATTTATAACGCACGGGCTATTTTCGCGAATGATTTAACGCGTGTCTCGCGGTATTCTCGAGAAAAGAGAGAAGTTTTACCGAGAAACTGTGGTGAAAGAATTTTTCGAAAAAGAGAAGATGGAACAAAAGAGACTAGTACGTGCCAAACCAAAGTTATTACGGCAATTATGCAGTTCTCAAAAGGCAAACATATTTACAGCTCTTTTATTCCGTTTTCTTTTGAAGACGACCTGTCACCGATCTCTCCATGCAAATCACACAGCACAGCTCCTACACTTTAATTACAGGCCCACCAAGGAGAGACACATCGCGTGTACGGCTTTGACAAAGCGATGCCGTTTCATTTTTCACATCAGCGGCGCCGACGACGCGTCGAGTTATGGCTCTGTGTTCTCCCTCTCGATGGAACACACGAGGATGGTAATTAAATTTATAGCGTTCGGAAAGGTGTTAAGGGATGTGTATGTGTCTTCGGAGCGACTCGAATCGTGTGATTGATTGATGTGTCATGCGCGCACTATACTCGGGGCTTCTTTAATTTGTAGGATGTTTATACACGGGGAGAGTGAGTATAGGGGGGGCATGATCCGTTAATAATAATAATGGATGTATACACTGCGGCTACTGTTTATTGCACAGATGTTTCGTTTTTATTTTGGAGTTGGTGCTTTGTGTTTAAGGTTGAAAAGCTACGACTGAAATCGGGATGGAAAAGAGGAGTATTGTAAAAGGGGGGCGAGAGCGGCTGACGTAATGCAGTCTCTCCTTTATTGACAGTACGGGGTGTACGCAGATAAGTTTCCGTGTTTATGCGACGAGTTAACATCGGCTCTTCTTTGTAGTTCCTTTTCTCTTTTCTCTTGTACTAGATGCATTTAAGCGTGCTTCGCGTGCGCTACATTTTGAGGTTAGAATTTTAAAATTTAGCGCTATTAAAACATCTAATCACATTTCTCGATTTATCAGAATAAACAAGTCCATTTTCGGCTTCAATTTTCCGTTATCACTGTTTTAAAGAGGAAATAAGCGTAATTCGAATGCAGCTCGACTTTTTGAGGTTAGGAAATCGAATTTCGCGCGCTTATTCAAAATGCATCCCATATCTCTTCAGTATAGGAACTCTGAATCATCATCAATCAGAATCATTACTGAAACCCAATTGATTCGCTCGCGTATACACACATCCTTTTACTCTCACTCGCGCATTACATATGCATATAACCTCGCGGTGTGTGTGTGTGTGTGTGTGTGTTGGTTATAAAACAAGCGTACATATGCGCGCGATTACGTGCGTGAGAGCTGTGCGCGATGCGGTAATGCCGTAGGAACGGACATAAGTATCCGAGAGGTGCCTACTTTTTCGTCTTATGCAATTGCTCGGCGTTGCGGTGCGGCTTTAATGACCGTTATGTACAAGCGCGATCTTACGGAATGCGCGACATCTATGAAAGGCTTTTGTTGAATATCTTTTTTTTTATGCGGAGAGAGATTGTGCGATGAATTTTTAATTGAGAGAGTGTAAGGCAAGAGAACGTGTCTTCTAATCTCTATAGAGTCTTTTACATCGTTTTGTTTGTAAGAAGATAGCGAGGGTATGGGGATGATAGAGCTTGTTTACACCGCGGCTTGTTTAATTTAAATTAATAGTTTGATGATCTTGTATTTTTCACTCTAATGACTATACTATGATAATTATAATTACAGTAAATTGATTGTATTATAATCAATTTTTACACAAGCTAAGCATAACACATCACGTGAGTGCACACGCACCGAAAACACATCGCGCCGGACAAGTGACGAAATCGGTAAGAGTCGGTATTATACCGATAAGACCACATATTATACACACCTGAGAGAGGTTACGACACTCCCGCATATACTTGGTATATAAGTGTATATACAGAAAATTATATTTATAAATACACATCCACACAAAACTCCCCGTCACATCGTAAAACAATCAGATAGATAACGCTCGCTCAGCATATGCGATGCCCAGTCATCCTCGGATTCACTGTTTGCTCAGAGTTCGTTTCTCGGAGACACACTCCGCGCAGGTATGCGTCGTATACACTTACGGAGTAAATTTGCTCGTCATTTTCCGATAAGAGGGATTGGAAAGTTTTTCGATTTTACACATAAATGAAATTATTTTCAACTAAAACACAAAAGACACGGGGAAAAGAGCCTCGCCAGAGCCGTGGACAAAAGGATCATCGCGCGCGCGCGCGTGCGCACGAGCGAGAGCAATTTGCGCGAGCGAATCAGATCCAATGAACTACATAACGTTCAATCCGCTCGTGACGGCGAGAGCTCTTTGCCTTACGCAGAGGCACACGATCTCGAAAGTGAGAAAAGATTTCAGCTCTTTTTTTTCCCGCAACTGTATATTACTTTCGTGGGTCATTAGGGTCATTCTCGCGTAGATCGCACTTCGCAACGACTTTGTGCTATGTAGGCGTAATTTACCTCTCACTACAGTATACACATCATCGATCCGCGTCTATTGAATTTTAATTAACCGAAAAATCCAAGACTCGCCTATCGGCTATCGAGACCTATACAACACCGTCTCGGGGGTCACCGACGCAGACGCGTATAAACACGTCGTACGGTAGGCGTCCCGACGACGCAAGTACGTGTACACAGAAAGAGAGAGAGATGAGAGCCGGTAATTGATCGAGCGAGGAGAAACGGGGTTGCTTGATTTTGTATTGTTATCCATCCCGGGGGTCGATGCAGCGGAGGTGCGCCGTTTGAACAGTGTTTATTTCTCGGAGGTGAAGTTGTGTGTGTTGTTTTTTGTTTTTATCGAACTCGCGAATATAAGTCGATTCGGTTGGGTATGAAAGGGTCCGCGAGTCGATCTTATCGGTCGGTGGTGGGTGTAGAAATAAGGAGTGGATACGTGTGGTGCAGATAGCCGGGAAATTTATTGTTTTAGTTCGATGGATTGGACTTGGGGAGTATTTCGAGTTTTGTTAGAAAATGATCAAAATTCCGACACAGCCTCTAAAATCGATCGTTAATACATTCCCGTCAACACACAGACACTCGCTATCTTATCTCTCTCGGCTCTCTCGATTCGAATTTTTCAATAATTCATCGCATCATCATCGTTGCATTAGCAGGTGAGAGAGAGAGAGAGAGAGAGAGCGGCGCTTGATGTGTTTGCTCTAAATTAGCACGACACTTATACTCGATTATTTACTGCGTGTTTGGCGCGAAACGTCGTTGTTCTTGACACAGTACGTCGCGAATCCGTAGTTGTAACGCATAATATTAAGCGCTTGATGTATACATGGTTATATCAAAGATTGGAAACGATTCGGGAAAAAGAGCGAAACTTTATCGATCGCTGCGGCGCATAAAAATCTGGACACAACATGATAAGAGAATTGATAAGAGATATTGTACTCCAAACGCTGCTGCGCGGGTGATTTTTTTTTAGAAACGAGAGAAAATAGAAATCGCGAGTTTATAGTGTCAGTTATTAAAGTTAAAAATACACACATTTATCGAAATCCAAAAATACCGTTGCGTAACACGATAAAGCCTCTTATCCACAAATGATTACACTACATCTATTTCCAAAAATTCTCGGCCCAATAATTCAGCATCATCCACACCATCACGTGTAATAATCGCCGCACGAATATCGAACGAAAGTGTACACGCACGTGCGAGTGTGTACTTACACACACACACACAAAAGAGAAAGAATAAGAGTTTTAGTGACGGGCGCGACCTTGGACTCTTTGGAAATTTAGGCCACATGTCCACTCTCGCGCTTTATTGTCCAGCACACGCACACACACACAGGTGCAGGAGTTGATTCGCTCGATAACGCGCCGCAGGCAAATGGCTTCTTGATTGTCGTAGTCTGATTTTTTTTATATTGTTATTAGAGAGAAGAGAAGTGACCTTAGAACACTCGAGTGTATTACAGGTGTTACTATGCGATTGAAGTTCAACGCTTGTACGGACCAGAAAATACAAAAATCCCACACGCACACACGTGCCGAAAGTCACAAGGACTTCTCTCTCACACACGGTTCTTGTTCTCTCTACGGGCCAACCTTTCACATTTGCACGAATTCGTCTTCGCGCATAAAATCAGCTGTTTCGATTCTCGAATTAAACCGTCACACTATACGTAGAAGTTCGATCTTTGCATTTCAAACGCGGAAAAGGGCTTTGAGAGCGACTCGCGATGCATAATGAGGTGAATTTTTCCGGTACACTACGATAAAAGTCACACATGGGCGCGTCCTTCGTCGATGTAAAAGTAAAAGTTTGCCGCCGTCACTGCTGCGCGCAGGAAAGTTGTTACAAAACAAATAACTCTTTAACGGGAAGTTTGGACGATTCACTGGCGTTTTTTTCTGTGTCTGTGTGTGTGTGTAATTGAGGTGAGGTAACGTTAAAAGCGTATGGGCTGTCTATGTACTCGTGCGGAGAACGGCCTTGTGGTGACATAAAGCCTAGAAGTTTTACGGCCGATGGGTTAAG
Organism: Nasonia vitripennis; assembly: GCF_009193385.2. NCBI lineage: Eukaryota > Metazoa > Arthropoda > Insecta > Hymenoptera > Pteromalidae > Nasonia > Nasonia vitripennis. The sequence continues at coordinate 29,916,815 of NC_045760.1, read as the reverse complement.
TTTCTTTTTTTTTGGGGGGGGGGGGTGAGTGCGTAATGAATTTTTCGACTTGGTCGATAAAGAGAAAATTTATAACGTCGTACGTGTACACATCAGCGTCGTCTCTCGAGGTTCACTGACCAGCGGCCGTTGCCCGATAAATCATCGATGCTAAAAACAGAAAACTTCTCTCTCTCTCTCTTTCTCTCTCTCCTCGCCGACTTGGTTTATATACACTTGACGGAAATAAAGGTGAAAAATGCACGTTTTAATCTCGAGCATATAATACACACCTGTTGACGAGCGTCGCGTCATTATTATCAGCCTCGATCGATCCGAAGCTTCGATTTTTTCCTTCAACCCGAGAGAACTTGGAATCTACCCATTGATACGGACGATGAAAAAACGAAATTTCCAATCGAATCGATTAATCCCATTGCTAAGAGCTTCTCAGACAAAGACTTTCAATTTCATCAAATGCCCTCCTTATTTATGTCCCCCGTCCGCACCCCATAAAGTCCCGTTGCCGCCGTCGCACTCGCCGATAAATCTCTCTCCACCACCGGCACGTATATATAGCTATAGACACACACACACACACACGCACACACACTCGTTATCGGATTTGAAATAGTCAGCGACGACGAGTTCAAGACATACCCCCCGCGAGTCGTTTTCGACCTTCAAACGAGCTGAAAGTGAAAGCGTCGAGGGAAAAAAAAAGAAACACACGGCTACATTAAGTGTACTAATATTCACTCAGTCGTGTGCGGTTGAAAAAGTTGCGCTTATTTATCGAGAGAACTTTGAAAAGTCGTAACGAGCTTTGTTTCGCAGCGAAGGGAAAGTTAAACGCGATATCGCGCGATCATCGGCTTGCTGATTGCGTTGAAAAATTCACGAGGGCTGAAAACGATAATAGAGCTCTCCAGAAGCTTCGAAGAAAAAAATGCTTCGATCTAAACGCGTAGCAGCACGTGACTGTGGGTATACACATGGACTTTCCGAGATGTCAAATTCGAACGTTTGTCGATGCGCGAAACGTGACGCCAGACGTAATCGTTGCGGATCTCTTTCTCTCTCTCTCTCTCTCTCGAGGCTGTTATTCCGAATTGTTTTGAACGACGCTTATTCGCCAGCGTGTGTGCAGTGCAGTGGAGAAAATGGCAGCGCTGTGTTTACCTATATGCCGAGTCGAGCGTAAAAAAGAGCCGTTGGAACGTGATGTCGAATGTGTTTTGAAAAGCCGAATTCGAACAAACGTATTAGTCACCCCGGTATTCCGGTCACGATTGCACTTTCCGGGTACGCGGATATGGCGAAGTGTCGGGTTGCATCGCGAATTTTTCGTGAAAAGCGCGGGAAATTCGTTTTCCTAACCTCGAATAACCGTGTGAATCTCTTCCACAAAAAATATCATTATACGCACTCTGATACACGTGAACACTCGGTGCTCGTTCCAGCCGGCGATTTCAGCACGCATTTATCTCTCCCAGCTGATGATATATACTGCCAAATTTCACATTCACTCTCCGATGCACAAGAAAAATCAATCAACTACCCGCACTCTCACAAAAGCACCATGTGTGTATAATACAGTGTATACACAGCGGAACACGTGGCGAGAATAGCCGCTAAAATCCAGAGTAGTATAATTAAGTATACATCTACTTATATGCGAGTATAAACGTCGAAGAGTCAAAAGAAACGGTAAAAAAACACGACGCGACACGAACACGCGAGGTATAACACGCTTAGCGTCGTTCGCGCGACTGACTGACTGACTGACTCGAATAGGAGGACGGCCGCGACGAGCCGGCTCTGACATGGTAGTGGTAATGCGAACGCGTATATGTGTATATATATATATATATATATATATATATATATATATATATATATATATATATATATATATATATATATATACGCTTATGCAGAGTGAGGAGCGCGCGCCGGTGGCAGCGGACGGCGGCACATCGGAGGATCGTGAGTTGATTGTTTTTTGAACTTACTGTTGCGGTGTTTTTGTGCTATATGGGAGAGAAGATTCTGGGTAAGTAACTCACCTGTAACATAAATATAAGAGTAAAATTAGCTCGTGGGAATGGCGGGAAGATGTGTAGAGAGGTTATATTATCAGTTTTAGATAAGAAACGTTATTTTTAATTCGATTTAACGATGGCATGCAGACAGACGCCGTGCAATATCTCGACCTTGAAGCCGACTGTTATGTAGTGTACGGAACACTCCCCTTTGATTCATAGAGTTTAGAAGTGTATACTGTAACGTAACGGGGAGTATAGTGAGCGGATATGGCTCTCCGAGTGACTCAATGCCCGTTCGTCTGTTATACTGTGTTAATCCTGGAAGAATATTGCATAATACGTAAACAAAGAAGTCCTACCCAGAAAATATCAAATTTCCATCTTACAGCAGCGTGTATAGTTTATAAAAAAAACTTAAAAAAAAAACGCACTCTCTCGTTTCTCCGGGCGTTTTCATTCGGAGAATTTGCGCTTGCACCAAGCGAAACGTGCCGAGAGCGATGTTTTTAATCAAGTGCACATACGATCGCCCGTATCTAATCTATTTCTCGTGTACACACACACACACACACGGCGATTTATACGTTCGCGCGGCGTCTCCGCGGAAAGTCTCGCGTCTTTGTGATTGAAAAGCTGCTGAAAATTCATCGGATGAATGAATTGAACCACTTCGTTCCGTCCTCCTTAGAATCGACCCACTTTTGTTTGACGAGATGATCACCGATTGACCCAAAAACTGTGTACAGGTGTAACGAGATCGTTATAAAGCCATTATAAAAGCCACAATAATCGAACACGCTCCAAACCTCTATTTTTCTAAAAAAAAAAGAACCAGTAAACATGTAGCCGATCGATCCCAAGCACGTTATAAACAGACCCACATACGATAATAAAATTCATCGCACACACACGGCAGCGACACTTTGAATCAACGGCGCGGAAAACTCCTGCAGCGTGACGAAGAGACATTTCGCAAGTATCGAGGTGAAATTGTTCCTCGGGGAATCCGGCGCTTCTTCTGCGACGCGAGAAGTTCGCTCTCGGTGTAAAACGCGGCCAATTACGAAACTCTGCCACCCCTCAAGTGATTTTTCTCGAAAATATTATCTTATTATCATTACCGAGACATTACCACGCGACGACTCGTCGTAATCCCATGACAGATCAGCCGTTACATTATAGGTGTGCGTCGAAGGTTTAAAAATACACACACACACGTAAATACAATCAAGTCTGCGTCTCACTAATAGATTCTCTCTCTCTCTCTCTCTTCCATCGATGTCGTCACTCGCGCCTAAGAAACAGCAGACGACGACTCCTGGAAATCGTCTATGAGCCAAGTACGCGCGCACTCGCTTCAATAGCCGCTCTATCGACGCGTCGGTACACGCGCACTCGATTTCGCCGGCCGGTGAGCTAATGCTCTACGCATACCGCGGACGCGCGCAATCTAATCGGTTGGGTATAGTGTAGTGAATTTTGATGTATGCGGACTATCGCTAGTAATGGATATAAGACTATATGCGCTGGTGGGGCTTATGGGAAGCAGAAATCGCTTGTGATGATGGCGGCTTCCGAGAATAAATTTTTTAATTTTTTTATTTTTGAGTGATCTACAAACAAAGCGTTTGAAGGCAACGTCACACACGCGTTTGACGTTTTAACGATGTTTGGTCGTTGCGAAAAAAAAAAAAATGCAAAACTGGCAACTGCCCCCTTTTCCGTATTCCGTACGCGCAAGAGCACCTTTGTTAAGGCTCGCCGTTTACTATTTATAATGTTGGAATTCCCTCGTTCGAAAATACAGAACCTCGAATCTTTTTCGCCTGGAAATTCGGTTACGCCCAACATTTTTCAAAAGTGCCCGTTATACACACCATCATCGCCTTAAAATAGGACTAGGCGTGACGCGATTTTTTGTACCAATGTACAACGTCCTTAACAAAACCGGAAGCTACTTCAGAGGGTCCAACGTACAGATCGATGATTGATAATAAAAAAGCACGAGACACATCGGCCACTTCGTGATGGCTTATTCGAGGTCGCGTGACGTCTTAATGAAGAATCCGTGTGTGCCGTTATACATGCATTGGCAGAGCACCGATCGCGATTTCGTTCCCTAAACAGTTATATATATACACACGCACACCTACGCCTATGGGTGTGTCTCCCGTCGAAGGGGGAGAAAAATGGACGAAGAAGAAGCGTCGATAGATTAGGGGACGGTAATTATAACGTATTTCATGTACCTTCGATTTATATTATAGGTGCGCCGTTGATAGACGACTTTGATTTTCTTGACCGACGGAAGATAAGCCTATGCCATCGCGTGAGCGCATTACGCTTCGTGAATTTCGAAAAATTTCGAGGGAAATCACAAAAACGTCATGTGGAACGAGGCATGTGTGTGTTTCGCTTTCGTTCCTCAGCCTTTTTGAAAGTATATACGTGATCTACTCGTCTGGCTTAGTGACCTTCATTTCGCGAGTCACCAGGAAACTAGACCGAAAATACATTGTGCAGTATCGTCGGATTAAGAATTAAAAAGCAATGAGTATGGCTCTCGTGGGCAGTGGAGCAATTGAAAGGAAACTGTATAAATATACACTCCAGGGAATCCAGCGGAGACCATTAATTTTTTTTTTTTTTCGGCAGGCTAGCTCTAGAGGCTATATAGCGCGGCTGCTAAAAATAAGAATGACAAGGTGAAGTTCCGACGCTCCGCGAACTTCTACAAAGGCACGCCTTATCCGCGATATTTATAAAAGAAGTGTATAAATTCCACATAATCACCTTATAAATAAAATATTCGCCCGTGATTTTGCGCTAGAAGCGGCTAAGAGCTAGACAAGCATCAGCGTTTAGCATTTCGTCAATGGGATGTCCCTATTAGTCTCTCTCTCTCTCTCTCTCTCTCTCTCTCTCTCTCTCTCTCTCTCTCTCTCTCTCTCTCTCCTGTCTCGCTCTCTGTTTACGTCATGTTTTACACGCGCGCGATATAAGATCCTAAGCGCGCTGTCAAACGGTTAATAAAGCCCGGCAGCGCTCTCGGCGGACCTAGATATGTATCCATTGTGCGCATAATAGAGACCTCATGCAGCAGCAGCTGACTTACTGACTGACTGACTGACTCCGATCTCGCACCCTTTGACTGTATCTATACATCGGCACACCGAGAGAGTCTCTTGCACAATCTAGAGACGACTGGCCTTGTTGAATAACGCGTGTGCTGAGAAATTATTAAGGGGGCTTCGGGATTCTGTTTTATCGACGGAGACTCAATTAAGTATGTTATTTGAGTTGTGTAACAGTTTACAAGGTGATTTCAGAGGTCAAGTAAAGTAGTTTATTTATGACAGAGATGGTTTAGGGTACGGTCGATAAAACAGTCTCAACCAAAAGCCCCCCTTTTTAAAAAACACATTTTTCTACGTTACGGCGCAACTCAAATCTTGTCTGGCCTCTGAAAAATGCCTATTCGTTTCTATTCGAGCCAATTGGCTACGTCTCTCCCTCTCGATCGGGCCTGGCGATTTTTATTGTCTCCGGCGCAATAGATTTACGTTGTAATCAATTGAAATCAATGGCTGGCGCTAGAGAGCGAATTGATCACTAACACTTAGATTATGTCACTTTGGCGCTAGTGGTTTACCAAAAGGCTAAATTCTGTCCTTACGCAACCATCGAGACGAGATCAACCTTGAAAAGTCAAATGGATCAATTAAAATCCAAGCACGTCTCGTAAAATCTTATATACGAGCAAATTTCTTTTAAGAGACTTCCTTGGGACGAATCGAGACACGAGGAAAATCTGTCTCACAATCGAGCGTCACCTAGTTAATTCATTGCGCTTCGTCTGGCGCACAGGCGTCAACTCAAATAGGTGAAAAGGTTGCGGTGCTGGTGTCGGAATGTTAGAAATCAAAACAGGATGCCTCGTTCCTCGCTAATAAAATTCTTCTTTTATTCTCGCGGAGGCGGAGGCAAAAAATTTTAATTTCACTGCAGTTCCCTACACCAAAAGCAAACATCGTAAACCTCTTCATTAATTTTTCACGCGATGATTCTAGGCTTGTGAGTTAACGTCTATTGGCACAAGACTCATTACATCCGAAGCATAAAAAAAAAAAAACAGGCTGCGCTACTACTATGGTAGCAAAAAAGGGAGTAAAAATAGGCGCATAATTGCCGCGCCGCGCGACAAGAAATTGCTTGCGCAAGCCTTTGCATAAGTTTTCAACAATGATAATCCGTGGGATAAATATACCAAGTAATGCGACACAATGGAGTATAGTCAGCGTAACGTCGCATATTCCGACAATAAAAAATCCAGCTATTATGTCTCTTAACAAACAATTAACTTCGCAAAAAGCTTCGTTCCAAATACAAGCTCAGAAATAAACACAGCTCGTGAATCGAAGAAAAGCTTCGACCTGAGGGTGAGCAGAAGCTTCGATAGAAGGCGCAGTGACCGAAAGGGTGAGGCCGGAGACGGAAAATGGGCGCGGTTCGCTTAGCTCACGTATCATTCCATTTAACTCGACGTTGCTGATGCTTCTAATCTCTCTCGCAGCTTTATACGAGCTTTTTCTCGGGCGATCTGATAAGGGAACAGGCGTCTCGTCCAGATTGGATGTGGCTGTCTTCTTGTGTGTATATGGTATAAGTTGTAAACAAATTGCTTCGAGAGGGTGTGTTGTGGTGTCGAGGACGAGAGAAAGCTGTAGATTTACGGCGGCCTCTTTTGCTAATTGAAAACACGGCTGTGCAGGTATGGAAAAAGTAGATCCGATAATTAGGAATAGAAGGTCTCGTGTGTCTGATGGGACTGATGCAGGCGGTGGTTATGCGTAGTGATCGGAGTCGTCGATTAACTTTGTTTACCTGATGAAGAATGCAATTTAATGACGTTGATGTACTCGTGGTTTGGAATTATTCTTTAATTGGATTGATTTGAAATCATATACTGATCCGTTTGGAGAGAAGTAGTTACGTTCTACCTTAAGGACAACCATAGAGGGACTCGTTCCTCTCGAAAACTGCGACGAGGGCAAATATTTACGCGCGATTCCAGTCCACGTGCACTCAGCGGACCATCTCTAAGTGTATTTTCACGCTTCGCCGCAGTCTGACAGTCCAGTCCACAGTCTATCTTTCATACGAGTTTCTACGTGCACATACACATTAAATTTCTACGATAAAGGGTTAAAAATAAGCATGACTGGTTATAAAAAAAGAGCCTGAAATTCGCGCTTCATTCGACCTTATCTTTTCGAACGACGAGTCGGAAGCTCCGCTCCGGACCATTAAAGCTCTCCTCGATAAGACACACACACACACACACACACACACTCGCGAGTGAATCAAAGAGTCTAGTATACGTATCCTCGGAAATACGATAAATTCGTCGTCGTTGTCTGCACAAGAAGCAACAATAACCGTAAAAAAAGAGAACCACGAAGGTCGCGCAAAAAAAGCACACGTGGGCGTGCATCTCTTGCGGCATTAATGAAAAGTATACACACACGTCGTTGTTTACGTAAGCGTCGCATCGTAAACTAGAAATCCATTTCCTAGAAAGCATCGAAGGGACCACGCCCGATTCTTTTTTTTTTCGCGCGGACTTTGCGTATTGGCCCATTTGATTTTCGTGTCGGCGTCGTCGGTCTATCTTTGATGGAAAGGGTCAGCAGCGGCGATAGTATAGCCGCGAACAAAGAGAAATGGGTGAGACTTGGCAATAAACGCGAGGAATTCTTCTTATTCTTCTCGGTTTAAAGTGAATTCGATCGGATATCTAGTGGTCGAGTTTCTGGGGCGAATAGCTCGGATGACAAGGAAGCCATTGTTCCGTGAGAGCAACTAGTGTCGTAGTCGAGTTGACAATTACTCGTCTGTACGAGTCGATACTGAGAAGTCGTTCCAGGACACGTTACAGGCTCGTTTTGGAAATACTTAAAATCCATAATAGCACTACAATAGGCCATCGATGCATAAAACTCGGCGTTTGTTCTCCGAAGAGCGTCGTTACATAATTTTCTCTCCGCGCGATAAAACTCGCCCGGAATGTTATAAGAACAAAGATTAATAATTAATAAAGGAATATTGCGAGAATTAACGTAGACGACAAAGGCTGATGCATCGACAAGGTCTACGGTGAATAAACAAATTATTCGAGAGAGAGAGAAAAAAGTAGCTTATACGCGATTCTTCGATGAAACAAGGGGGAACAATGTGTTTTACTATGAAATAATAATTCGATCATTTCGGCTGTTAGCTTTACAAAGAGCTGGTGCTCGCAGGCTCTGACCTATTTTCATTTGCATATCAAAACACGATTTGCTGCTTTTGTTCGAATCCGCAGAGGGATACGCTTGCTCTCTTTTGACGACTGTGTGTGTTTGTGAGGTAATTTTAGAAAGCGTTGTTTAAATCGCCTTCGCTGAGAATACAAGCGTATGCGACGCTTTATTGATGATTTGGAAACAAACGGAAAGTTGGAAGATTGATATTTGAAATTTGAATTTCGCGCCGAAAGTTCAATAATCATTATTCTAAAATTTATAAAAACATACACTTTCCATCAATAAATGAACCATCCATCCAGCGTTCGGTCGGTAAAACAGACTTAACCACTCCTAAAAATCTCAGCCCCCAAAAAGCTCAACGTACGTTTCATCCAAAGAATAAAGAGCAGGAAGTCGAAAGATTATTCGATCGTAGGGGGGAGTCAACCTTGCAAAGCGTATACATCGGCAGCACATGCGCACCTGGTATAAAGTTTTCGCGGATGACACGCGGGGCGACGTTAATGTTTCAGGACTTAGTCGCGGCGGCGTATATATATATATATATATATATATATATATAAATGCCCTTCATGGGCCTCCGCGACGTCGACGCACGATTCGTTGTTATAATGCGCACGTGGGCCGACTATATCTGAAAAAAAAAACATGCGCGCAGAGAACTACTATCTTCGTCGGGGGCCGAGCCGAGCAAATTTAAGGTTGCGCAGGTTAATCGACGCTGCGCCGTGAATTCGTCGCGGGGCTTTTTATTGCTTTTAATTGGAGGGAGTCTGACGTGTCGTTTTTTTTTTTTGTTCTAGATGAAAGAGGCTTGTTAGGGACTGAATATATTAATATGCTACAGTCGCTAGAGCATTGATGGTCTGGATAGTGCGAGAATTTTTAAGGCTTCGCTGATGCTCAGTGTCGATAAGTTATCGTATTCGCACTTACAATTTATTGACAGTTTCGCGGAATTAAGGTAAACGAGCTTTATTAATAATTGACGAAAAATATTCGTGTAAAATTATTCTGATTTTTTTTTTCTATGCAACAAAATCGAAACTGGTGAAAAAATTGCAGCATTTCACAAAAAAAAATTAAAAATCAACGAATTTCAAACTCCGAACCACCCTAGTACGTCGCACTGGCTAAAAAAAGCCACGACAAAACTCCTTCCATATTTAACCCGCTGATTATCCGCAAGCGATCCATCCGCAGCAGTGTCAGCCTTATTTTTTCTGCATAATCATGCAGAGCTCTGTGCGGGGGAGCGCGTGCAATTAAAAAAAGGCGGAAAAGCTCGCGACGCAAGAAAGTTTAATTGAACAGGAAAGCAAATCACGTCAGTTCGCCGCAATGCCGAGCCGCGAATAAGAATTATTAACGACAATCGCCCGCAAGGTCCTCCTATAGCACACACACACACACTAAGCGTAGCTCGATATACAGTCCAGAGTGACAAACCGGAACCACTGATGGCTCCGGACGAAAAATTAAGTTACTAAGTAGCCGTAAGCTTCACGGACACAAACACAGCATAGAGGGATAGAAGGACGGAACAAGAATATAGAAGAACAAGCTCTCTTTTGAAACCGCGGCGCTTTTTACACACACACACACACATAGGCGCCCGCGGCGGAACAAACAACCACTGCCATGGTCAAGGTCCCTCTTCGCGATTCGATCACGGAGTGAGCGAGCTTCCGGTGTCTCGTACACTCGGTTCTTGCTCCTAGTGTGAATATAGGATGCTTCGTTAACTTTCTTTTTTTTTTTTTTTTTGAGTTTCCTTCCTAAAGTTAAATACTGAATTCGTACAGGAAATATCATGCATAAGTCGACGAAAAGTTACGAAATAGACACTGACCTGCCCCGCGCGAGTTAATTTTTCACATGCGCGGTATCGATTTCAAACTGCGAGTAAGTCAAACGATTATACTTATAACTTGAATCAATAATACAAAATGTCAAAGATCAAGGTCGGCCCCGCTTAGTTAGTTAACCGAGCCGGAGATTCTATACGTGTGTGCTAAAAAAACTATACTTTTGTACACATGGACATCCTGATGTATATATAATACAATTGTACACAGCAGTGGTGCCTTACGTAAAAGGAAGAAGCACAGCTTCTCTACACACACCGACGACGCGCCTATAATTATTCAATCGCTCTCACGCACACGGCTCACGTTCTCTCGGCCTGTCACGATTGAAAAATCGGTTTTTCAAAAATAAGCTAAAAAAATTTATAAAAAAAAAAACAAAGTGTGTTCTCGTGATCCTCCGCCAAGAGTATAAGCTTACAAGGTGATACTCGGCTAGCTCGAGTTAACCCAGTATCGCGCTTCCGATTCATCAATTCATTCGGCTTTGGCCATTCGTTCTCTGCATAACACACACTGAAGCTCTATACCTTTAGAGGCTTCGCTCAATGGGAATCTCCGACATGTCACGACGACGCTATCCGCCATATACAACACAGCCTAGGCACGTTCTTACGCAATTTGCAAATGAATGGGCCGCTCGTTCTTCTTCCTAAAAATATTCTATGGAAAATATCGAATTTTTCCTTTGTTCCTATGCGCTAATTGCATCGATAAAAACATACACTCACTATTGCGCGCGCGCGTGTGTGTGTGTGTGTTTGACCAAGACTCATGATCATTACAGTCGCGTAGAAAACGTTTTATTAAGTGGCTTCATTAGAGAGCTTATTTGCGGATCGTTATAGAATTTTCGACCCTAATTGCTCGCGACATCGATCGATGATATTTTCGACGAAATAACAAAGAGCCCGCGTGTGTTGTACTTTTCAATTAGAGGAGCGTGAGTCCCGAGATGGTCGACCTGAATCTCGGCTGGTGTATCTTATAGCCTTACAAGACCCCGTGACTAGAGCTTTCGCGAGAATTTACGGTTCGCGCGCGCTTGCGCACACGAGGCAATTAGTCGACGGGGATGTAGCGTAGAAAAGGAAAAGGAAGAGACTTTGGGTCACTGCTGGGCTATATGCGAACAATGGAAGTTACTGCGCGAAATATTCGTCGCTCGATTTAGTTACATCGAGATATTATAGAAGCTCTTGACTTATGGGGATGTGTTCAAGTGAGATGATGGAAGAGCCTTGATAATTTTTGAAAAATGACGAATCGATGAAAAAAAGATTGATTGAAAAATAAATTACATATTTTTCCGTCTACGTGAATAGGCGATTATAAAGAAACCGGTATAAATATAATAATCTCATAAACGGCGTACACTGCAAGGATGTCATTGTACACGATTCTCTATAGAAATTCCTGTCGGAGCTTATCGTTATCATCGCGTTTTTTTCGACTGAAGGGCCACGACCAGCCTTTCACATCAATGGCTTCTTTCTCGGCTGTCCAGAGCTGCAGTGTAATATGCAGTGCGATAAAGCAAGGCGTTTTAGCGAGGAAGTTTGTTCACTTGGTTAGCGATGCTGACGCTTTTGCGTAAAAGGATTAACCCGCGTTAATTTGTGCCGCGTATCCTTGGGGAATTTTTTTTTTTTTTTCTCAAGGTGTTGGACGTTGTTTAGAGGCTTGTGGAAAAGTCGCGTTGATATTTTTTATCACGCGTAATTTTGTTTGTACATCGCGACGCGACTTATATTATGTTAATACACTCGTCAAAGAGAGATAGACAAGTCGATCGTTATTTCGATTACACGCGTGTGCTGAAGGAGCAGCGAACGTTGACGTGATCGAGGGGGCTTTTTACGGGTTCCTTTGCACTGGGGCACACGTGCGCGCGTTTGAATGGGGTGTGTCGACTTTTTGATTTGGCACTTGAAAAGATCGTCGTTTATTGCGTGGATTATTTTTATTTCAATAAATTTAAATAATATACGTTTTCGCACGTTCCACTTTGTATTCCGTGCAATGAACATTTCTCCTATTTTAAAAACCATAAAAATTTTTATCTTCGAAGACCTCTCTTTAAAAAATCCATTTTTACCGTCATTCAACATAAAGAAAACATATATTCACGGCCACGCACGCGACGCTTAACTTGTTCACCTCGCTTTGCAAATTTATTCCGAAAGTTAAAACAAATTCAAGAAAGACAGCAGCAATAAACGCCATCAATCGAGCGTGAAAACAACGTCGGTAAAACAGAAAGCGAACACCCCCGCATTCGCGCTCGATATAAATCTTGCACATCGCAGAACGCATTCGCCGGACGAAATATCGACCGCAATAATAGCCTGCGCTAAAGCTTCAGCAACAATTATAAACCCCCGCGAAATCGGCACCTTCATCCACACGACCCGCAAAACGGTATAGCGGCAGCAGCGCGCGTCATCGCTATATTTATTACTTGCTCTCTATTATTCAATCCTCCGCCGATCTATTCGGATTTCCCGAATTTAGGGCCGTTGCCCGAGCTTCGTTTAAATTAACCGCGGGAAATGCCTTTCTTTGCGGATTTTTATTCTTCTTTTTCGAGGATTGACGCAAGACGTAAAATTTTTTTTTCACGATTTTGTGCACGATGAGCTTCGCTGAAATATAGGCTATAGCGATAGTAGATAATGGTTGATTGATCTCACGATTTTTTTTAGACTTATCGTGTATACTACCGAACGTCGTGAATCACCCGGTACTATTAGTCATTCCGGTGATTATTGCGACGAATTTCAATAATTAGATAAAATTAATGTAACGCTCTTCTAACGATAAAAAAAAAACGGACGAACCTAGTAAATATTTCACTTCGTTGTTCTAGAATTTCTCAGAAGATTCCCGCTCTTACGTCAACAACAACTTTTTCCAACGACGCGCCTCTCGACTTTCCTCCGCGAATTAAAATATTCATGCCTCGGCGCTATCTAAATCAATCGTAGAAAATCGATTAAAATCCTGTACGCGGAATCTGCAAGTCAAACCGCGATCGAAATAGCCGTCAGTCCGCTAACTCATTTGCACATCACCGATCCGAGAAGAAATCGGCAAATAACAATAGACAAACAGCCTCGAGCCTACGACACAGACGCGGATATCCCGTGGCAGTAGCGGCAGCGCCGAAAAAACCTGTTGCTTCGGATAATGCACTCTCTCTCTCTCTCTCTCTCTCTCCCTCTACACAGCCGCTCTCGACCCCTTCTCTCGAGCGCGGCAACATCAGCAGCAGCGAAGCAGAGAAGTGACTCGCTCCTCCGCTAGAAATGTATAACCTACACCGAGAAAAACGTTCCCGAGGTTTTTGTGCAGCTGGAGAGAAGGAAACGATCGGTTTAAGAATCGTACGTAGTATACCGTTCCCATGCCAGAGGAGAACGACCAGTCGGTTGCGAAATCGTCGATCGGATAGCCCGTATAGGTGTATACGCGCGCACAAAAAAAAAAAAAAAAAAAAAGTCTTGCAGGTTCGACCGGTGGTAAGTATATAAACGTTTAGGTACTCACCGCGTTGAGTAGCGGCGACTAGTACACTCCGTTGACAGCACTAACGGCGGCGATGCACTCGTGATGATGACGATGGCCGCGAACGACATAACCAGCGTTGCAAGGCGATACACCAGCCATATTGTTTATTATACTCAAACTGCACACGGGGAACGCACTATTCCGCTGCTGCTGTAATACTGTACACAAGCGCGTGCCGACGAGACTGTCTGACTCGCCGCTCTATACTCCCGCGGCGGTAAAATATAAAGGATTCTATGTAACGCACTCTTACTCGCGTTTCCTCGTATACATAGTCTATGTACTCTGCTATAGGCACGTATACGATACGTATAGTACAACCTGCGCGCGCGCACCACGACTGTATACTCTCTCGACGAGACGCTGCGAGCTGTCTCTGTCTTTCTGCTGTTCGAGTGCAGATGTACTCAACTGGCCGCGTGCGCTTGCTCCCGCCGCCCAACGACCTGTCGTTCTCCCTCTCTCTTCTCGTCGGGAGCGAGAGAGACATGTGCGCGAAAGCTCTGAATGAGAAAGGTTGCCGCGGCGACATCGCGCGGCGGTGCACCGAAGCTCTATGCAATGGCTGCGTCGGTTAGGGGAATCCCCGATATGCTTGCAGTTTGGTTTTGGAAGGCGCGTCGGTAAGGCAGTTATTCATTGGTGGCGGTATCGATGTGGATCAAACTAATTGAAAACTGAATCAGTAATATAACTCTTTCTTGAAAATCGCTCAAATATATTATAAACTATGTACAGACTCAGGGTCATCTATGACTACTGTATTCACACGACCTCTGCGATCAAATTGTTCAGTCTGCAATTAAAGGATCATTAAAATAATCCTTATAGTAAGTCTGTACACACGTGGCAAGACATGTCTACTATATTTGCTAATCAATTTATGCGGATCTTTTTAAAATAGAAAATTAGTTAAAAACTTGAAAAAAATCCCCGATTTTTCTCATGGTATCCTATCTGATGTTTACCGATTAGAGACGGGCGATCGAATTAAAATATTTGCCCCGGCCGATGTACAATTAATTTGAATAACGTGTAATATATTTTTAGGATATGATAACGCGTTTTCTTTGTTAGAACAGAACTACATGTGTAATATTAGGTCTGCTCATTGCGATAACCCATGAGGCCTGAATCAAACATTCATTAATGAACGTAATTACCTTATGAAATTATACGTCGACGGAAGGTAAGATGAGTTTTCGCACTGAAAACCTTTTAGTATCAGAAGTACATTTAGCAATAGACAATGTCGCGAAATTTATATCACGATGCTAAAATCAAATGTAAAATGAACGTTATAACGTACTTGCTGAAATGTTTGAACTTTTTAAGATTCATGGGAAAGATTTACGCGGTCTGGCCTTTGAAGACCGATGACAACATTCGTTGGAGATTTGTTTACGAGTGCTTGTGGTGGTTTTACTTTTTGAATTACTTGGTCGCGGCGAGTTTTACACTGAATACCTGTGGCCATGCGAGCGACGATATTACCATCGCTTCCTTTTCGTGGCTGGAATTCGTATCGATGGTGGAATCCATCATCATTTTGATAAACTATAAATGCTATCACGTGACGTTACAGGTTTGAACGACTTTTCTTTTCAATTAATTTTTGGTCTACAGTATGACAAGATTTTAAAAAACTTTTATCTCAGTTATTACTAACCGAAGTAGAAGACTACCTAACACTCGCTGATGAGAAGAAGCAATGGGTTCTCAAAGAGAAAGCCAGTATATTCGCAGTGATGATGTGTATCATCACTTTTTTGTACTTCGTACTGGTGGTGCTGTACTTTACAAACCCTGCGATAACTGCGTGGGAGACTTTTTTGACGACGTCTTATTATCCACCGGCAATCAGATCACCTGTGATGGACGTTTTTTTATTTTCTAATCAACTCATCGTCATGTGTCACACCAGCGTCATCGTCAATCTCGACGCGATGGTTGTTCTACTGATATACATATGCTCGGTTCGCTTAAAAGTTTTGGCAGCCGATTTAGAGAGCGTCAACGACGATGAAGAACTGAAGCAACGGATTCGTGAGCATCAACATATTTTATGGTATTCAATTTTGATTAGTGGTGTATTAGCTCGATTCAATATTGAAATCATACCTAATATCGTGAAAATAGTTTGGCGAAAAAGACCAACATCGCCGTTAGACTAGTCGTATCGAAGACAGTAATTTGCTTCATCAGCTACACTGTTGGAGCTGGACTGCAACTCGTCAACGTAAGCTAATGCATAAATAATAATTTAAAATATGCCTTGTCTATTGTACTAATCAATTGATCTTTTATTTATTAGCCTACAGCGACAGTTGCGTCTCTCCAAAGATTTGGCATTGTTCTTTTGATAAACTACGTGAGGCTCATTATGAACGCCACAAGTGCTGATGAACTATTGACAGTTGTGAGTCTAATTAGACAGTTATCGATTTACATGAATAATAGACTTTTTCTGGCTGCACATGATCAAATTTCTCGCTTTGTTCATTAGAGCAGAAACGTCGGATTGTCTATTTATTCTACAGACTGGTATGGAGAATCTAAAATTGTAACATCATCGAAATTCATAGTGATGTTGAGGTGCCAAAAACTTGTGAGGATACACGTTGATGGGGTCATGCCGGCACTCACGTTGACATTTATTACGGGCGTAAGTTTGACCATGAATTTTTTAATAAGATTTACGTTCGTATTGTTTTTAATCTTTTGCGTGATGAGTAATGCAGATAATATCCACGTCGATATCTTATTATACCACACTCAGAGCTGTCACAAGACAAAATTGAACGTGGCTGCTAATCGCAATTTGTTGTGGTAGATAACTTTACATATTGCATAAAATGAGGGCTACAATAACGATTGTGCATAATATGCACTTTACACAAGATGGGTTACACTGGTTTGAGACTCGTACATATCTAGGTACCCAATAATAAGATAAACGTATACTTTTATTTATTTATTTACATATACAAAATTTTCAGAAAAAAAGTATGTTAAAAACCAAATAATTAATAACTATAATAAAGCAATGTTACGCATACAGTAAAATTACGCTTTAATTTTTCTTCCTTGCCAAGCAACCAAATTTTTTTGAAAATAAATTTAGTTGCTTTCTGCATTATTCATGTGTGTCGTCTATCTCTTCTATTTTTTTCGCCAAACACCGAAATACTTGACGAACAATGTCATCAGGCACCGAATCAAATTCTGGTTTATCACTGATATCACTAGCATTTTTAAAGATGAACATAATCACTTCCTGCTTCAACTGATTCATGTGGAGCTTGTCGGCGAGATGGAGACAGCCGACGAAGTTTTCCAGGCTCAAGTTTTCTCCCATCGTCTTCTCGCACATTTTCTTCAAACTATCGACTGCGTATTGATCTGCTGCGATTGCAAGTTCATCGACTATTGCAACAATGTTATTGACCTTTTCGGTATAAATGAAACGGATCAGTTCCACGAGAACGTCGTACTTCATATCCTCTATTTCTACGGTATTCTTTTGCTTCTCCTTCATGTCGATGTCAAACATGGCGGCAAATACTGAATTTCTTTTTGCTAGTATACACTTATGAGCTTTTAAGGTTTTTCCTTCCGCCACAAGAGTTACATCGCTATATTTGTCATCGTTAAATAGTGCAGAGAGAGTCTCTACAATATCATTTTCTCTCTTCCCAACTTCTAAGTTTTCGGGCTTCTGGAGGTTTGTTTTATTATTATTAACCGTTATTTCAAGCTCAACTGTCAATTTATCATCATTTAGCATATCATTTACTGAATCAAATGTAAAATTTCGGAAATAAAATTGAGCAGATGTCGATATTTGCTCAAAATCAGGAAAGGTCTTTCCTAATTTTGAAACACCAATTTTCTTATCTAGTAGGTTCTGATTCACTACCACTTCACCTTTATTATTGAAAATTTTCAAATGAACCTCATTTTCAACCCCTAAACCAAATAGAACTAGACTTAAATAATTTTCACTTTTATCTTTACAGTAAAAAGTAATTAGCATACATCTAATATCGCGATCGATTCCAAAATTTGGCCTGAAGGCTGGCGACTGAAAATAAATTTCATTTTCCATGTGTCTTCTGTAAAAATGTTCGATCTCCCATTTCAATGTGTACGAAGTAACGTAAAATTGCTCAACTTCTGACATTTTTCTCGCAATATAAAATATAAACTTTACTGAACAAAAATTAGCGTATACGTGGATTTCTGTATTTACCTACAATTGGGTCAACATTGTATGAGTTAATTGTAAATACCCGATGTTGATATTTGTATTCATAACCATGTACAATTTTATTGCATACGGTTAATTTGTATTCATTTATATAATTATTTCAAGTCTGCTAGCTTTGCAACAATTATAAGGCATATAATGTTCGTAATGTTCTCTCTTATTGCAGTTTTTGACTCCTACTATAAAGATAAAGGTTAACTCAGCAAAACTACACGATTCTCTTATTCTTATCTAAAAAATGTGGTAAGTAAAGGCTTCTTCTCATGGCTGCGAAAGTTGCGAAAGTGAAAATCCACGGCGACGAAATGCGCACGTGCACAATATACGTAGTTTGAAAGTTCAAAAATCAGTCCGATTACTTGTTAGATTGTCAGAAATTCTAAGCAGAACATTAATAAGTATACCTATAATATTATTGTATAGACTGATACATAATTGAAATGTCGATCACTGTATTATTTTTCAACATACGATAGAATATAATAATATCAACATCATCCAGGTCATTTACAACTACTCCCGTCACAAAAAATCATCAAGCAACCACTTCAAAAACCTTACAACATTCTCCAAACCGATCGAGGTCCATTTACTGCTCATAAATTAACGTTTATACTTATAACGTTCATGTAACAAATCGACCGTCGAATATAAAAATATAAAAAAGCAGAGCACGCTCGAAGCAATGCTAAAGAAAATTTACTATTTGTACCTCTTAGCCAAGCAACGAAATACTTTGCGCACAATGTCATCGGACAACAAATCGAATTCCGGTTTTTCGCTCACATCACTGGCATTCTCGAGCACAAGTTCGATCGCCTCCGCCTTCAACTCGTCCATGCGGAGTCTGTCGGCGAGTTGAAGACAACCGATGACGTTGTCGATGCTCAAATTCGTTCTCATTATTCTCTCGCACATTTTCTTCAGACCGTCGAGTGCGTATTTCTCCGCTGCTATTGCCAGTTGGTCGACTATCGCGACGATGTTGTTAACCCTTCCGGAGTAGATGAAACGAATCAGTTCCACGAGAACGTCGTACTTCACGTCGTCGATTTCCACTGGTTGTCCCTGCTTCTCCTTCATGTCGGTGTCGAACATCGTCGCAAACACCGAGCTTCTCTTCGCCAGTATACACTTGTGAGCTTTCAAGGTTTTACCTTCGGCTACGAGTGACACATCGCTGAATTTGTCGTCGCTGAGAAGAGCCTCGTAGTCGTCGACGACGTCTCCTTTTTCCTCGGTTTCGTTATCCGTCTCCGTTATTTCAAACTCGATCGTCAGTTTGTCGTCGTTCAGTACGTCGTTCGCAGGGTTTACTACGAAATCTAGGGCGATGAATTTGACGCGGCCCCAACGAGTGTACCTCGAGCCGTGTGCATCTAACGTCTGGTCTACCACGAGTTTGCCTTTGTTGGTGAAAATTTTAAAACTCACGACTACTTTGATCTCAAAATTCGCGAGTAAGAGTATGGACAGACAATCTTTGTAATCTTTTTTTTCGCAGTACAGAGAACATCCGATATCGCTGATGACGCTGATGTTTGTCCTGAATTTTGGTGATTTTAGAACGTCCCCGTCTTTCTTACATCTTGAGCTGAAACTATCGATCTCCCACTTGAATTTACATGACTTGATGGCCTTGATAGTTCCAACATCTCCTGAAGCCATTTTTCAGCGATCTATAAGAAAAAACGATATAATTACATTACAAATTACAGTCAAGTTTTAGTAGGTCGTTCCCTTAATTATTTAGTTCGCTGCTTTAAAATAGATTAACTTGATTAGTTGAGGCACAAAGGAAAAATTTTCTAAAAACGGTGCAGTTTTAAATACTTCCTATACCTGGTGTCAAAAGGGCTGCGGAATGTTCGTGCACGTTACCAAATTCTGCGTTTTCCTGAAATTAAAAAAAAAAGTATTATACTTATTTAAAACTTAAGAGAGGGAGTAAAATAAAGTATTGAATTATTTCAAATCTCGTATAGTCTTATATTAAAGAACGGAATAATACGTTACAAAATTGTTTTAAAATATTTAAATATTACTTTTGTACGAATTTAATTCTTCTCCTTTGTTACGCACTTTTTCATCAAAATGATGTAAATGAAGGTTAACTCGGCAAAACTACGCATAGGATATTTTTTTTATCAATTCTCTTATATATTCTTATCAGAAATGGTGTAAAGGCTCGTTTTTATGACAGCGATATTTTGCGATTTTCGCGCTGAGAAG
The DNA here is from genome assembly GCF_009193385.2 of Nasonia vitripennis. Lineage (NCBI taxonomy): Eukaryota > Metazoa > Arthropoda > Insecta > Hymenoptera > Pteromalidae > Nasonia > Nasonia vitripennis. Next base: position 29,896,540 of record NC_045760.1, on the reverse strand, counting down.
AACGCGCATGCGCATGGTTAAATTGAAAGTTATTGTTATGTTGATTTTCGCCACCCTTTTAAGAAATATTTTGTTTTAAGAGACGAACGCGCTCAAACTACTGTACACAAGACAGTAGTTGAGGAATAAGAGATAAGAATATCATCGAATCTATCTCGTCTCCGTCTCTCCGAAATGTATGTTTTTTTTTTCATCGTTGAATGATAAAATTTTCAAACTCTTACCTAAAACACACAGCGATTCACAAATATATTATTTTTGGGCTTCAATATTCAATTTTTCTCCACCATGAGGATGATTCATTTCTCTCACTCAGAATATATCGTTAACAATCTCAAAATCAATCTCGTGCTCCAAAATGCCTTCTAAAAAACTCTCCAAATACTACTTGGCTCTCGGCCGATCTCTGGCAGACTTATACGCTCGAGCGGCACACGACGTCGGCTCTCCCCCCTCCTTGTGCACTGGTGAATCGTCCAGTATAACGGGACTCGTTGACTAAAAGTGCAAGTGTGGGAGCTGCACGTGCGCTTAACTCACCGGCGGAAGAGAGAGTGTTCCATTATAGGAACTGTGGAGTTTTTGGTCGATCGATTTTTTCGTGCGGCCTTGAACTCGCGCCCTTTCGTATCGTCAAATTTAACGTTATGCATGTCGATCAAAATACTATGTTTATTTACAAAAGAATAAAAAGTACATTAGCATTTTCCAAACCGATCGATCTATGCCTGGAACATAATCCGTAAAATGGAAAAGTAGGAGAACGAAGCTTTCAGAATATTCATAAAATTTTCAATGTTCATAGCGTAAAAGTGTCCAGCCATGAAGTATATCGGCTTGTTGGCCCTCATAGTCACGAAATAGAGATCCCTCCGTAGTTTCGCCGGTAACTTATACCAGTAACTGTCGTAAACGGCGTCGAGGATCGATTCGGCCTGACTGGAGAGACGATCGCTCGCGTAGCTCAACAGATACAGCTGCAGCATCAACACATTGAAGCCTATCATCGGCCTCACGGCGTTGAATATCGAGCCCCTCTTGATCTCGATCAGCATGCGAATACCTGATAAAATTTTTTAAATTACGGTATACCGATTTATTTGATTTTCATGAACTTTCACACTAACCGAGCATCAGGTTCAATCCAGCGTTGAGCAAGAGTTGAATGACCAGCACTCCGGATACGACCTTATTCAGAGCCTTAGCCATACCTAGCAACCTAATGTGTCTGTGAACACACTCGACGATCTTGTTCTTCCATTCTCCCGGTACCTTCTCGTCTTCACCGATCTTCAACACGTCAGTCTTCAGCAACTCGATCTGACCGCACAGATGCATGGCGAGGATGAAAAATAGCACATCGCAGCCTACGTTGCCGTGAGCAGTGATCATGATCATGACGCTCTCGTAGACATACAACGATCCGTAAATCTCGTCCCGGTAGCCGGCGAACATGCAACCGGTTCTCATGGGCAGTTGCCTCGACTGCAACGTCTCCGATACGTTGGCCCTGAGTAGATATTCAATAAGCGCTATATAGTTATTAAAAAAATATTTGCTTCTATTACCAAGTTCCATTAGCCGCAGGCGGTATGAGAAAAGGCAGCGCCCCGATGATGATCAGGGTATTGGACATGTAGGCCGAGACCATCTGCAAGTAAAACACGAATCTGCCGGTTTTGGCGAACGGGATTAGGACGTCGCGAGATTTGTCGACGTCGACGGCGAGCCAGTCGTCCAGAGCAGAGACGAAGACCGTGTGGACTTTGCTCATGTGCAGACGGATCGTCACGATTTTCGACAGGGCCATCAAGGCACACGCTGTCATCATGACAAAGTCGACGGTATCGGCTACGTCCCCGCATCCCAGGTATGCAGCCGTCGCTTGAGTGCCTATCATCCATACCTGATGCGTTAACAGAAAATTTTTGTATTTATTAAAAAAACAATTTTACGAATATCCTCAACAAAAGAAAAGTATCACCTGCGACACGACAGCGTAAAAATTCCGAAATCGCGAAAACGCATCATCGCACTCAAGCGGCCAAAGTCCCAACGGCCACACAATGAACTTGTTCAACATCAACGCGAATTTCGCATCTTTGCTCCAGACGTGTTTTCCTTCCCTGGACGAACTATCCGACTGTAATACCCGTGACATTTCCTCTGGTATGATATAACAAGCAACGAAAGAGAAACACAAACTACCGCGCGAAGCTTTCGCTCTCGCTACTCAACAATTCATAAAGACGCAGCCGATACTTTTCTGGGCGTAGACGCGCGACATATCTTATTTATCCTGTCTACGTGCATTGGGTGCACCCTTTAGTTACGTCGGCTATATCTGAGCTGAGCTATTACGAATGCGCATAAGAGACGAAGAGATGCAGTGCATTATGGCGAACATTTTTAGCTTACAGAGTGCAGTGGGTAGTTTTATATTGTAGTGGAAGGCGTAGACGATTTTTTTGTCTGAGGTGTATCGATTGCTGATGGAGCTTCAGAGGATGCGTCAGTGCAGTGGATGAGTTGCGAGCGATCGAGTCGGAGGATTAGGTGATGCAGGTTGTTGCGAGGTTTGGGAATGTAAGGCTGGGTTTTGGAATACTGATTTTAGTGGAGAACTTGCAGCAAAATTATCCTATACCAGGGACGAAGTGTTATTCAAAGGAAAATCTCAAGTTAAAAGTACAAATAGGTGGGAAGTATAATCCATTTCTTTTACTGGCGTTGCATCGAAGCAGTAAGTCTCTATCCACTTTTTAAAACAAAATCAACGAAAAGATCTGTGCAATGCTCGAATATTTTACACTTTTAATCTGATTAACAATTTTCTAACAGAGAATATTTTTTGTTTGCAGCTTATGACGTATTATTCTGCCGATTATTTTTGACTACTCTGACAACAAACAACAAAAAAGAAGCCGATACTTTTCTGGGCGTAAACGCGCGACATATATCTTATTTATCCTGTGTACGTGCATTGGGTGCACCCTTTACTTACGTCGAGCAAGTCTAATGTGGTTATTATCGGTGCCGAGGCCATTACGAATGCGCATAAGAGACGAGAGAGATGCGATACATTTTTAGCTCGCTGCTGTGTAGCTGGTAGTTTTTCTTACCCCTTTGGTTGCATATGGAAGTGTGTAATATGTAAGGAGGCGTTGATGATTTTTTTTTGTGGAGGTGTATCGATTGATGATGCGATGAAGCTCCCAGTTCAGTCGAGGAGTTGAGAGAAGGTTGAGGTCGGAGCTGCAGGTGATGATGATTTCAATGTGTACCAAACAATGTGTCTTATATAAAACTACTATTATACATAACGATAATACAACAACCATGAAATCAACTTACTTGAGTACGTATTACCGTATCACATGTACCGCATTAACTTTTATTTTCATAAGGTGACACATTTTCTTAGCTGATTGGTGATAATTGCAAAATCTCATGAAGCCATAAGCAAAAGCGATATTTTGCATAAGTTGTCTCAGCGGCGCAAGGAGCATTGAGAGCGATAAATAGACGTCTGCACCTTGAATCAAACATTTTTAACAATTTTTTATTAAATTATTTTTAAAGCTACATGTTTAAATCTATTTTTCCACTCGACGATTTTAAATTATCGTCTTCAATATTATATCTGTAGATGTTTCTATATGTGTCTTCTTGAGTACTAAATGTCGCAGAAGTATAACAATGAGGCATTATTATATTTAGGTAGGTATACATATGAAAAAATAAAAATAAAGTTTTTAACAAATCAACCTTTTTATTCATTCACTTGAATGATACGATTTCTCGAAAAAGGATCACTAATTTCAGTATAACACTATATGTTTGAAATCCAGCAGTGCGTAAGCCAAACATTCAAAAAATTTCCGTTTCACATAAATATCCACAATTGAAGCCGATTAAAACTAACTCACATTCAGAATCGACGGTTTTAATTTGTTAAAAAATAGTGTACTAATACCACATACATTACCTCTCACGACTGCCACTGCGCGCAAACTACGCAAACGCTACGATAAAACTCAAGAATAAACGTAATACGTATTCGTCAGTAAGAAGAAACAAATTAGTTAAATAATATACAACTCTTCCTAGAACGACGCTCTTTACATCTTCATTCTTCATCAGTTCCACGACATCTCAACCCTTAATTCCATCAAATATTCCTCTCGATGCACATACGGAAATAGAAACAATATCCGACAAATTTGCATTAACATAATGTCTCCTGAATCATACACCACTGCGCTAATATTTCTTTCATCCTAAACCCCACATTACGTCATCCAGCATAATGACATCGCGCTAGAAAATGTAAAAAGCAGCCTAGAGCTTCGGGAAAGCTCGAATGACTAAGTAATACCTGCGGAAAAATGACGACCATTAGATTTACTATTTATATCGGGGATAGAATATTCAAAAGCTGAGCATTTTTCGCTATACTGTATTATACTATAGCCGTTTCTTCAGTCTCTGGTATAACAATGAAGCGAAAACTTAACTCCGAAGACTTTTCTACTCGGCGAGAAAGTAGCTTAAAGTTTCTCCGTCATGGGCGGGAAATCTGAGGTAGATGAAGCTTTCGCGGTTTATCGCGCTTTTTTATGGGCCATCGGCGTTTGGCCTCTGGAGGAGAAGAGCTTCTCCCAAATTCTGCGTTACATCGTCGCGGCCGTAGTCCAGGTGACCCAATTTTCAATTTTTTTTTTTTTTTGCTTGTGGCGATCTGGATGGAGAATGAGAACACCCTCATATAGGTAACCTTTCTGCTGCACACCTTCACGGAAATACTGCTGAACAATGGCAAGGTCTCGGATATGGTGGACGTATTTTTCTTCTCATCGGCGGCGTTTCTCACTTTCGCGAAACACACCTACTTACACTTGCACAAAGATGCGATCAGAGAGAATTTGAGATGTTACCTGGACGACTGGAGCAACACGAAGGATGAACATTTTCTTCGAATTATGAGGGAACACGTCAAGGTAAGACACGAGAGTTTTATCAATAATCCCAAGGAAAAATCGAACAATAAATCCCCGTTGAAGATCTACAAGTACCAGTTCCACATCTACAACCTCTGCGGCTACGTCGGCACGACGCTCTTCATGTGTCGCTCGATTCTGATCAACATACTGGCCAAGCGTCAGTTGGGACCAGGTGAATCTTACAACTACCAGTTCATCTGCCAGACGTCTTACCTGTCCCAGGACACCCTGGCCAAGTACTATCCCATCATCATGGCCATACAGTACATCCAGTGCATGTACTGCTGCACCAGTGGCGCCTGTACCGATTGCTTCTTCTTCGGTCTGGTGTTCCACCTTTGTGCCCAGTTCGAGATTCTGAAGATCAAGTGGGAGCGATTGGGGACCAAGGATTTCGGGGTCACTGCTGTCCACGATAGGGTGAAGGTCAACGCGCTGATCGCTAGGCACAAGGAGCTGGTCAAACTTGGAGAAAACCTGGAGTCCGGGTTCAACAACACGATTTTGGTCCAGCTGATGATCAGCATCGTACTGATTTGCATGAGTGGTGAGAATATATTTTTGATATTATTATACAATGAACCAACGATCACTTCGTTTCCCAGGGTGTAGTATCCTGGTAGCCATAATGAGGAACGACCACGTGACCATGTTGATCAGCACAAACAGCATAAGCTTCATGGTGACCGAGACCCTTATCTATGGCTACGCGAGTGACTACCTCGTGACCCAAAGCGAGAGCATAGTCCAAGCTGTCTACTCGAGCTCCTGGTACGACATGGACTCGAGTGTCAAGAAGGACATAGTTTTCGTCATGATGAGAGCGAAAATACCTCTGCACATAACCGCTGGAAAGTTTTTCTGCGTCACGAGAAACACCATCGTTCAGTTGCTGAAGACATCGGTCTCGTATCTGTCGGTGCTGAGACTCACTTTGGAGATGTCCCATCAGGAGGGTCAGCTTTGAATAATTCTGGTGAAAGAGTTTTATTTTCGATATAAATAAAAAGCCAGGTTATTGTTGTATAATTATCATTTATTGATTAATTTATTGGTGAGGATCAGTGACACAGCAGCTGAATAGATTCTCGTCCCTGAAATTCAAACTCGACTTATAGCGCAGCTGAAAAACTTTAATTCCTATAAGATTACACAAAACTCACTCCGAGAATATCTTCAAAGCTCTGACGCTGCACTCCGACCAAATTTCAACTTCTCGATTCTCGTACCTCGGCCACATCACAGTCAGCTGTTTACGACTCGTTGGGAAGCACTCGAAGGCGTTTCCCGGAACCGCGTCGTGATCTAGACCAAGTCTAAAAAAATAAACAATTTTTAGTAAAATGAGTGTATTAGTTGTGTAAAATATTTTACTCACAAGTGACCAAGTTCGTGGATGGCGCTGTGTATGCCGCTGAAAGAGCCGTCGTCGGTGGTGACCGAGAAGTAATAGTCGTCCATGCATATGGATGCGTTCCATGACACTCCTGTGATTTTACATTTGAAAAATGTATATTTACGGATAAAGCTTACTATTTTACTTAAATAATAATTACCGCTACTTCCAACACGAACTTTGTTCGGACCAACTTCGGCATATCCGCTCAATCTAAAACATATCGCATCAATGAATCGAACTATAAAATTTGAATAAATTCAAAAAGCGGTAGGTTTACCCGGTCATAGTAACGACAGCGTCGTAATCGGTAATATTGGTACTGTCGATGAAAGCTTTTTCATTTCTAGATCCGTACAAAACTTCATCTATATTGACGCTATTTCCGTCGGGCGAATTCGCGCTGACGTAGTGCAGAGCCTTATCATTCTACACATCAAAAATAAAATAAACACACTTGTTTGATTTTAATTGTTAAATTCTAATGTTGGTTCAGACGATTTTATCGATTTTGCAACAGACACTAAATTCATCCAATGCAAACAGTAGAGAGAGAGAGAGAGACGCCAGAGATTTCATAACGATATTATGAAATTCTCTACATACTTTCCGCGTCTGTTTTACCTTAGCTATTATCAATCCAGTGATTCTCACTTCGATTTGCGGTTGAGTAATGTTCCGGTATTGCAAATCAACGGCGGACCAGAAAATGCTCAGATACTTCGTGGCGTATTCGACGTCGTTGTCGAGTTTTCTATAAGGTATCGGAATGTTATTTAAAAAATCGAATTTTATTGAAAAAATCGTTGATTGTATGAACTGACTTGAAAAGCGCGTTGTCGATCACGATCAATAACTTCGGATAAAATGCGTCATTATTACTTCTGGCAACTTTGGACCTCGATTTTTTCACATTTCTAGAGACGCTGTTTTTCAAAGCATCTAGAAAAAATTATAGTTATTGCATTAATAATAAACAATAAAACAGAAAGGTATAATTACGCATTTTATAAACCCCGGAAATATCGAATTCTGGATTTTTGCTCAGAAGTTCTGCTTCGGGCTTGTCACTGATTACGTTTCTCAAAGTCCCTAAACCGAATACTCCTTCCTATACAAATAAATTGAAATTTATCGAACACTATTCAAAATTATTGCTAAAAATGGAATGTATCATATTTTTACCCAGCAGTTCGACGTGCAATTATTTTTTTCAATCAAAATGGCCTTCATCGTCTCGTCCTCGTGCAAAACGCCGTTTATTTTCGAGACGCCCTTAGAAATAAAAAAATGTAATTCCACATCATGTATTTAGACACTAAATATACTTTTTTACCTCGTAAGTGTACATCAAATCTTCGCTTTCAGTTGATTCGATCGTCCAAATGGGAACATTGTAAAAAATTTTACGATTCAGAGCTTTCACGTTGAATTCGTAGTTCTTTCCTTTATAAGGAATCGTTACACTCTGTGCCCAAAGTTAACCATTATATTTAACAAAAAAAAAAAGTTATTTTAAAAAAAAATCTTACCTCATCACACGAAATCTCATGTATTGCAAATAACACTATAATTACGCTCAAAACGATACGTAAGTCGAACATATTGCGATTTTTTAAAATGATAAATACTTTCAGCTAAACAAATATATAGCTACTTCCTATTCGGGCGCTTCGGTACGAATGACTGGGCCGATAAAAATTGCGGCATCAGACTAAATCGTGTCTTTCGTCAAACGTTATTGCTTCGTATAATATTTTACCACTGTTATCGTTATTTACTTATTATTTCACCGATTGAGTAAAAAAGCTTAAGCTTGGATTTTCGTATTAATTAATTATTATCTTATCACGCGATAGTTCAAACATAAATTGTTTGCTAATTTTTTATCATTATTTATTCCAGTGAAGAGTTTAATCGACTTTTATTATTTGGTTTTTCCACCTTCAATAGTTACATAAATTTAATTAAAAAAAAATTTTAAAATATATAGTTTTTGTTCAACTTCTCCGAAAGAGGTCGTGTCATCAGCGGCTAACATGATATGCAGTGGCTTCTACTACGGCACATCGTTCGGTTGAGGCGGTGTTCCTTTGGCCTTCAACAATCTAGAATGTTTATTTATTAACAATTAATAGATTCGTTTAACAATCCAAAGCAAACATGGCATCGCACCTCTTCAGAAGGGTAAGATTGTCAACTTTCGACAACACGTGAACGGATATTCTAACCTTACGTCGCGTTTGTTGTTGTAAACAAACGCAGGTCTCTGCATAAGTATAATTGATACACGATAACTTCAACGATTTGTTTATTGCAGTTGACAGCGTTGAAGAGTATCCCTCGAGCAAACCTGTTAAACAATGTGCCTTCGATGTCTTACAGTAAAATTTACGAACCGGATTATTTGGAGGTTAGGATTCGAATTTACTAGTGTATTTTGCTCTTGTCGCTTTACAAGCGAATTAATAGCTGTATTTTGCAGGCTTTGAAACCGAAATATCCTCTTTATCCTCCGTTAGTCGTGAGAATCAGAAGTCACGACTTTCCAATTTTGGAAAGCTATCAGAGCTGGATTCACAAAGTAGCAGAAGCTATGGACTTTGATATGGAAGACAGGTATACGACATGAAACTCGAATAATGAGCACAAAGAATAGTATTAAATACTTTCAAATGCCTTTCAGCTATCCCATGCCTGCGAGAGAGACAAAAGTCACAAGGTACAAACACAAGTCGACGGTTGTGGATGCTCAATATCTGCTGAGAATGTACGAGAGAGATTTGATGATATCTAACGTGCCTTCCATCAGATTGCCGATATTTATAAGGGTATTAGAAGCCGCTCTACCAGAAGGTGTGATCCTAGACATTGAAGAGTATTCGCAAGAAAAGGAAAATTACAGATATATACCGGACAAACAGTTGCTGGATTTGAAGCAAGAACTGGAGGACATACAAAAATCTAAGGACAATAAGTCTAAGAAATAGGTTGTTCTTTTTTGTTGTAACTATCGAATAAATATTTTTAAGTTTAATACAATATAAAATTTTATTTATGTCTCATATAAAAGTATATAAAATTATATATTTACAGAATAGCTGCTGTATAAAAAATATGTCAAAATTGCATCCATAATACTTTTCTATTATATAACAAAAACTCTGTTTAACAGAGTCCATTTGATTTCTCGCACCAATATTGCTGAATACTATAGAAGACCAAAGTGAACAACTTTGATTTTGGCAGTTTCCTCGGTTTTCAGAGATTCTTTTGCTTTATCACATTCTTCTTCTGAAAAATCGCAACGTTATTCAGAAAACCGTTCACACCGTGGATCGTATAGAAATAAGGAATACTCACTAGGCAAGGGCTGGAAATCTTTGAGATAATCGTCGTTTCCCAGACAAAGCGGCAAACTTTCGGCCAGTTCTCGTTTCGGATCCATGGGGTGCATCTGGGCGACTGTTCTTTTCTGAATAGGTCGTGGATACGTCGATCCCTACAACGATCCATTCGTAAACACATCTATTCGAGGTATAATTTAAAAAGGAACGAAAGACAATCTACTAACCGTATTAGTCGGTACCAAAATGTGCGTGACAGTGTCAGAAAACTTGACTTTCGGCTTTTCCGCAACCGGCGATGCCTGCACATCCGCAGGTGTCGTGGACGATGCGGAGGATTTATCATTTGTACAGGAATTGTTTATGACAGGCAAGGGTGGCACGTTAGATGACAATCTATGTTCCCTGCCCGCGCTTACGTTTGTACTACTTTGCGAAAACGTCAACTTAAAAGGTTTACTCTCGTACGATTTCGGCGGAATGCTGTAGCTGTTGGACTTCATGTGATTGATGTTGGAATGTAGAGTGCTTAGATTATCGCAACTATTGTGAAACGGCACGTAGTCGAGATCGTAGTCCAGTCTGTACTTGCGGGTCGATTGAAAATTGTTGTTTCTGTGGTGGTTTTGCAAAATGTTCGAGACCGAGTTCTGCTGCTGCAGCATGTTGGGAGCCGTGCGCAGAGACTTGACATGCTGAAGCTTCAGAAGTGGACTGTCCGCATCAGCCAGTCCGGGTGTGCTCCTCGAGAGAGCGTAGTTTTTCTTTGGCAAATTATGAATGTAATTGGCTAAAGAATCGGTAATGGAAGGAGGCGGTGGTGGAATGTTCAGCAAGGAATGTTTCTGCTTCGAGGTCGAATTACCAATGGTACTGCTGTCGCAAGAGTTCGAGTTGGTATCGTCGTTAGGATCCTCGGGATCGTTGAAAGACGTCGACATCAAATTGCTACCGGAATTGAAAACCGATAGCGGAGGCGGTTCACTGCACGCGACCGGTTTCACCGTTATCACCGAGTCCTCGGCTTGGACGGAATTGGTTTTCGGAGTGTCGAGTACAGTTAGCCCAGCGATTTTGGCATCGCTACCGTCGATCTCCGCACCGACGTAGGTATCGGTTTGCGAGGTAGAGTCTGGATTGGATAAAAGATTGCTAAACGACGTCGACATAACGTTGCTGCTCGTGTTGTCGATGGAAGACTGCGTTAAACTCGCCGGAACCTCGATAGACTTGGGCTCGAAAGGAATACTCGTGAGGGTAGGCGGTAGGAAATTCCCTATTTGATAGGAGTTCGTTATGTTTTCTAACGACATGCTGTTGAGAGACGATTGAGCTACGCTCGGGGTTAATTGATTAGTTACGGCTAGACTTCGGAAGGGTGATATAAGATTGTCGTAACTACGCATCGACTGAGTGTAAGTGGGATTCGTCAACGGAGCGAAAGCTCCTGGGTTGGTACCGACGTAGGGTACCGAAGTTAAATAAGCGTCGGGAATAAAATTAGGCACTGGACAGTTGTAGGAGGTTGACGGAATACTGCAATTAGGTACGTTAAAGGAAGTGGACATTAAGTTAGTTTCAGTCTTATCGATAGCTTCGTTAAACGGCGTGGACATGAAGCCACTGCTATTGTAAATCGGAGGGTAAAGAATGGGAAGAGGTGGAGCTTGGCTATTGGAGTTCTTGGAATACTTGTGTTTGGACGAGCGTTTGACGTGAACCTTTTCTTTCTTTGGAGACTCTTCGCTTTCCGTTTCGTCCGTGTAAGACTCGTCCTTTTCACTTCCTGAATCCGAACAGAGAGAGCAGGAGGGTCGCGAACACGTTGAATCTGTACAGATTGTAATAAGAAATTTAGAATCGTAAGCTAGCTTGCGAGGATTTATTTAAAATGAATGAGCACTTACGTGAGCTACTGCAGCTATTGCATCTGCTGATTATTTCTTCAGCCTTATCCTTGGCAGCAGTTGCCATTTCAGTGTCCTTCAACACGATCGCGTAAAAATGGATATCCATGAACAGATCGTGATCGTTCAGATCTATAGCCAATCGAAAGGCTTTTTCAAACAGTCTATATCTCAGGAGGTGATGAAAAAATCTTCTCGTCAAATCTCTAACTTCATCGCCGTACTCTTCTACAACCGATTGACTCATTGGTTTCACCGGGACGTGAAAACTTCCCAAAGCATTTTGTATGAGATCTAGAATATACATTTATGCAAAATTAATGAATAAATAGAATGTGCTGGAAAAATGTTATTTTATGATTTTAAAATGTATTACTTTCACGTTCTGGCGTCAGAGGCTGTTTGAATAAGTGATTTACGATTTGATTCAAAGAGTGCATACAAATGTGTGGATTCGAGTCCCAGTTCATTGCCAGCAGTAAAGAAGTTGCTTGCTGGACTTGTGATAATGCCAAATATTTTTGTACTAGTGTGTCACCTGACAAATTTTCTCCCTCAACTATTCTAATAATTGCAACAGGCCCTCTAAAATGAAAATCAAGTTATTCGTCTGCAGTTTGAATAAATTCAGCTCTGAGCTTAAAAGCGATTATTTTACCTTTCAAATAACAACAAGAAAAGTGCATCGCCGTGGTTATAGTAATCGATAAACGAATTGGATTCGCTTTTTTTGCTCCATTCTAGTCTTATTAGTGCAGGTTGTGTTCTGTTGGCAAACAAAAATTTAACATCCATACGAACCATCATTTTTTAACAATTAATTTAACGCTAAAAATTATTACCTAAAATAAGATGATAAATCAACGATGTTGGCTGGAGATATGTCTTCACTCAACATTTGACTTTTAACACAAGTTAAGGCAATGTCAAAGTGTTGCACTTGCCCTCTTTCATTAGCAATGGCAAATATGTTTCCATCGCTGTGCCAACAAGCCAAAGTAGCTATCTAATAAAGAGTATGAAATGATTAGATTTGGAAGCAAACGTTAAATAAAGAATTATAAAATATTACTAACAAAAGCTGCTTTGATACTAGTGTTGGTTCCCTTGGTGTGATCATGGAGTGTTATAGAACCATCAATACAACACAACAATAACATATCTTGATTAGGTGAAAACCTTACACAACTTGAGTGGGTTGGTAATGGTACAGAAACCACTGCTATCCTTTGCAATTTATCATTTTGTGAAACTTCGTATGTTCTCCATTCCACTGTAACTTCACCCTGAAAATAATTCGATTTAGAAATTCAAACTTAATTATATTAAGAATATCAAATAGAAAAAATGTTTACCTTTCGAGAAACTTTCTGCTCCAGTGAATGAATGACGTTATCATAATTAGTATTAAATATTATGCTCAAGGGATCAAACTCTGTTCGAAGGTAACACAACAACTCCAACTTAGCACTGGAAAAAAATTAATCATGTTTATAGTCAATACTACCTTGGTGTTCTATGGTTCCATGGTATCCATGGAAATCAACAATTGTATTTCTGATCAAGATGTAAGAATGATCTGGCTGCAGTATTGATATTAGTTACTTGTTAGCAAGTAGTATTTTGGAATTGATAAAAATTATAACAGTTTAAAAATAATGTCGCAATTTTGGCATGCGCACTGGGCTGAAGATGGTTTCAAACCAACTAGACTGCAAAATTGGGAAGTACCAAGGTGGCATGCTGAATGGCCAGACAGGCATTGCACAACAACAAAATTTGAAGCTCATAAAAATGGACGTCTTTTTGCTAGCGCTAAAAAATCTAATAACAGTAGTCCTTGGGGAAATTTTAAGGTAAGTTAAAGTTAAGTCTTAAAGTATGATAAATCTATTTTTAAAAGAATGTATAGTTAGTGGTAATGCATTAGGGAACATGGGAACTACCCTTGAAAATAGATCGCCGCACTGCTGAAGAACTTTCTAGGTCTACTGAGTATAAAAAGAAATTTTGGACTGCTCATAAGGCTAAACATCAGCGAATATGCAAAGGGATATGCACAGGTTATATATTTAAAGTCATATAGGCTTTAAACAAAATTGAGTATCCAATGAGAAGTAACTAATCTATCTTTGATATTTGAATTCAGATTCCGTTGTTACTGGAAAGAAGAATAAAGATAATGAAAATCAAAATGAAAATGAAGAGAAAAAAGAAGCACAAGTTGAAGGAACTATTGGGAAAATTAAAAATGAAGACGATAATCAAACAAATATAGATGAAAGTAATTTACCAAAGAACAAATGTAAAATTGAGAAAAAGTGCAAATTTTGAATTTTGGCTTACCCTGTAAGTCTGTAAAGATGGACATTAGCCCGATCATGTTCTTTTACTGTTGGACTCCATGGATAAACTTCATTCATAGTTGATTTCCACCATATCAAAATCTAAAAAAAAGTATTACTCTGTTATGAGTTATCACCATTAAAAAACAAAAAATTATTGAATAGAAAAAAACTCACCAAATCTTCTGTTTTATTATGCTGTATCTTTTTCTCCAATCGTCGACCACTAGGCCCACAAATATCAAATGTTGACAGTTTAGGATCCAACCTACTTATCTTATCAAAAATATTTCTTTTTGGTTTGAAGAAGCTAACCAAAGTAACTTGCGTATCGTTATAAGTACAAATTAAGTAATTCTTTGTAATAATAACTGTAAAAAAGTAAAAGAGTTAAATATATGTGTGATGAAGTGTATAGTTTGTTTCAAAAGTATGGTAAAGAAATCTTACCATCTGATAAACGATCTGGTAATTTACCAACTAAATATTTATCAAATACAATTTTTTGTATATCTCCAGAGCAAAGATTAACTTGTATGTACACCAACAAACCAGAACTAAGCATAATCTGCATGGTGTGATAATCGGTCCATTGACAGTGTATAGTAGAATGATCGTTTAATTGTTCCTGCGAAAGAAAAATATGTTATTTGTGAAATAACTTTTATGATTCATTTCATTGTACCTCTAAATATTTGACCGAGTCTTTCATCTTATTTCCTTTTTTATTCTGTGGAACATAGACCATCCCTCGCTTTTGAGCATAAGACCTCTTGCTTTCTTCGTAAACATTGTCAATTTTTTTATCGTGATAGCTGAAAATAAATTTTCAAAAATGAATAACTGTATAGCTCCGTAATATCATTTTTTTTTTTTTTTTTCATTAGAAATTGAAGGATGTAAAAAATTTAAGTAAATAAGTACAGATAGCAGTACTTCTCACTGGAATGTTAATTATGGGAAGTGGAATATATAAGCACATATGGGAATGAATTTTACCAGAAGGCACCGAAATCTGTTTCCTTAATGTTAACGTCATTGTCGAAAGTCCAAAAATTTAATTCGCCCAATAAGACGAACATTCTACAAACTAAAGAAATCAAGCGCAAATGTCAACCGATTGTCTTTGTATACAAACAATCGGGAACAAAAAAGTGTTACGTTTGAGGTTAGGTACTTCTACTACTTTAGAAAACTTCGATATATCTCGCAGGTCGATTCATCGACATTGGTGTGTTTTGATCACGCGTCCAAAAATTCCTCTTTCGGCATTTCGGTTAGAACTTGTTGAGTTGCTGATGATTAGATTAGATTAGGGTTAGTTTGGCATGAATAAACCATGTAATTGGCAATTAGCAGTAATTTAACTATTTTTGAAAAATGGTCAACGGTTGATAGAATTTCTGGGAGTGTTATTTTTACATCTCACGTATAAGCAAGCAGTTCTTCGAAAAGAATTGTTTACATTTAGATTAAATTCTTGTATAGTCTCTCTTAGGCACATACAGACTTAAACAAACGTGTTCAAAATGTTTAAAAGCGTTAAAAAAGTTGAATCCAACATTTCTGTGGACTTGGAAGAGCCATTAACAGCGCAATCCTGTTCTCAATTGGTTATTGAAATAATTA
The DNA here is from genome assembly GCF_009193385.2 of Nasonia vitripennis. Taxonomy (NCBI): domain Eukaryota; kingdom Metazoa; phylum Arthropoda; class Insecta; order Hymenoptera; family Pteromalidae; genus Nasonia; species Nasonia vitripennis. Next base: position 29,880,913 of record NC_045760.1, on the reverse strand, counting down.
AGTATATCATGTACCAGAAGCAGCAGATTCCATTTTCTGGTGATACCTTGATCAAGCTCTATGCCAGTACAAAGCCGACTGATCGCAATTACTCATCCATGAACAAATTAATCAACACTCTGAGCTCTATATCTGATCATTTAGTTCATGAATTAAATCGTGATGAATGCGATGTTAAAGAAGTCTTGATTGTGATTGGAGCTACAATTGTTTCACCAAAATTGTGCATCAAGTTGGAATTGCCTAATATTTTGAACAAGACACACATTCCAAGGCTGCATCCTCATCGTAAACCATTGATGACTGTTATGAAGTATATATTTTACTGTGTTTAACTTTATAGGATTGTAATTCATTTCAACAACATTTTGTAACTTTGTTTTAACTATTTTCAGGTCAATTCTTGAATGCTCTGAATTCCAAGAAGAACTATCTACGCCCCTTCTTCCTACCAACACTTTTGTGCTTGTTCAAAAAAGAGATCCAAACAAGACTTCTGAATTTTTTATACTTAAACCACAATTTGCTCTGCCCTCGAGAAATATGGCCTGCTTGAACATAAGATTGAATTACGATGAAAATCAAACATTGAATTGTGAATGCAAAAGGATGCGTCCAAATTTTTATGTTTATAATGATAGCTTTGAGGTGTCAGCAGGGCGTCACATTAATATGGGGCAACATATACCTTGGAATAATCTGTTCAAGAGTAGATTAAGAGAAGGAGAATTCAGGACCAGGCATAGTTTCACAGATCATAGTAAAATGAAAAAATCGCGCAATAATGAATCTAATCTACCTTATCTATGGTATCAATCGAAGGAAGTTTTTAAAGGATTTAAATTTATAAAATAAGTTAAATTTTTGTACATCTTAGTAAAACTTTTGATACTTGCAATATTTAGACTATTCGCTATATATTTGTTAAAGAGTTAGATAAACAGTTAAATAAAGCATGTATTACTTTCATCAATACTTTAGAATAAAGTACTTAATCGGTTTAGTTTTTGAGATTATAAAATTTAATTTAATTTTTGTTTAAAGACTTTTAAATTTAGTTATTAGACAAAGTTGGGACTGACTCGCACTACAATTCGGAAAACTGATAGTGACAACTTTATGAGATAACATCCCAACACTGATTAGCTTAATCAGCTTAAACTTTGCTTTAAACAAGTGATCTACAAAAGGTCATCACTTACAAGGTTTCCACTCGTGATCTTTATTTAGATTATCTTAGAGGAAGAGAGAGTAAACATTTAGAAAAAATAACGGCTGGTACTTACCATGACATTAAGTAGTTAATGCACAAGCATGTGTGAATAATAATTTATGAAAAAACATCATGAATTAGTATTTTTCCCTCAGTCTACAAATTTTTTTCAATCACGTCAGCATGATTGTACAATCAATAAACTGTATCGTCGAAATTTTTTCTCCCGGGGATCAGTATTAAAACTCGTGTAGGAAGACAATTAATTCAGTTCCTCCACATTCCTCGAACGGAGAAGAGCACAGCAGCGAACAGTATCATGGGTAAACTCAAGTTCCTCACTCCAGAGCAGAAGGAGTTCTACAAAGAGAATGGATTCATCAAACTGTCAGGAGTTTTCTCCGAGCAGGAGATGAACGAAATATCCAACGAATACGATGACCTCTTCAACCGTAAGCAGCAGGCAAACATGGATGGACTCGAGGCAGCTTGGGAAGGAGATGACATGAAGAAAGCAGCCAACAACATAAACTACACCGTGAGTATATCCTTCAATAATTCTTGAATTATATCTCGTCGCAAACTCTGATAAATTCATACTTCTTTCACAGGTAAAATCCATCCACAACTTGCAAATGCACAGCGCCGTCTTCACGCGTCTGATCATGCATCCCAAACTCCTTGATGCCATCGAGGATCTCATGTCCAGTCCGGACGTTCTTCTTCACCACACGAAGGCGCACATCAAACCACCAGAGAAAGGGGCTCCTTACCTCATGCACCAGGACTACCCTTACTTCCCTTTTAAGAAGCACACTATGATGGCCGTGTTCGTGCATCTGGACGACACCACGCCCGAGAACGGTGGACTCTGCGTCTATCCAGGCAGTCACAAGCTCGGCCCGCTGCCCGAGAAGAAAATCGTTAACGAGATCAACGAGAAGTACTACTACGTCGACCCCGAGCGTTTCCCCATCTCTGGTGCCACACCCGTCACTGCCAAACGAGGGGAAATCGTCATCTTTTCGTACCTCCTACTGCATGGATCATATCTCAATCTATCCACCAGGCCCAGACGCATGTTCCTCGCTCAACTCAGGGCGGCTGACGATGAACCTGCCAAGGATACCCATCACTCGCACTGCCAGAACCTCGTGCTTCGAGGCAGGAATGTCAATATGCAAGCCACTATGGCTACTCGATTCGTCGATGCTAATGTTAACTCGTGAAATTTTGATGATACTGGGATTCCATTTTTATTATTAACAATTGTTGACGATTTCATTTTTATTTTTTTTTTTTTCATTTCATGCAACTTTCACTGTTGTGTTCATTGTAAGAGGAGAAGAATAAACTTTGAGTTTTTGAATAATACATACAAATTTGTTTTCCGAACACTCTTTTACCTGAAAAATTTTTAGTTTTTGACAAAAGTTAGAAATTCATAAAAAAAAACAAATCACGCATAACTTTAACAGGTCATAATCTACATCAACGCAAGAATTTGCGGAATCTAACATCTATCTACTACCGCATTACGAACGGCGATAAGACTCGCGTAAAATTGTTTGTCATTGTTTATATCCGCTCGTCAGCTTTCCTGGTCTCTCCTCTGTCTTAACCGTGTTTTGAACACCAAAAATCAGCGAGTACAACAAAGCTTCGTCAACAAAATCGACCCATGGACCCAACGCCCAACAATGACGATTCAACCCTTGACCTTCTGGACGACAGTGAGAAAGCAACTTTTCCTATCTCTCGCTTACTTAACTCGTAGTATTTTTATTAATCTTTTGCTAACGTTTTGCAGATAAGCCTGACGCAAACGACGAAGAAGACGCTTCTGATACCATTTTTACCGAAGCCGACGCGTCGTCCCATGAACTTGAGGAGGACGTAAACAGTCGCGATGACGAAGCAGAAATCGAAGATCGGCAAGATTTTTTTGACGCCGAAAGCATCGATCACCACGTCGAGGAAGAAAGCTACAACGATTTCGAAGATACCGATCGTCCGGCGATCGACTACGACGCGATAAGGTTTCGGTACGATGCCCTGACCGACGATGAGCGAAACGAAATCGTCGCTAAATTGGGAGAGTTGCGAAACGATTTCAGGGTCCAGATGGTGAAGAACAAATTTCTCCACAAAAATTACATCAACGTCCTGCGCAACTCACCGTCTTTGGCGAACGCTCTCGACAAGTTCGACGAAGCGCTGGTCTTCGAAGACGTTCGGTCAGAAAATTTTTTTTATTGTTATCTTTCTGATTAGGGGCTACTATACTATAAATATACTCGCGATTTTCCAAAAGTCACGCCACGTCACGTAACGATCTCGCTAGCGATATAGTAAAAGGCTTTGATCCGCGCCTTCTCGCGAAAATCCGGATTGAATCAGTAAATTCTAGTTTATTTTTGTGTTGCGAAATCTTTAATTATAATACAAAGATCGAGCATTTTATCAATTATAAATAACTTTATTTTTTCCACCGACTTTTACAGATACCAAATCTCACTGGAAAATTACACAGAGATAGTCGAGGACCTCACGGTGAGAAAGGAGTCTCTCGAGTCGAGCTTGCAAAGTCTCGATGAAAGTTACTCGGCACTGGAATCCATCCACCATGAGCTTCGCGAGAAGCTCTTCACGCGTGAGCTGACAACAGCCAGAAAAATCCGACCGGGAAATCTTCAGAGGAAGCTCTGGCACGACGAAATCGATCGGTTAATCGAGTCTCAGAGGAAGCGATCGGTAGACATCGCCAAGATCCGGTTGGACCACGTGAAGCTGCACTATCGGTTGGAAAAACTGCAAACTAAGCTCAAAGAGTTGGATAATCTTGGACCTGGGTTCTCCATGGTGGACTACGAGAGTCTGAGGAAAAAGAAACAGGTTTACGGGGAGAAGTGCGAGGAGCAGAGGGAAAACACGGTGAAGATCGGTAGGAGGAATCTGGCTCAGGCTGCGGTATTTTTCGTTTTTTTTTTCATGGATGTGTCCGACTGTTTTCATAAGTTTGAACGATAATATTTGTTTTATTTCAGACTATCAGACACGTCGACGAAGAGTTCGAGCTTTACAGGGAGAAAGTAAGGAACAAATCGGAAGGCCTGAACCGTCTAGAATGTGAAAATAAAATCGAGCATTGCAAAGCTGTCGAGCTTGCCGAGAAACGAACAAACTTGTTCAAAGAGATAACGAAGCTTCGAGAAGAGATAGGTCTTCTGGACAAGCCTTTTCTGCTTCACAAAATGGAATCGGACCTCAGAGAAATAGCTAGATTGAAAAAACGCTCCGAGAGCGTCAAGTCCAAGATTATTTCGGATGACAGAAGGATATCGCAGCTTTCGAATGAAAATAGATAGAGTAATACGTGTTTCACATTAAAATACTGTTATTCGGTTTACAATCTAAAGTACTTTCACTTTCAGCGATCTTTTATCGTCCCTTGGCTGCGTGTCGATGCTGGCTCTGCCTTCTCTTAACTTTTCGAAAATTTTCAGTCTTTCGGACTTATTTTTTGGAATCTCGTAAACTTTTACTTTCATCAGGTTGAAATCGGCGGACGTCAATACACGCAAACACAGAATGACGAAACTTCCTATCCAACTCCACGTCATCATCCAAGATGAAACCTACATTCGAAATCACTGTATAATCATTTATGAAATATAAATTCAATCATTATTTTTTTTTTTTTTTTGTACAATCATCTCACTTTTATCATCATATGAATACCGCAAGAGTCATAGTGATAAATGTTGTGGCTGTCGATGAAGGTTTGAAAAGCTTCGCAGGGACTATAACGAGATAAATTTAAAATAAAATCAATCTAGTCAGTTCTCGTGTGCAGTACAAACTCACTGGTTGTATCGGAACGTTTTGTTTGTGCTTTGCAAAATCCGATGAGCAAACTGATGAAGGTTCTTGCTAAAGTGGAAATAACCGTGGCTGAACTCGTGCGCAGCGGACATCGTCACGAGCATCATGCTCAAACTGCCAACTTGCGCAGGCATGACGATTCTCCAGGGTGCTGTGAATCTTTAAAAAATTATTAAACATAAAGGAATTTATACCAGACTGATAAACGTAAATATGAACGCAGAAAATAAACTTGCAAGCTCCTGTCATAGCCGCCCTTTCCACAAATGGAGAACATCATGAGCAAAGTGATGGCAAAGAGGCATGACAGCATACAAGCGAATATAAACCAGTTACAATGCTTTTGAGAATGATATGCGACGAGAACGTCCTTAGTCCAGTCGTAATTCGTCGCGTTATTTTCTAAAGTTGCATTGGACGAAAACGTCGGTCGCAGCTCGACTTCCGCCCAGAAGAGACAGTGACTTCCGCACACGTCGTACTGAAAGCAATGCAATTTTGTTGACTTAATCGCGATTAGAAAAATTAGCTTAAATGGGAAAATCCAACGGATATGGAATCTTAACCCAAAACGTGTAAAACAATATAATAGAGGTGTAGCTGGACACTGCGCTCAGGAAGTAAGTCACGACGAGGCTGCCCTTCCAGGCGTACGACATCTCGGATGCGCTACGCTCGACAAGTTCCTCGTACTGTTCCAATAACTTCATGTTTATTTTCCAACCGTAATAAGCGACGCAACGTTTACTAAATCACCTTAACCTTTGACAATCGAAGATCGAAGAATTCAAACTTCCCGCGTGGAGCTCCACCTCGCGGGCTTTTCGCTAAGCTACTTGTGCGTGTTTCGGTCTGATGCGTTCAACAGTGTATAAATATCTATCGCAGCATCTGTTATTATTCTAATTGTCATCAACAGGTGTTGGGACTGGGGAAAATGTTACGAATTCACTGCTAAATGGAAGCCAAACTCTACGCGTATCGTAACAAGAAGCGAAGGGAGGCCATGGTGGAGGCCGCGAAAAATACGATCAAGGAGGCACTGTCCTGGCAGCGAAGTTCGCCTGCTACTGCTGCTGCTGCACTTGATGTGAGGTTAACTTTTTTTCGCACTTGCTGCCTTTTATATAAAAAAGAAATTAGTTTTATGGAGAGATAATACAAATACGCAAGTGTTTTTTAATAGTTGTAGTTTTTTTATTCTATTTTTCGCAGTAGGCTTTTGTTATAAAAAGTTATATACGGTGTATACATAGTAGTAAGAAAGAATCGTGCTCGATTACTGTTAAATGAGAAAACGAAAGATTGCAGGACAAGGATGACCTGGAGAGCATCATATCGGAAGAGAGCATAGACTTGACACCTCCGCCCAGTCCGTTCTGCAGTAGGACTATGTGCTTTCTCTACTTCATGCTGTGGGCTACGCTGTACATTATCGCTGTTCAAGTTCAATTTGGAGCTGTGTATTTTGTGATCTCTGTACTGGTATTTATCTACTTCAACACCAGGTCCGGGCCAAAGAAGAAGGGAGAAGTCAGTGCGTATTCCGTGTTTAATCCAGACTGCCAGTCTATAGACGGCACTTTGAAAGCAGAACAGTTCGAGCGAGAGATCAGATATGGTGCTGCGAGTGTACATTGAAGTTACGACGTATATTTATAGCTCTAAGCTTGAAAATGACGAAGCATTCTATGTATGTATAATATACACACACATAATATATAAATATATATTTATTATGATTTATACGAGGTTGGAAGTCCAAAATTGGTGCTGTGAATATAGTGTGACGCCGAGAGACTGTTGTATTGGAAAGTATTTTTTAAAACAAGATTAAATAATAAACAAATAACAATATACAAATAGCTTACAGATCACATGGTTTCAATCACATTGCATATATACTAGAATTCTACAAGGTCTTTGAATATCCTCCTGCAGTACGCTTGCTCCAGTATGATTTCTGTGGCTGCCTTGTAGCAGTCGATTATGTTGTTCAAATCCATTTTGACAGTGTGAGCAGGTTCGTGCGGAAACCTCATGAACTGCACAAAGTCAGTTATGGAGCGTAATTTTGTGTCAGAACAGAGCAATGCACGATCCAGATCCAGTAGTCTATCGTTCATCATGCGTACATCCACAGCACTGAAATACAAAAAGCAAATCATAAATTGCTTGTGACAATGAATTCTCCAATTTTCACTTACTTCAAAACGTATGTGTCCTTCAGTTTCTGGTTGAATTCCACCAAACTATGGTTGAACATTGCAACCGTTTGATTGAGATGGTCTGAAACGAACAATGCTCTCTTAGCAATTATTCCACCTTGCACAGAAGCTCGTAATTCTTACCCTTGGTCTCCTTGAGTTCTTCACTCTTGATCAAACCTAGAGCTTTGCTCATGATCTCGTTGAAGTAGTTTGGCTCCCATTGGAAGAAAATCTCCTCCGAGAAACGATACATAGACAGCGCGACGATTTGAGCCAGAATCTTCTGATTCAGCTCCACCTCCTCCGTAGTCAGATTCGAACTCGGATTCTGACAAAAATATATAATTACAAACTTCGTCCAAAGAATAATCACCTCTCGATACTCACTACAAACGACAGCACAGCGTGAGGCACGTCAAGATTCAGTCTTGGAAGTGAGTTCGGCGATTGTTTCGCCTTGAACGAGTTGTCCAGTCGATGGTAAAATTTGATCTCGTTCAGCGCATCCAGTATCGTCGCCTGAACCATACCCGACCCGGAAACGACGATATCTTCCGTTCCTTAAAAAAAAAAATCGTTATTCAAACTAATTATAGTTCACGCATCTCATCACAATAAAAAAAAAAAACCTCTAGCAGCATTTCCGTGAACGGCTATGTAAGCTGCGATGTCGGGTTTGACGCGATTCAAAAATCTCTTGCCGCAGTAGTCGGTGGAGCCGTAGAAAACGCAGAATATCAATGTTCTCTTTGGTTCCCAGCCTTTGGTACGGTAAATATTATCGAGAATCTGGGCCAGTTTAATGGCGACATCAAAGCCTTCGCCACTCGCCGATAAAACCACGTATCTGTCTAAATGTTTTGATCAATCGTTTATTCTCTTTGAGGTGGTGGATCGGAAATAGCAAAATTGTTTGTTTAAAATTATTAATCATCACCTTGCTCCACTGTGCCGCAGATAGTTGCGACGAGGCTGGTCTCCGTCTCGTTGACGTTCAGTCGAAAAATGCTCAAGTCCGCGAAGACGTCGCGCAGCCTCTCGACGCCCTGTTTCCGTAAAGTTTCCACGCTTGCGTCCCTGTTGATCAAATCGAATATTAACAGGGTCGATTATTTTTCGAATCGACGTGAAAATCCCAATCGTCAGCCCGTTTGTTTTGATTATCCATGACCCGCATTTTCGCGCTGCTCTTGGCCGAAGCTCAAAATCATATTGATATTCGAGTGTTTTCCTGAAAATCGGCCGTAAGCTTGCAAGCTCTATACCCATCCCATTCTCAGCATCTCCTCTCATAAAAGATTGAAAAAAAAAAAAAAAATGAAGTAATGCAAACCTACATCGTGTAGTTCTCATGGAAGACACTGGCGTTGAGTAGATCGACTATCTGGAGCTGTAGATCCTTGGTAACGAGCAGCCCGTTACCGGCCAGATCGTCGAGGATGCGCCGTTCGCGCATCTTGATGGTCTGATCGGTGGCGAAACGGCCGAGCAGAAAACCACCGAGAAGACATAGGAATCCGACGCTGAAGAGAAAGGAGAAGCACATGCGCTTCGAGACGTACTCGCTGGACTCGCCGAAGCCCCGGCCCATTTGGAAGCTCAGCACACGCTGCATCGCCCGCTGACGAGGCGCGCGCGGAACCGTCGGATTTATTTTCTCTTCGCCGGCGGAGCTGTGCGCGCGCAAGGGGATAGGTATTAATATGACGCAAAGAGAGAGAAAGAGCGAAGAGAGAGACGAGCTTGCGGATCTTTTTATCGCGGATTTAGCAGCAACATTCGTGTGAGCTTGCGGAGCTTTTTTTTTAAATTATACAGATATGGGTGTTATGTGCTGGTAGACATTTTCGAACGTTAATGCTGGCCGAAAACTTTTCTCTCATAAGTTTGTTTTGGCAGCTATTTGGCATTCGCCTTTGTGGAACGAACGTTGAATGAGCTTTTATTAATGGTAGTAGATTTTCCGATAAACAAGAAGCATTGGATAGTTTATATAATTTTGGCACACTGGCTATGAATTCGAAACTATGTATTGGATTGAATTTTCTTTTCCATACTAAAGAAAAGATTTTCGCAAACATCACGAGAAGCTTAAAATCTCCTCCTCCGCAGCCGTCAACCTAATTACGCTGCATCTCATCAATCGATCAATCAAAAAGATAAAAAATCCCTCCAATATGAAAATTAGCGTCAATTAGCCGCGAATTGAGTTGTCCGCGCGCGCGCCCATTGTCTCACTATTATTATTATTATTATCATGTCGTCGTTGACTATCCGTATATATATACATATAGCTATACATACGTCACTCGTCGAGTGTCTGGAAGTATAAGAGAGAACGTGTTCGGCTCAGACAGAGAGCAGACGCTCGCGAGCGCGTCCTTTGTCAAAGTCTATTTATATAATTTAGAAAAGCGCGACTACTGTGGAATAAACCACCCTCGAGTCCGTTAACTCGAGCTTTCGCGCTGACGGCTCTAATGCTGCTATGCTATATTTATACACGCCATTGACGCGCTTTTCATCAAAACCGTAAACATAACGGCGACTATTGATATTTCGCATCATTTGTTCTGACCTATATATACAAGCCTGTAGAGTTTGGGGTTTGTGGAACGATTCGAAAGCATGAAGCGAGAATAAAAGCTCCGTCGAAGAATTCAAAGAGCAAAAAAACAAAAAAAAAAGAACAAAAATAATCAAACCTCCGTATACAAGCTCAGCGCATAATAAACTTTTTTTTCACTTTCACGTAGTCTGTCGAAGCGCTGAGCGAAAGCTCAAAAAGAAGCACCGAAAAATCGGCGCTGGCTTATAACATATATTTTTAACTCTCGAGCGCGGCGCGCGAAAACAAATAAAAGCTCTACTACGCTCGAACGACGCGAGTAGACTGCGTGACTGAAGTATACCATACTGATATTTTTACAAGAGTATATAGCCGCAATCTTGTCCCACCTTCTGGTCACGGAGCTTTTAATACTTCTTAATTTTGCTAAATAATTATTGATTGTAAATCGGTCGAAAAATCGAGATCTTACAATTTTGAGGGCACATCCAACAGACCAAGTTTTTTACATGCGTTTGGACACACGATATGTAAAAATCATGGGTAGCATTAATTTGTTGAAAATAACGAAAACGGGACAAAATTTTTTTGTATATAGATAAATAAATAGATATATATATATATATATAATATTTAGTACACTTATTATATATTATTGCTTTTCAATAAATCTCGCGTAACGAAAAATTAAATTATTTATATAATAATAACCATACTGCCATAATAAAATCCTGGAAAAAAACGTTCAAATATTATATATATATATATATAATATTTAGTACACTTATTATATATTATTGCTTTTCAATAAATCTCGCGTAACGAAAAATTAAATTATTTATATAATAATAACCATACTGCCATAATAAAATCCTGGAAAAAAACGTTCAACAATTACCTTCCCGCACAGTGCTTTGTATGCAACAAAAGCACTGCGTCATTCGAAATTCAGGCGGTAAACAAGCACGACCGCCCATCATATATATATATATATATATATATATATATATATATATATATATATATATATATATATATATATATATATATATGCGTGGTAGTGTGCGATGCGAAAAATCAGCTGCTCGAGTCGCTCGATGGCGGCGGCAAAGAACATAACACAAGACGTCGGACGTTGACCATCAGCAGTCTCATCCGCGTAATATCTCCTGCTGCCGTCATGGCGACGAGCTCATCTCCGACTACTCCTATATAAAACTATATACAAACAGACATACAACCTTATATCTCTAAGGATCTCTATATCGTCTATCTTCATCCCGTACTATATATCGCGTGTGTACATAACACGATGGCCAGCAGCAGCGGAGCAACGGAGGAGGAGGCGATCGTCGAGCCGGGGGTCGAACCCGGAGCCTCCGCCGAGACGATGCTCCTCACCGAGGACAGCTTCGACGAGTTCGAGACCATCAAGCCCGGTATCATCCCCGACATTCAATCGGATCCGCCCAAAACACCCTCCGACACCGACCTCGAGAAATCCGCCTCTCTGGACAACAGTGATATGGTGAGGATTATTAATTGGTTTTTTCCATATTCGCTTGTTGTGGCTCGAGTTATAATTATAACGCTGTGTCTGAATGTCAAGGTTTTCTTCGGAATTAGCTATGCACGAGCTCTTTGTTATCATACGATAGCTTATTCAACTGAGAACGATTGGTTTCATTTCAGGACGATCTGTCTCAACAGTTTGGACTGAATAACTTGGATGCGGACCCGTTGAGATGTAAAACCTGGCTTGCCCAGAAGAAGCACATTTTCGTACTGAGTCAAGCTGGAAAGCCGATATACTCTAGGTACAGTTCGGAAGACAAACTAGTCACAGTCATGGGAGTCATGCAGGCTCTCGTGTCGTTTGTTCAAGCTGGTAACGACATGATTCGATCTGTACACGCTGGAGACACAAATTTTGTGTTCATTGCAAGGGGGCCACTTATTCTGGTGACTGTTTCAAAGACTCTTGAGAGCGTACCGCAATTAGTGCTGCAGTTGTCGTAAGTAGAAGATGAACAGCTATAGTATTGTGTATTAGCGATGATCAAAAAGAATGTAAAAATTTACCCTGTTTGCAGCTATGTATATAATCAAATTCTGTCCGTATTAACGCAATCTCAATTGACAAGAGTGTACGAGCAGAGGAGAAATTTTGATCTGAGACGATTATTGACGGGCAGTGAAAGGCTTATAGACCATTTGTTAAATTTCATGGATAGAGAACCAGCGTTTTTCTTAGGCGCTGTCAAATGTCTACCTCTTTTGCCTGCTATGCGAGACGCGATAACGCAGACGATTGTACAAACATGCGGGAAAATAAAGGTATTGATTTTATATTAAATCTACAATTAATGACAATTTTCAAAGTGATTACATGTGTGACAATGCATTTCCGCTTTGTTTTCAGAATTTGGTCTTTGCAATACTCTTAGCGAATAATCAATTAATCACGTTAGTTAGAATGAAGAAGTTTTACATACATCCAGCTGATCTCCATTTGATTCTTAATTTAGTAGATAGTTCAGAATCCTTCAAAACTGCGGAAAGTTGGACACCAATTTGTTTGCCAAAATTTGACTCTAATGGCTTTATGCATGCACACGTGTCTTATTTAGCAGAAGATTGTCAAGCTTGTTTGTTGCTGCTGACTGTGGATAGGGACGTTTTCTTTACTCTTTCTGAAGCCAAGCAGGTACACTATCTTATACATTTTCTTTATTTTTAGTTTATTGAAAAATTGTCACATATACACATGACAAATTACTTTTTTCAGAAAATTGTGGAAAAATTAAGACGAACAAATTGTTTGGAAGCGATAAACGAATCTATGAATAAAGCTTCCATAACTATTGCTGAGATTGGGTTGCCAGAGATGAGGCATGTTTTGTACAAATGTAACAGCACTGCTCAATTCTGGAGTCCAGGATTTCAGCCACCTTATACTACAGATGAAGAGATTCAGAGGCAAATAGCTTTTTTTAATCGAAAAAGTTTATTAAAATTCACAATTTTATAAAAACGTTTGTGTTGCAGGTTACTTGGGTGCTATCAATGTTTGCATCACAGACTGCATTCTCCCAGTCGACCGTTGAAACTGATCTTTCAACAACTAGATAAGGAGACTATGCTAGCATGGGTATAACAAAATTACAGAAATAAACAAATTCTTACGAAGTTCGTCATATATTTACAACTTTTATTTCCACTTTGCAGGTGACATCCGGGTTTGAATTGTATGTCACTTTTGAACCATTGGTGACCAAGACAGACGCAATCAATTCAATAGGTAAACTTATTAAGTGGATAAAAAAAGAGGATGAAAGATTATTTATTTTGAATTCTCCAACGTTTTAAATATAGTTATTACATGACTCGATTCGCTTTCATAAATTATATTTTAATTTCTTACTGCAGTTTAAGAAAGCATACATTTTCTTTCATCTGTGTAATATATTTTTTTAAGTATATAAAAATCAAGCAGACTGCATTCCCTAGTAGAATATGTATTGTTCTCTAGAAACGTTGTTTATAATGTTGTTAAAAGATATAGATTGTGACGAATGTGCTGTACAAATTGTAATTTGTAAAAACAGAATGCAGTGGTGAGTTTTTGAGAATCAATTTGTAACGCGAACTGATGATCATTATTATATTGTAAATAATTATAAGAAGAAAGAAGTATATGTATTAATTAAACTTAATTTCCAAAAGATCTGTTTTATTATTTAAAGTTCGTATTTATATACACGTTCTGACTTTCCATAAAGTACTAGATAGTACAATACAATACACACGAAAAACTTCACCATAGGGCTTTACAAAGTTTGTCAAGTAGAAAATATTTCTTGTTGTGAAAAACTGCTATTGCAAGCAATTGTTTTAATGTCTGGGCCTATCACGGTCTCTTCTTCGGTCCCTTCTATCTCGAGATCTGCTTCTAGATCTATCGCGGTATTTTTTGTCATTACGAGATCGTCTGTTCTCGTGTGATCTATACCGATCTCTGTCCCGTCTGTCTCTAGATCTACTTCTTGATCTAGCTTTATCCTTGTCATTTCGAGAATGCCTCTTTTCCCGTTCTCTATCTCTCTTGTAATCATCTACTCTTTTACGTTCAATTATCGGAGCTATTTCTTCATCTTCCGAACTTTCCAAATTCTCGTCTATATCATCTTCTAGAGCGGATACCCTGGGCTCTGAAAGAATGAATAAAGAGTTTAAAATTTTGTTTGAAGTGTAATATAATATATCATGCGTAAAAGTTATTTGTTCTCATACCTAATTCATTATTTTCCTCGAGAACGTGTCTCTTTTGAATTCTTGGCAGGATGATATCGCAACATCTTTCTGCCCTTAGGAGGTCATCAATAAATTCATCTACGTGAATTATTTCAAACTGACCTTGCCTGTTCTGCTTTCTCAGTTTTCGGTAATCGTTCAAAAGTGGTTCCAAGTAACGATAGCAGTCTAGTGAGGTACCTGTCAGTCGCATGTAAAATGCACCAAGGGCTCTGACATACTTAAATTCTTCGTTTTTGATAAACTCAACGATGATATCTTTTTCTGGCTGTATTTGCAGCATCTTTAATATAAGACAGAGAAACGGTGTGGGTTTTATGTTTCCGCCAAATACGCCACCTATAAACCTGCAAAACGTTCAATTCATTATGTTATATACCAAAAAGATAAATTAAGTTATTGGAATTCTGTTTACGTTCTTGACTAATGTGATAAATACCTTAATTCCATGGCCTTGTCGACCAAAAGTTCTGCAGTTAAAGCAAAACATTCCTCCTTCCAATATTTACTGTCGTATATTCTGGATCTTATGATCTTCTCCACCAAATACTGAGGATTTGTACCCCTAATGGATTTGGCGTCTTTTACTGTTCTGTTTGCCATTTTTTTATCTAGTTACCTGTCGTTATAACCAGAATTCCAGATATCTTGATATCCTCTTCGTACTGCCTTTGACTTATAATTTTACTCTAACATTTATACTCAATTCTTCGAGTATTGTCTGTTTATAATGTTGTCAATTTCACATATTCGTTTAGGTTAAACAAGGGGATAACCGAAGGAATAACCCATATATAACGCTGGACATAACCTCCTCGGCAGTCGCGGCGTCGGTATGTTGTCAGAGAATATAGATTATAGAATACTGAGGAAAAGTATTACTATATTTTCTGTCCTCACTTCGACGAGGATCAGCTGTCCTTATCTCCTCCTACTCTGTAGCGCTTGAGCTCATTTTTGTCCAATATCAACCAACCGGCTGAATATCCCAGTAAAATCGTGGACAAGTTTACATGTAAATTTGGCAAAAATTTCTCGCGGTCGCGATTCGTACATATTATATATATATTTATTATTCTATTTTCGGAACCGCACATTTGGCGCGAACAACGTTTCTGATCACGTTTCAAACAAATATACTTAGGCGTTCTCTTGAAAAACGGTTAACTGTCGGCTGGTTTTATCGAAGTAAGTACTTTAACCTTGTATTTAATTGTTCTTGTTTAATGACGCAACGAATCCTAGAAATTGAGTTGTTGAAATCAAATATCATTTTATTAGTCTTTAAGGTTATAATTCAACGAATTTTCGCGTAAGATTTCGCTTATTGTAACTGATAATGAATTTCAACTTTAATTTTGATTATTGAATGTTCATTTCTTATTTACGGTTTGTCAAAATCACTAGCAATCGTATTTACGTACGAGGATAAAGTCTAAGAGTTGTAAATATTAGTAACAATTTCAAGGTCAAACAAATCTGTTGATTCAAAGAGTTCACATTGATTTTTGTATTACTATTATGGATAGTGTAGAGCTAAGTTTAAATTCGTGCTAATAAAAATATATTTTTTAGCATCATGGAAGAAGCAGTAGCAGCTCGCTTAAAACCGTTTGTCATTAGTAGCAATGATGCTCTTGAATTCAAATTTGTTCGTAAAGTTGAAGATTTGGACGACGATGAAACCACCTTCAAACCAGAGATGTCACATCAAGTATTTGGAGATAGGTAAATATTCCATATATTTATAATGATATTGGTTTGTTTCATAAGTAATTAATACCTAAATAATTTGTCATCGTGTTTTAGTGAAACCATATTTGGATACAAGGACCTTCAAGTAAAATTGTATTATACAGCTGGTAGTTTGGAAACTTATTTGGGTATGACTTATTCTGAAAAAGTAAACAAACTTGTGTGTCAAGATGTAAAACCTGATGAAGTCTTGTCCAAAGTAGCTGAAAAGCTAGCACCTGATGTACATGATAATATTGATTCATTCGTCAAATCACTTTCTAAAGATAAAGCTTTTATACCAGCTGGAGAAAATATATATTCCTTTTCTGTAGATGGTGAGTTGAGCAATTATGCATGTATAACTGTATGTATAGTATGATTTTTACTCATTTTATCATATAATTGTTCAGATGATGGTTTAGTTAGACATTTTGAAGTGTACAAAGCTGACATGAGCAACAAAAAATTTAAAGAATACCATCAACGTTTGCAAACATTTTTGTTATGGTATATTGATGCTGCAAATTTTATTGATATTGATGACGACCAATGGCATTATTTTAACATGTATGAATTTACATATGCTGCATTGTCATACAAAGTAAAAAAGACAATAATTAACATTGATAATTAAAATGTTTATAGGTTTGAAAGGTATACAGATGAAGATGACTCTGTTCGTTATGCTACAGTTGGTTTTGCAACTGTATATCAGTATTATGCTTATCCCAACCTTACAAGACCCCGGATAGCTCAAGTTTTAATTTTACCACCATTTCAAGGGATAGGACTTGGAAGTCACTTATTGAGGGCAATTTATCGTGAATATATAAGTCGTTCTGAAGTCAAAGATATAACAGGTATAACAAGTTTTCATTAAGCATTTTATCTTTTTTTTTTAAACAGAACTCTACAAAAATTAATTATTTTTAGTGGAAGACCCTTCTGAAGATTTTCAACGCTTGAGGGATTATGTGGATGCTATGAATTGCCGTACATTACCTAGCTTCTCAAAGGACAATCTTGTTCAAGGTTTCAACAAAAGCATGGCAAACGAGGCTCGAGAAAAGTTTAAAATAAATAAGGTAAGAATATGCTTTAAGTAACTAAAATTTCTTTGATTCTAGCAATATGTTGTAAACATTTTTTTAAATTCGTCCGTAGAAACAATCTCGCAGAATATATGAAATTCTGAGATTACGAGTGACGGATGTATCAAACGAATCTGAATATCGTGACTATCGTTTGGATGTTAAAAAGAGACTCAACATACCGTACAGGAGAGAGGGAAATTTGAAAAAACTAGAGGCGGCATTCAAGTCAAACGAAAACCGACCGGGTGTTTCTTCCCTCTCAATTAAAGAACAACGTATTCAGACTCTTGATAAGGAATTCAAAGCTTTAGAAGACGAATACAAGAAAGTGATTAGAAGGCTTGATAACAATTCCGACTGTTGATTTTTTTTTATATGGGTAAAACCCTGTCTTTTTAAATTTTTTTTTAGTAATATTTGATTTATTTTTTTATCATATTGAATTGCAACTCGCAAGTGAGTGTAAATCTTGAATTTCTGTTTTTCATTGTAAGCGTTTTTTTCGTACTTTTTACTATATATTTGTCATAAAAATGAGCGTTAAAAAATTTTCATTTTTCCACCTAAGATCGTGTGGTCATTTTTCAAAGTTCGCAAATGGTTTTTGTAGTTTTGACGTTACTTCTGTAAACTGTTGATACGAATAAAAATGTAAATACTCACTCTATTTCTGTTCTTTCATTTATTATAACTCAATTTAACTCAAGTCTTTGACTTTAATAATAATAATAATTTTAAAATTAAAATCTTTTACTATTTTAATATTGAAGAGTAAATGCCACGGGATCAAGCCAATTAAAAATTATTCATTTTATTTGAAAATAATTATTTTTATTTCGAAAATTAGGCACATTAATAATGAAATGATACTAAGTTAAAAGCATGTGAAGCCAATGATTTACTAAATATGTTTTTGTCCGTCTTCTTTAAATTAATGTCTGTAGCCGTAAAGTTCTGAAATAAGAAAAATTACGACGTTTAATCTATGCTTTGTAATAACCATTTTAATTCTGAAAAATATGAGTAAAACAAAACTATACCTCCACATCTTTGGCGACACTCGGGATTCTTTTGGGGGTAGCTTCCGCCGTAAATCTCTGAAACAAGATCGATGAAAAATGTTACACTTTACCCTGTGCAGTAAAAATAATCGACGAGAAGAGTGGAAATGTGTCGGCGTGTAAAATATATCTTTCGTAAATTTTCATTAAACGTCAATTGAAGTAGAATTAGTTTTTACCATCACATCTTTGGCGGCACTCGTTTTGCTTCTCTGGGTAAAAACCGTAAGAACCTAGAATTTAAAATAAAATGTAATATTTTTATTGTTCGTAGATATTGGAAGTCGTAAAAGTCCAAGGTCGGACGTTTAATGATTCATATAAGTATTACCATATTCGGCCGAGAAAGCTTCTGTAAATGATAAAAAAAAAAAATTCATAAATTTTTATTATTCAACAATTTAAAAAAAATGCATTGATTTTTCTATTCTTACCCTCACAAGACAGTTTACATTCATTCTCTTTTGGAGGGTACGTCTTTTTGTATCCTGCAAATTCATTATCAAATAAAATTTTGTATATATTTATGCATAACTTTTTAAGCAAATGTTTTCAATTGACTTACCGTTTTTGCCGTATTTTTCTGTGCAAGTGAAAAGACAGTCGTCTAATTCTCGAGCATATCCAGAAACATGACCTTCGGGGTAGTCTGTAAAAAACACATGGATAGATTAAAACACTGACTTTAATTTTTATGCAAAAATAAAATCATCGTATAAGTGTACCGTCAGCTACAGCTAGAGCAACGACGGCTGCAAAGAGCACCAAAGCGATTTTGGAGTTCATTTTCAATTATTGATACTTGCGGAATCAATGATCAGAATGATCGGTTTTCGAAAAAAATGAGCTTCAAATACTCAATAACAAAAACGCATACACGAGAAATCGTCGAGCAAATAGACTAATCTCATTTTAAAACTTGAAAATTGAACAGCTGAGTAAACACGATTCGTTGTTGGAACATAATTTTACATGCATGCAGACAGTAGAGTGGAAAAAATTACTCAGAAATCACGCGCGGGTATGCGATGGAAATTAATATTCTGAATTTTTGGAATAAGATAATACAAATGTACAACTTTTCAAATATATGCATTGCGTAAATTAAAACTCATAGAATTTAATGTAGAATTTTCGAGTTTTATATAATAACATTTTTCTTGTTAAGGTTTTTTATAAACATGAATAGTTCGAGACTTTCAAATCGATATTAAATTTATAAAAAAATGTTCGTTATTTGACAAGTTAAGCCAATATTTACAGTATAGAATTACATTTTTATATCAGTTTTATTAATATTTATGAGTAGAATCAAATAATAATTAGGCGTTAATTTATAATTGGAAAACAAAAAATAATTTTTTAATATCCTTGGTCTATTATTATTTGTCCGATTATAAAACCTTTATAAATAAATAACATAAAAAAGCGTTACTCGATCGATAATATTTCATTTTGGATGGTATTCGATCACAAGATATTGTTGGCATGGTAAACCAAGTAGTTAATCAATATTCTGAGTAGAAGAGCCGCGTAAAAATGTGCCTATGTTTGGGCCCAATGAAGTCCGGAAAAACTCTTCTTTTGAAAAATCTTCGTGGAGACAGTATAGATGAGGCTAATTCAACTGTCCAGACTAATGGTATCAACCTTTTTAATGTACGCAATTCCGATAGACACTTTGAACTTGTCATACGAGAAATCGGAGGTAGCATGGCACCGATTTGGAGACATCATCTTGACAGGGTAATTGCTTTTTTTACTTTGAAAAGTTTTGATTTCCTATGATAGGCTATCTTTATAAACGAGCATTAATTTTTTAGGTTTACAAGGTGATATACGTTGTGGATACCAGCAATCTGTGCCAAATAAGTGCTGCTGGAGTTTTGTTATACTCGTTACTAGTGGAACCTAAACTTGCGTTAGCAAAATTTGCTTTAATCTTAACAAAGATGGATCTGTCCTATCGTCAAATGAGGAACGAAGCGCTGCTGATGTTGAATTTCTCTCGACTTCAGAAGGAAGTGCGCCAGGAAATCACTGTTATCGAAGCAAGTGGAGTTACGGGACAAGGTGTGGATAAGCTAAGAGAATGGCTTTTTGACCCTGTCACCCTGGCTAATGCAAGTCGTCGCTAATGAAGTTCGGAATATTTGTACAATAGTATTGTGTTTTTGAAAATCTATATATTTTCATTTATCGATTTTGTCTTAGACTACACAATAAAGTTAAAAAAAAAAAAAACGTTCAGAATAAACCAAAGGAAGAATCTCCATATAGCGAGATCTTACAATTCACACTGAACTTACAAAGATACGAATTTTACTTTACAAAGTGTGAATATTGGCTTTTTGTCACAGTTCATCATGATTTCGAATGAATTATATATAATAATTAGCGTTGCCGACTCTTACATATTTACATAATTTATGAGTACTTGTATGCGAGGACTGCGTGCTCAACACTAGAATCAAAGTACATACCCTCGTCGCATATATAATCGCAATGTTACACATTTTTGAGAAATTAATTAAAAAAGCAATTTGTAATTAAAATTTAGTGTATCCTTGTAAGGTCTTCAACAATCTTAACCAAGTCATCGACCGTTGCTTCCTTTTTCATGCCGCTGCCGTCATCAATCTAAAACACGAAAGATTAACGTAAATTTATCTCAAAAGTAAGCGAGAACGAGTAATCAAGACTTTATATGAATAAGCATAAACTTACCACTATACCCATAGCGACTTCGGCCATTTTTTCATGGCTCAAATCCAAGAAACTCTCAATCAAATCTCCATCGATGAATCCTTCACATTGCTCTATCTTTAAATCTGTATTGAAACTTCTCCAGAAGTTGTGTTCAATTTTGCCCACACTTTTTATTACGGATGTTAGTCTGTCTTCCAAATTACGAAGGAATTCATAAAACGTCGATGGGATTTGTGTTACCAAACCAATGGCACCACATACAGTGCCGAAAAGCACACAACCGTGAGTCGGAGTGCTTGATTCACCCAAATGTTGCATGACTAAAGATCCATGTCTAAAAACGTTTACCATGTCACCTAAATGGAACTGACCAACCTCTTGCATTTGTTGCCTTTCTTCCTCAGATGTGGCAGCACTGTATACAAACGACAAATTTAGTAATTTACATTAATTTGATCACTAAGAGAAAAATAACCATTAGCTTCTCACCTGTCTTTTTGACAAACGAAAAGATTGAAACAATTTTCGGCTCCTAAGAAAGTGTCGTCATCCAAAATTTCGATGGATGTCATCCAATTAGGATTGTAATCCCTGGCAATTTCTTCAAAGCTTCCTTCCATAGTCTTGTATTGAAGTAAAGTTACCGATCTCATCAAATCTCCCACAAGTACGAAATCGCCTTTTGTTTTCAAGTATAAAGCTATGATATTATTGAAGTGACTGCATTCTAGCCTCAACTCTTTTTCTGCAGTCCATTCGAATAATCTGACTGTGCTGTTAATACTAGCCAAAAGTTTACCGTTAAATTCAACTAAGGAATAACATGAACCTTTGATTTCTTTTTCAGCAACCTAGAAAAAAAAAACATTTTAAAATCCATACGTTTTTAAAAATTAGAATCATTAATAGATAACAAAATATTTTCATACTTGTGTTAGTTTTCCGTCATTCCAATGATACAGTAAAATCCTGCCCGATTTGGGCTCCGACTCATCAGGATTAATCATAGCTGTACCAACAATGTAATACGGAGTTGGATCTTCACCTAATTTTGTAGAAATTAAAGACATTGCGTATTCAGTCGGTACCAAAGTATGAGCATGAAGTACTTCAAAGGTATGCTGATCCACAATTAGTAAATTGTGAATTTCAACTTCTTGTCCTATTTCACTCGCTGTATTGGAGGGTTTATTGTGCGTTGGAATGTGATTGCTATTCGATATAGAAGCAGCTTGCGTCGAAGCCGATGGTCTGGCAATATTAACGCCATTGCTTTCTTGAATATCCACGCGCATAGTGATTACTCCAAAAGTTTGAGTGCTTTCCTGGTACGCGATTCTTCTCGGCGATTCATACAGAGGTACAGTTCTTATATGGAGCTTTTGTATTTCATCAATCGTTCCAATAGTGACTGCAAAAAAAAAAAATAAACAAATAAATAAATAAATGGTTAATAGTGATTTGAAAATAGTTGAGTAAACGAGGTATTGGTTAATTACCTGTATTATCTGTTGCAAGGGCTAAACTGTCTGAATAGGATTCTGCATTTAAAGAGCACATGTGATTGACTTCTTTCAAGTTAACATTACTGAATACAAGCTTATGATTAGAGCTGTAAATAACTGTCGGCCTATCAGAGCAGGCAAAAACATTTGTTGTCGAAAGAGATCTAAAAGTTCTCAAGACCGTTGGTTGGGTACCAAGAGTAACTTTCTTTTTATCGGCTAGCATTCCATTCTGTTTGTTCAATGTAAAGTAATACATGCTTCCATCTCCCAATGCGCACAGAAGATACGTATTGCCTTCAAAGCAAGTCATTAATATGGACCTGGGAATTATTTCACCACCAAGCAATTCTTTGTTTATTTCCTCTAGTTTTGGTAAAGTTAATATACGGACAGAAATATCTGTCCACAAACCAACAGCGACAATCTTTGCCTCGCTGCTTCCATCTAATGGGGAGATGTCAACACATGCCACCTCATGCTGAAGAGTAGTGTAACCTTTTGAGACTATCTGATTATCATTTATTTCCAAATAGAACAAATCGTTTCCTGTTGCGCACAGTACCTGAGTGCCATTGCATGCTACAACACTGATGGTTCTTTTATTATCAGGCTCCCATTCAGAGATGACAGAACTGCTCTTATTAGAGATTAATCTAGCAGATGTAGGTGTGATTTGAATAATTACGTCATTGGTGACATTGCCGGTGTGAAACGTTTGTTCGTCGGCAACGAAACCAGGTATTTCAGTTTCTTCTACTTCCTCACCATTCAACATTAAAATTCTCGTTTGTCCAACAAATGATAATACCAGAGTATTGTCGAAGTTAACACTATCGACTTTCAAGGCCCACATTCCTTTTATTCCAGGCAGGTCAATACTCGCGTGCTCTTGAATGCCGATTCCATTTCTTATTATTCTCAAGGATCCTTCTTTAAAAGCTCCAGAGCAAGTGACTATTTGTCCTTGGCCTTGTCTCTCGAGATCCACAACAGCCATGTCTACTATTGGGGCAAGATTGGTAAAAGTTTCCATGGTGCTGCAGTAGGAACCATTTTCATCAGGCTTGGTATTCAGCTTTATCAACTGAGAATCACCCAACCGACTCCCAATGAAGATTACTCCATTGTCCAAGTATGTTATGCATTCCGGAATACTGACTTCTCCAAGTAATTCAACTTTTAAGTCCTTTATTACCATGGAGCCATCTGCTTTCTTATCTTGCTCCAAAAACAGCATAAATAAATGTCCAGCCAAGTCTCCTAATAGATAACGAAGCCCTTGATTGTCTACTTTAGCATAACATGAGATGGTGCTTTGTTTGATAATTGGTGGTACTACTGTTACGTAAGTAGTACCATCATGGTATAAAATACTTTCTTGGCCAATGATGATAGCTCCACAAATAGGTGATGGAACTGGAATAACCATCATGGCTTCTCTTTCAACATTATCTTGTCTCCATGGAATTTTAACAAATTCCTTATCCCTCAATGAAATTTCATGAGTTTTGACATGCCTTCCATTGATATCTTGATGAATTAGGATCAAAGTTGGATTTGTACAACCATGTAAAAAGTTAACATCCTGGACCTTGAATTACAATAATAGAATTGTTAATTAATAATGATCAATAGTTCATACTGGAAAACATTGAATTAATTTTAGAGTAATTACGTTTTGCTCATCCATGCGTATAGAGGATGCTTTTAATTCTGGATTATCTTTGTCAAGCGGAATAATTTTAAACAAACCATCGTAAAGTCGTAAGCCAATGACCCTTGCTTTGGGATCAATTACAGCTTTGATTCCAGTCTCGGAAGCCTTCCCAATTCTATCGGCTACATTGCCATGAGCTTTTGTAATTATTTCAATATCTTCTCCTTCTCCTACGCACTCCAAGATCATTGCATTATAACGCGTAGTTAACAAAAAGAGCAAGTCTTTCTTTTCGTGCTGTAACATGGATTAATGAACCAAACAAATGTCAATGAAGCTGTAAAATCATGTAAGAGAAAAAAAATCATCGTTGACTAACTTGTGGTCTGAAAAATTTGACTACAGCAATTTTGCCATATATGCCAACTTCTTTGAGTGGACGAAGCCCTTCAGGGGTCACAAGGTAGATCTCGAGCCTCATGTTTTTCGCCAAAATCAGATTCAGATCGGTGGGTGACGTGAAATTGCCTTGACATAGAAAATATAAAATTAGGGCCAAATTGGAGGCTTCAAGGCACGCGCGAGGGCCGTCTTTCGAGCGCGAGCCACAAAAAAGCAGGTTAACTTACCGGTCACGCAAGCCGTGACTGCCGTTGGCTTGTGAGCCGTTACCACGTAATGGTGAGCCATTGTTTTCATTATCCTTTCTCCTGATTGTACTATAAAATCATCGATGACTTTGAGAAAAATCACTTATTTAACCGACAGAAAAATAAACCGAAACACCGACTCGCTTATCCTCGTCGTGTTTTCAATCTCGATCTGTATGAAGTTGGCGACGGTTTAAAATGGACATTATCATGCCTGAAGTTGCCGACATCGATGGAAGTGTTCGATTTTGAATTTTGAAATTGGCAAATGATGCTGAAAATGCGTTTAATTAATTCAATTTTTTATGAAGACGTTTGATTTTTACAGTGTTAAATAGTTTAAATTTTAAAAATAATATAGTTTTACCATTTCAACTATTTCATTTCGTGCAGCTATTATTCCGATTATTGAAATAAAAAGATGCGAATTGCATTTTTCACACTTTCACGGTGAAAAATTGAGATTACTGATGTTCATGAGTGAAATTTTCACCTTCCAATTTACACTTTTTGAAATCACTTGCCTTGACCTTGTTGATCCTCTGTCAAACTTTCGTAACGATATTCTATGTATAGAGGTTATGTTATGCTAAAATTGGGAGCAGAAATGTCTTCCAACGACAACGAACGCGGCATGTGACACACGTATACTTATTGCCGTGTAAAACTATGAAAATACGAAAAATTATATCATACTTATTTTTATAAACAAGATCTCCTATCTTTAAGATTCTGTTAGCAAGTGAATTGTGAAAATGGAAGATGATAAACCGAGTAATCTTTTTGATAAATTCGCAAGTTTTATGGAACATGATACCAGAGGAGAAGAGGTATTTCTTATGTTTGTTTTGATTATAAATACTTTTGCCTATTTATCAGAATAGAACATTTTCTAATATTTTTACCTGTTCTTTCCTAGATTATTACTTATGGGATTGCGGGTGTTGGATTGTTGACTGCGTTGTACAGAATAAGACCGGTTTGTATATCTTGCAAGTTATGTAATTTTTATTGACAATATTGATTTTTGACAAAAAATTAATTTTCTCTATTTTGTTTTAAACGTGGACTGCATGTGGTTTTGTACAGTTTGCTAGGTTTACTAGTCCCTCTGATGTGCCTCGTCATTTTTTTAAGAAGAAAGTTTTACTGGAAGGTGTCGTTAAGAATGTTGAACCAGCTGATCAGCCATATCTCTTAGTAGATCATAAACCGTTAGTTCCTTTACCTAGATTAGGAACGCCAAAATATCTACCTGTAAAAATAGCCGGAGTCAATATAACTGGAAATGGTATGTTATATCAAGGTCAAACTCAAAATATATGCATGTACATGGGAAAGTTGATTGAGAATTTATATTGAAATTTCAGGTCTCAGTTGGTTGCAAGCAGTGGTTAAGGGTCAGAAAATCACGCTTTTACCAATAACTGTTGAAAACCAGTTTCTTACTTGTATAGTAATGGTGCCTCAAAAAGATAAGGTAAGTGGTTGATGCTGAATTCGATATACTACAAATAATTTACAGTGAAACCATTAACTGATAAACCAATGTTATTTTTTAGGAAACTTTTTCTGTTGGAAAGGAACTGGTTAAAGTAGGATTTGGCACTGTACAAGAAATACCTGTTTCATTAGAAGACAAGGAATTAAAGGGTTATCAAAGATCTCTACAACTTGCTCAAAAGTGGGCAGAAAGAAAGAGAAATGGTATATGGCAGTTTAAGTACTCTCCAACTTTGTTATGGAAACTCAGAAATAACCTAGACAATAAGTTAAAGTCTACACTTCCAGTTTCTTTGACGAGATATCTTAATATATGAATTTTGATAGTTATTGCTATTGAGATGATTTGTAAATGCATATTATGAATATACATTTTATAGATTAATTTTATCTTTAGAGGTATAAAAGCAACTATTGATTTTTGAATATCATGAACATAAATCATTTTGATCGAATAAAGACTCGAATTATATATTTATATTAAATGAAGATTACATTCTATGATTAATAAGCCTGGTTAGGATATGAGAAACTTGAAAACGTATAGTTACTTATAAATCGCTTTTTATTGTTTCACAATGAAATATACAAATGGATGAGACTAGATAACTAACAAGGTTGAAGATGGAACGCTTCATCTCCGCCTTTTACAATTGTTCAATCAAGCACCGGCAACGAACAGTTTACTTTTAGTAGTTCTCCGTGATTTCTCTTACTAACCGCTTTTGACATCTTTCACGATTTTCGTTACGCACTATAGTCCTAGTATAATGAATTAGGCATACATTAACTATGAAAAGTGCAAGTCTCTTTGGTTGGTCTTTTCTCAAAAGAAATTTTTAAAATAAGTGTTTTCGTTTCGCAACACTTTTATTTATATATTTATATACGTGTGTGTGTGTGTGTCATACTTTTGAAAAGAAACTACCTTACAATTTAATGAGAAACGTTCGATGCGCGTGATCGAGCTGACGAAAAATTTCGTTCTTAATGTTATTTTGTTATTTCGTTTAAAAATTGTCGTAGTATTTTATTTTTATCACACGGCAAAGGTTAACGTGATTTTCGCTTGGTATTAACGTGATGATGCTTACTAGATTAATTAGCAATGTACAGCTCGAAGGACATCGCGCGCAAGTTTCGTGTGTAACTCGAAGATAAAGCATGTTTTTTTTTTTAAGATCTTCGTTGATTCAAAAGAATAAAAATTCATTCATGAGTAGAAAAATGGAGTAGCTAATATTTATAACGCGTGGCCTCTTATATCAACACGCAAAAGTGTCTCTATGAGAAATGTACAAATTTATCCGGTGTGCTTCTCTCGATTGGAACTGATTTGTCATTTATATATTTCCTTCGTCTATTTCAAATATTTTATCAACTCTAATAAATACAATTAATCAACGCTTTAAATATTTTACAGACTAGGGTATTAAATAACAGTGTTACTAAAATTCATAAATTCATCTATCAAACGTAAAACGAAACTCGTTAAAATGCAATTTTACAAGCGGCGGTATACTTATATTTCATATACATATATATCCGATTGAAAAGCCCGCATAATCGGTATGTCTCGGCACTTACAATTAATACTTTGTTTATACACAATAAATATGTTCCTCGTTCGTTCGTTCGCTACTTCAGAATCATCAAAATTGAATGTCCTTTTCTTTTATTAACGTTGAGCTTCATAGCCATCGCTTCTCGCGAGATTAATCATAAACTGCAATATATCCCTGGTTGCGCCGTATAACGTGCGCAGATATCGTGTGTCGGCAATTCGAGAACATATCCTACGCACTCGCTCGTCATGTGTAATTTCGTAGTAGACATGATGTGATTCATCAAAACGTGGTAAATCCTAACGCATCAAATATACATGTCAGACAATGTAGAGTATGTAATTGTATACACCTCGAAAACAAACGTTGCGCCCAACCATCATCATCATCCGGAAGCCACAGTCGCAATCCTTCGCGCAGAAAACAAAAATGTTGTCCGCCGTCGTGCTTACGAAAATAGCGCTGGGTTCGCGTGTGTCGTACCTTCGTATATACTTATAAGCGTGTGTATAGTAGTATATAATACTTCAGAACTGCGACTCGACGATCGCGTCCTGAGAATTGACGAAGGTAACGCGTTTCGCGCGCGCGACGGTGCCCTCAGGGGGCGACCACTAATGCTATACAGTGATCTCTTGGATTTGAACGCGTTTCTTGACACTTCCGCTCGTGCTTCCGGCGACTGTGCTTAGCGAGCTCGAGGTCCTCTGAGGAGGTCGAGGTGGCATTGGGTGATCTTTTTGGCCGCTGCCGCTCCGGGTTAACGTCGCCGTCTTCAAGCGGTTGCGATCCAGCTGGTCCTGCAGGCAGGAGTCTTGCATGTGATCCTGAAAGAGTCGGCGTTGTTAGATCGTTATTTTGTATAAAAATTGTATATGTTATGAATTTCGCTCGAACGAAATTTTTCGCGGATAAAAAAATATTTGCCTGCAATAGTTTTCGATACTTTTACTGCCAACTTTGCCTATACTCTGATAAAATCCGAATTCCGATGGATATAGCAGCTACGAGAATTCGAACACTGATTGGCTCTGACTCTGCTTTTTTATAGTATCTCATAAACACATTGTATAGAAGTGGTCGCCAGTAGCCCACCTGAATAGACGACGGACTCTTGGGCAGTGTCGTGTAGCTGGGCGGAGGTTCCTGCGAGGATCTCGGATTGTTCTCCTGCGGTTTAGTGGGCGATCTGCTGCTCATGGCCAAACTCTCCTGTCCATTGTTCGACGCACAGGCCATGGCAGCTCTCTTCTTGTCCCGATCGCGCTGATAGTAAATCCCGGCGAATATGAGCATGTTGAGGACGAGGAGGATGCAGCCGACCCCTACGGTTATGGCCAGGGCTGTGGTCGTGCTGTAGTAATGCCGGGAAGCCAGTCGCTGGAGAAGCTCAGCGTCGTCCTTGCTCTCGTCGATGATGGCGTTGATGTTCTGAGTACCGGCCGCCGCGAGGGCCGACTCCTCGTCGGCGTTGCTCGTCGTCGCGCAAGCCGTCGTCGACGAGGAGCTTGTCCGGGTCGTTCCTGGCAGTGGCAGCGGGGTGTACCACTCGTCGCGAACTGGCCCTGCGAATTCGTTGGTTTTTCGTAAATTTACTCTACGATTCTGCGGTCTAATTCGAGGCGAGAAAAAAAGAGGAAAAGTTTTTCTCCGACGTCTTACTCACCCGCGTAAAAAAGATCGCCTTTCTCTCGGAAATGGTGATGCCTCATGGAAACGTCATCGCCAGGCTGATGAAGTTGAGGAATGAGGTTCAGCCACACGGCCATTTTATGCCCCCGATAATGATTCTTCATCTTCGGCTTCAGAGCTGGGGAAGACGTTCTTTCGTAAGTTTAACCTTTCATCAATTTGATTTATTAAGCTCTCTATAGAAAAGCAGCTTTTATATACGTTTCTCTCTTTTTAAAATTCGTCGTATTATAACAGCCTAATACTCAAAGCTTCTTTGAACTTTAAGAAGATTATATTATTCTAAAAATCCACTGCGATCCAGTTAAAATAAGAAGCGCAAAAAATAAAACGAAGCTTCACACCGCAGAATCGTAAAACATCGCCGAACGCATAAACGCAAGGTATAAACGCAGCTTAAATCGCATACGAAATGAGCGCGCAATAACCATAAATATTAGCCTCGCATCAAAATCGAGATTAATTGAAACATCTCACGAGAGCGTCGCGCAGCCCTGGCTCGTAAATCATTTAATCGCCAGCCTCGCACACGCAGCAGTTTCCATATACATTACAAATTACAATTCGCGAATGATATACCAATGGTGAGATACTGCTGGGTCCCGGTCTCGTATTTCTCCCAGGTGAGTCCTCGATAGCGAGTCTTCTCCTTGATGGTGCCGTAGTCCACGGATTCGATGTTGTGCGGCTCGTTCGGATTGCCAGTCTTGGCGAAGTTGGTGAAGAACGTAAGGACAGCTTCGGCTACGCCCTGATCGGCTCGGGAGTAGTTCTGGGGAAAGAATCGACCGCCGGAGATCAGCGGCAGACCGAATATGTAGGGGATGGCTTCGCCTCGGACGCTGCCCAGTCTCTGCGAGAGAAAACGTGTTCGTTAGATTCATATAGAGATTTTATTTTTATGTGGGCTGTGTGCAGTTTGAATTTTTTGTTTGATCTGTGCAGGTATGATTTTTTTGCGTATAGGCGCTTGACGGATTTGTTATTGTAAAAATGAACGAAAAAATCCGATACACGAGAGTTTTACGAAAAATGTTCGATCTTTTTCGAAGCTTCGTTTAATCCGATTCAAATTTCGCGGCATTTACATTGTTCAATAAATTGGAAAAACTATCGTTAGAAGTTTTACGCTCGACTATTCGCCGTTGAGTTATTTTTGCGGTTAGCGTTGATGTACCGACTTTGAACTTTCTGTATTACAGGGCCTTAAAAGCATTACGGGGGGTATATAAGTGAGTTTACATTTTCTGTTACACGCCACATCGTAGTTTATTAATAAATTCCGTTACTCAGCGCGCGATCGATAAAACAGAGATAATGTCTGATAAATTATTCAAATAAACTACGTTGAATTTTAAAGAAAGTTTAATTTTTTCTACATTATAACGAGTGAATCGTCATGCGCGCGTTTTTCTTCTTATCTTAATTAAAAAAGAGATCCTACTCGACGTTCTCGGCCTCTTTGTCATCGAGAGCCGTGCGCGGTATTATAATTGGGGAAAGAAATTTGCTTTCAGAAGTTTTGTGTTTCAGAGAGCCTCTTTCTGTGTTTTCTCATTTCTCCTCCCGTCACGTCGTCGTCGTTCCTTTTTAGCTGTATGGCGCAGCGCTCCGCCTCCAAATCCGTTCTAATTAAATAGCAAACTTTCAAAAATCTAGCCCTGTTTACTCGTCGCGGCCGAGTGTGTCCGACGAGATTTTAATTTTATAAAATCTAAAGCCCTGACTTTATAATACTTTCTATCCGCGCGGACGGGAGTTTTAGCCTCTGCGCGTAATTCTCTATTACGATGAGAGAGCGTGAGCTGTACTGTTGCGCGTTGTATTCTTTATAAATAATGTTTATGCTTGATGGATGTAAAATATAAAATGAACGATCGGGGCACATCTCTTAAAAATTGCAAAGTTCCTCCGGAGGTATACGCGCTGAAAAAATATCGCGAAATTGCGAGGAAGAGGTACACGCGACGTCGGTGAAAGATACTCCGAGGAATATCACAAAAGGTCGTCTCTACCTCCGGCTGTCTGGTCCGGAAGGGGCAAACTTCAACCTACTCGCTTTCTACACTCGAGGCTCCTCTTTTTTTCTTCGTCCGCGCGCACGTGTGCCTGCTAAAGAAAGCTCGCTTGGCTTCTCCCCCTCTCTCTCTCTCTCTCTCTCTCTCTCTCTCTCTTTCTTTCTAGTAAAAAGACACAGGAGAGAGAGAGAGAGAGGACGAGCTCGTGGTTTTCAATGTTCCTTTTCATAAATTGCCCAGACAATGGAGCTTACACTCGCTAATGTTTCCAGGGGGCCGCCTTTGAAGTCGAAATTATTGAATTTTGCACAAGCGCTTCTCTTTGAAATGCATCCAAGACGTTATTTTCGACTTTTGCATCTTTTGCTTTCAGCAAAGCTCACCTGGGGATAATCGCTGTCCTTGGTCTGGTAATTGAAATGAAAGAAGTACGTGCTGGCGCCTCGTCTGGCGTGATAAAAGGCTATCCTCATGAGTGGAGCAACCGTGTGACCGTCGCTAAGTGCCTCCATAGTCGACTCGCGTATGTTGATGGGATGCAGTACGGGCTTGTCCCAGTCGGTGTACTCGTTTCTCACCGCGCTGAATATCTCGTTCAAATGGTAGACGTAAGCGTTGCGTATGAAGGTCCGCAGTACGCGATTACGCTGGTCCTCTTCGAAGCCGTACTGGATGTCGTTAGCGTTGAAGTCGAGATAGGACTCGGCGGTCGAGACACCGAGGATCAAAGGGACCTTGATGAACGCGTCGCTCAGCCGTTCCATGTCCAGACCCGGATCCGGATGACTACCGTCCACCGGCACACTCGGACCGATGCTCGGCATGAATCTGCGGGCATATCAAATGTAAATTATCCCTTTGAATTTTACCCCCTATATACACTGCAGCTTTGTTCGGTGGTTGCTGTTATTGTTATTGTTGCACTGCACCCGGAGGTGGGTTCGAAATTTTTGAAAATTTCGCAGATTACGCGCGGGAAAAAGATTGCGCGCAGCGCAGCTAACGGGCGGGAAGTACTTAAACTCGAGACACCTTTGTGCGAGAGAGGGTAAAGTGCAGAAGCGCAGGGTGAAAAGGCCGTTCTTAATTTAATGAAAAATTCTTTATCCTCAAACTGAGTTAAGTCTCTCGTAATCAGATTTACCTGTCCCTCTCTCGCGACTCGTTATCTTTTCACGAAACTTTTTGCCAGTATAATATGGATAATGCGCGCGCGCATGTGCTATATAGCAGTAGCGAACAAAGGACGAGATAATGTAAGAATAATGGTATAGTGAGGTTGTCGCTTGTGTATTAACAAATTCAAAGTATAATATTGTAAAAAATTAAAGCCTGTACTCGCGTACTTGATTTCGTTAAGCTCGACGCCGAGCAGAGCTTCGAGGGAGACAGCCCTGAGGCACTCGGCGATATCCTCGTCGTTCTCGTGTCGGCAGTCGAGCTGTTTGGCGACCTGAACCCGCAGATCGTTTGGATCGTGTATCGAAGCCCATGGACTCAGTGCGGAGCCGCTCAGCAGCACTATGTTGTGGAAAAGACCTGTGAACAAAAGCATGTGATTTTTTAATATAAAGTGCCGTGTAAACGTGTACTTTAGAATTAACTGATAATTATAATGAGAGTGTTGTGTTTACGATGGATTTATTTTGCTTGGAAACGAGATATAACGAGTGAGATTCGCGTTTATTATGCAAAATGCTGTGGGTATATATGCGTGAAACATGTGCTAGCTGTGTACAATAAAGTCAGATATAAAAGCTTCGGTTATACAGCGGCACTGTAATCGTCGGCGCTCGAAAAAGGCCTATTGTGAACCTTCCTAACAACTCCCAATAAACTCCCAACAAGTTTATTACAAGACAGCTGCGAATAAATTTATTGTACTATCGAAAAAATGACAATGAAAAGTAGGCGTCATCGTAAAGAGACATTCCTTCACATTTATAAGCTGACCGTCGTAGACTCAAAACCGAATCCAATCCTCGTCAACGATCGGTCATTTCGCAAAGATCCTCTTCAATCATCCACACACACGTATACCAGGTGTCCACCACCAAACCGTCCATAGGGGAAGTGTAGGTAGAAACAATTTACCCGGGAAAAATCATAGTGAAAAAATTTGGAGACCTTCTTCGGATTTTACAGCCCATAATGAGGGGAAGGTAATCCGCGGAGGAAGGGTCGAGGATGAGGCTGCCGGTCAAGGGGCAATAAACTTGCTATCCGTACAAAACATAGTTTACTAAATTTCTGTATAAACAACGAAATCAAAAATTGTCAAACAAAATTTTAATAAATGAAAAATGCTGATTTAAAGCAAATTTGAATGACAAAAAACGGATATGATTTGCTCAATGCTTTCACAGTACTAAAATAGGCCAAAACTAAGCATTTTTTATCGTTCAAAATTCGTTGGCCTACAAATATTAATTTATAAACAGTAAGCAATTTTTATTTGTTGGTTATTTCATAAATAAAAAAGAGACATTATTTGTGACGGCCGGCGTGCTGGAAATTATTAATAAAATTTTCATTTTTCACATGTTTATTTTTATACAAAAACTTGAATATTTGAGTCATAGTTTTTAAGTAATTAATAAACGTAGAAAATGTTAATCGTAATATATATTATTTTTTTAACCTAACGGGCTTAAGTCAGGTTAACGCGGCATTCGATGGGTGCAGAATCCAATCCACTGATTTAAGAATTTTGCTTCCAAGTAATCAGTAGCGATGCGTCAAGTGATTGATAATGTATTGATACTATATTTATATTAATTAGTTTTTCTATAAATGAGAAGAGACATTTTTGAGATAATCGGCGTGCTGGTCTCTGGTCGGCTGCTTCGAATGCTTAAAATGCTTAGTTTTGGCCTATTTTAGTACTGTGAATGCATTGAGTAAATCTTATCCGATTTTTTTCATTCAAATTTGCTTTAAATCAGCACTTTTCATTTATTAAAATTTTGTTTGACAATTTTTGATTTCGTTGTTTATACAGAAATTTAGTAAACTATGTTTTGGATGGATAGCAAGTTTATTGCCCCTTGACCGGCAGCCTCATCCTCGAGCCTTCCTTCACGGATTATCTTCCCCTCATTATGGGCTGTAAAATTATTATTTATTGGACCTATAAATTTATTTGGAGGAAGCTACGTGCTAATGAATTGGCAGCTGTTTTTCTTATTAACATCAATTCATGCAAACGTTTATAACTCGAGGTTACAGCCCAAAATTGATTGTTTACAGCTTAAAAACCAATTATTTGTTATAAAACTTTGCGACTATATACATTTTACATAAAAACGTTGAATGTAAAAGTTGTAGACATTTTCAAAACTCAACTTTTTACCGTGACGATGATTTTTTCAAAACGCTTATACATAAAACAACAACCCTAGAAACGATTTTTGGTATATATAATTGAATAACAAGTTCGGTGCGACACGCTCTATCAGGCCCAAAATTTGGCACAAAAGCTTTAATTAATTGCCTGACGCTTCGCGCGAGCGTCGGTAGATCGGGCGAGTGCGCAGAGAGAATTTCAGTCGGTTTTATTTAGGATGAACTTTTGAAATATTTTCCCGACCAGTGCTTAATGCCATATTCGTATGCGCTGAAAACAAAGCGTTTGAAGAAAAATATTCATGAAATAATATAATATAAAATTAATATTTGTAGGCAAACATATTGGATGCCAACGAATTTTGAATGATAAATAATGATTATTATTGGCCTATTTTAGTACTGTGAAAGCATTGAGTAAATCTTATCCGATTTTTGTCATTCAAATTTGCTTTAAATCAGCATTTTTCATTTATTAAAATTTTGTTTGACAATTTTTGATTTCGTTGTTTATACAGAAATTTAGTAAACTATGTTTTGTATGGATAGCAAGTTTATTGCCCCTTGACCGGCAGCTTCATCCTCGACCCTTCCTCCACGGATTATCTTCCCCTCATTATGGGCTGTAAAATCCGAAGAAGGTCTCCAAATTCTTTCACTATGATTTTTCCCGGATAAATCGTTTCCACCTACACTTCCCCTATGGACGGCTAGGTGGAGGACACCCGGTATACAGAACCAACACAGTCTGTCGAGTTTATACGGGCAGCTTTATTGCCGCTATTAAAAGATGACGCGGTGAGAGAGAAAGCCAAGGCAGATATATCCTGCGCACACTGCAGTGGGCTGGAGTGTTGCCAATATTGATATGGTCGTGTGCAACCGATACACGCGGCGGAGCGAGCCGCACGAGCCAATTACGCGATCTGTGTATGTATGCATTGGTGTATAGCTAGCGACGATTCGGTCCGATCTCGGCAACTTCGATGAGCGTCCGGCCCCTGCGCGATGCAGTTTCAGCCTGATTACGTTTGTAACGCACTAACGCGACAGGATGTATTCGGACTTGGCGGGTATACAGCTGCGGTTGCTCGTGGCGATCGATCAAGGCAAAAATTTGATCGTAAGGGTCACTGGAGCTTAACTCGAGTTTACGTATTATTGCATATTTTAAAATCTATTTCTAACACGCACACACACACGCATACGCGAGATTATAAAATAGCAGACCATACGTCCCCTATACACATCGTTGAATTCGTTTTTCCGTCGACGTCGGCTCTCTATAGAAAAAAGAAGAGTCGCCGCACGTGCGGCTCGTAAGTTTAAGCTGTCATCAAAAGGCTATAGGTTTTATCGGTTATAAAAAATGCAGGAATCGCTCTGGCTCGCTCGCTCGCCACCGAATCATTTTCCAACCGCAACACCTGCCACGCGACTCTCGCTTGGAAAATTACACTCTGCGCAAGCTCTATACTCCCGAGCTTTTACCTCACGAGCGATGTACATTTGATTATGCGTTACGACCTGAAAACAAAAATTAACTGCAGCTTCGAATCGCGTACACGGGCCTCTCGAAAAATTCATATATAGTATTGTGTTTCAAACGAGCGTATATAACGGCGATTCGAAAGAATGCTTGCATGCGCGCGCGCTGAAAAATATCAAAGCGAAACGCGCGGTTCAATTAGTTTTTCAATTTGTCCGCGAACTCACAATGCGCGCAGAACCGTGAAAAAACATCACGACACGACGAGCCAATCATTTCGATACCGCGGATGCGTATGTTATACCTATTGGGTTTTTTTTTTATTTCGCGATATTTCGAGGATTCCGCGATGATTGATCTTTTTTTGCGCGTTTATTGAGTTTCTTTTTTTGTTCGGCGCTTCGCAAAATTGACTATTCTTTCATAAAAGTTAGCCCCCCTACACGCCGAGGCGAAACACAGAGCAGCAGCAGGTGTATGCAAATTCCGCGGAAACAATTTTATCGCAGTAACTTCTCGTTAAAAGGCCTCTAGCGCTGACAAGGAGAGAGTACAGGATCAGTCGTAAAAAGCTCGGCGCGCGCGAAAAAAGCTCGTCCGCGCGCGCACATGTTCTCGGGGTCTTGAAAAAGCAATTCCGTCGATTCTCCATTCGATCCACTGCAGCAGTGTAGTGAGAGGGAGAGAGAGAACGACGTCATCGCGCGGCTGGATAGTATAGAGGGCCGAATGATAAAACCGCACGCGAAAGGAAATTGTGTAGCTTTCGTTAGCACGCGGCTCGCTAAGATTAAAAGTAAACAAGAAACAACGGACGGAGCGATAACATCCGCGAGAGCGAAGAATGGGGGATCGGAAAAGACTCGTTGCTGAGAGGGAGGGATGAGGGAACACGGCTCTTGACAAAAGGCCGAGGCGGAGGAGGAGGAGTAGGAGGAGGAGAGATAGCAGTCCGGCGCGTAGTGCAGGGTAGAACTTTGCAATTTTCCTGGGGGGATTGAAAGTAAATCAAAGTTTGAAAGGGCCGGGACCGCGTCCTCACTTTCCTAGAATATGGGCGAATCTAATTTATTGTCTTTAGCTACACGCTATAGGTATAGTATAATGCTATACGCGCGGTGCACAGTAGCAGCAGCAGCCCCGGTGTAGCTATAGTTATATGTAGAGGAAAAGGGAAGCGCGGCTGCTGCTTGGCTGAACTCGAGGCTGTATGTATATACCCTGGAAATTTGGATGTATGTCTATATATATATATATATGCGACTCTCGCTCCGGCGAACGGGCTTCAATTAATACCTTCGCTTGCTACCTTCCGCTGCCCTCTGCACACATTGTTTTCCCTACGCGTCTGAGCTTCTATACGTGTGTGTGTTTGCTTTAATGCGATTTCGAGGGGAATTTATATTCGGCAAGGCTCTAGTGATTCTATTATACATCGACTTTACCCACGCGGCTGTTAGTTTTTATAATTTTTTTTTTGCGCGCACAGTGCCGCTGAAGAAATAATTCACAGCTGGCGAACTTTGATTCGGTATGAGCGGGGAATTCGTTTAGGAGCTTTATATAGTTTTTCAGCTGCGTAAGCGGGGGCCAGGATTATACTATTCCGGAAAAGAATTTCGAGGCGTAGTACATATATGCGGAAGAGAGGGAGAGAGGAAAGCGTTTTTAGAGAGGGAAAAATCAAATAACAGATATTTTTCGTCGTTCGACACTTGTTTTTTCAGTGCTAAACGATCTGCACGGGCAGAGGGAATTTTAGCCGGTTTTATTTTGGACGAGTTTTTTTGTAACATTTTCTCGCACGAGTGCTTAATGCCCATATACTCGTATGCGCTGAAAACAAAGCGTTTGAAGAAAAACATGCTGTGATTTTATTCTATTTTTTACAGCCAAATCCGCCACCTCAGATAACAGAAATCAGACCTATAAATTTATTTGGAGGAAACTACGTGCCAATAAATTGGCAGCGGTTTTTCTTATTAACTTCAACTCATGCAAACGCTTATAACTCGAGGTTACAGCCCAAAATTGATTGTTTACAGCTTAAAAACCAATTATTTGTTATAAAACTGCGGCTACATGCATTTTACATAAAAACGTTTTATGTAAAAGTTGTAGACATTTTCAAAACGCTTATACATAAACAACAACCCTAGAAACGATTTTTGGTATATATAATTGAATACCAAGTTCGGTGCGACACGCTCTATCAGGCCCAAAATTTGGCACACAAGCTTTAATTAATTGCCTGACGCTTCGCGCGAGCGTCGGTAGTTCGGGCGAGTGCGCAGAGAGAACTTCAGCCGGTTTTATTTAGGATGAACTATTTGAAATATTTTCCCGACCAGTGCTTAATGCTATATTCGTATGCGCTGAAAACAAAGCGTTTGAAGAAAAATATGCTGCGATTTTGTACTTTTCGGTTGTCGAACTGGATAAATAAAGTAAAATTAAAAAATTAGAGCAGGCGTAGGTGAGACGCTTGGGTCCTGTGCAGTCGTAAGCGGTGCTCGAGAGTGGGAGTAAGAGGGGAAGAACCGGCACTGCAACCCTCAGCCTACACGGAGAAAAAAAAACGTTGAGGCTACTCAAAACTTCAGTAGAATCTACTTGACGACTTAGGTAAAGAAAATCCTGCGCGGTAGACACTCATCGAATGCGCAGAAGGGCCCAAACTCGTCTAGCCCCGCCTACCGCCACTGCTGCGCTTCCCCCACTTTTCTCGCTCGGAAATTTCGTGCTGTGCGAGTCTATTCTCGCACATTTTTTACGCAAGTAGATCCTACTGAAGTCGCTTCGGTAGATTCAACATTTTTTTTCTCCGTCTACATATCGAGATTGTTTGTTGTACATTAAGGAAGGCGTAAGAAATCTTATTAATAAATTCTAGCATAATTCCCGTTAGAGCTAGACATACCTCTGGAAGCGTCCTAATTGTGTCCCGATCTACCTGAGGGTCATTATGAATGACTCATGAAGCTCCAGGTACGAAAACCCAAGCGGCAAGCCTTCAGCGCAGCAGTTGGGCGTGTCAAGAAAAGCCGATTATCCCCTCCACCGCTACGGACCAAGGTAAGACGCTTGGGTCCTGTGCAGACCTAAGCGGTGCTCGAGAGTGGGAGTAAGAGGGTAAGAATCGACGCTGCGATCCTCAGCCTATATATCGAGATTGTTTGTTGTACATTAAGGAAGGCGTAAGAAATCTTATTAATTTATTCTAGCATAATTCCCGTTAGAGCTAGACATACCTCTGGAAGAAACCCAGCGCCGTATCGTCTACTAATGTTTGGGTAAAACCACGTTGCCGCCTAGCAGAATTTTATTGCATGCCTGCGACGCATTTACGACATAGCGTCCTAATTGTGTCCCAATCTACCTGAGGGTCATTATTAATGGCTCGTGAAGCTCCAGGTACGAAAACCCAAGCGGCAAGCCTTCAACCCAGCAGTTGGGGGTGTCAAGAAAAGCCGATTCTCCCCTCCACCGCTACGGACCTATCCTAACGTAAGGGCAAAACGCCACCCCGACAGCACTGCGGAGATGCCTATAAATATACTGTGCGGAGCATGTATCAGGCAGAACTCGAGAAATATCAGACTCGAAACTGTCAGAGCTAACTGACCACTTGATATAAATTGAAATTTATATTTTAAAAGCACGGCGCAATAATGAATTCCGCTAGATTAGCATCAGCAGCTACGGTATCAGAGGTAAGCTTTTTTATTTTCAATAATCAAACCGTTAAACTTTGTTGAAGATCACTTTGTATTTTTTGGGAACCAAGCTAATCATGTATTCTATTTTTTACAGCCAAATCTTCCGCCACAGATAACTGAGTTCAGCGTAAGGGTGCCGAAGTAAGTATTTGAATAAATTTGAATAAATCATTTTTTAATATCTCGCAATTTTTACCTACGAAGCGCTGAACTCGATTCTGACTATCGGAACGAGTGCAAAGCGATCTTAAACGACTAACGTTCTGTATCTGTTTATTTTTCCAGAAACACGAAGAAAAAATTTAATGTAATGAAATTTAATACAGCCCAAGGAATCGACTTTAATGAATGGAAGGACGCGAAGATGGAGAGAGAAAATAACAGGAGTGATTTTAACAGGGCACAAGAGGAGATACCCAAATACGGAGCCGGTTCAGAGTTTGGCAGAGAAGCCAGAGAAGAGGCAAGGAGGAAGAAGTTTGGCATCATAAGTCAAAAGTACAATCCGGAAGCCCAGCCTTGGATACTCAAACCTACGGGTAAAACCGGCAAAAAGTTCAAGGGCAATCGAAACGGCGGCATCGGTGACAATTCAGCTTACTACGTCTTCGTCAGCGGTGACGACGGAAATATAGAGGCATTTCCACTAAAGGAATGGTAAGAATATTTACGTATTTACTCATTGCCTAACTATAATAGTTACTTTATTCCCTGCAAAGTGGGACTAAGGTAGCCCGCATATATTTTTGGCCCCGCATTTACGGAAATATAAATATTTTGTTCCCGCAAATGCGGGAACAAAATTTTGAATTTTAAAATTGCCTTGTTGCATAATGCACTATTATTTTTAAAAGTATGCTATTCAAGCGCTAATTTTGAATTACTTTTCAAAGGTACAACTTCCAGCCCGTTCAAAGGTACAACGCTCTGAGTGCTGAGGAGGCGGAGATGGAGTTCAATCAAAGAAATAAAGTGATGAACTATTTCTCGGTCATGATGCGAAAGAGATTACGCAACGATGAAGAAAACGACGAAGATAGCGAAATGCTGAAAACCGAGAAAGGAAAGAAGACAGGAAAGGACTCGAAAGTTTTAAAAATTTCTGAAATGGATGACTGGATGGACAGCGACGACGACGATGATTCCGACAGCGACGAGAAGGAAAACAAAAAGAAATCCGACGAGGAAGACGAGGACGATAAGAAAAAGAAAAAGAAAAGTGCTGGCAAAAAGAAGAAAAAGAACGTGTCAGACGATGAAGCGTTCGAAGAGAGCGATGACGGAGACGAGGAGGGAAGAGAGTGCGATTACATATCCGATTCGTCAGCCTCTGAATCCGAGCTCGAGTTGCAAAAGGAAATCAAATCCGTGGCGGAGGAAGATGCTCTGAGAAAATTACTGGTGTCCGATGAAGAGGACGAGGACGAAGACGATAAAGAGAAGAAGGATGAAGCTGAAAAATCTGACGAAACAGACGGCGACAAGGACGACAAGGATAAGAAGAAAGCGGGCACGAGTAATGGAAAGAAGAGCAAAGGCAAGAATGCCCAAAATGGAGAAAAGAAAAACGGCACAGCATCTTCTACCGACGCGAAATCCAGCCCCGATCAGAAGCCAGCCAGTACACCGAGTCCCAGATCAGCCACACCGACCATCGCTAGCGCTGCTATATCCGAGTCGAGGAAGAGACCTTTGACCATTTCGCCTGAGCCTTCGACGGCAATGAAGATGAAAGTGGAAAGTAACTACATGCCGTCATCGTCTGGGTCAAATAGGTATGCATTACTTGGATTTTATAATTTGATGTCGCAATTTGTCGAGCTTGGAATTAATTCGTTTTTATTTTATTTGTCAGCGAAACTGGAATAACAGAAGACGCGGTCAGGCGCTACCTGATGCGCAAGCCGATGACGACGACGGAGCTTCTTCAGAAGTTCAAAGCGAAGAAGACTGGCCACAGGACCGAAGAGATAGTTGTTCTGATAACGAACATTTTAAAGAAAATAAATCCGATCCGTAAGAAGGTCAAAGACAAGCTGTACTTGTCTCTCAAGCCGGAGCAATAGTAGTCGGACTGAGAACGTTTGTGTAAATGTTGATTAATGAATGAGTGTTTTTATTGGATTATTTTCAAGAGTCAATTTTTTAAATTTCGATTATTTATTTACGATTTTAATTGTATTTGTACATGTATTTCAATCAATTTGGACAATGTTGGCCAATAATTCTAGTATTTTATTAAGTTTTTTGTCTATAGCCGACCTGCTGCTAGTGTGATTTCAAAATTGTAAAAAATGTTAAATAAACTTTATTTTAAGCATATGTAACGCATTCACGATGT
This sequence comes from Nasonia vitripennis, assembly GCF_009193385.2. Lineage (NCBI taxonomy): Eukaryota > Metazoa > Arthropoda > Insecta > Hymenoptera > Pteromalidae > Nasonia > Nasonia vitripennis. The sequence goes on along the minus strand of NC_045760.1, from coordinate 29,838,634 downwards.
TATATTATTCCCAAACCAACACGGAAAAAAAGTGAGCCTAATGGAAGGACACCGGCACTCGTGTGCAGAATCAGGAAAGCTGAATTATGCCGATACAGCGCATACGCGTGTTATTAGGGCACACAATCGTGCCGAATGAGAGCGGTCTGAGCGAAGCCGATGCAGCACAGACCCGGTGACGATTTGGCATCATAGTTCTTGTGCTGCCCGCTGCTTCGTTCACAGCGCGCTCTCTCCGAAGTGTCTCCGCATAGTGTCACAGAGGCATTTTTCCATTCGGTTCGGCGTGTAGCTCACAGTTCTAGTTGTGTTGAGTACTTGACTACACCAACGGGTTTATAACCTAAAATCCATAAACTTAATAATTAAATTTCTTTAACGCAGTAAATTCTGAAATCATTTACGTTAAAAAAAATGATTTTACAATAAATTTTGAAAATACAAGGAAATGCGTTAAGAGCAGTAACCTAACCTTGAATACAAATTTACATATAATCACACTCAAAACTCACTAACATATATGTATACTATTCTGGCATGCATGTTTTTATGTAAGTGTGGATATTATAAAAAACATTAGGTGTAATCTGTGTGTTCAAGATTGCCAATGATGAAAATCAAATTCTCAATGATTGTACGATTACTTTTTTCAATTTTTCTTTTTGCTCTCAATTAAAATTTATCATACTTAGAGGGCTGAAATTTTGCATGGTGATTTGTTTTAAGTTGTTAAAACAATATATCCACTTGTCTTTATCTCAAGTGCTGTAGTTTAAATGCTCATGTAAACACCCATGTGTAAATTTTGCCTCCGGAGCCATGGGCTTCGGTGTAGATCAGCTAGCCAAGACAGACAAGCAAAAATTGTTACCCTAGCCTGTTTCTACATAATAAAATAAGCATCTGCATGACAGATTAAACATCTTGCATGAATACACTGCATGATATAAGGAACTATAGTGATATATACTGCCTGCGACTGACTGGAACACTTAGTTGGAGAATTATATCTATCAAGATCAACACATTTATACTCCATCATTGGCAATCTTGAACACACAGATTAAATAAAAACATGCATGCCAGAATAGTGTATATATATATATATATATATATATATATATATGTGCGTGTGTGTGCGTTAGTGAGTTTTGAGTGTGATTATATGTAAATGTGTATGCATAAATATTCAAGGTTAGGTTACTGCTCTTAACACATTTCCTTGTAATTTCAAAATTTATTGTAAAATCATTTTTTTAAACGTAAATGATTTCAGAATTTAGTGCGTTAAAAGAAATTTGATTCTTAAGTTTATGGATTTTAGGTTATAAACCCATCGGTGTAGTCAAGTACTCAACATAATGTGGGCATATTATTTTGATATATTATGCTAAGAAAAATATGGCCAATAGTTATTCACCGGCCATGTCTTACAGCGTATTTTCTACGAGGGAAGCCACAAGTCACAACTAGAACTCTGAGCTACACACCGAACCGAATGGAAAAATGCCTCTGTGACACTATGCGCGCGCATGCTTCGGAGAGAGCGCGCTGCGAACGAGGCAGCGGGCAGCACAAGAACTATGGTGCCAAAACGTCACCGGGTCTGTACTGCATGGGCTTCGCTCAGATCGCTCTCATTCGGCACGATTGTGTGCCCTAATGGCACGCGTATGCGCTGTATCGGCATAATTCAGCTTACCTGATTCTGCACACGAGTGCCGGTGTCCTCCCAGTCTCACGTTTTTTTCCGTGAACAGTAGGTGCATAAGTCAAGCATTTTACAACGCGGAAATAGTTAATTGAATACAGGTTGAAATTCAAGGTCATGGTGACGCATGGCAGACGTGCGTCGTCTGCCCGGGCGCGCAGTACGCATGCGCCGTGCCATGAACCAGCTATAGCGTCCGAATGAAGCTATAACCTCGTTCCTTCTAAAAATAAAGACCTTATTCGCACGAAAATTTTCAGGCCACGGAGCCGCGCGCAAGCCGGGCTCTTTTTCCCAAGAACACCTTGAGAGCAAGCCTCTCGAGATAGCGCAAACACGATTGCAGCGAGTTTTTTCGGCCGCTGCACTGTGCGCACACCGCGTTTTCCTCTAAATTTAGCGCACGGCCGGAAAAGTGCTTGTCGTTTCACGAACCAAAAAGCGGAGAAACGCATAAGAACTTGCTCTCTTTCCTTCCCAACTACTATACTAAGCAGGAAAGGGAGAAAGAGAGAGAGAGAGAGAGAAAAGGTGAACGAAGCGCGCGTGTGTGTGGTAATTATAAAAAAGACCGCGAAAGTAGCGGCATGCATGCTCCCCCTAATTGCGGCCGCACCGCGCTACTTTTCTCTATAATTACTAAAAGGACTGGCTCTGGAGGCTGTATATACGTGTATACATACATACAGAGGAGAGTAAGTAGAAAGAGAGATAAATATGGGCTGGGCTCGTCACGCTTTTCTTCGAGGAGGTTCGCATTGCTGCAGTGACCACTTTAAAGCGACGGCTTGTAACGCAGCTCTCCCGACTAGCGAAAAGTTGGAGAAAAGCCTTACGAAAAGTCTTTACTTTTTACTTCTTCTTCTCTCTCTCTCTCTCTCTCTCTCTCTCTCTCTCTCTATATATATATATATATATATATATACACACACACACGCTAGCGTCGCGTGCGCGCGCTTTTTCCTCGATTTTCTTGCCCTCTTTCTCTCTTGATTTCTCGCGCGCAGCTCTGCCGAGGCGATTCTATTTACTTTAATGTTTCTGCGTTTTAATAACGTCTGAGAGTTCGCTCGGAGCTTTTTTTTCTTTCTCTTATTTCTCTGCGCGGCGGGTATAGGCGAGTTCTTTTCCGACAGCTTTCAATTTCTCAAAGTGCTGCATTTACGCGGTTAAATCGTTTAAGAGTTTCATAAAGGAGCCGCGAACGCGCGCTCGGATAAAGGCGTTTTAATCGGATTTATCCTCGTGTTCGCCTTTTTCGACCGAAAGAGAGAGAGAGAGAGAGAGAGAGAGAGAGAGACTCGAAAATCGCGCGTTTCAGCCGTGATGTATAGAGAATTATATCGAATTTAAGAGTAATCGCACTGCACGGGAAGAAATTTTGTCGAGTAAGAATCATGCAATTTTTTCTCGAACGACGATTGAAGCGAATTTTACTCTATATAACTGAGCAATATTTGCTTAAAATTTCTACCCATACGTATAGAGCTTGAAGAAAAAAAAAACGGCGCACGAATTTCACAGCCTGACCGAATGCTGACAACTATCACTCGAAAATTAATGCCGACATAATAGAGGAGCGACGGAAAAGCCGCGGGGATTCAGGTCAATATCCGGCGCTGCAGCGCGCGGAAATAGCCCGGGGCAGCGATTCGAGTAAAGACCCTTGTCGGAGCGAGTACGTATGTATATAGGTATACACGTGGATGTAGGAGACGTTGGTTTTTCAGAGGTAGTATAGGCGCCTCGGCCCCGTATTACAGCACAGCCCAGAGATGCGCGGCTCCGTTTCCGGCTTTCCCGGGAGCTTGCAAGCCTTATGCGCCGGAGCTTGTACTACTGCTGTGTGTCCTCTATAGATGTATGTGTGACTGGTAGGGGTTGTAGAGGATTTCTCGCCGGACACTTCCGATTTCAGGAGGATTCAGAGAGCCGAGTAGCGACTTCTTGGCTCGGAGGAAAATGTGATAATTCGATGATTTTTATCGTATTGGGGCGGATTCTTATTTGCTTTTTTAGATATACAGGTGTTTGGGGCTACGTTATGTACATCGATCGTTGCTGTAGCGAGTAATGGGAAGATGAAGCAAATTTGACAAGGGCTTTTGTAATAAACTGCAGAGAGCCTTTGATGAGCGAAGAAGAGAATGTAATAATTATTTCAAAAGCACGAGAAAGCTTCTTTAAATATTTTAAATCATTTTCGCGTATTTTATTATTTAAAACACGAACCCAAAGATCAAATCTTCGCGATAAAAATTGGATAAAGTGTATAGCGTATATATGAATATCGATATAAATCGACGCTCGCGCGAGTCAACCCGAATTCCCTCAAGCCCGTATCATTTGTTTACGCTCGACGTGCGCGTGTGTATGGATGAATTTTCCGCGAATGTTTATATTTTCTTGGATTCCACCGAGAGAGAGAGAGAGATCATATCCACGAGAGCTTGATATTGATATCGAGCGATTTCGCTTATACAGCCGCGTATGTCTTCGCGGCAGCAGCGCACGTCAGTCGGGATCTTCCCATATAAATGTAAATTTCGAACCACGGAGATGCGCAGCCAACAGTCGAGTGAAATATCCGGACAACATAATATATACGTATAAGAAATGCATCACCTTTGACCATGTATAAATAATCGATCGAGCTCCAGATCGTAGGCTATTGACTCCAGGGCGTCTCTCGATCAACCACACCAGGGGAGAAGCTTCTCGGCGTACACACAATCAAATTAGCCGGACGAATTCTCATTTGAATGAGACCACGCGTACTACTCTATGGCCAAAAGCGGAGATTGAAGCCTCTCAAGTCCAGCGGCGGCATCGACGTGTCTTCGACGTATATATGTCTATACATAATATACACAGCCGAGCGAGCACAAACAGCAAGGGGCAAAACTTAGCCGAGGCAGCCCTCAAGGCGATTGAACCATCTTGTCAAGGTAAACAGTCGAGACTGGGTCGCTTCTTCTTCTTTTTCCCTGTATACAATATTATTGGGTATATCTCGGATATAGTTCCTATATATATATTTCACGTGTAGCTCGTTTAGGCCGCAGCTGGTCGGATTGGTCTCTATTTCTATTAGGGCCGCCGAGTCACGGTTATATCGTTGCGGCGGTGGTACCGCGTGTGATTCGATTGAAATCTTTATGTCGTTTGGCCGAGCGAGGGCTTTCGCCGGTGATGAGAAACGAATTCCCATCGGGGGATTTCTTTTGCGGGAAAAGGGAAGCCCTGGGAAACAGCTTTTGCTGATGTTTACGGATACGGCAGGGGCGAATCTATTCGTTAATTAATTTGCGCGCGATGAGAAGTGCGTGTGATGTGGGAAGGTTTTAATTAACCGAGTTGTGTACTAATTTAAGGTAAAACTAGAGTGGCTTGTTTTTCGGTTATTTATACCGAACGAATAATCGCGCAGCGGAGAAAAACGTGGAAAGAAGAAGCAGACGATGACGAGCGTCTTGAATACACAGTCTATCTGCCTCGAAGAGCGATTATAATGCACCCGACGACGAGGTTACGGCGCAAGAAAACAGCCCCGCAGCCAAAAAGGAATAGAAGAAAAAAAACGCAGCCCACGATGTAGCGCACAGCTACTTCAGCAAGAGAGATCGCTGGAGAACGATTTGTCACGACTGCTTCCGCTCTTTTCCTCTCTTAACCGTCTCTCTATCCCCTTTTCGCTCGGCTTCCTTCCGCTCTAGGCCACGGGGCAGACATTCTGATTTGACAGGGCCGCTCTGTGCCATTGAATCTATACGGACGAGCCTCGAGCGAAGCTGCAGAAGTAATAGTGCCGCAGCCCCGGAAGGCAAGAAGCGAATGCATCCATTAATCAGACACTCTTTTACTCGGGTATAAAAAGCGATTCCGGACTGTATATACGCGTGCGACCGATTTCGTAGCCCTTTTACTAACGGTTGATGAGAGCTGCGCTATGGTAAGGAGGTCACGGGATGAGGAGGTGAAAATCGGAAAGTTTTTTAGTTCAGAGCTGAGACTAAGCTGAATTCTTTGAGAAGTTCTCTCTAATGACCCTGTACGAAGGATGGAATCCATTGATTTCGCTTTATTCATCGAATATTCAATTCGTATTTTCCCTCACTAGATATTTCCGCTCTACACGAGTACAACGCAGCGTCGTCGGGGAAAAAAAGACAACCGCAATTTCGAGCTAAGGGAAAATCCACGAAGGAGGAGAAGAAACAACGAGAGGGCGCGAATGCTAATCGATCGACTTAATAAGCTCTCGATCGGAGCGGCAATTATAATTAACGAGACGAGGATCCCCTCGCACGCGTCTATACCTATATACAACTACTTCTGCACACTCTGCGGTTATACGACGCGAGTTGAAAAATCGAACATCCACCTCTCCGCAATTTTCCGCTCAAAACTACACTGCAACAATAATAACCTTCCTTTGTGCTTCATCGCGTGCATAGACGTAGCGAGTAGCTCTCTCTCTCTCTCTCTCTCTACCCCTAAAAATAATAAGCCCAGTTGAATTAATTCTCTCCCGGCAAACGGATGAATGGGAAATTAGCCGAGCAACAAGCTGCACCGCGCTATTCAAATTGTTCATCCAGCGGTAATAGCCCCCGTATATATATACATATTTGACGTATAACGTACGTAAGCACTCGAAAGAGCTCTTTCGGAATAATTAAGCGAGGACTTTCCGCGCAAGGGAAACATATACACGCTAATTTTTAATTAACACTATATACTCGTATGTATAAACAAGACAAGTGATACACTGCACTCGACGCTTCATTTTCCTAGGGCAGCGCTGTATACAAAAGGGAATAATTAAAGATGTATTGTGTATAAGGGACAAAGGAGACTGTAGCGTTACATACGTTGTCATGCTGAAGTGTAAATTAGCCGTTGGATAGGTACGCACCTTTGGCGAAGGGCGCGAGCAGTATGTAGTTGACGAGGGCAGCGCCAGTGTCGTGGCCCATGAGGGTGACTCGCGTCGGATCACCACCGAACGCGCCGATATTCTCCCTGACCCAAGTAAGTGCCAGAGCGATGTCGTGCAGTGCCAGGTTGCCGCTCATCACCGAGTCCGTCGACTCGGTTATCGGCTTCGTTCGCAGGAAACCTGTGCAGAGACGTTATACCATTTTTTTTCTTCTTAATAATTGAACACGCCGAAAGACCTCTCAGAAAGTTACCAAAGTAAGGGCACAGCGGGAAATTAGTAATTTGCTTAAAAAAGTGCTGCTGTGGCCTAAAAATAAAATCTATCCCCGGGAATGGAAAAAATCTCGGGGAGAAGAAGAAGAAGAAGACTTTTTCCTCTTCTCACAGAGAGCAAAGGAAAAAAAAATAAGAAGAAGAGACTGGAGCACTCAGCGAAAAGTTTTTTCCGCGGCGCGCAAGTTCATCGCGTGCATAATTAGAAGGTCATAAACTGTAATCCCAAAAGTTTGCGGCCCGGCCTTGTCAGCGCGAGGAAATTGCAGTTGAAACAGTTTTTGAGCGCATAGCACTTGTGTGTGTGTGTGTGCATGTAACGTTACCTAGGATCCCGAGGCGGTAGTTTAGGGTAATCACTATGACGTGGCCGGCGCTGGCCAGTACAGAGCCGTCGTAAATGTTGCCGGTGCCCCACTCGAAGCTCTCACCGTGGACGTAGACTATCACGGCGTAAGGCGCCTCCAGTCCTCGCGCACCTGTGCATAGACATACGCGACAAGATTATTATTGCATATTGTGTATTTACGTGCTATATGTATATAGATATCCTCTGGGAAATTGGCTCCGCTGTTTGAAATTAATTCACGCTTTTAAAACAACAGCGTGTCCCGCGGTGTCGCGGCTGTCGAGAGATTCTCTTTTAAAGGCGAAACAAAAGAGAGAAAAAGAAACTTCTCTGCATTTCATGAATGCATTACGAATTTGCGTAGTAGCGCAGCGCATAAATCTGCTTAAAAATAATATTGGATTTTCGTTCGCGGCATATAATTTTAATAATAATTCTTCCCTCGCGGGCGACCACTGCAGCGGAATATCAAGTTTCCGCAGACGATCTCTCTCTCTCTCTCTCTCTCTCTCTCTCTCTCTCGACGGCAAATTGTTTATTAGTCTGTATATAGAACATCTCTGAAATTGGAAACTCGAAGAAAACCGCTACGAAAGCCCCTTGTATTCCAGCTCCGCGAAGCGTTTTCTTATATTTCACCCCTGAAAGTTTTTAATCAAACGTAATTAAACGAGCATTACACACAGAGAGGGCGAACAAAAAAACATCGTCGGAGAGAGTTGACCTGTTACAGTTCCCTCTTAATTACTACTTCATAAGCGATATCCGCGGCGTTAAAGTTCCGACACAAAAATCCAAGCCAAAAAGCATCTGGTGCGTTTAATTAGCCGAAACCTGCTCTTATACAGAGTATAATTGCGAGGACCCTCGGCTTATTTTTCCGTTTAACGGAGAGAGAGAGAGAGAGAGAGAGAGAGAGAGAGAGAGAGAGAGAGAGAGAGAGAGAGAGAGAGAGAGAGAGAGAGAGAGAGTAAAGGAAAATTAAGCGAGCGATTCAGCCGTACACACGAAAATTCATTAAGACACCGAGTAGGCGATAATTCACGCGGGTTAAGCGACTGCCTCGTTATGCGCGAGCTTGAATTTCGAAAAAGCTCTAAGAGCTGAACAGAACGAGAGAGAAAGGCTCTTTTTATGCAGCAGCAGCTGTTCTCCCGAAGAGAAATGCTTCGGGGGAAAAAAGTCGGACTACTGCCGGATTAAGCGCTGGTAAATCGAAGCCGCTCGACTGTATGTGTGTGTGTGTGTGTATTCCGCTCGACTTATTTCCGTAGTAGTAGTAGCAGTGATCGTCGTTTGTTCTGTATACACAGGCTACAGTGTCAAAGGATCGTTCGGAAAATCGCGAGAGTTAATTCGCAGCGGTGATTAGCGTGAAAGCTCCGAGCTTTTTGTGTATACTCGGGACACAATACGCGCAGCGATGCTTTTAATTCGAGAAGTTAAATAGAGTGGAGTAAAATTGAATCGTTATTTACGTATAAAAAAAGAATCGCCGGCGCGACTATCTCGAGTTGGCATTATTTTACACTCTAATGAAAAAGCGAAAAAAAATTCGACGCAGTAGCTCTCTCAGCGTTTAAAAATTAACCGAGAGTAGGCAGATACTATAGGCCCTGTAATCAGGACGCGCGGAGCTCGCGTTAAAATTTCACCGCGGCAGATTGCACTTTCGGTATAAACGGCCGATGCAGAGCTGTATGGCCGCTTAAATAATAATACACCTACGCGATATGCCGTAGAGGAAGAAAGAACGCGGTGAACATCGAGGCTTGCCGCAAGCTCAGACCGCGTTTTAGCCTCGTCTCGCCATAAACGTTAAGTATATACTCTCTCTCTCTCTCTCTCTCTCTCTCTCTCTCTCTCTCTCTCTCTCTCTCTGCGGGGGCGTCGTGCGGCCATTAACGCGAACACGCGTTTTATTGGTTTCGTGAAAATTGAATTTCCATCGTGTTCGCGCCAGACCATCCTCGCGGCGGTGCGGGTGTGTTATACTCGCGCCATCACTGCTCTGTGTGATTGTGGCCTGATCGCTGCTGCTGCCTGGTGGGCTCTGGAATTAGAGCTATTTCCTCGAGATTTTTTTTTTTTTATAGGTTTTTGTGACGTTTGCAGAGATGGTCGATTTTGCTGGATATAGCCGTTGAAACTTTGATCTCGGGGTCGTAGCCGCGAGGTGAAATTTTATTTTGTTTATAACGAACGTATACGTCTATACGGCGAAAGGTAACTGGGTTAATGTTTATAGTCGCTTTTCGACGTACTTAACGCGATAATCGCCTTCCGCTGCATTTGCATGGCTGAAATATGCTTTTTCTCATTTAAATTTCGACGCGAATTCCGAATAACTTAACGACGGCTAATGAGTTCCTTTTTTTTCTGAATATGTAACAAGCTCACCGTACACCACAAAATCGACTTTAGCGACGTCATACCCGGCGTCGAGTAAAAATAGTAATAAAAAAAAAGAAAAAAAAAACAGCACGGGTGTCGAGTAAAATTCCGTTAATCACTCGGCCGTTAATGGCTATCGCCACACACACACACACACACACACACCCCCACACAGGAGAGCTTTTACCGTTTTTCCGGTTTCGCGACGCCTGTAAAAGCTTCCAGCTGTACACCCTATATAGATATAGAGCGCGGAATAATTGTGTGAATAAATATGAAGTTCAGCTCGTCGTATCGTCGGCTGTCGAATTAAAAGCCTTTAATCGCGTTTGAAAAAAGGTTTCGGGTTATTCGGCTGGCCGGAATCGCGCAAAACAGCTCTCAAGCGCGCGACAGCCGACTATTATTAACTCTTCGCATCGGTGCTCCTACTGCCGCCCGCTGCAACGGTAGAATTAAATTTTATCGAGTGGATTTTCGCGGGCATTCGGGATTTCATATAAATGTCGTTTGGCTCATCGTACGCGATGTCACTGATGACTTCTTTGATATGGTTATTTTTTTAGGTTCGCGTAAGATTATATTTTTCGGTATTACAAAAAAAGCTCGTTATCGCGCCAGATCAAAAGCGTATACGTAATATCGGGTTTCACTCGTCGATAAACCCCCTTAAAAGAAATCCAAAAGCGCGTTACTATTTTTCAGAAATTTCACACGCGATACCAATATTTTTCCCCGACGTATTTTCAAAATTTCTAAAAGATATTGCGTGCACAGCTCGCGATCACAGAGAATATTCCAAATTCCCAGTAAACCCACTCACCGCTTCCGGGTATATAGAGATTGAGAAACAAGCAGTCTTCGCTCTGATTGCCGACGAACTTGAAGAGCTTGACCAGTTGGTTGTACCTTCCCTGAGGCATGTCCTGCAAGGCGAGCGTCTGATTGCGTATGTCCGGCAACTTTTGCGGACAGACCTGTCCGTAAGCGTCGGCCCGTTTGATGCCTTTCCATCCTAGGGGTGGCTGTGGGGTCCGAAAACGAAGATCCCCTACAGGCGGCGCTGCGTATGGTATGCCCCGGAAAACTTCCACCGGGTCCAGATGCTGGCTGTTCAGTTCCTGCGAGACACGAAAAATATAAGTTCAGGCGATTTCTCAGCTGCGCGTTTTTCAAAGATAAGAAAAGTTGCAGCTCATATTCGCGGAGAGAGAGAGCCCAGGGGCTGTAAATCTTGTGTCAGATACACACTGCGCTGAGAGAGAGAGAGATATACGGGCGCACAGCGAGTGGATGATAAATAATTCAGTATGGATTCTAGAATTGGGTGAAATTCGAGTCAACCGTAAAGCGGCTTCGGGGCCGAATTCGGAACAGGGGCTGCTTGTATGTCTATCGATCGCATCCGACGCGAAGAACGAGATTTCGCGCAGTTGATGTGTGTGTATAGCGTTTAATTGCTTGGGTGGACATGGTGTCCGAATTTTATTCCGGTATTTTATTTTCGCTCCGCGTATAAAAGGTGTGACGTTACCGAACTCGCCGAGAGCTAAAATATTGAGTTCGCAGAGGATTGCTCTCGTATAGCCGTACGGCGTTGATGACCTTTTACAATTTTGTTTACATATTCTGAAATGCGAGTATATAATATTGATATGGCAGTGGGCAGTGCGTTAAATTGTTGATGTAATATCCCGCTTGTATAATACTATAATTCAACGGACGTTACGAACAATCAAATTTTGAATCACTTTATAGAAGCGTCATAAATGTATACTGTTCATTTTGCGCGCGTTTCCGCGCATCAAAAAACCAACATTTTTACCAATTTACTTTCTGTTAAATTAAATCTGCCTTTATACAACGAAGGGAAACAATTTTTCCGCGTTTCGCTTTTGCGCTTCTCCGAATTCAAAGGTCCGATGCGAAATTCTCGTTATGTTTACTGGATTATTTTTCAAAGCCCAGATCGGAGTAAAATGATGAATATAAGTTACAAGGTAACGACATCTTTAACAATAGGCGGAAGAAAGAAGCATCGAGTACACCGTCTGCGTCGTCATGCCAACGAAAGTCGAGCAATAAAAAGAAAGAAAAATATCGCTATATTTCACGAGTATACTGGCCGTCGCTTCATTCGTCCGCCTCTATAAAACGCAGTCGCGATCCGTTGATCCAGTGTGTGTGTGTGTGTGTGTGTCTGATATTTGCAGCGCCTCCCCCTTTTCAGCTGAAATAAATATCGACGCGCGACAATGGCGCGCCTTCTCTTTATGACTACTGAAATCCCTTAAGCGTATAAATATAAAATATATACGTATACATATACTGCAGTCCTCTCTGGAGAGTTAATTCCGCGAAAAAAGCCTCTGCGCGAAATGAACGACGTCGCGCACATAGCTATATAGGCGTCAAGCTCTCCCTGAGAGTCTAAGCGAAATTCCAGGGCATTTGCCAGACAGAGATGAAATAAAATAATACCGGCCCGCGTGCGTCGACTGCGAGAAATCTTCATCTCTCCCGTGAATTATTATAATTTTTTTTGCCCCGCGGGGGTGGGAGGAAGGCGGTTTCATTCGAAAATCAATCGAGCCCCGAACGTGACCGTAATCTCTTATCAGCGCAGGTCCTCTAGTCGTGCCCTTACGTCCAGGAAGCCGTATAAAGGAGGGGATATACGCCGACGACATCACCTTCTCGAATATGATTCGGGATTCCGAGCGCGAGTCGATCTCATTTGCCGTATATAGTCGCAAGCGCGAGTGAATGAGTAAACGTTAAACGGATTCAAGCGCCCTCTCGATATTACTGTTTGCAACGCAAAAGCCGGCTGGGATATGCTGGCTGGACGATCATTTTCGAGCCCGGGAATCGAGCTGTATATATCGAGCTCGCGCATATACGACAGAGCTTTTTCGAGCCGAAAGCGCGATAAAATGTGCGTCGTTAAAAATTAGCGAAATAATATCGCGTCTGTGCCTAGCGGCTATTTAAATTGAGAGCTGCTGCGCTGTGTAATAATAAATGATTTTTGAATTTCCCGCCGTAATTATACGCCGGTGCGTTTGCTGTCAGTTTTGCAAATATGCCCGCGACGCGTATAATTTATAGTCTTCGTTAAATTCGTTTTATTCTCGATTGTGGCTGTATACATATAGGCTAACTGGCGTCTGGTTTTGTTACAAATTTTTTCATCTACCTATTCAAAAGCGATTTTCATAATAATATATTATGCTAGAGCAGTTACAGCGTGAGTGGCCTGTAAGCCAAACCGATTGAATACAGTTTTGACGTAAAAGTTACACCTCTACATGTACATTCTACACGTAGAATAAGCTAAGGGTCAATATGAAAGCGTATATGCGCCACCTATCTTCGCTAGCCGAAAATTATAAGCATGCAGTACAACTTGCAAAATTTCATTTTTACACCATCGATCCAAGAGATAATACATGCACTCGAGTCAGATTGCCGGTTTTCGATTTTTTTCTCTCTCTTTCTCGCGAATTCACGCGTGATTCAGCATTTATAGAACTTTGCCCGCGAGCTCGCGCTCATTTGCCTAATTACGTTGCGAAGTTAGGCTGCTCTATTAAAAATGATTACGCGCCCGGAGAGATTAATCGCGAAATTGCATGATGTATAACCCGCGCGCGAGAGTATAGCTTTCGCTTCTTAAATCACGCGCTAACGATGATTTATCTAACAGCCCACGAGTAGTCGCGGCTAGTTTTAACTTGTCGTAATGCTACTTTGACAACTGCTCCGTTGATTTATAATATACGTTTTATACGTCAAAGGCAAAATGTTATGTGTGTGTGTGTGTGTATAGTGAGTTCAATAGGAAATCAAACGAGTAGAGTAACGTACCGAAACTTTGTTCGTTCGAAATATCCGCTGACGAGTCTGCGGCGTGGCGTTAGTGCGAGTCAGTTCGTTAGAATTTGAAATGACGCTGTGTATTAGCATAAGCGAGATTTTTCTTCAAATTTGAATTACCCGCGCACGTCATCGCGCCTAACGATGGAGGAGAGAATTTAGAATTCTCGCGTTTGAAAAAAGCTCCCCTTTGAAGTAAACGGATTCACGATTCCTCTCTGCGATTTCAGCGTTTATGAATTTTCGTCTTCCGTGAATCCACAGCCCTTTGATAGAACATTGACGATTGCAGCGGATTAAAGAGCTTTTTCCTCCCAATAATAAAACACCACATTTTAAGAAAGGAAAATTTCGTTAAATCCTAAAAATCTCCCCTGATTCGACAAGCATTTACCGCCACACAATGCAGCATCTCGCTAAGAGTCCAATTACACTCGTAAAAAAAGTCTCAAGCTGCTGCAAGCTCCGGCTCCTTAGCCAGCGATCGCTTCAATTAAAGGCAATCGGCCGAGTCGATAACGAATGGATTGGCAGTCGTAAAGCCGGCGATAAAGGAAATAGGGTAGAGGAGCTCGGGACATCAAGATATCGACTTGTGTCTCTCTGTGTGTGTGTGTGTGTCACGCACGTGTATAATCGCTCGAAGGTGTAGGTGCAGCGGCAGCGCGCGATCGGTATATATAATCGCGAGATTCGAATCGAGCGTGTAATGCCGAAGAGCTTGCGACGCGACGTCCGGCATGAAATGTCAGCGAAAGAGAGATAGTGGGACACAGGATGGATATGCGCGTGAGGCGGAAACTATTCTCGTTTAGACAGGATATGACTCGACGTCCGAGGCGAGAGAGGAACTATGCCGGGAGTGTGACAGACGAGCCGAAATGCTGCAAGTCAATGGACGCGCGCGAGCCGAGTGGCCCTCTCTCTCTCTCTCTCTCTCTCTCTCTCTCTCTCTCTCTCTCGTGCATCGATGTGAATATCAATTAGATGTAATTGATGTCCGGCGCAACGGATGGGAGAGAGAATCGATCGCTGCAGGGAAATGCCCCTGCGCTCGAGCAAAAATTATGCGAGAGACCGGCTAATGATCGTATGTATACGTCGCCTCCGGGGATTCGTTTTATATACGTTTGCTGTGTATGGTATAATACAGCCGAAGCGTTTGCGGAGGACTTTTTGTTATTCAGTCGCGGGCGCGGATCGTTGTTATTGTTCCCGCGATGCGGAGGAATAATCGAGAGCCGTAGAGGAGGGGCCGATTGATTTTTAAATTATGTATAATTAAGAATTCATTCGTGTATGCGTCGAGCCTCCGAGCGTTTGACGGAATTTTAAGCTCGAGGGAGAGAAAAAACGTAGCGAGTGTAATTAGCGAAAATAAAATAATACGCTATTGAATAGGGGAATGATTCGAGAATTTACGACTGTTCTCGCACGGCTGTAACGAGCGTATTAATCAAATCGAATTCCGAGCGCGAAATCGCTCTCGAAACCGACATGTAAACAAAGTCTCGGAATAGCTCTATTATACTCGCCTCCGAATTGTACAACGTAATCGGGGCAATCGAACGATGTTGTACTTATACAATTGAAATCGATCCAAAACGGCGAGAAACGTCCGGTTAATACTTTCTACAAAGTATAAATACTAAATCCACCCACATAGCGTACAACACTCGACTCTGTCCCTCGCGTCGAAACGCGAAAAAAGACAGCCACCCACACAGAAGCGCTAATCGAGCGTTCAAGCGCGTATAACTCGGGGTATGCGCTTTTGGCCAAAATGATTTTCACGAGCGGCTTCACGCGCAGCTACATAGCCTCGATAGAGGATTGTTGCATTAATTTATATGGGCGGACGTGGAAAGGGCTGTAGTGTTCCGAGCTATATACGGGTGGAGAGAGAGAGAGAGAGAGAGAGAGAGAGAGAGAGAGAGAGAGAGAGAGAGAGAGAGAGAGAGAGAGAGAGAGAGAGAAAGAGAGAGGGCTACTGGCGCCTATAATCCACGACGACAGTGGGCGAGCGCCAGCGGTGTGCTCTGGTGTCGGATTTACGATGATGATTGATCGCGCGCAAGAGTATAGGGGACTTGATGATGCAGCCCTCGTCGGAGCGCGACGAGGCTCGTGAATCATCGGCGTTGATGATTTGTCGTTCGCTAGTTCGATAATGATCGCGTGTGTTCTTGTTATTTTCGGTCTCGCACTGGGCTCGCAGATTTGGATGTGGGAGGTAGAGAAGCGCCTACGCGCCACCTATCGGACAACTCCAAAACTGCTTTATCATTTTTCGGTATAGAGCAACCACGATCACGGGGAAAATTCCTTGATTTTACAGCGGCCGGTCGAGTGCATTCTATTATACCTTTGTCGTCGCGTGTAATTACCGCGTAAAATATTTCATCTATATACGCTGCGCGTGTAATGCGCTCGTGCGGAATGTCATTAATAAAATCGTAATGAATTGCCACTGACGCGTTAATTGTGCAGGGAATTTCGGTGCGATATTTTCGGAAAGTCTTCGGAATTTCAGGACTTTTAGTTATGAGCTATATGTGCATGGTGGATTTTCGCGGAATATGTGCTTTTGCCTCTAAAGAGCAATAATATCACGGTGTTATATAGTGTGGAAATGAATATATGAGCTGTTCCGGACGTAACCGAGGGCTACTAGGGATAATAGCAAGTGTGGCGTATTTATTCTTTATTAATAATATATTCTACCTATTAGTAGTTTTAGCGAACGTTTCTCCGTCATTTGGCTCTCATATGCGCGAATCGACAAGGCGATTCCTGGCTTCAGGCCAATACGGTTAGGAGTGATTTTATAATCATTCCTAGACTGCCACGACCCCCTCTACGAGTTTTACTCCGCGGATTTTGAGGGTCACTTTCAGTGCGGAGAGGATAAAGGGCCGATCCGTGACTGCCAGGCCAGAGAGTCGAGTGGCGGGAGGCGTTTGCGTGGGCACATGACTGCGTGTGTATAGCTATAGATGTAGAGGAGCGCACGCACTGCTTCGAGTCCCTTCGGCAGTCCTCGGGAAAGCGCTTTTGTTTTAGCAGGCCCGAGTTTTCGGCGGCGTTTAATGAGTAGAGCGTTAGTTCTCGTCGACAACTTGTGAGAGAAGGTCACACAAGGACCTGATCTTTAGGAGATTTCAATAAAGTCATAATATCTGATCAACAATGATTTCACAGTTTATTTTTGAACCTTAATGTAGTCCTTAAGTAACTCAGCAACGTAATCCTCACCGATTCAACAAATATCATCAAATCACGATAGTATCAAACAATCCCACCCCATATTTATAAACACGCACAGAGCGCGTACATGGCCTCTGTTGATCGAACTCCAATAAAAGCATAATAGAAAGGCCGAACGCTCTTCGCAAATATCTCTTCACCCATTCATCCATCCATATCTCTCTCTCTCTCTTTTCCCAGGCTCTCCGGACAGAAATATCAATCTATTTTACAATTAATGAGAGGGTTTCCTGGAATGTTATATTTTCGGTGCGCGTAGAGCCTGCAAATCTCTGCGGAGCGAGCGATGCGTATTGCTGTTCTTCCCCGGCCTCCATTATATTCCTACGTGTGTGTGTGTGTATGCGAATTCGCGTATAATCTGCCGATGTGCGAATATACGCGTTTGCCGAGAGCTCCGGCCTTCGCTCGCGTCGAATAAACAGCGGCGCTGAACTTTGGAAGCTTGCAGCTTTTACCGGGTAGTGCGGCGGCTGCAAAAGCCTTTCATAAATATTATACTCCGAACTATGCTCGGGTGTTAGATACACGGCTGCAGCTGCGTGATGTGTTTATGTAAAAATTTCGGATTTCGAAAATTGAGCACTTCGGTTTCCACGATATTCGACGCGTATCAATCATTTAGGCGGTCATGCTCGTCTCCAGCACATCCCAATCAAAAGTGACGGAAGGCCATTTTTTATAAATTTTATCGAAGCCACGTCAGCTGACGTACGCGTCATAAAGATTTGTCAAAAGCTTTTAAATTATTAGTGGTGCGTGTATAACGTTTTTCACCCTTAATTTTCGGAGCTTATTTCCGGCACAAGCGATCCGTCAGTAGGACGACTTTATAAATTTTAATCGGTCAAATCGGTTTAACGCATACGGACAATTATCGCGCGAAAAGTGCCGTAGCGTAATGCGGAAAAATATCGCGGCGTCATAAATATAACGATAAACGAGCTCTCGAGCATCATTATACTGCTGCAAGCTCTCCGATATATTCACGCTAATCGTGTAAATAATTCCGGGAAAAATCGCCCCTCGGATTACGCTCGTTAATTTTTTCCCTGCATACACGGCTAATTGAATTAATCTCATTACACACACACAGACACACACTGTGCAAAATTAATCGTCACCTGTAAAATCCCGCGAATCTGTCCGGACTTGGTCTCGACGATCCTGGAAGCGTATCTGGTGGGCGGCTGTTGGGAGGTGGCGCAGTGGACGAGGTCGAATCGAGCACAGGTCATCAGCAGCAGCAGCAGCAGCGCGAGTATCGACGATTCTGTGGTCCTTGGCTCCCAGGGCGGAGGCCGGCGGCATCGTAAGGGCATCACAGCAGCGGCGGCGGCGACAGCAGCATCCGCGAGCCAACGATAACAGCATACCGCGCTCTATATAGCTTTCTCGTCTTCTCTCGCCGTCGATCGATCGGTTATCCTCTGCTCTCTCTTTCTCTCTTCACCTCGTCATTATACTGTATGCGTCTGGTTTTTTTTTCTGCACCGGAGGCGTGTGTGTGTGGCTGCAATCAGCGATGGATGACGCGGGGTTTAATATCGAGAGCGCTGGATGATGAGAGGGACCGTCTGCAACAGAGAAAATGATTATTTTGTTTTTTTTTTTAATCAAAACTTCCATTTATTTTAACTAGACGCGTATTAAGCTCTCAGCTCACGCAGCTTTCGTTAAAAAAAAAGAGACACACACTGCTGTGGGGGATGAACAAGCTTTCAGCGAGTAACTTAATGGACTTTGAAAATTCACTGTTCTCACGCCGCCGAGAGAGAGAGAGTGAGCTAATAAAAGCTGCTGCAGAGTATATATAGCGGCCCTGTTTAATTTTCACGTAGAAGAAGTAAATTTTTTATACGAGAACGGCTACGCCCTCTCTCGTCGTGATTAAGCCATTCGAGCCTTCGCTTCGTTCGTTTTTCAAAAGGATCTCTCGGGAAAGTACAAGACAGGCTTTCTCTCTCCTGCAGTAGATTTTCCTCCCGGCGTGTACAGCGCAACTTTGTTCTAAAAGGAGAGAGAGAGAGAGAGAGAGAGAGAAAAGTCTCGTCGACGCGTATAATCATAGAGAAGAAGAAAGTGGCAACAGTCATTCTCGCTGTGCGCCCGATGCAAATCGAGAAAAACAGTGACCTTTCCTCTCTCGAGCTTTCGAGCTTTTTTGCAACTCTATACACAGCTTTTATCCGCGAGAGTCGCGTTTCCCGGCTTTTATACAGAAAAAGAGGGGCGAAACGACGAGTCAATACAGTATATAGAGAATATAAACTCGAGGCTAATTGCCTGAGAATATATTTATTAGCCGTGTTCCTCGCTCTTCAAAACTTTCTTCCGATTCGCGCTTTCGGAGCTTTTTCTCGAGAGTGACGGCTCCGTTGCCGCATAAACTTTCCGCTCGTTGTAATTCGTTTGCCTTTTCTCTCTCCTCCTCGCGTAAGTTATGATAATGCCGGCGCATACACACACACACACACAGGAGATACGCGGGTGATTTAGCGCCGGCCGACTGCGCGGGCAGCCGATATAATTATTATAAATTTCGGGCCGTCTCTCGCGCTCGCCAGACTCGTAGCTCTTCCGACCGAAAAAGCGTATATACAGCCCGCGCACATAGTAGAGCTTTGTATCTCTTGCTGTTTACCGCGAGTCTGCGCTCGTTTGATGAAAATTCAATTTCGCACGACAAAAGAGCTTTTTTCCGCTCGTATATAGTGTCCGGTGAGAGTTGCGCGCGCGGGCGTGGAATTCTTGCTTTCAGGCCGCGATCGTGCAGGTGCATAATAATGCGAGCTATATGTGTGTGTGTGTGTGTGTGTGTGTCACGGGGGATTTTAACTTTTGTGTGTGCGTCGAAGTCGAATTGCTCGAAATTTTGCCGCCCGGATTATTGTATTCGAGAGCCTCGATCGAGTGTTCCATTTTTAAAAAGCTCTTGGTTCTAGAGATAAAAAACTCGAGCTTTCAGCATAGAAAAACGAGCCCATCACCATGGATACATTATAGAGAAAGCTCACACCCACGTATATAATATATAAATTCTCGCGCTTACGCGCCACCACCGCTGCCGCAGCCGCATAGCGTAGGACAGAGGTAGAGAGAAATCGCGAGCCCTGGAGAGCATTATTCAATTGACTTCAACCGCAGGGCTGAAGGATTTCATCGCGAAAGCGTAATCGGAGAGGCAACGATTGGAACAATCCAGAATCCGCCGGATGGAACGTCATCCGCACGGATGAGCTGTGTGCGTGAGCCCATATATACGTATAAACTCCGCTGAAGCTCTTCGAACGTTCCAGTCGCCGAGGGTAGTTCCGACGATGATACTAGATAGAATATAAGGTGCGTTTATTTCCCGAGGATTGCAATTTTTTTATTAAGGCACACGTCGAGCTTTTCAAATTATCCGTCATGATGACGTTCGCTTTTATTTTTTAACAAGCGATACGCATCGTTATTGTATTGAAATATCCAATTTTTCATACTCGCTGTACTCGAGTCGATATTATATTATACGCTGAGCTCGGGAAAATTTCGCGATATTCGATATCACTGATGTGTAAGGTCTTAATAATCAATTTTTTCCCGGCATGTTTGCAGTTTTTACGTGTTACGGTGAAAATTCGCGTTTTTATCACCACAGCCCTTGAAATTCCGGAGCTTTATTGACGGAATATAAATGTAAAGCAGCGACGCGTCGTTCGAAGCGTATATTATTCAATCGAACCTCGTCGGCGCACATGTAATTAGCCCTAAACGCGCACGTCCGAGAGAGTTTCTTATCTCGCGATTAAAATTCGAATATAAAATTAAATCAATACAGCATCGTACACAAACAGCAACAGCATCGCAGGGCAGTAACCGGACTTCTCGTTACGAACTTTTCCGTCCGACGAGAAGTAGTATAGAAGGGCGAACTTCCTCGCGACTGTCGTCGTCTAGCTCTTTCTCGGCCGGCTGAACTCTGGCGCCTCGTTTTTCGCTCCTCCTTCCGCCTCTACTTCGCTTTTTTTCCATCAAAGTGCCGCAGCGGAAAATTTAATAGTTATACACGCGAGGTCGGCCGACGCGGCAAACTTGAAAGTGTTCGCGCGAAAGTTGTATACGCTTCTTTGCTCTCACGCTTTTTTTTTTTTTCGTTCCGCAGTCGAATCGTCGTGTGAATTTTCCGGCCGGTGTTATTTCCATCGACGCTTGATTTTTGGCCAGTGTGCACAGCTGCGCTTATTTTATGACGTTTTATCAAAAGCCTTTTCCCGTTTGGCCTCATAATTAACGATCGGTCGATTAAACGGCTGACGCGTTCGTAAATAATAGCAGACTCCAGAAACAGATGCGTGGCAGGAATTGAATAATGCAAAGACGGACAAGTATATAGAAGGAGCGATTCAAGAAGGCCCAAAAAAGGCTGTTTCAGCGTAGGCGACTAACCGCTATGTGTATGCAAACGGACTCGTGCCACCTGTCGGCCAGAAAATCAGAAAGTTCAAAGGGCGATGGAAAGGCCAGTCCAAAACGTAGTCAGAATTTCAAAAAAAAGCTTCCGATGCTGCATTCCCGCGCTTTTTCGAACAGCCGAATAAACGTACAGCAACGATTCCGCGAGATTGGAAAATTCCTTGAATTTTTTTTTTCGTAAAATTCAAATAAAAAAAGCCCACGTTCGAAATACATTCCTCTCCTACAAAAGCACACGGAGCCGCAATAACGTCAAGAAACACACGTCGCGTCCACTAATTGCAAGCCCTCAGCCGAAGAAGACGAGAGCCGCCGGCGGGGCTACACCCCAAGAAGCTCATCGTACAGCCACACTATATACCTATATATATCCACACAACAGCTCCCACTACTCTCCGAGCGGCGCTGCTGGATTTTAAACTCGGCGCGGTCGATAAGTCTCGAGGCCGCTCGGCGCATGCGCGTCGCGACGATATTCGGGCTGCGGCTCGGGGCCGACTTCAGAGCCTCGGCAGCCTCGGCCCAGACACCATCGGCACTGCATCAGCTTATATACTGTACGTTATTGCCGCAGTGGCACAATCTGGCAGGTGCGGAGCTCCGCTTTTCATGGGCTCGAGGGACGACTTCCTCGCGGTCTGCTTGAGATACTCCGACTGATCGGGTAAGCTTTTCGGGCTCAAAATTACGTGGTTTTCGTGTGAGGTACTTTGTACTCGCGACTCGCGACACATCGGAGGTGTCACGGGACTACCAAGGGCTTCGGCTTTTATCTGTACCGTGGCCTCGTTCGGACGCACTTTTCGACACGTATATAGTTGCTGCCGGGGATTATATTGTTTATTTACGAGGAAAGGGTTCGTGACAGTTGGGACGGACATAACCTACAACTATGCGCTGCTGTACAGGGTGATTCATGTGTGTTGCTTTTTTTCTCGTGTTGCAGGTAAAATAGTAACAGCCAAAATGTCGACCTCGGCGATTTTCATTCTCGACGTCAAGGGCAAAGTCCTGATCTCCAGGAACTATCGGGGCGACATCGAGGCCGGAGTCATCGAGAAGTTCATGCCTCTCGTTATGGAGCGAGAAGAGGAGGGCAATCTGACGCCTATTATTCAGACAAGCGAGTGTACTTACGCCTACATCAAGTATAACAATCTCTACATCGTGTCGACCACCAAGAAGAACGCGAACATATCGCTGGTCTTCGTCTTTCTGCACAAGATGGTCCAGGTGATGCAGGAGTATTTCAAAGAGTTGGAGGAGGAAAGTATTAGAGACAATTTCGTTGTGATTTACGAACTGCTCGACGAGCTACTGGATTTCGGCTACCCTCAGACCACTGACAGCAAGATACTGCAGGAGTACATCACTCAGGAGGGCCACAAGCTGGAGATTCAGCCGAGGATTCCTATGGCTGTGACCAATGCCGTCTCCTGGAGGTCGGAGGGCATAAAGTATAGGAAGAACGAAGTATTTTTGGATGTGATCGAGTCCGTCAATCTGCTGGCTAATGCCAATGGAAACGTCCTCAGTTCGGAGATAGTGGGAGCTATAAAGATGAGGGTTTACCTGTCTGGAATGCCTGAACTTCGTTTGGGCCTCAACGACAAGGTTCTGTTCGAGTCCACTGGTCGTGGGAAGTCCAAGTCCGTTGAACTGGAGGATGTCAAGTTCCATCAGTGCGTGAGGCTGTCGAGGTTCGAAAATGACAGAACCATTTCGTTCATTCCACCAGATGGAGAGTTCGAATTGATGTCCTACAGACTGAATACTCACGTCAAACCTCTCATCTGGATCGAGTCAGTCATAGAGCGGCACGCTCACAGCAGGGTGGAATACATGATCAAAGCGAGATCTCAATTCAAGCGTCGCTCTACAGCCAACAATGTGGAAATAGTCATACCCGTGCCAAACGATGCGGATTCTCCAAAGTTTAAGACCACCATCGGAAGTGTTAAGTACTCGCCTGAACAAAGTGCTATTACTTGGTCCATAAAATCTTTCCCAGGAGGTAAGGAATACCTGATGAGGGCACACTTTGGCCTGCCATCTGTGGTGGGCGAGGACGTCGAGGGTAAGCCTCCGATTCAAGTGAAGTTTGAAATTCCCTACTTCACCACATCTGGCATCCAAGTGAGATATCTGAAGATCATAGAGAAGAGCGGATATCAAGCATTGCCATGGGTGCGATACATCACGCAGAACGGTGACTACCAACTGAGGACAAACTGAAAAAT